>NC_139346.1:15273733-15881233 GCF_055883805.1 Amblyomma maculatum | reverse complement strand
CCTTCAACGTGCAGGACCTTCAACGTCCCATAGTTTACGGAAGAATTACGACAGCATAACTGCTTTGCTTACTTCCATTCAACATCAATTTTCCACCATATCATATTCTGAAACTTGGCTATCTTCCCTTGATAAAGACTTGTAGCCTTTTTCTGGTTATTCATGCGAATATGCAAACCGTGTTGATAATGCCTATGGCGGCTCTGCTATCTACGTTTCAAAGCACATCGCCTACAAAAGACACCTTGATTTGTGCTTGAATGCTCCCAAATGCGAATCCGCTTGGATCGAGCTTGGTTGTCGATCGACGTGTCACACAAAGAGTATTATATGCGGCGCTATTTACAGATCCCCCTTCCAATATTGCGTCTGAATTCTGCCGAGCTTTTGACCAAGCACTTCATAAACTATCCTTCTGAAATAATGTATTCATCATGGGTGGCTTTACCATTAGTTTGCTTGACATGACCAATCCTATCAGTATCGACTATAACGACCTGTTTCTACTGTTCATCATCATCATCATCAGCCTTACTATACCCACTGCAGGGCGAAGGCCTCTCCCATATTTCTCCACTTAACCCGGTTCTGGGCTAGTTGCATCCACTTGACCCCCGCGAACATCTTAATCTCATCTGCCCACCTAACTTTCTGCCGCCCCCTGCTGCGCTTTCCTTCCCTTGGAATCCAATTTGTTACCCTCAGCGACCATCGGTTATCCTCTCTTCGCACTACCTGTCCTGCCCATGTCCATTTCTTCTTAATTTCCACTAGAATGTCGTAACTTGAAATATTTCTCTGACCCACTGTGCACGCTTCCTATCTCTTAATGTTACCCCTACCATTTTTCGTTCCATAGCCCTCTGGGGTGTCCTCAAATTAAGTACAACTCTCCTGGTTAGCCTCCACGTTACAGCCCCATAGCTGAGTACAGGCAAGATGCAACTGTTGTATACTTTTCTCTTGAGCGATACCGGTAAGCTGCTAGCCATAATCTGTGAGTGCTTGCCAAATGCGCTCCCTCCCAATCTTATTCTTCTTGTTATTTCCTTTTAATGGTCCGGATCTGCGGTTACTACCTGTCCTAAGTAGACATATTCGCCTACTACTTCCAGTACTTCGCTACCTAATGTAAACTGCTGTTCCTTCCCGAGGCTGTTGAACATTACGTTAGTCTTCTGCATATTGATTTTCAAGCCTACCTTTCTACTTTTCCTGTCTAGGTCACCAATCATTATTTGCAGTTCATCCCCCGAGTTGCTTAGCAAAGCAATGCCATCAGCAAATCGCAGATAACTGAGGTATTCTCCATCTACCCTTATCCCTCCCATTCCCATTCCAAGTCTCTGAATACTTCCTCTAAGCAAGCTGTGAATAGTACTGGGGAGATTGTGTCTCCTTGCCTAACACCTTTCTTTATCGGAATTTTGTTGCTTTCTTTATGCAGAAGTATGGTTGCTGTGCAGCCACTATATATATCTTCCAGCACTTTCACGTACGGCTAGTCTACCCCCTGATTTCGCAATGCCTGCATCACCGCCGAGGTTTCAACTGAGACAGTTTCTACAGTTATGGTTACACAAATTTGATTACACCCCTACACGTGGTACCGACCACGGCTCGCATCCCTTACTTGATCACATTCTCTCCAATTTTCCCACCGCTCCTCAGGTTGGCATGATAGAGTGTGATTTCACTGATCATTTCCTCTTCGTCGTGCACACCTTCTCTTGAGCGCTGCCCCCATTCCTTTTTTCTTACCCCCACTTGCCCAGAAGAAATTATATCCGTAATTAATAACTTAAAGATGATTGGTTCCGGCATTGACAACATCCATGGAAAACATGTGAACATTATCCGATCTATGCTCGCACCTGTTCTCAGCCACATCTTCAATCTTTTTTTTTAAGGGGCTGTTATCCGCGGCAGCTCAAGATTGCGAAAATAATAGCAGTGTTCAAAAAAGGCGATCACGATATGCCAAATTATTTTCGACCAATTGGCATTCTTCCTTTTTTTGACAAAATTTTAGAAAAATTATTTGAAATAAGGCTGTCAGGATATATTGAAATATACAACGTACTGACTGATATTCAACACGGTTTTCGACGCGCACTATCTACAGATACTGCTATAGCTTCTCTCATAGATTATATTAGGCTTACTATCAATAAAAAAAAAAGCGTTTTCAGGCGCAATTTTCATTGATTTAAGCAAAGCATTTGATTCCATCGATCACTCCATCTTGTTTCAGAAACTGAGTCGTACGGTATATCAGAACCTCCACTAATGCTTTTGAAGAGCTTTCTTCGTGACCGAGAGCACACAGTCTGTATTAATAACCACGCATCTAATAAAGCTCTCACTCACATTGGGTTTCCACAGGTTCTATTCTAGGCCTTGTGTTGTTTCTACTCTACACTAGCGATTTACCATCCTGTTTTAGGCATTGTAATAGTATATTATACGCAGATGACTCTACTATGATAACATCGCACCATGACATTTACCAGCTCATATCTAACCTTCAAAATGACATTAATTCTCTTGAGCATTGGTGTCATATTAACCGCCTCACTGTGAATGTTACTAAGACTCGCTTTCAGATTTTCCATCCCCCTCAGAAGCCATTGCCCGTCTCACCACTGTTATACTTCAATTCCACTGCCATCGCATCGCAAGGTGTTGTTATTGACCGTCACCAAATATTCCATTATCATATAGCGGAAACTTGAAAGAAAATTTCATTTGGGTTATGTGCACTAATCAAAGCCCGATTTGTTTTCCCAATCCACAGGTTACTATCACTTCTTTCGTCCACAGTCACTTAAACTAAGGCATTTCATCCTGGGGTAACGCCTATCTTGTTCATCTTTGGCCATTAATAAACCTGCAAAAGCAAGCCATACGCATCATAAACTCCTCCCCTCGAATGTCACCGTCGCACATTTTGTTCATAAATTTAAATGTTCTACCGCTCTCGGCCTTTTATCTTTATAATATCGGTATTCTATAGTTAATGATTCCTCACCATCAGCTCTCATTTAGCATTTTTCCTCCCGGCACGATCAAAAACAACAGCGTTACACAGTTCGCTCTGCGTAATAATTTTCTACCTAAGGCCGCGGTACTAATTACGGGAAACAATGCCTTCAATTTTCGTCCATATCATTTTGCAATTCTTTCAATTTTGACTTTAAGCAAACTAATACACTTTCTTCGTTCGAGTTGAAATTACAAACTTTTATTCTTAATTTGTGATTTCTTTATTTGTCTTTTGTGTCGTAGAATTCGTAAGTGTTTTCGTACTTTTTATGTATTCTGTATTTGTATTTAAATCTTTGGGCAATGCACTCTTTACTATGTATTTCGTTATTTATTTGCAGTGTTGATTCATAAATTTTCTTACAATAATAATTTTGTGTATTTTGCCCATCGAAATCTATTAGCATGGGAGGTCCCACCTGAAGTCTTGTACCACGGGACCTCTCGCTGTATATTCTTGTACGCTGTTTTTTTTTATACAAAAAATAAACTTTCAACTTCAATTTCAACAATCGTTTCCTGTGTTGTTTTTGTCCTGCTTTAAGCAGTTGATTCCAGCTCTCTTCAAAGAGAGCTGGCTGGAACATGGGAGGTGGAGGCTTGACGTCACATGCGGGGTCATTCTCTCCGTTTGTAATGAATACCATCCTCTGGGGGCTTATAGTAAATCGAGTCTGTATCCTTCTTACCTTCGTGACTTGTGCTTCGCTAAGTTCTGCATGCAAAGGCTGATAAATTTTTCTTCTATATTGCAGCTATCTTATGGTACGTGGCCAGTGCTTCACCCACGGTGTGTGAGCCTGAGGTTCTGATATTCCGGTTCGTCAGATATCTGGCTATACGAGTTGCCTCCTTGTTTCCGGGATGAGCTGCAACCCATGTCTATTCCATTAAACGTTGTGGAGTGCAACCCTGCAAGGTTCGTGGTGCTGTCTTGCCTTCTTTGCATTGACAGAAATTTTGAAATGTCCGCTTGAAGCTGTGTGTCTCGATGTATCCATGATAGATAGCGTCATGGCAGCCTCTTCTGCTCCTAGAACTGAGGCTGCTTTAGACACAGCCGTATTAAGTATTCTTCGTATCCTGATCATTGCACATAATGTAAATTCGTGGTGGGTTTAATTAGCTGCATCTACGCACACTGCATGAGGGCTGTGTCACGCGTGACGTTCAAATAATCAGCTCACTCAGTTCGTTTCTCATGGTCTTAGTATCGGTTAGACGATTAATAGGTGTCCGTAGGCGTCCTGAAGTTTCGTTCGGCATTCCGATTCCATTACAGAAATAATGCTGAGTTTCTTAGTAGTAGCAGATCGCATGACAGGCGTCAATTGAATGCCTGGTATTAGGAAAACCAAGCAAAGCACAGCTATCGCTCGTAAAACGATTAACTGCGTTTATCGACTGATAATATTTAACATATGCCGGTATCGGGTTGCCGCTGCCCTCGGCACCTATGTATGCAAACAATACTGTGTTTACCCCACTTCCTTATCAATGCCGGCCCAAATGTAGGTGCCCACCTCGTACGAAGTTTGCGGCAGCTGGAATAGTGGCTCCTGCGTATTGCTCCTCGGCA
Organism: Amblyomma maculatum; assembly: GCF_055883805.1. NCBI lineage: Eukaryota > Metazoa > Arthropoda > Arachnida > Ixodida > Ixodidae > Amblyomma > Amblyomma maculatum. The sequence continues at coordinate 15,876,609 of NC_139346.1, read as the reverse complement.
GCAGTGGTTTGACGACAGTTGGCGTGAGCACGTCGTACTGAGGCGCTTCCGCCGCCGGTTCTTCCATCACCTGTTGGCGAGAAAGAGGCCCATAATTATGCAATTCACGAAGGAACCAGATCCCTCAAAAATAGTTGTTGGTCTTCTATCATGCGTGAGTGAGGGCATGAAGGCTGAAAAAGCGCAGCTGCTACGTGTGAACAGATGCAACCATCAATCCAGCCTAGCAGCTGCGACGTGTTTTATGGTCGGGCATGCTGTTAAACATTGGCGTAGCTTATATTTTTAGCGGGTGCTATCCGCTGCTGGTCTACAAAATATGCGAGACGATCCACAAGTGTGATACGCGGCACAATGCGGCGACAAATATACCGACTTGTGAAACCCGTGTTCCGTTCACAAACCGTAGTGGTACTCACTGAGGCAAGGATCGGAGGAATACATGTTTGTTGTGAATAACGTTTAGCTTGCGAGAACGCCGAAAATTTGAATACAAATAGGAAACGAGGCGGCACACAAACTAGCCCGAGATCTCACACACCGGGCTGGAGGAGTGCCACCGGGGCAAGGCAAACAAGAGGACCTGATTAACTATAGCGAAATAACAATGCACTACAGACTGTGCAGGAGGGTCCTACCACCACCAGACTCCACGTAAGGCAAAAAGGAAGCAGTGGCGTGGAGAAAACTACAGACAAATACATACCCGAACCCAGTTCTTGTCAACCATATATGGCCAGAATTACGATCACACCTATGTTCACTATGTAAGGAAAGGGGATCTCTAGATCACATAATATGGGAATGTGCAAAGTCACCAGGCAGGGCTAAAAATATAACTAAAAACGCCTGGGATACCCTTCTGCGAAGCTCAGACCCAAGAGCCCAAAGAGAAATTGTTCGACTGGCCGAAGATGCCGCCGAAGCCCAAGAACTACCGGCCTGCAACTAAGGCGACTGTCCCACCTTCCGGCTCTAGCCCACGAAGAACGGGATAGTCACTCTGTTGGACGAATAAAATTTCTCTCTCTCTCTCTATTGAAGCAACAGCCACTTACAGGCTAGTGTAGCATACTCTGTAATTTTAGCAGGGCTGTCAGGATTTTATTGGAGGGCTCTTCCTGTCGATGTCGTGGAGGGGTTGATTTAGCGCACGCCTTCCTTTCTTTTCTCTGCCAAAACACTGCTGCATTCCTAGTACCTCGTTTCTCTTCTCAACTTGCACAGGGCGTTACCACGGAAAAGAAGAAGCTGAGAACTTTGGGCCTCTGTGCTCTTTTTAAACATTTTTGACTCTCACGACTACTGGTATTAGCGGAGAGGTGGGGGGGGGGGAGGAATCAGAATGGCAAGCAAGGTAACAAACAAAAACTCGCATGATATGTTGGAAGAGAAATAAAGTTATAATTCACGTTTTAGCATGACAGAAAAACAAAGAAACAGAAATATTGTCACGTGGTGGTCACAAGGTCGATTACACAAATGAAGAGTCGATGATTGCACTGAAGAAACTCTTTGTTGGTCTGACTTGCGCCCGCAAAAGAACTAAGCAACACGGCGGCGGCGATAGCAACAAACGTGCTTGTCAATCGTCGAACAGAGAATGCCCGTCGCACTCGTCAACGCTCAATTTAAAGGCTGTTCAGAACAATGTAGATAACGTCGCAAACTGCTAGTAGCCCAACCTGGAACATTGTAGAAACATACGCGAGTGATCGGAATCTTCGAGACAGATCTTGGCGCATTGTTCGCGACAAAGAAATTGATAACGCGTCGTATCGCGACAACCAGCATGAACAAACACAGCATACAGAATTGATAAACCAGAATAACAATGATAAGGCCGCATGCCAGCGCATGTCGAACAGGAACAAATAAAGATTTAAACAGTTCGCGATACTCCCCTTAAAAAATCATGGCCCCGATGTTTCACAATGTTTCAAATAAACAGACACGAAATAACATAAACATTGCAAAGCAAACATGAATAGCCTTTAGCGCGCATAATATGGCTTAAGACGTACAACATGAACAATTTCTGGATGCACTCGGTGCCGCTGCGATGCTGCTGCGCCGTCGCGAACGACCTCTTAGTTCAATTGTCCTAGTCGGTGAAGCACCTTCTACGGGCCGAAGTATCGGCGTAAAAGATTTTAGCTCAGTCCGTGGCGGCGAATCGGCGTCCAAACCCAGACTTGATCTCCCGGCTTGTACTCAGCATCGTGTCATCGTAAGTTGTAACGTCAGGCGTTGGTTCGTTGCTGATCTTTAATGCGCATTTGGGCGAGTCTTCGGGCTTCCTCTGCACGTTGAAGGTAGGCGGCGACGTCCAGGTTCTTCTCACCGGTTACCTGTGGCAGCATTGCGTCAAGCGTTCTCGTGGGCTCCCTGCCGTACACAAGCCTGACCGGGGTCGACCTGGTTGTCTCCTGGACGGCGGTATTATAAGCGGAGATGACGTAGAGTAGAATGGCGTCCCGTGTATTGTGCTCGGCATCGACGTACATTGCAATCATGTTCGGAATGAGTTTGTTGAGACGCTCCGTAAATCCATTTGTCTGGGGATGGTACGCAGTAGTTCGTCGATGACTTGTATGACTGCATTCTAGGATGGCTTGCGTCAGCTCTGCCGTAAATACCATTCCCCTGTCCGTGATGAGGACTTCTAGGGCGCTATGTCGCAAGAGAATTGGTTCGACAAAATATTTTGCGACTTCGGTCGCAGTACCATTGGGCAGAGCTTTTGCTTCGGCGCAGTATTGTAGAAACAAAAATTTAATAAATATAATGATGGTTGATTTAACCATTCTAAATCAATAATTAAGATATAGGGAGAAAAATGAACATGATAGCTACTGCTACCACCCCGTTTCAAAGGGGATGCTTCTATAATCCATCCATCCATCCACCCACCCACCCACCCACCCACTCACTCACTCACCCATCCATCCATCCATCCATCCATCCATCCATCCATCCATCCATCCATCCATCCATCCATCCATCCATCCATCCATCCATCCATCCATCCATCCATCCATCCATCCGTCCATCCATCCATCCGTCCATCCGTCCAGCCGTCCAGCCGTCCATACGTCCGCCCAGCTGTCCGTCCGTCCGTCCGTCCGTCCGTCCATCCATCCATCCATCCGCAACGGGTATGGTAGTTGGTGGCCACGATTATCCATTTCTTGTGGCTTTGGCTTGTCAGAACGCAAAAACTAGACTGTTTTCGAGGCGCCGGTGAGGCCACACTCGTTCCGAAAGGCGACACTACCAGACATATCAATGCTCTCCCGGCCGCGGCCGCACTCGCCTTTCAGAACGAGTACGGCCTCACCGTGGAGGCGTTTTTAGAATTACTGACGTTTTACCTCAATTCTACAATTATTAGCTTTGAGAAAAAATGTTATGTCCAAAACCGCGGAATTTGTATCGGCTCTTGTGTAGCTCCTGTTTTGTGTGAAATTTTTCTAGCTAAATTTGACCATGAGCTAAGGCAGAATGTGAGTAATGATTGTGTGGCGCATTTTTATTGATTTGTTGACGACTTCCTGGTCCTTTTAAAACTAAGGGATGATAAAATTGACTTTGTTGCTGACTCGGTCCTGTGGCGGTTTTTTGCTGTTACGAGTTCCATGAATTTTACCTTTGAACTACCACAAAATAACTTGCTTCAGTTTTTAGATCTAAGACTGTGTTTTAACATGACAAGCAACATTTGTTGGGCCGATATGCCACGCACAAAGAAGACCCCTCTGCCTTATCATTCCTCACATTCTAAGCTCGTTAAAAGTGGTATTGTCTCATTGTCTTTTTAATCTGCGCTATATAAGTCGTGTGTTCACCAAGTGGAACCAAGTTTCGCACTTCAAGCCGAACGCCTCAAGGATGCTGGCTATCCTGTTTCTCTGCTGACGGCAGTCGCAGAAAGCTTACTTAAGCCGCTACGGAAGCATGAAAACAGCGAACCTGCACTCAGCAATGCCACTGACATTAGACAGAAAAAGAAATACGTGGTGGTGCCTTCTGTTCACCGCGTAACGCACAACCTAAAGAGAATAGCGGGGAAGTTTGATGTAGACGTTGTTTTCACGGCGCTCTGACGAGCCAAAGCCACAAGAAGCCAGCATATAATGTAAAGCATGTAACTAAGTTCGTTGCCTGTAGAGTAGGTGTTGTGTATGAAGTCCCTCCAAGCTGTGGCCGCTTCTATATACGCCAGACTGGCCGATGTCTTAATGAGCGCTAAAGGGAACATGCTGCATCGTTTAAATCGTCCCGATCTAATAGCCTGTCTATACATTGTTTAAGCCGCAAATGCCATCCACTTTTCGGGCAAACAAAAGTTCTTGGTCGGTCTAAGGTGCAGTTAGCAAGAGAGCTTCTTGAAGCATCATTCAATCATAGATTAGGAACCGATAAGTGCGTAAGTGAAACGTCGGCTGTTCTGTTAAAAAAGAAAGCTTCGTTTTTAAATGCTTTGTAAGTTCTTTTGTATGCTTCCGGTATTTCTTCATTTTTTTCTGTTTTATCTGCCTTTGGGTGGCCCAAGATTATCTTAGTTCAGTTTGGATTATATTTCCAGTCGTGCAAATTTAGCGCTTTACAGAGCATGCGCACGTATTTTTTCCGCGAGTTCGTACATTATCCTTCTTCCTATTTCAGTTTAAATTAGCGCTCGTCCTGTGTGCCTCTCTTGTCCGTGTCTGATTAGCGCTAAGCCTCACAGTAATCATGTCTCCTTCATGGATCATTGCCTTGTCGTGGCGGAGGGGCTTGCGAAACTCGATGAAGTCGTGAGCTCTGCTGTGTAGGGCCACCCAAGATAGACAGGTCACGGCAGAGAGTTCTCACAAAATGTGATTCACTGGAGAAGGTAATGGCAACCCACTCCAGTATTTCCTGCCAAGAAAGCCCTATGGCCAGTGAAAATAGCAATAATGATAGGGCGCCGGAAGATGAGCCCTCAGGTTGGAAGGCGTCCAACATGTTACTGGTTATGAACAAAGGGCGATTCCTAGTAGCTTCAAGACGACTGAAGCGGCTGGGCTAAAGCCAAAAGGACGCTCAGTTGTGGATGTGTCGGGAAGCGACCGGAAAGTCTGATGTTGCGAGGATATATATCACAGAGCAACATGAAATGTCAGATCTGTGACGCAAGGTAAACTGGATGTCGTCAAGCGAGAAATGGATAGATTGAACATTCATATCTTGGGTATCGGTGAGCACAAGTGGACCGGAATGGGAGAATTTTTTTCCGGGGACCATTACGTTTTTTATTGCGGGCACGAATCCAGGAGAAGGAACGGGTTCGCTCTCATAGTAAACAGAAGAATGGGCAAAGCAGTGCCAGGCTACAGCCCCAAAAACGACCGAATGATTTCACTTCGGATACAAGGTCACCCTTCAACAAAAGTTATCCAAGTCTGTGCACCAACCATTACTGCTGAAGAAGTGACGAGATATTTTATGCTGCCCTGCAATGCTTCTTAGACCGCACTCCATCATCAGACATCCTTTCTCTCATAGGAGACTGGAATGCTTAGGTGGGGAGTGAAGAAATATCCGGAATTGCAGGCAAGTTCGGTCTTGGTGAGCCAAATGAAGGTGGGCAAAGGCTAGTAGAGTTTTGTCAAGAAAACAACCTGACCATAGCGAATACTCATTTTCAACAGCACTAGAGGCGCCTGTGCACTTGGACTTCACCGGATGAGCTGTACAGGAATCAGATTGATTATATTCTTTGCCGGCAGAGATAGAAAAGCGCTATAGAAGCAGTAAAAACAAGGCCAGAGACCGATTGTGGCACCGATAATCAGCTTCTGGTTACCAAATTTAAGCTTCAATTGAGCAAAACGCAGAAAACTAGAAGCCCTTTCAGGTATGATCTGGATCAAATACCATCAGAATATGCTGTGGAAGCGAGGAATCGATTTCAATAATTAGATCTGGAAGACAGAGAGCCTGAAGAGATGTGCACTGATGTTCGTGATATGCTAAGGTGGAGAGTAAATAAATATCTGGAATTACAGGCAAGTTTGGTTTTGGCGAGCCAGATGAAGCTGGGCAGAGGCTAGTAGAGTTTTGCAAAGAAACACAAGAAAACAACGTGGTTCCAAAACAAAAGAAGAGCAAGAAAGCAAACTGGTTATCTGAAGAGGTTTTGCAAGTAGCTGAGGAAAGGAGGATGGCAAACGTTATGAGGGAAAGAGAAAGATACAAGATTCTCAATGGGGATTTTCAGAATATAGCAAGGAGAGATAAGAATGCCTTCCCGAACATACAGTGCCAAGCAGTTGAGGACAACAGGCAATTGAGGAACACAAGAGCTCTGTATAAGACAATCACAGATATCAAAGGAAGCTTTTGTGCTAAGCTGGGCGTAATAAAGGACAAACGAGGCAGGGACCTCACTGAAGCCTCAAAGATGAAGAAGAGGTGGCAGGAATACACAGAACAACTGTACCAGAAGGACCCGGATGTTCAAACCCAACATAAGACGGTTGTGATTACTAATCTTGAGCCGGGCATCCTGAAGAGTGCAGTTGAATGGGCCTTGGCCAGCCTTGCTAAGAACAAAGCTAGCGGAATTGGTGGCATTCCAGCTGAGTTGCTTCAAAACCTCAACCATGACGCTGTTAACGTTCTGTATAAATTATGTCAGCAAATTTGGGCAACCCAGCAGTGGCCACAGGATTGGAGGAGGTCAGTTTACATCCCCTTTCCAAAGAAAGGAAGTGCCAAAGCTTGTTTTAACTACCGCACGATCGCGCTTCTTTCACATGCAACAAGGTGATGTTGAAAATCCTCTAAGGTAAGCTGCAGCAATATGTAGATCGTAAGCTTCCGGACATGCGAGCCGGGTTTCGCAAGGGCAGAGGGACTAGAGACAAGAATACCAATCTTCGCTGGATCATGGAAAAAGCAATAGAGCTCCAGAAACCCATCTACTTCTGCTTTATTGATTATGCGAAAGCGTTTGACTGCGTAGATCACAGCAGATTGTGGCAAGCTCTCCAAAACATAGGAGTTCCAATTCACCTCATCTGTCTCTTCAGGAACCTGTATGAAGGGCAAGAGGCCACAGTCAGAACTGGGGATGGTCTTACTGATTGGTTTCCGATTGAGAAAGGAGTGAGACAAGGCTGCACACTGTCACCCTGCCTATTTAACCTATATGCTTAGTGCATCATGAGGAAGGCCGGTCTGGACGAGTCTTCAGCTAGAGAGAAGATTGCTGGAAAACGTATCAGCATTAGATATGCGAATGGCAGAAAGTGAAATGGAACTCAAGAGACTTCTGATGCGCGTACAAGAAGAGAGTGAGAAGTTTGGGCTTAAACTGAACATTAAAAAGACAAAGATCATGGCATCTTGCCCAATCAAGTCCTGGAGCATCAATGGACAGGAAGTGGAAGCTGTGACAGATTTTCTCTTCTTGGGCTCCAAGATTACCTCGGAAGGAAACTGCAGCCATGAAATTAGGAGACGCCTGCTTTTGGGAAAGAGAGCAATGGTTAGCCTTGACCGCCTAGTAAAGAGCAAAGACATTAGTCTGCCAACCAAGATCCGTATAACTCGTGCTACGGTCTTTCCAGTTGTGATGTATGGATGCGAGAGTTGGACTGGGAAAAAGGCTGACCGCCGAAGAATTGACGCGTTTGAATTGTGGTGCTGGCGAAGGCTCTTGAGAGTTCCTTGGACTGCCAGAAGATCAAATCAGTCGATATTGTTGACCATAAACCCTGACTGCTCATTGGAGGGTCAAATTCTAAAGTTAAAGCTCAGCTACTTTGGTCATCTGATGAGAAGAGAGGAGTCGCTGGAGAAAGATTTGATATTGGGAAAGGTTGAGGGTCGCCGGAGAAGGGGTAGGCAGCGAACGCGATGGTTAGATGGCATCCTCGAGGGACTGCGGATGAAGTTATGTGATGTTAGGAAGATAGTGGAGACCAGAAAGCGTGGCGTGACATGGTCCATAGGGTCACGAAGAGTCGGACACGACTGAACGACTGAACTGAACTGAGCTGACGAAAATACTCTGTGGAAACAATGACTTAACTCCCTGGTCGGCCGAGTTCGAGGAAGCGTACACCGTATTGCACCACCTTTTGACTTCGCCACCAATCCTTCGCCACTACGACCCGACAGCACCCACCGAGGTGCATACTGATGCGAGTGGCGTTGGCGTCGGAGCTGTCTTGGCTCAACGGAAAAACGGCTTTCACGAATGCGTCGTCATACGCGAGTCGCGTACTCTCCAAAGCTGAATGCAACTATTCAATTAGGAAAAAGGAGTGTTTGGCGACTGTGTAGGCACTAACGAAATTTCGACCGCACCTGTACGGTCGCCAGTTTGACGTCGTCACGGACCACCACGCGTTATGTTGGATGTCCTCTATTAAAGACCCGTCCGGCCGCCTTGCACGATGGGCTCTCCACCTTCAGGAAATTGACATCAGCGATATATATCGCTCTGGCCGTAACCACATAGACGCAGACGCCATGTCTCGTTCTCCCCTATACAGCGAACCTGCTTGCTCCACGGCGGCTGATCCCGTCCTCTCGTCTCTAACAATCGCTGATATGCCTGCCGTGCAGTGAAAGGACCCGAGGCTCGCACCTCTTATCGACATCGTGTCCACTTCTCCCAACGCTGCGCCTTCTCGGACTTTACGCCGTCAAGCACCACACGTTGCCCTACGAGACGGTCTTCTCTACCGCCGCAATATATGCCTGATAGTCGATGGTGGCTTCTCGTCATTTACCGCCATTTACGACATGAAATTTGAGCCTCTTTTCATGCCGGTCCTCAGTGGGCCCATCCTGGTGTAGTCACGATATTTCAAAGAACTTCTCAACGCTACTATTGGCTTGGCATGTACGGTTATATTCGCAAGCGTCCGCTTCTTCATAGCCTGTCAGCGCCGCAAGTCATCCACACCTCGTGCTTCTGGCCCCTTACAACCCCTTTCATGCCCGGCCCGTTCATTTGATCATGTTGGCGTTGATCTTTACGGGCCACCTCCCTGCACGGTGTCTGGGAACCATTGGATTATCGCCGGCATCGACTGCCTCACCCGGTATGCGGAGAGCACCGCCCTGCTTGCCGCTACTACCCGTGAAGTTGCCCTGTTTTGCTACATCATTTTGTTCTTCGTCACGGCGCGCCGCGAGAGCTGCTGAGTGACAGAGGCCGTGTCTTCATTTCCAACGTTGCTGGAGCTCTACTGGCCGAATGTCGCATCATACATCGGACCACAACAGCCTATCACTCTGAAATTAACGGGCTGACTGAGCGCTTCAATCGTACTCTCGGAAATATGCTCACGATGAACGTTGCCGCAGATCAGACCAACTGGGACGCTGTTCTTCCTTTCGAGACGTACGCTTACAACAGCGCCACGCTGTGAACCACCGAATTTATCCGCTTCTTCCTCCTTTAAGGATGTAAGGCGTCGTCCACGATGGACACTATATTACCATATCATCCCAACGCTTCCGAGTGGACTCCCCGTCCCACACTGCAAAGCATGCGGAGGAATGTAGCTAGCTGGCCCGCAGTTTAACATCGGAAACTCAAGGCCGCCAATAGTATCGAACGACAAAGATCAGACGCCACACGTTTTCCCTATAGGATCCCTCGTTTCGCTCTGGGTTCATGGCACCCCACCAGGTTTGTCATAAAAATTTCAAAATGAGGAGCACGGCCCCTACCGCATCCTTCTCCAAACCTCCCCTGTAAATTATATCGTGGAGACACTCACTCCCTCTTCGGACATGCGTCATCGCGGCCGCGAAACTTTGCACGTGAGCTGCCTCAAAACTACTACAACGCACTCGTCTTGCCCTCGCCATAGGTCGCCAGGGTGGCTCCTCTTCGCTCCCGCGGAAATTGTAGTTAACTACGACCGGATATTACGAAGACGAGGAAGAGAACGACGAAGTGCCGCTGCGCTGCTCAAGCTCGCTGCTGTATGTCTAGAATAGCTGTGTTCTTGTGTTGTTCGCAGTGTAGCTTCGAGATGACTATATTCCCTGTTAAAAACAGTAAAACCTCCTTTGAGTATTATCGCTTCAGACAAATTGTTAATTCGGAAATGCTGTCCTTCGCCTATCGCGCCCCAGCTACAATTTACCCCAGCTTTCGCTGTCGCTCCAAGGCGTCAGTCAGGAGCCGGTTTCGACCGCCGCGCCACCTACCTGGGAAAGGCGTCGGTCGCCGCCCATGATGTACAGTGGAGGCGGGTAGTTTTCAAACTGAAGCTAGTAACGTTCTAGTAACGTTGATTCCAGACCTAGCACATCAGACACTATCAAGCAACAAAATACAACATGACATTGGACCTATGGCCGTGAGAGCGGCATGCTTCGAGTAGTCGAAGAGATGCAGACCTAAACGCACAGATGAGCAGCATAGCGAGCAACGAGAAACAGCTTGAAAGAATGGTGAAGAAGCGACAAGCTACACTTCCATCACTCCAAATTCCCTAATTACACAAACAGCGGCCGAAAGTCATCCCTTTAGTTTCCGGGTTCGGTCCCGACCACCGGCGGCTGCGTTTCAAAGGAGGCGAAACGGAGAGGCGTCCGCGTGCTATGCGATGTAAGTGCACGTTAAAGATCCCCAGGTGGTCTAAATTACTCAGCAGTCTTCCACTACGGCTCTTCGTTCTATTTTTACTTTCACTCCCCCCTTCCAGCCTTCTCTTACGGCGCTGTACAGGGTTCCACGGAAACATGTGTGACAGATACTGCACTTTCCCTTCTGTGAACAAATTAAAAAAAATAAACATCTATCCTTTTTGTGTGCACACTGGTACAGTGCCTTAATGGAAGAGAGTACGCCACCGCGAAGAGGCAATTAGAGAGGGAGAGGTAGAGGGTGGCTGCTGCTGGCCCTACGGTGCCGGGAGTGGTAGGTCCTCGCCGTTTGCTGTTGGCGCTAGCCTGCAACTGGTGGTTGTATCTGTTGTAAGCCGTCATTGCACCCGCCACCGCTTCTGTGATGGACGATGGTTGTTGCGGCGCTTCTGTCCGCACGAGGCAGGCAGCGGAGGAGGCTTAGCTACAGAGCCAGTAGCAAGCCCGTGCATTTTCTTTTCCTTCTTCCTACAGCCACAACAGGTTACCCAGCTGACCGCGTTGGCATAGATCTCTATGGCCCTCTTCCTGCCACTCCCGCTGGCACCCCGATAGCAACTCATGCAATGACACCGATGTTTGGGCCAGTTGGTAATGATCCATAGTAAAACCCATTCGTGCTGCGAATGGGTTTTAATATGAAGCAACTGATGGATTATCATGGTAGTAGACCATCTTACTCGCTACACTGAAACACCCGTTACCCTCTACCTCCACACGAAAAATCGCTTTGTTTCTTCTCAAGAATAGGACTCTTAGCCACGGGACTGAAAAACTACTAAGAGACCACGGACGCTTTTTCTTGTCCCATGCTCTTGAGGCCCTACTTAAAGAATGCCGCATTATTCACCGCACTGCTACTTACCACCCTCAGACGAATGGCCTGACAGAACGCTTCAACTGCACCCTGAGTGACATGTTGGCCATGTACGTGACCGCTCATTCCAACTGGAACTAGGTTCTTCCTGTCCCAACCTATGCGCACAACACTGCACATATACCACCATTGGAATCTCTCCCTTCTTTCTCCTTTACGGGCGCGAACCAACTTGCCCCGCCGGGGTGGTGCAATGTTAAGACGTCCGACTACTGTGCCGCAGTACCCGGGTTCGAACCCGACCTCGGCGGCTGCGTTTCGACGGAGGCGAAACGAAGAGACGTTCGTGTGCTGTGCGATGTCAGCGCACGTTAAAGATCCCCATGTGGCCGAAATTGCTCCGTAGCCCACCACTATGGCTCCTCCTTCCACTTTCACTCCCAAATTCCTCCCTTTTTTTACGGCGCGGTTGAGGTGTCTACAGAAAACAAGTGAGACAGTTACCGCGCCTTGGCTTAGTATAAATCAATCAATCAAATTGCATAATGGACACGGTTTTTCCCTACCGCCCTGATGTTTCTGAATCGGCGCCACTCGCGGGCGCCGCCCAGTACACAGAAGAATGCCGTCAGCTCGCTCGTTCGCTTACAAAACCAGTGGCAACAGAAACACCATTGTGACTCCTGCGAGGCGTCGTCATATTCCTCTAACTTTCTGGTGTGGCTCTGGGTCTCTGCAACAAACCCCGGCCTTTCAAAGGAGCTCCTTACTCGGGATCATGGTCCCTACCGGTTCCTTCAACAAACATCGTTCAACTGCGCAGTTGAGCCCGTTACGCTCTCTGCGGAATTGCGCCGCCGTGGACGCCAAACAGTTCTGGGAACCTAATCACGCCCTACTACGATCCGTCTGTCCTTTCGGCTCCATAAGTCGCCAGGATGGCTCCTTCTCTACCCTTGACGAAACTGTAATGTGCCAATCTTCGTTGATATAGCCACTGGAAAGAATCGCGTGCTGCCACACCTGAGGACAAAGTAGTTGGTAGCTGTCTACGTGATTCGCTACGCCTGACACTCTGCTGCGAATTTATCTCGAGCAGCTGGATCCATATGGGTTGACTGAATAGATACACTCCGACAGTACATATATTTTCGCTTGGCGCCCGGGGCGAAGCAAGTCAGAATTATCTGCCTTAGGTCGGTGCTCCATGATTTTGGGTATTCGAAGCAAGTATGACTCGAAATGCATTCAGAAATTCTTACTCTTCAAAAAATACTGTGAAGAAATGTCAAGACAAGGAGGAGGAGGAAAAAACTTTATTTAAATAGAAAAAAAATGTAAACGCTCCCAGGAGGACCTCTTAGTCCAGAAGCCCTCTGGCTGTTCCTTATAGCTTAGCCCGCTCGACCAGCTGCAACTGATTTTCAGGTTGCGTGACTAAAAGGGCAGCCTCCCAGGAGGAGGGTGTGGGCTGTTTAACAGGAGGAACGTGGGAAGTAAAGACAACTGTTGGATAACAAATTGTATGTATCAGAAAAAATAATTAGCTTTACTATTAGTACGTCGATATAGCTGTTATTGAGATAGCATTACTTTGGCGCACATTTATGTGTCTACGCTCAAGCGATCAGTGATAATTGCGAAAGCCAATAACTACGCTTATTTTGTAATTTCGACTGCAAATGTAAACACGTGGTACATGCACGTGGCCGGATCGGATTTACTACACCGTGAGAAAAGAACCACATCATTGCTCACCCATCGGGTTGAGTGGAACATGCTGAGGTCCAGGGGGTCCCCGACCAAGTCTCCATCCACGGACGTGAGTGCATGGCAAGTTGCCATGGCAACCACCATGGGGCTGCGAACAGGCATCTGACACGGGTCCTCGACCGGCCCTGTAAACCTGCGGTGCGTGACATCGATGGGTGCGTCATTTAGGATAATAAACACGATCAAACCAATAAAGCGTTTTAGTACTGTATAGTGAGCGCGACGTGCGCACAGCCCACGTACTTTGCGGAACGCTACAGCATGGTCGCGTACATGCCACAGAAACAATTTTAGTACGGCGGAAGCGAATACGTACGCAGGAGTCCGAAAGCTAACGCGGCAAGCGCAGTGGCCTGTGTAGTGCCATCTCGCAGCCATCCAAAAACTGAATTTTCCAGCGCAGGAACTCCTGCTTCTTTGCTTTTCTGACAGTCGAGAGATGGAACCCATGCTGCAAAAGTGCTCCTTTGGTTCGTCGTTGTTGCTGAGGATGAGGATATAAGGAATAGCTTTGAATGAATCGGGACACTACCCCCTGCAAACGTAGTAGAAAGCAAAAATTATATACAACCCCGTGCAAAATTTAAATCCAAACAAGCAAACCATTTTTCCAAGAGAAACGATGTAATGTCAAAGCAGTGTTCTGAGTTCACAGTGCGCCTATGATGTCATCATTTAGTGCAAAGTAACTATGAACCTCGGATAACACATCGCGAAACTATACGAAGTCTCATTAGAGAGGCGGAGTATATTTAAAATGCCACGAAACGTATGCCGTAAGAGTCGGGAGCATGGCCCATGGAAACATATGAAGAGAAAACTTACGAAAATAATTTTCCGGTTTAGGCCATCACCAATGAACATGACAGATGATTAAACGTTGGCGAATGTTTTGAAGAAAAAATTATGACAAAATGTGCTACGGCTTTTTCGGAGCCAAACAATATCTAACGCGCCTCGATGAAACTGCGTTGTAAAGACACGCCTGAAATCTAGCTGCCCGCTCTTCCGAGAGCTTCAATGTTCCCTCTCAAATGCGGCCGCTCAAATGATACAAGCTTTTAAGCTGAAGGCAGTCATAACTCGGCCCGAAAACCCAACAGTGCACAGCAGCAGGCGGCCAACAGTCCGTCTGCTCACACGAATATTGTTCGCAGTCGCCGGCGTCGTCTGCGATCGAATATAGAGCGTCGGCTGCTCCGCCGTCTGCAACAATGAACCGTTCCCTTCCGACGTTTAAAAATGATTTTTGAATGTAGTTTTGTGTACTTTGAATGACCCCCCTACTGAAAAACCAAAAGTTCTACGGGGCAATAACCTCATAAAATCTCATTTAATCGCATAGAGTCTCATAAGGTGCACATCATTATCATAAAATATCGTAAATAATTTATGATAATGTACAAGAAACTATGAGAACTTATGCAATTGTATGCGACTTGTACGTGATTTCTTATGTGAATTGAGTGAGATTGTGTGAGAAAATGTGGGGTTATTGCCCCTTACAGATTTTTCAGTAGGGCCGTATTAAGAAAATTTAGTACATACGGCAGCTGTATACGAGAAGCTTCCGCTATTGGGAGAAGCGTCCAGCGGATAGCGGGCGTGTAAGCGGTATGTGCGGCTTCATAACACATATTTTAGCGGTGTTTATAAATAGATTACCCGCAAAATGACTTCGCATAATTTTTCACACATTTATTCAAAGCACTCGCCAACTTTTAATCAGAGGCAGCCTTCATTGGGTACTGTACTAAACGAGAAAGATACTCCGGTAAGTTGTGTTTACATGTTTTCAAAGGACCCTAATTTATATACTCCGCCTCTGAAATGGCATTTCATATTTTTAGTCTGTTCTAAGATATTTGTAGCTGCTCTATACAAAAATAAACATCATGGGTGCCCCGTGAAGACAAAAACGGCTTTGAAATCTTTCGCTTCCACATATTCTCATGGGTGGTGAGCCTATACCACCCATGAGAATATGTGGAAGGGGTTTGGCCATTTATATCTTCATATAAATCGCCAGGGAAAAGTTGAAAACATTTCGAGCCGTGAGCAAAAGATGCTTGGAGAGCTCGAAGAGAAGGGGAAATCAGTGAATATTCCAAACCGAACCTCGCTTCCGACATGTGTTCGTGCGCATGCACGCGAGCGCGGACGCCAATATCTGTCATGCACAGATTCCCGCGCTCGTGCCTGGGCTCGCGTCGCGTCTGGCGCCTGCAAATACCGGCTGCAGCGTATGCTGGTGCACGCAGGCGCTCAGCGCGTACACCGGGAAGTGTCCGTAGAGCAAGGCGGCTGGCAGGAGGCGTTGAATATGGATAGTCTGGTGGAGGGCGGTGACATCTATGGGAAGTATGGTTTATAGCCAGGTAGATTTGCTGAGACCATGAGTTCCTGAAGCGGATGATATCTGTGAGAATTTACGAATTTTCTAAGTTCTTTGCAAGCTGCCTTCCTTGCGGTAGAACCTCCTCCAGTCCCATTGCCAAACATTAAGTATAGATGGCGGGCCACCACGGTGTAGTGTGGGTCGACCTGAGATGATTGTTTTCCACGAGTTGAGGGGAGGAGTGCGTAGCGTCGCCTCTAACTTGAAGGCCTGTAACACGTGTTGGGATTCTTCGCATAAAACAACTCTTTTATTTGTTGCTGCGTTTGCTTTTGAAACTGATGCATTTGCTGTTGAATTTGAAGGGCAGAAAGCAAATTTCGATTCGAGCCTAGCACTAATTTCGCCCATGTCTCCTTAGGCGCGACATAAGAGGCAAACGTTTTTAGGCCACATTAATTTTGCAGACCTCGAGGCCTGAAATTCCTCGAGGTTGGCAAAAGTACCGTAGCGGTCCGGTGGGAAGCTAGAGCGATGGAATTAGTATATTTGGGTTGTGAAGAAGTGGATATCAGCGCCTAAGGCGAGGTGGTGAGAAGTGGTTGAATGTTTGGTTTGTGCGGTTTAACGTTCCAAAGCGACTTAGGCTGTGAGAGACGCCGTAGTGGGGGACCCCGGATGTTTCTACCACCTGGAGTTCTTTAACGTGCACTGACATCGCATAGCACACGGGCGCCTTGCTTTTCGCCTCCATCGAAAAGCGGCCGCCGAGGCCGGGATTCGATCTCACGGCCTTGGGAACAGTAGTCGAGTACCTTAACCAACGCGCCACCCCGGTGGGGTAAGAAGTGGTTGAAGTGATGGAGTAGGGGTCATGTGAGATGGTGGAGCAGTTGTAATGATAAATTCATCATCATCAACCGGACTATACCCACTACAGGGCGAAGGCCTTTGCCATTTTCTTCCAATTAACCAGGTTCTATTCTAGCTGCATCCACTTGACCCCAGCGAATTTCTTAATCTCATCCATCCAACTAATTTTCTGCCGCTCTCTGATAGGTTTAACTGCCCTCGGAATCCAATTGGTTACTCTTAGAGACCATTGGTTATCCTCTCTTATAACTACATGCCCTGCCCATGCCCATTTATTGTTTTAAGTTCGACTAGAATATCAGTAACGTGAGGTATTTCTCTGACCCACTGTGCACGCTTCCTATCTCTTAATGTTACCCCTACCATTTTCCGCTCACTCGATGGCCTTCTGCATTGTCCTCAACTTAAGTAGAACCCTATTCGTTAATCTCCACGTTTCAGCCCCATTGTTCTGTACCGGTATGATACAACTGTTATACATTTTCCTCGAGTCACTACGGTAAGCTACTTGTCATAACTTTTGAGTACCTTCCAAACGCGCTCTATCCCAATCGTATTCCCCTAGTTACTTCCCTTTCGTTGTCCAGATCTGCGGTCACTACCTGTCCTAAATAAACACATTCGTCTACCACTTCCAACGCTTCGCTGCCTATTTTAAAGTTCTGTTCCTTTCCCAGACGGCTCAGCATTACCTTAGTCTTCTGCACATTATTCTATAGGCTTACATTTCTGCTTCTCCTGTCTGTTTAATTTATCATTAGTTCCAGTTGGTCCCCTGAGTTACTTAACAAGGCAATGTCATCAGCAAATTGCCGATCACTGAGATTTTCTACATTGATCCTGATGCCTAACTGCTCCCATTGCATGCCTTTGAATACACTGTCTAAGGCAGCAGTAAATAGCAATGGGGAGATTGTGTCTCCTTGCCTAAAACCTTTCTTAATTGGAATTGTATCACTTAATTTATGCAGAACTATTGTTGCTGCGCAGCTTATATAGATATCTTCCAGTATTTTTACACATGGCTCACCGACACTCTAATCTAACAAATTCCTGCATGGACGCTCAGGTTTCGAACGAATCAAATGCTTTCTCGTAGTCAATGAATGCTATGTATAGGGGCTGTTTATATTCCACGCATAGTGTGGATACTATCAGTGGTAGAGTACCTTTTCCGAAATCCTGCTTGATCCTTTGGTTGGTTATAGTCTAAGGTTGTCCTCATCCTATTAGTGATTACCTTGGTAAATACCTTGTACGTAACTGATAGTAAGCTGATTGGTCTGTAATTTTTCAAGCCCTTAGCGTCGCCTTTCTTATGAATTAGGATAATGTTTAGATTCTTCCATGATTCCGGTACTTCAGATATCTTCAGTCATTGTGTATACAGGGTGGCTAGTTTTTCCAGCACGATATATCTCCTCCGTCCTTCAACAAATCTGTGGCAACCTGAACCTCCCCAGCTGCGTTCCCCCTTTTCATGGAATTTAATGCTTTCTTAACCTCGCCTTTCGTTACAGCCGGGACTTCTGATTGCTCTTCATTACAGCCAATTTCATTGTTGTCCTGACTACTATAGCTGATATAGAGGTCCGTATAGAACTTCTCGGCTACCTTGATTTTTATTTCCATTTCAGTAATGACATTGCCCGCCTAGTCCCTCAGCGCATACATCTGATTTTTGCACACTTGTAATTTCCTTTTAACCGTTTTCAGGCTGCTACCGTTCTTGAGAGCATGCTCAATTTTCCCCATGTTATACTTCCTTATGTCGGCCACCTTGCGCCTACTGATTTGGTTTGATATCTCCGCCAGTTCTCTCCGGTCGGTCGGATTTGAGGCTTTCATACTTTGGCGCTTCTTAATCAAATCGTTCGTCTCCTTATAAAGTTTACCGGTATCCTCTCTACCAATTCTAACCCTTGCTTCTACCGCCCACTCAGTAATGATATCATTGCTTCTAGGCAAAGGTCAGCTTCCTCGCTTAGCACTGAGTATCTGTTCTGCTGCGAGAGCCTGAATTCTATTGTTGCCATTACCGCTAATTCGTTGACTGACTTTTTCCTCACTAATCGTTTGCGCTCCGTCTTCAAATCCAGATTAATTAGGGACCTTACCATCCTGTGGTTACTGCATCGCACCTTTCCGATCACCTTTACAACCTTCATAATTCGGGGTTTTAGAACACAGTATGAACTCAATTTCATTTAGTATCTCCTCGTTAGGGCTTCTTCATATCCACTTTCCGTTTTTCCGTTTACTGAAGAAGGTAACTAGTAACTCCCCCCTGCTATTTCTTATTCCAATGCCATAGTCTCCAGCTTTCTTTCTATCTACGTTGGCAATGAAGTCGCCCATCAGTACAGTATAAAAGGTTTTTACTTTCCCCCTTGCCGATTCTACATCTTCATAGAAGCTTTCCACTCAGTTCAGTTCAGTCGTTCAGTCGTGTCCGACTCTTCGTGACCCTATAGACCATGTCACGCCACGCTTTCCGGTCTCTCACTATCTTCCTAACGTTATATAACTTCATCTGCAGCGCCTCGAGGATGCCATCTAACCATTGCGTTCTGTGCCTACCCCTTCTCCGGCTACCCTCAACCTTTCCCAACATCAAATCTTTCTCCAGCGACTCCTCTCTTCTCATCAGATGACCAAAGTATCTGAGCTTTAACTTTAGAATTTTACCCTCCAATGAGCAGTCAGGGTTTATGCTCGACAATATTGACTGATTTGATCTTCTGGCAGTCCAAGGAACTCTCAAAAGTCTCCAACAGCACCACAATTCAAACGCGTCAATTCTTCGGCGGTCAGCCTTCTTCACAGTCCAACTCTCGCATCCATACATCACAATTGGAAAGACCATAGCACGAGTTATACGGATCTTGGTTGACAGACTAATGTCTCTGCTCTTTACTAGGCGGTCAAGGCTAACCATGGCTCTCTTTCCGAGAAGCAGGCGTCTCCTAATTTCATGGCTGCAGTCTCCTTCCGGGGTAATCTTGGAGCCCAAGAAGAGAAAATCTGTCACAGCTTCCACTTCTTGTCCCTTGATGCTCCAGGACTTGATAGGGCAAGACGCCATGATCTTTGTCTTTTTAATGTTCAGTTTAAGCCCAAACTTCTCACTCTTTTCTTGTACGCGCATCAGAAGTCTCTTGAGTTCCACTTCACTTTTTGCCATTAAAGTAGTATCATCCGCATATCTAAGGTTGTTGATACTCTTTCCAGCAATCTTCACCCCAGCTGAAGACTCGTCCAGACCGGCCTTCCTCATGATGCACTCTGCATATAAGTTAAATAGGCAGGGCGACAGTATGCAGCCTTGCTTCACTCCTTTCTCAATCGAAAACCAATCAGTAAGACCATGCCCAGTTCCGACTGTGGCCTCTTGCCCTTCATCCAGGTTCCTGAGGAGACAGATACGGTGAATTGGAAATCACATCTCTTGGACAGCTTGCCACAATCTACTGTGATCTACGCAGTCAAGCGCTTTCGCATAATCAATAAAGCAGAAGTAGACGGGTTTCTGGAACTCTCTTGCTTTTTCCATGATCCAGCGAAGGTTGGCAATTTTGTCTCTAGTCCCCCTGCCCTTGCGAAACCCAGCTTGTACGTCCGGAAGCTCCCGGTCCACATACTGCTGCAGCCTACCTTGAAGGATTTTCAACATCACCTTGCTAGCTTTCCACTACCTGGTCCTTATAACTACATATGGTGCGTATGATGTACAACCTTCAGCTTATACCCCTTATTTAGCTTAATTACGATGCGGGCTATTCTCTCATTATTGTTATAAAATTCATCTATATTACCAGCTATATCCTTATTGATAAGGAAACCTACCCCTAGTTCTTGTCTCCCCTCTAAACCTCGATAACACAATACATGCCCGCCCTCCAGTAGAGTATATGCCTCATTTGGCCTCTTCACCTCACTAAGCTCTAGAAATATCCTAATGCATAGCCTCTAGTTTCGCTAACAGAACTGCTATCTAGCCTCACTAGTTAAGGTTCTATTATTAAACGTTGCCAGGGTCAGGTTTCCAATTGCGGTCTGTCCTCGGAGCCAGAAATTCTTAGCATCCCCTGCTACGCCAAACGTCTGACCGCCGTCGTGGTCATTCGCTATGCAGCCGTTGGTGACTGAGGGCCGGGGTTTTTCAGGACTAATCATGCTCAAATGGTCAATTCAGTTCAGTCCTATTTTTCGGAAAAGTTCAGGAAGCCGTCATGTGAGCTTGACAAGGCGCAGGTGCCCGATATACAATAAGGAAGGGCATGGTGGCCTACCACGCATAGACAGTATAGGGAAAAACAAAAAATTATTATAATACACAAATTCATGGCTCTGATTTTTACATGCGAAAAATCAGTTATACATGCACATGAGTATACGTTTGCTATAAAACAGACATGAGATCGCTCAAAAACTAAATGCCAGAGAAAGAACAAATCGGACAGGTGCAGTTCAAGGTACACAAGTAACTTTAAAAGGGAAACGTACAGAAAACAAGAGCATTTTCATATTCAAGGCTTCTTAGGATCGAGATAAAATGAAATATCAAGCACTAAAATCTTATGATATGAAAAATGCTACCGTAATCGGTTGAAGTTTTGCTGCTAAGTTGATAATGTTAATTGGAAAATGTTTGGAAGAATATGTTTCAAAAAGTGTAGTTTGTAATTCGTGCGGAAACGTGGAGTCAGCGACAAATCAGTGAGTGCTACGTTTAAATGTCTTACTTTATGTTGTAAGGACACGATGGACGTAATAAACGGTTTGAAAGCGTATGATGATAAACAACATGAGCGCAGATACGAAAGTCGTACATGTTTTGCATCCAAACTAAATTGTATTGAGGAAAATAAAGTTCTCTTGAAGAAAAGTAGTAAGTGTTAGCTACAATGTGAACATATGCTATGTGCACATTATACGAAAACGAAAACTTTCAACAGGAGTTGATGAAGATCCCAGCTTCGTATCAAAGGATGTACTGACATTTTTGGTCTTGTTTTAGCGCATTTGTTCAACTTATCATTGCGAACTGGTGTTTTTTCTTCTCATTGGAAATTGTCAGTAGTTGTTCCTGTATTCATGTCTGGCGATGCTTGTGATGTGATCAACTTTACACCTGTGTCACTGATTTGTTCTTTTGCGAAAGTTTTTGATATGGTTATGTACGAACGCATGGGCTCATACTTCAAGCAGAAGATCTCAATTCTGCAGCACGGTTTTTTAAAAGGTCGATCTGTGGAAGCGAATTTATGCAGCTTTCTTGAATATACTGGCCCACGTGTATTTAATCGCGGTCAGGTAGACCCAGTCTACTTTGTTATGACTAAAGCTTTCGATACGGTTTCCTATGAGGTACTTCTGATGAAGATGGAAAAATACGGACTTTGCCCCATGTTATGTAGGTGGCTCAAAAGCTACCTTGGCAGCCGCCGTAAAATGGTCCGATTTTCCGGCTGTGTGTCTAACGAATTTCTATCATCTTCGGAAGTGCCTCAGTGCCCCAACTTAGGACCGTTGTTGTTTTAAGTGTTTGTTAATGATTTGCCGTTACATGTCAAGAACTCCAGAATTTTGCTCTTCGCAGATGATTTCAAATTATTCCGTAATATTGGAGATATTGAGGACTGCCGCCAATTGCAAGCTGACATTAACAACGTCGAGAAATGGTGTTTACTGAATCGCTTAAAGTTGAACATTAAGAAGACTTCCGTCTTGTCTCTAACTAGGAAACGGGACGCAGTTGTGTTTGATTATACACTTTTGGCGGGTGAGATTTCTCGTGTGGCCCATGTACGAGACCTTGGTATTGTTGTTGATTCAAGGCTTGATTTTAGATTGCATGTTAATTCAATTGTGTTACGTGCATTTTGTATATTGGTCTTATGTCTAGACTAACAAAAACATTTCAACGGCACGAATGTCTACGCACTCTATACTGTGCCATTGTGAGACCGCGTCTTGAGTTCGCGTCCGTAGCCTGGAATAACGTATCTGACACCTATTTCGGAAAAATTGAAAATGTCCAGCGTAAGTTCATACACATCTTTTATCATAGATATATTGGACGCCGTCGTTTCTACGACTACGATTCTCTCTTTGCTGACCTCAATATGTGTACTCTTGGTGACAGGCGATTCGTACGTGGCACGCAGTTTCTGAAAAAAGTTGTGCGCGGTTTCATTAACTGTGGGACCGTACTGATGTCGCTGAATTTTCGTGTGCCGCATTCAAAGGCGGCAAAATGTTTTACGCATTTTATCCACATTTGCACGCCAACTGTCCAATGACTTGTATACAAATCTTCTGACTTGTATACAAATCAATAAACAAAACGTTTATTGACACGGACATATGTGCCTAATTGTTGTTTTTATGCCTGGTTTTAAATGTTATTAAGTGTTCTAATGTATCTGACCTAGTGTGCGCTCCTTTAGGCCACTTGGCTGTTGAGACACACTCAATTAAACATTTGTAAGGTGTTTATTGGAGCACCAAGACCGTAGGCAGCGTCCGCAAACCAAAGCGACGGGGGTAGCGTTCGAATCAACAGTGCAGTGCCAACAAGGCTCCGGCTCCACTTCGTCTACCTCTTCGGGTTGGCGCGCGAGCTGATGGCGATCGGGATTACTACAATGCCCCCCGGCGGAAAAGGAGCCATCCTCGCGACTCATGGTGAGGAAAGGGTAGGGGGATCATAATACGGCTTGAGGCAGTCGACATGTACAGTTTCTCGGCCGCGGCGGCGATGATCTGGAGATGGGTTCCAGGGCTCTACTACGTAATGAACGGGAGAAGATTGTTCGAGAATGCGGTAAGGTCCATGATAGCGCGATAGGAGTTTGGATGAGAGGCCGGGTGCAGAGGAAGGCACCCAGAGCCAAACGAGGGCACCTGAGGGATATGAAGGCGCAGGATTTGTAGGGTCCAGGTTATGTTTTTGTTGAGCCTGGTTCTCCGTTGTGAAGGAGCGCGCCAATTGTCGGCATTCTTAACGAAATGTGTGCGCTTCAGACAGTAGAGGGGTCTCTGAAGCGTCGGGGTGGTAGGGCAGGATAGTATCCATGGTGGACGTGGGTTCACGACCATATAAAAGAAGGGGGAGAACCCAGTCGTAGTCTGCGTAGCCGTATTGTAGACGTACGTTACGAAAGGCAGCACTTGGTTCCAATTAGAGTGAGCGCTATCAATGTACATGGTTAGCATGTCACTAAGAGTGCGATTAAATCGCTCAGTCATGCCGTTCGTTTCGGGGTGATACGCTGTGGTGCTCCGGTCAATGATCTGGCACTCTTTGAGGAGGGCTTCGACAGTGTCCGAAAGAAGCACACATCCGCGGTCACTGATCAATTCTTTCGGTGCGCCGTGACGAAGAACGAGGCGATGCAGAATAAACGAAGCAACATCCCGTGCGGTTGCAGACTGCAAGGCCGATGTTTCCACGTAACGGGTTAGGTGGTCAACGGCTACGATGACCCAGCGGTTGTGAGCCGAAGTGGTCGGAAGCGGGCCATACAGATCGATACCGACACGGTCAAAAGGGCGGCTGAGGCAAGGCAATGGCTGCAACGGAGCGGCTGGCTGAGGGGCTGGATTCTTGCGACGTTGACAGGCGGTAAAGGATCGGATGTATTGACGAATAAAGCGGTACAGGCCGCGCCAGTAATATCTCATACGTAGTCGAGAATAGGTTTTCATGACGCCTGCATGGCCGCATTGGGGATCGGCGTTGAAAGAGGCGCAGATTTCAGCACGGAGATGTCGCGGAATCACGAGAAGCCACTTTCGCCCTGTAGGATGGTAATTGCGGCGGTATAAAAGTCCATCACGAGTGGCGAAGTGGTGAGCCTGACGACGAAGTGCACGTGACGGAGACAGCTCTGCGGGCGTAGACAGGAATTTTAAGAGGGAGGATATCCATGGATTCTTCTGCTGCACAGATTTCATGTTGGTAATGTTGAGCGGCGACATATCGTAGGCACAAACGAAGCCAGCCGTCGAGTCGTTATTAAGCGGTGAACGGGAAAGGGCATCAGCGTCGGTGTGCTTGCGTCCAGATCGATAGATGACGTGGCTATCGTACCTCTGAAGACGTAGCACCCAGCGGGCGAGGCGGCCGGAGGGGTCTTTGAGGGAGGATAGCCAACAGAGCGCGTGGTGGTCGGTAACAACGTAGAATGGGCGACCGTAAATATAAGGACGAAACTTGATAATGGCCCATATGATGGCCAGACACTCCTTTTCGGTCACAGAATAGTTCGATTCCGATTTCGTGAGGGTACGACTAGCGTACGCGACGGCATACTCGGAATCTCCAGGTTTCCGTTGAGCAAGAACAGCGCCCATATCTACGCCGCTTGCATCAGTGTGTATTTTGGTCGAGCAGGCAGGGTCAAAATGGCGGAGTATAGGGGGAGAGATCAGTAGACGGCGTAGTGTACTGAACGCAGCATCACAGGCTGGTGACCAAGAGGAGAGGTTCGGGCCTCCGGCGAGAAGTTGCGTTAAAGGGGCGATGATACTGGTGAAGTCGCGGATAAAACGGCGGAAATACGAACATAGACCGACAAAACTGCGAAGTTCTTTCACGGTTGTGGGCTTGGGGAAGTCTGTGACGGCACGAAGTTTGGTAGGATCCGGTAGGACGCCATCCTTGGATAAGACATGACCAAGTTTTGTGAGCTTGGTAATGGCAAAGTGACATTTCTTCAGGTTGAGCTGTAGACAGTCTTCAGTAAGGCACGGAAGGACACGCTGAAGGCGCAGAAGGTGGGAAGGGAAATCTTTCGAGAAAACGACAATGTCATCTAGATAACAAAGACACGTTTTCTATTTGAGCCCACTGAGAATGTTATCCATCATTCTCTCAAAGGTGGCGGGGGCGTTGCACAGTCTGAACGGCATCACATTGAATTCATACAAGCCATCGGGAGTGAGGAAGGCTGTTTTCGGGCGGTCAGCGGAAGCCATCGGTACTTGCCAATAGCCAGAGCGCAAATCTAGCGACGAAAAGAACTCCGCTCCTTGCAAACAATCTAGCGCGTCGTCAATTCGCGGTAGTGGGTAAACATCTTTGCGGGTTATCTTATTCAGACGCCGGTAGTCCACAGAGAAGCGGATCGTGCCATCTTTCTTCGTCACCAGCACTACGGGGGAGGACCAGGGGCTATGAGATGGTCGTATGATGCCCCGTTGAAGCATATCGGCGACATTGTCACGAATGACGCGGCTCTCATTGGGTCACACGCGATATGGTCGCTGCCGCAGAGGAGCATGAGGACCAGTGTCGATTGCATGAGAAACGGTCAAGGTGCGACCCAATGTGTCTCAGAGTCATCAAGGAGTTCTCGCCCTGCACGAAGATGTGCTGCTGCCTGCGATGACGGCAACGTTTCTCCCTGTGAAGTAATCTGAATCTTTCAATGGTAAACATTCAATAGTCGTCGAGACAGATTTCTCGAATGGAGCGAAAAAAGAAATATTTTGGTGCCCCGTTCCGTCGTGGAGGCGGAGGGTGGTCGCGCATACCTCTGCGCTGTGAACGTGTCAGAAGAGCCTGTTTGTTTACCTTCTGGTTTGACAGTCGCGAGATTTGAGAATTATGTGACTCATACCGTTGGATGTATTTCCGATTGCAGAGGAGCCGCGAAATACAAGTCTGAATATTGTGCTGAGTTTGAGGGGCTGGTAAACAAATCGCTCCCATGTAGTGAACTTCGTATTCTGCAAGACATGTTGGCAACTCATGCCCAATTGTTCGACTTTGCCTCAATCGGATCGGGTAGCCACTTCCCAGCTTCTCGGCTACAGCACGAACTTAACTCAGGAAACGCACCCCCTATTCGCCAAAACCTTACAGAGTCTCCCCGTCAGAGCGCAAGATAATTCAAGAACAGGTGGACGAAATGCTGCAGAAAGGAATCATCCGAGATTCTTCCAGTCCGTGGGCCGCCCCTGTGATCCTAGTGCGAAAAAAAGACAATTCTTGGCGATTTTGTGTGGACTACCGTCGTTTAAATTCGGTAACAAAGAAAGACGTATAACCGTTACCTCGCACTGATGACGCTGTCGAGCGTCTGCATTTGGCGTCATATTTCTCCTCTGTTGATTTGCGATCTGGCTATTGGCAAATTGCTCTACATCCATCCGACCGTGAGAAGACTGCTTTTGTAACACCAGTTGGTTTACACGAATTTAATGTAATGTCCTTTGGATTATGCAACGCTCCCGCGACGTTCGAAAGATTTATGGACACTATCCATCGTGGCCTCAAATGGGAAATATGCATGTGTTACCTTGATGATGTTATCATTTTTGGAAAGACCTTCCAAGAGCACAATGAGAGGCTCGATAATGTTCTTGAATGCCTTGGCAAAGCGGGCTTAATTTTAAATTCGAAGAAGTGCCATTTTGGAGAGCGACAAACTTTAGTTCTTGGTTTCCTCGTCAACGAAGATGGTATCAGGCCTGATCAACAGACGATTGCTGTAGTACGCGACTTCGAAACTCCACGCACTCTGAAAAGTCTTAGGAGCTTTCTTGGTCTCTCCGCTTATTTTCGTCGCTTCATTGCTGGTTTTGCGCAACTTGACCACCCTCTTACTTCTCTACTGCACAAGAATTCGCACTTTATGTTGACCCCAGAGTGCGAATCCGCTTTCAGTCTGCTCAAGTCTTTTCTAACTTCAGCACCACTGCTGCGCCACTTCGACCCTTCTGCGGTGACGGAGGTTCACACTGACGCCAGTGGCATTAGTCACGGGGCGGTGCTAGTGCAGCTGCATAGTGGGGCTCAGCACGTTGTTGCATATGCCAGCCGCACGTCGACAAAATGTGAGCGGAATTACACAGTTACCGAATTGGAGTGTCTCGCAGTTGTGTTCGCTGTGCACAAGTTCCTATCATACCTATATGGACGCGACTTCACCATAGTTACTGACCACCATTCGCTATGCTGGCTGATCGGACTTCGCGATCCATCTGGTCGTCTGGCTCGCTGGCCATTGCGCCTACAAGAATAACCTTTGGTGTCGCGTACAAGAGTGGACGACATCACTGTGATGCAGACTGCTTGTAACGGCACCCATTGCCGGCTTCCGTTAACGATGAAGACGGCTTCGACGGTTGTTTAGCCTCAATCGCATCGACGTTCCTTAGTATGCGACCTTTAGGCGAGATCAACGCAACGACCGGTCACTACAGCCTCTTATACAAGAGGCACAAGGGAATGTAGAGTCAACGCAGTTTACTGTCGAAGACGGTGTTTTGTTCAAGAACTACTCAGTTGACGGTGCTGCCCTCCTTTTGGTCGCCCCAAAACTTCTCCGTGCACAAGTTTTGCATGCCATGCACGATGATATTACCTCTGGAAATCTAGGCTTACGTCGTACCCTGCACCGAATTCGCCAGCGTTTTTATTGGCCACAAATTTATAAGACAACCAAGCAATACGTTGCGACATGTGAACAATGCCAACGACGTAAAGCACGCACCACCACGCTGGTCGGACCTTTAAAACCCGTCAAGAAGATTGGAATTGACCTGCTCGGTCCATTCCGAAAGACTGTAGAAGGCTGGCGCTGGGTTATCGTCTGCATTGACTATCTTACCAGATACGGGGAGACCGCTGCTCTCGCTACAGCAAAGGCTGCTGATGTTTCGTCGTTTCTTTTGAATTCTCTTATTCTTCGCCATGGCGCACCCCGGGTTATTACAAGTGATCGTGGTCGCCAATTCACTGCTGATGTCAAAGAAATGCCCCGACTTTGTGGTTGACACTACCGACACTCGACACCGTATCATCCGCAGACCAACGGTCTCACCGAGCGCACCAAACTCACCTTGACAACCATTCTGTCGATGTACGTCTCGTCTGAACATCACAACTGGGATGCAGTGCTACGATATTTGACGTACGCTTATAACACTGCAAATCATGACGTTACTGGCTATTCTCCTTTCTAGTGACTCTATGCAAGAACTCCCCACGTTTTCCTAGACACCATCTTTCCATTTTCTCCCAACGACGATGCGTCTGTTTACCAGATACTATGCCGTACCGAAGAAGTCCGTTGTATAGCCCGCTTACGCACACTGGCTTCTCAAAGCCGCTCGAAAGAACACTACGATCTGCATCATCGTACAGTTGTTTACTCCCCTGGAGACTACGTCTGGCTTTGGACCCCCATTCGCAAGCGAGGAATATAGGAGAAGTCTCTCTGCAAGTATGATGGCCTCTTCGTCGTGTTGGAAAAACTGAACGACGTGGATTACGTCATCGCCAAAGTCACGACGGATAACCGCCGAACCCGCAAGACAAAAGTTGTTCACTTGACTCGCTTGAAGCGCTGCCATCTTCGATCTGCCTAAATTTCACGAGGACGAGAATAGTTTGCCAGGGGGGAATTGTTACGCCGCGTAGCGGCGCACTGAGAAGCAACAGCAGAAGAAGAAGAAGAGGGTGCCAGGCGCGCGCAGACTGATCCGGGTTTCTGAGCCGTGTGCGTCCGTCCCTCATACGACGTCACCTGTATTAAAACTGTTTCATCTGTTACAATATGAACTTTCTTAATGTTGCCTTCAGTTGTCTTTAACTACACCAAAATTGGAATAGATAATATATGAGACGAACAGTGCCTCATATCTTTGGAGTTTAGTAGTATGCACTGCAAGTATTGAGCAGCAGCGAGATAAGGCCCCGGAGGTTTTTCTGAGTTTTGCGCAGATATTGGCGATGTGCGAGTCTCATGTTGATAGACCGGAAAACGTCACTGCTAGGATCTTAGGTTTTTTACAAGTGATATTTCTTGTCCATCACAGCGTAGAGTTTGGATTGGTTTGTGGGGTTTATCGTCCCAAAGCGACTCAGGCTATGAGAGACGCCGCAGTGGAGGACTCCGGAAATTTCGACCACCTGGGGTTCTTTAACGTGCACTGACATCGCACAGCACACGGGCGCCTTGTTTTTCGCCTCCATCGAAAAGCGCCCGCCCAGGCCGGAATTCGATCCCGCGTCCTTGGGAACAGTAGTCGAGCGCCGTAATCACTGCGCCACACCGGTGGGGCACAGCGTAGAGTGGTCGCCAGGATTACAAGTGCAAATAGACACCCACAGGACAGGCGCTGAACTCCAGCTGGTCATATTTCTTTGAAACGATAAAAAATTAAGATCTTATGCGCATGCGTAAAACAATTTGCGAAGTAAACATCTCCACACTGCCGGCAAGGTTATGAAAATAACTTAGGCCATTCCTACCTAAATACATTAGGAAGACAGCTTTCCCCATTAAAAAGAAATGCCGAGGTGTCACTGATGCAGTCTGATCCCAGCCTTTTGATATAAGACGCATCGAGCAACTCACGGGCGAGAGTGTCCCTGATTAAAAATCTGATTTCGGCTCCTGTTCACACTTCGGCTTGAAATCGAACGATTCACAGTTAGCAGATAAATTTGAATCATTTTTCATAGAACGCTAGTGCTTTGAAGCCCAATATTTCACATATTGGCCAGTCTGGCCGACCTTGCCACAGGCTGAGGTGATTTGATACATGACGCCGGTGGAACATTTGACATCCTGCTTAACATGCTTCACAGAGCAGAGATTAGTATGTTTTCTTCTTTCATCGTCCGCATATTAGCCAATTTTTTTGGGGGGGCGGAGAAGACCATTTTCACGCCGTGTTTGATGGCGATGGATGGATGGATGAATGGAATATAGGAGCGTCCCCTTTGAAACGGGATGGTAGCAGTAGCTATCATGCTCATTCTTCTCCCTATATCTTAATTATTGATTAAGATTGGTTAACTAAACCACCATTCTATAATTTAAACTTTTGTTTCTACATTACTAACATTATGTCACTCCTCTGCTTTTAAGCCACCAATCTTCCAGTCGTTTTTTGCTACTTTCCACCGCCTGTTTATTCACCCTGAAACTGGTATCTCTAAACCCCACAGCTTCAGGAACAGTGATTGCGCCTGCACCAACTTCCGGATTGATACCATTAAATTCGAGTATAATATAGTCAATTGTTTCTCTGGGGTTACCACATACAGCACATGCGTCTTCTTCAATGTTAAACTTGTTCTTTAAACTGGGCGCCAACTTGTGCAGGTAGGGTGCAACAACAATTCTCGCCGCGACCTCCCTTCCAGGTTGGCTTTTCCGCTCACGGGCGCGTCGCTTCATACTCCATCAGGAACTCCGTCACTGCCAACGCTAAGTGTTCGGGATAGGCCACGGCAGAAGCCTAATCATCTGTTTATCAAATATCTCCATCATGTGAGTTCTCTGAAAAGCACACTCTATCGCTTGCTTCGCGATCTTCATCTTGGTATGGGAAGCATCGTAAGGAAGTAAATCCTTACATCTTTTTTGTGTGGACTTAATATTTAGGTCTAACGCTGCAGGCAATACTGGTCCAATGTAAACCTAGAGTACTTCCGTTCAAAAATATTTAAGATTTCTTACACGGTTTCATTTTAAAGTCCGTAATTGTGACTCGTCAGAACGGTTAAAAATTATCGACATGTCACAGACCTTGACACTCTCCCAGTGTCGAAGGCTAAAAGCAGGGACCGTTCAATAGATGCAAGAAAAGTGCTGCATAATACAGGAGCAATATGGCACCCAATGCATATTCTCCGACACTGTACAGGCGCCCAAATCTTTAACTGGCGTGCGCGAGCGGAGACTTTTCTGTGCGTCAGCGCCATATGACGGAGCGAAGTTGGAAACAGGATGAGGCTAAGCGCATGCTCACAAAGCACGCTCAGCTGGACGCGTCGTCTGCCAGGCTGTTCCTTCTTAAGGACGTCACCCCTCCTTATCGCGTGATTGGGTGTGTTCGGCTTATCTTTAAATTTTCTTTCCTCTCTAGGCTGCTGCGACGCTGTTCCTCGGAACGTAAAATACGCGCAAAAGCATTCGCCTACTCACGCTGGCTGCTCGTCGAAACGCGATAAGGAGGGGTGACGTCCTTAAGAAGGAACAGCCTGGCAGACGACGCGCCCAGCTGAGCGTGCTTTGTGAGCATGCGCTTAGCCTCATCCTGTTTCCAACTTCGCTCCGTCATAGGGCGCTGACGCACAGAAAAGTCGCCGCTCGCGCAAGCCAGTTAAAGATTTGGGCGCCTGTACATACAGCCGAATGTTAAAAGCGATAAAAGCAGCGTGCAAGCCAAACTCCAATAGTCTGTGTTCTAGCAGCGGTATTCTGCACCCACGTAATATGTGTCTGTCGTACTGTCATAGTTATTTTGTATAAATATTGCCTGACTAGCAACAGGCCTGCCGAAATTACGTGCAGGGTAGAATAGCGCCACTTGACCGCAGAATATTATTGGCATATACGAAAATTTTAGATTCGGCTACTAGTAAAAAACAAACCTATGGGTGCCCGGTCACCAGGGCATGGAGGGGAACGAGACCGCTCACGCGGCTGGCCGAGCGTTCCTCCCCCGGGGTTCCGCTCAATCATCTGGTTCTACCAAGGCAACCATACCAATTCCGCTCATAACTTATGCGGACATTACAAATTATTTACGCCTCTACAAGAGTGCCACCTTAGAGGGGCTCCAAACCGAGTATTTTATAAATCCCGCCATACTAGAAGACGTGGACCCGACATCCACGGGTAGGTGCCGATTCTGCGAGCAGTATGCTGACCTATACCACATGGTGTGGGCCTGCCAGCACAAATAGAAAAATGAAAGTTATAAAGCACCCAACTAGGGAGGGCTAGGAGGCGGCCTTGTCCAGCTCGGACCTTGAGGCCCAGAGTGCTTTGGTCCAAAGAGCTCGGCCAGCGGCGGCGGCCAATGGCGTCCCGGAATAGGGTCTGCCTCTCAACTCCACAACCATACGCACCTCTCTTCAAAAATCGCTTTAATGTAAATAAATGTTTTCTCTTCTTCCTCCTTTCTTTCTCTCTCTCTCTCTCTCTGGCAATACAACGTGCCCTGCGCATGATTATAATTAGTTATGCTGCCGCAGCTTGTAGGATCGGTAAATAGCAATAATTGATTCACAGGAAGGGAAAGGCGCTGTATCTGTCACTCTTGTTTCTGTGGAAACCTGACCTGCGCCGTAAAGGAAGGGAATTAGGTGGGAGTGAAATTAAAAAAAAATGGCTGAGGCTTAGCTTGGTTAAGCCTAGTCAGATGCGAAGCATATTGATTGCTAAACTCGGCTTTCCATGGTTACACTTGGCTAAACTTTTCTTTCCTTGGTTACACGTGCTTTTTACACGGTTTAAATTTAGAATGCACAATGTTTTCTCATCGCATAAAACTAGGTAATAGCATGACTCGTTCATCTCTAATCTGACTGTATTACCGACACGCACAACGAACATGTCGTCCCCTAGGCTAACGATACTCGATTGCCACTACGCGAATATGTACGCAAAGCAAAAGCTCTTAGAACACCGACATGCTAAAGGAATCAACGATTTTGATTTCTTCGGCAACAACACGGTCGTATGGGAAAGCCTCCCCGTAAACTACTCGTGTCCAGCCGGCTTGACGTGCACCAATGGTCGTTATGTCTTCACAAAGCATGGCTGTGAGGTCACCTCATGTATACCCTTCGAGCCATATCACCGCCATGGTGGTCCTTCAATTACACCGCCATAGCAGATAAAGCGGTCCCTACGGAAACTGTACAAAACCGAATCGCGCAATTTGTTTTGTTACCTAGACACAGAAACGATAGGTAGTGTGTACGAGCGCGTACCTCGCTATAAGAACGCCATTACAAGAGCAAAGAGCTGGACCCCCGTCTCTAATCTGTCGTGACGTCAGCGTATCACGTGGTGTAACGTCACCATACTACGTGGTCCGCACGGCGTGCAACCGCAGCCGACGGCGCGAGCCGGTCCCCCGTCTCTCCTCTGTCGTGACGTAAGCGTATCACGTGGTGTGACGTAGCATTCCACATTCTTTGCACGGCGTGTAACCGTCACGAAGGGCTGTGGTTTACCTCTAGCAATATTGTAACCCGCGCTAACCGTGTCAGTTCTGGAGGGAGAAGAAGACAAAGTTCTGCGGAGTGCGCGTGGTTCTGGGACGCCGCTGCTTTTGCCTGGTCAAGCGCCTGCTCTCTGCCTCCTGTGCCTCAAACCCGTCCTTTGACCCTGTCCTTCTGGACTGCCGTCCGGGTAGCGATAGAACCCGTGACATTCTGGTGGAGACACGGGGTAAATGCAGCACAGCCCCTCAAAACCCGCAACTCTGAGTTCGCCCCCAAGTCTCAGCCGCCGCCCCTTCGACGAGGAGGCCGAGATACGTGCAGCCGGCGACTTCAAGGGCTTGCTCCTGAATTTGGTATGTTGCCGAACTCAGGCTCTTCACTACTTACAATGGCCCGGAGTACCCCGACCCAATGTCAACAGACGGACTCGTTTCTCGCACCGTCCGTGGTGTACCTACCGATGGCTCCTCGAGCGGCTGCCACGTTCCATGGTGATGCCTCCGAAGATGTGGAGGATTGGCTGGAGCAGTACGAACGTGTGGCCCGCCACAATGGCTGGAATGCCGAAAACTGTCTTCAGAATTTGTATTTCTGCCTGGACAGTACGGCTCGGCACTGGTTCGAAAACCACGAGGCCTCCCTTACATCCTGGGACACCTGTAAGGAAGGGCTGCGACGGACGTTCGCCAATCAGTATCGGCGACAGCGAGCAGACGACCTTCTGCAAACAAGAATACAACGACCCGACGAAACTGTAACGATTTTTGTTCAAGACGTCCTACGACATAGCTCCCGTGCCGACCCCGTGCCACCGAAGAAAAAAAGGTGCGCGCACTCATGCTGGGCGTCAAGAGTGACATTTCCGGCGGACTTATTCGTGACCCGCCGACTACAGTGGCACAATTTGTAAATGAGGCGACGAACATCGAGCGAGCCTTGGTTACGCGAGCGGACCATTATCGTCGCCTTGCTGGAGGTCCCAGCGTTTCGAACCTTTCACCTGCTCGCTTTCCTGTTGGTTCCTTCGACACCGCAAACCTACGCGAGATCATCCGCGAAGTTGTACGCGAGGAAATACGGCAGCTGCTTCCACCTGCTGATAGTACGGCACCCTGCACCCTCACGGATGCTGTCCGCGAAGAAGTACAACGTGCCCTTTATCCACAGTGCTCCGTTGCTTCTCCACCTACTCACCCCATTGAGACGTACGCGTCCGTTGCTAGTCGCCCGCCGCCGCAGCAGCCACCACCGCCGCCTGCTCGCCGTCAGTACTTGCCTGCACAACCCCGTATCCCTGTGTACGATCTTCGTCCGCAGCAGCAATGGATGAGCAAGGCAGATGCGTGGAGGACAACCGACCAACGCCCACTATGCTTCCATACGGAGAAGCAGGCCACGCCTACCATCGCTGCCCTTACCGCGAGCTTGGTCTTCGCGGTTTCCAGCGGAATGCTCCCCGCCCGGAGTTCGGCGAGCAAACCCGCGACATCGCGGACTATCTGCGCCGTTCACCACCACCCGACCGGTCTTCACGTCGTGACCTTCGCTCGACACCGTCCCGCCAGTACGATTCTCCCCTTCGCAGCAATCGACGGTAAAGCCTGTCGCCTCATCGGGAAAACTCAGCCCGGCGACGTCTGGAGGTGACGTTGCCGAACCCGTTCCTGTTAAAGAGCCTCCACGTTTTTCGCCCCGCTCCTCCACGCGAACCGATGATCAACCCGACGACCTTCCCGACGAACTTCGCGCCGAACTTCTTGCCGAACTTCCCGCCGAGCTTTCCGACGAGCTTTCTGACGAACTTCACGCCGAACTCCCCGACGGAGCTTCCGACGACCGTCGCGCCACAGTACACAATAAACTCGATGTTGTGATCGACGGATACGACGTGACGGCACTCGGTGACACCGGTGCAGACAATTCTGTTATGAGTGGGGAGCTATGCCGCCGACTTCGCAAGGTAAAGACGCAGTGCGATGGCCCCGATATCAGAACCGCTGGAGGCCACCTCGTGAGACCAATCGGCAGGTGCACTGCTCGTATTTAGATTAATGGTCTCAGGTGCCCGGTTACCTTTGTTGTACTATCGAAATGTTCCAGAGACATTATTCTCGGCATGGATTTTTTGAGTGATTGCAGCGCTGTAATCGACTTTACCGATCGCCGCCTCACGCTTCGTCAACCTCGATATACCTCGGCGCAACCAAAGCCCCAAGTTTGCACGGCACGCGTCTTGGCGGAGCACGTAACCGTACCGCCCCAGTATAGCGTATTTCTCCCTGTCACGTCCGACCACGTTGCTTCTGGCGAAGTTCTGCTGGAAGGAAGTGCTCGACTGCTTTTTGAACGGGGTCTTGTTGTTGCTCGAGGTATCGCGCAGCTGGATACTGGCTGCGTACACGTCCTAGTCACCAACTTTTGTGGCACTCCACAGCGCCTTACGAAAGGCACGGCTCTCGGTACCCTGGAGAGCATTACTGCCCCTATTCAAGTTGTTGCCCTGTCCGAAGGTGCTTGCTCCTCCTCTTCGCAGCAGAATGATGCACCTTTGGGTGTAAGCATTGCACCTAATCTCTCTGTGAGCGAGAGGGCCGAATTGATAGCGCTGCTTGCAGAATTCCAAGACTGCTTCTCTACGTCATCCGGAGTTCGCCAGACGACCATTGCCAAATACAGAATAATTACCGATGACGCTGCTCACCCTGTTCGTCAGTCGCTTTACCGAGTTTCTTTCAAAGAATGTGAAGTTATTCAGAACCAAGTGCAAGAAATGCTGGCCGACGATATAATCCAACCCTCGCACAGCCCATGGGCAGCTCCAGTGGTACTAGTAAAGAAAAAGGATGGCACTCTTCGATTCTGTGTTGACTATCGCCGTCTCAACAACGTCACCAAGAAGGATGTTTATACCCTTCCTCGCATTGATGACGCACTTGATCATCTACGATATGCCCGTTACTTTTCATCCATAGATCTGAAAAGCGGTTACTGGCAAATCGAAGTTGATGAGCGCGACCAAGAGAAGACTGCTTTTATCACCCCGGATGGTCTATATGAGTTTAAAGTGATGCCGTTCGGCCTCTGTACCGCCCCAGCAAACTTTCAGCGCGTTATGGACACCGTCTTAGCCGGACTGAAGTGGCAAACTTGTCTGGTCTACCTTGACGATTTTGTAATCTTCTCAAGCACGTTCTCCGATCATCGTCTTCGCCTGAGAGCAGTACTATAAGCTATAAGAAGCGCAGGCCTCACTCTGAAGCCAAGAAAGTACAAGTTTGCCTACGATGAATTAAAATTTCTTGGCCAAGTCGTCAGTAGCGCGGGTGTTCGTCCAGATCAAGATAAAACAGCCGCCGTCACCTCCTTTCGTACACCATCGGACAAGAACGCCGTACGGAGGTTTCTGGGCCTCTGTGCTTACTATAGGCGCTTTGTTCCCAATTTTTCTCATGTCGCTGCACCACTTACTCATCTCACGAAGGAGAACGTCGCCTTCCAGTGATCGGATGAGCAGCAGCGTGCATTCGACCGCCTTAAACAGAGCTTACAGACCTCCCCTGTACTCAAGCACTTTGACCAGGACGCCGAGACTGAAGTTCATACAGACTCCAGCAACAAGGACCTCAGAGCCGTGCTCATTCAAAAACAGAACGGGACCGAGCGTGTAATCGCTTACGCAAGTCGAACATTATCGAAGGCGGAGGCTAACTACTCGACCACTGAAAAAGAATGCCTCGCGGTAGTTTGGGCGATTAATAAGTTCAGACCCTACTTGTACGGACGCCCATTTCAGGTGGTTACCGACCATCACTCTCTATGTTGGCTCAGCACTCTGAGAGACCCTTCAGGGCGACTTGCACGGTGGGCCCTTCAGTTGCAAGAATCGATGCTACTATAGTTTATAAGTCCGGTCGCAGGCACACAGATGCTGACTGCGTCTCGAGAGCCCCTATAGAATCAGCATCTGACGGTCAAGACGACGAGTATGAAGATGATGCTTTTATAGGTACCATAAGCACGGTCGATATGGCAGCGCGGCAGCGACACGACACTGAACTCCGTGAAGTGATCGCCCATCTGGAAGGTCAAGAAGGCATCATTCCACGCGTCTTCTTGCGCGTTCTACCCGCATTACGTCTTCGCGACAATGTGCTATACAAAAAGAGCTTCGCAGCGAGTGCGAGGTCTTGGCTACTGGTTATTCCGGCGGACCTACGTAATGAAATTATGGACGCCTGTCATGACGAACCAACTTCCGGGCATTTGGGATACAGCCGAACACTCGCACGAATTCGTTCCAAGTATTACTGGCCTCAATTTGCTAAGACTGTTCGGCCCTATACCAGGACCTGCCGCGAATGTCGAAGACGTAAGACTCCGCCCGTACAACCCGCAGGACATCTTCATCCCATTCCGCTGCCTATGACTCCGTTCCAGCAGGTAGGCATTGACCTGCTCGGACCTTTTCCTACGTCCAACTCGGGACACCGCTGAATTGCTGTTGCTACGGATTACCTCACACGGTATGCTGAATCGCGAGCTTTACCTTCTGCAACAGCGGCTGATGTAGCGAAGTTTTTCGTCGAGTCCATCGTCCCGCGTCACGTTGCTCCCGAAGTCTTGATCACAGATCGCGGTGCCGCATTCGTGTCCCAGCTAATGGCAGAGATCTTGCGTTTAAGCAGCACGCACCACCGCAAAACTACCGCATACCACCCCCAAACGAATGGGCTCACTGAGCGCCTTAATAAGACTATGGCCGACATGATATCTATGTATGTGGACGTCGAGCACCGTACATGGGACGACATTCTTCCCTACGTAACTTTCGCTTATAACACCGCAACTCAGGAAACAACCGGGTTTTCGCCGTTCCGCCTGGTGCATGGCCGAGAGGTGAATACCATGCTTGACTCCATGCTTCCCCATGAGCCGGAGGCCTACTCTTACGACGATGTCCAACTGGTAACCCAGCACGCAGAAGAAGCCCGACAGTTGGCACGACTACGCATCCAAGACCGCCAGCATGTCGATGCACGCAGGTACAACCTCCGGCATCGTGAAGTTCATTTTGCACCTGGTGATAAAGTGTGGCTGTGGACTCCCGTTCGCCGTCGCGGTCTCAGCGAGAAGCTGCTAAAACGTTACTTTGGCCCATACGAGGTCGTTCGCCGTATAAGCGACGTGAATTACGAGGTGATTCCGATTGTTCCGAACACATCTCGTCGGCCCCCTCATCCTGAAGTGGTGCATGTGGTTCGCCTCAAAACTTACTGTGAACGCTAGAACCACGTATTCTGACCCTGAGCTCTGCTCGATTTAACGTTTCAGTTACGCTGGAGCGCGCATCGGGACGATGCGCCTTTCAGGGGGAGGAGTTGTGTAACCCACGCTAACCGCGTCAGTTCTGGAGGGAGAAGAAGACGAAGTTCTGCGGAGTGAGCGTGGTTCTGGGATGCCGCTGCTGTTGCCTGGTCAAGCACCTGCTCTCTGCCTCCTGTGCCTCAACCCCGTCCTTTGACCCAGTTCTTCTGGATTGCCGTCCGGGTAGCGATAGAACCCGTGACAATATGCTTCGCATAAAAATAGAAGAGGAGCAGTAGTGAAGGGCTGTGGAGTAATTCCGACAAGCTGGTAAAATGCCCGACTGCTGTGCCGGAGTACCCGAGTTGGATCCTGACCACCGGCAGCTGCTTCGATGGAGGCGAAACTAAGTGGTGTCCGGGTACTGTGCGATGTCAGCGCACGTTAGAGATCCCCAGGTGGTCAAAAGTACTCCGGAGCCCTCCACTACGGCACCCCTTCTTCTCTGGCGGCTTTCACTCACCATTACTTTAACGTGAACTTGCATCGCACAGCACTCTCCTGATGAGGCTGGGACAGGTAGGTCACCGCCACTTGCGACGGGGGCTAGCCTGCCACAGAATTTTTATCTGTTGTAGGCTGTCATTGCCCTCGCTTCGGTGGTGGACGACGGCTGTTGTTGCGGCGCGCGTCTTTCTCTCCCTCTTCCTTTTCTTTCTTCCCAATTTTCTCTTCTGTCTGCACGAGGCAGCGGAGGTTGCTCAGCTACAGAGCCAGTAGGAGGCCCGTGCATTTTCTTTTTCTTCTTCCTAGAGTCACAACAACAGCACGCCGACGCCTCTTCGCTTTCCCCCCGTAGAAATACAGCCGCTGCCGGCACTTGTAGGTCACTTCGGTTTCAGTTTATGGAGTTTAACCTCCCAAAGTGACCACGCTATCAGGTTGTGGTGGGAACAAGGTTTAACGCGATAGCCTTAAGGGCCCCATGTCACAGAAAAGTCGGTGTCGTCGTCGTCGGCCGCCGTCCCGCGGTCCGGCGTTGGCCGTGAGCGAAAAATCCCAGAAGCATTAATAAATGAAAACCAGTAGGAAAAATTGCCAAACTGAGGAATCGAACGTGGGCCTCCGGGGTGCGAGACAAGCACGCTAACCACTCCGCCACGCTAGCTTTTCTTTTTTTGTTCTTTATTGCCTGGTCTTGATACGAGAACAAAATCTTCGAAATGGACAAAGGCGCGTCTAAGGAATGCGGTGTTGTCTCAGAAATGTCCCTTAGCGAAGTGAATTGTGGCGTATAATAATAATTATGAGCATGTAAATTACAGAATTACAGAACACGAAGTTAAGCTAGGGGCAAATTACTTTTCCGCTGTACTTCCTCTTCGCTTGGCGTGCACGTAGCGCCATCATGCGTATGGCGCACAGAATCAGATAGACAAGGCATGGCCTCCGATATCTTCATCACACCGGCTCGGATCGGCAACGATGTTGCCGACGAACTACGACTGCAACTTGAGGCCCGCGCGTTTCGGCAAGATGGCTGGCAGCGCTTCTACATCCCGGAAGGATTAATAAATAAAAATGAGTATAGCAAGTTGCTCTATTTAGGAACTCGAAACAGAGCCTCCCTTCTCAGTGCATGCCTCAGCCGTATTGTAAGCAAAGGAACGCTTAGAATCACGTTTCAGACCAAGTAATTACCAAACAGTCATGCTTTGGACAAGTTAACGAGTGTTGTATCATGTGAACTACGTCTTGGTGTCACTCAAAAGCGTGACAAGCAAGACGGTGCGAACGGAGCGCGATAACGCTATCGCGTTCCATTCTTAAAGGCGAAGCTTAAGTGTCCTGTAAGTTTTATTGCCACAAAATGCAAGGAAATATTTCGAGCGAGCGCGAGTCCAGGGTGGCCTCCAGTCAGGGGCGACCTCTTGAGCTCGCGTGACCAGAGCCATTTGCATGGTTTTTCTTGGGATGGCTAACAGCTGGTTGGTTTATAATGATTGATTTATAGGGAGGTAAAGGCATGGTAACTGTCTCACTTGTTTTCTGTGGACACCTCAACCACGCCGTAAGGGAAGGGAGGAAGGTGGGAGTGAAAGTGGAAAGAGAGAAAGAGTAGCCGTAGTGGAGGGCTATGGAGTAATTTCGACCACCTGGGGATTTGACCACCTGGGGATCTTTAACGTGCGCTGACGAAGGGTGGATGCTCCTGGCCCTACAGGGCTGGGACGGTAGGTCAACGCCACTTGCGGCGGGAGCTAGCCAGCCACCGAATTTTTTATCTGTTGTAGGCCGTCATTGCACCCGCCACCGCTTTGGTGGTGGTGGACGACGGCCGATGTTGTGGCGCGCGTCTTTCTCTCCCTCTGCTTTTTCCATTCTTCTCTATTTTCTTTGCTGTCCGCACGAGGCAGCGTAGGTGGCTCAGCTACAGAGCCAGTAGCAGACCCGTGCATTTTCTTTTCCTTCTTCCTACAGCCACAACAACAATAGCGCTGACATCGCACAGCCCCCCGACGCCTCTTCGTTTCGCTGGCTAACAGCTTGTCCCAATGCTCCACTGAGGGAGCTGGAAAGAGTGCCTTTGAAGGGGGATTGCTGGCGCATTCCCACAGTATATGGTCTTGGGTGGCCTTCGTCCCGTCACCGGAATTACGGCATGCAGGGTTGTATTATCCGTTCGTAATTAAAGATGATCGGTAGCAGCTAAAAATGGCCTTTGTAGGCGTCTGAGTGTCGTGACGTGCGCCCGGTCCAGATCGGGGTGAGAGTCGGGTTACGGGCATTTTATCTCTCGATAAACGTTTGTTTGCGTATGTGCGCGGCGCCTCGACGGGCGCATCAATCCCGATAGATCTGTCGTCTCCCATTCGGTTAAGCCTCGGGCTAGACGGGCTCCCCTTCGTTTTGGGAGTTACCCGCGCCAGCCAGAAACCATAAGAGATTGATGTTGTGATTGAGAGATCGGTTGCACAGAATTCGTGTCGCGAGCGCACTTACGGAATATTTGACAAAATTTTGAACGGCGCTCTTTGAGGCGCTTATAAGAGTTTTGGTGCTGGGATCCGAGTTGGCCAGTGCGATAGCTACGTCGTTTGCCTCGCATATGGATCTAGCATGAAATGTTATGGCGGGAATGAAGGTTGACTTTGGGGTGGCCATACATGCACCGTATGCTCCGTTTTTCATCTATTGAGCAGGATCCACGTACACTGCTTATGAATCGTCCTCGTACTGTTTCTCAAAGGTCTGTGCCCCTGTCTTCCCGCGGGCTTCATGACTTCATGGTAGCATGTTTTGGCTATTGACTTAACAACTCATCATCTCATCATCATCATCAGCCTGACTATACCCACTGCAGGGCGAAGGCCTCACCCATATTTCTCCAATTAACCCGGTTTTGTGCTAGCTGCATCCACTTGGCCCCTGCGAAATTCTTAACCTCATGCGGCCACCTAACATTCTGCCGCCCCCTGCTACGCTTTCCTTCCCGTGGAATACAGTTTGTTACCCTAAGCGACCATCGGCTATCCTCTCTCCGCATACATGTCCTATGACCATTTCTTCTTATTATTTCCGCTAGAATGTCGGTACTTGAGTTATTTCTCTACCCACTGTGCGCGTTTCCTATCTCTTAATGTTACCCCACCATTTTTCGTTCCATAGAACTGTGGGTTGTCCTCAACTTAAGTAGAACCCTCTTGATCAGCCTCCACGTTTCAGCCCCATAGGTGAGTACAGATAAGAAGCAACTGTGGTATACTTTCCTCTTGAGCGATACCGGTAAGCTGCTAGTCATAATCTGCGCGTGCTTGCCAAATGCGCTCCATCTCAATCCTATTCTTCTTGTTATTTCCTTTTCATGGTCCGACTCTGCGGTTACTACCTGTCCTAAGTAGACATATTCGCCTACTACTTCCAGGACTTCGCTACCTAATGTAAACTGCTGTTCCTTCCCGAGGCTGTTGAATATTACCTTAGTCTTCTGCATATTGATTTTCAAGCCCACCTTCCTACTTTTCCTGTATAGGTCATCAACCATTATTTGCATTTCATCCCCCGAGTTGCTTAGCAAGACAATGTCATCAGGAAATCGCAGATTACTGAGGTATTCTCCATCTACCCTTATCCCTAACTGCTCCTATTCCAAGTCTCTGAATACTTCCTCTAGGCAAGCTGTGAATAGTACTGGGGAGATTGTGAACTCCTGGGGAACTCCTTCCTTTATGGGAATTTTGTTACCTTCTTTATGCAGAACTATGGCTGCTGTGCAGCCATAAACTACCATGGAAAGTTCCCGTCACGCGCACAGGTTATGGCCGCCAACGCGTTGAATACACACTCCCCCACACACTCAATGACTTTGCGAAGCAAGACATATACACTACGAAACTTAACAAAAGGGAGATAGAGCAGTTATTTATAAAATAGCATTAGTGTAACTAGATATTTCTTTTCACTTTCGTTTTGTACAGTTCCTAGTACACTGAACAAAAATCTGAAATGTTACAGTGCTGTCATTGTTGTCAGGGTGGTTGGAGCTTTGTCAAGCTGCTACTGTGCAGCTTTTTCTCCCACCCCCTTTTTTCGTCATGTGTTTTTTGTTTCGGTGAAAATAAAAATTGATTGATTGATTGATTGATATATATCTTCTAGTACTTTCCCGCACGGCTCGTCTACCCCCTGATTTCGCGATGCCTGCATCACCGCCGAGGTTTCAACTGAGTCAATTGCTTTTTCGTAACAATGGATGCTATGATTAAGGGGTGGTTATATTCCGAGCATTTTTCTATCACCTGGTTGATGGTACGAATATGATCGATAGTAGAGTGCTGTTTCCAAAAAGCTGCTTGATCCTTTGCTTGATTGCAGTCTAAGGTTGTCCTGATTCTATTATCAATTTTGTTAGTAAATACCTTATACGTAACAGACAGTAGGATGATTGGTCTGTAATTTTTAAGGTTCTTAGAGTCGCCTTTGTTATGAATGAGGATAATATTTGCATTCTTCCATGGCTCCGGTACCGTTGATGACACCAGGCACTGCGTGACACGAGGCCAGTTTTTCTAGCACGATATCTCCGCTGTCCTTCAACAAATATGTAGTTATCTGATCCTCTCCAGCTGATTTCCCCATTTTCATAGTTTCTAATGCTTTCTTGACCTTGTCCTGCATCACTGGTGGAACGTCTGACTGTTTTTCTCTACCGCCAATCTCATTACGGTCCTGACTACTCTGGCTACTGTAGAAATCTGTATAGAACTCCTCGGCTACTTTGACTATCTTGTCCATATTAGTGATGACGTTGCCCGCCTTGTCCCTTATCGCATACATCTGGTTTTGCCTATGCATAATTTCTTCTTTACGGCTTTAAGGTTTCCCCCGTTCTTTACAGTATGCTCAATTTTCTCCATGTTATACTTCCTTATATCGGCCTCCTTGAGCTTATTGATTAGCTTTGATATCTCGGCCAATTCTATCTGGTCTGCTGGGTTGGAAGCTTTCATACTCTTGCGTTTCTTAATCAAATCTTTCGTCTCCTTAGTCAGCTTACTGATATATCCTCTCTAAGTATCCTACCGCCTGCTCCTACAGCGCACTCTGTAACGGTATCTCTGAAAGTATTGTCCATTGCTTCTAGGGTAATGTTGCCACCTCGGTTAGAGCTTAATATCTATTCTGTAGCGAGATCCTGAACTCTTCTGCCCTCCCGCTCATCGCTAATTTGTTGATG
The DNA here is from genome assembly GCF_055883805.1 of Amblyomma maculatum. NCBI lineage: Eukaryota > Metazoa > Arthropoda > Arachnida > Ixodida > Ixodidae > Amblyomma > Amblyomma maculatum. The sequence goes on along the minus strand of NC_139346.1, from coordinate 15,832,133 downwards.
GGTTTCTTTCTTACTATTCTGTTGCGTTCCTTCTTCAGATTTAGGCTAATTCGGGACCTCACCATCCTGTGGTCACTGCATTGCACTTTGCCGGTTACCTCTACATCTTGCATAATGGCGGGGGTTGAATACAGGATGAAGTCAATTTCATTAGTCTGCAACTAGTCTACTAGAAATGTCAGCCGATAAATGGGATGTTGCGCACACCTTCTCATTGGGGTGTATGTGGACCTTGTCGAGAATTACGCGTCGCGCAACGCTGTGTGACAAGTGGGTCACTTGGGCTGTTTTATGGGCTTCAATTAGTTCTAGTAGCGTGTCAAGAATTCTCAACTGCAGGAGTCGATCTGAGTTTGCATATACCGGCAAGCCAACGGCTGCTTTATATGCTGTTCTAATTATGCTATTAGGTGCATCTTCGTCCCTACGACGCAGATGATAGTACGGGCAAGCGAACATGATTCTGCTTATCGTGAAGGCTTGAATGCCTGCGACTTATGGCAATGCGCCTCACCAGACCACCTATTTGGTGTGCCGTGACGCGTAGCCGGCGTATAGCGTCTGTAGTCTGCGTATTATTCTGAATCAACAATCCGAGAACTCTGATCGTGCCTACCGGGGGTATCGGAAGGTTGTCAACGTGTAACCGGATGAGTTCTCGAGAATCTGGTTTTGCCCATGAACCTTGTTTGTTGCTTATAACTAAGAGTTCCGATTTAGCCGGTGAACACGTGGGGTCGTGTTTCTGCACGTAAGGCTGTACCTTGTCGACAGCTCGTTGTAATAACTCTGTAATCTCTCCACAGGAAGAGAATTGGTTCATATGATGATGTCTTTGGCGTATATGGAATTATGTATGTGTGCCATATCATCTAACAGACTCGGGAGGCCGCTCATAGCGATGTTGAAGAGAAAAGGTGAAAGTAAGGGGCCTTGCAGTGTTCCTCTCGTCTCTAGTGTAATTTTGTCACAAATGTTCTAACGAATATACGATGTGCTGGCCGTACTTCTTGGAGATGGGGCGCATGGTCTGAGGTGCCCCGACGAATGTGACTGGGGCCTCTTCTGAAGGGAAAGAGTCTCTGTCTCCGCTGTCGCGCGCCAAAGAGCCCTGACCAGCGGCATGCTTGCAATTGTATATCAAGCTCCTAAGTAGCTGCTCCTCGCCTAAGCGTCGTTGGCGTAACAAGTATGAAGGTAGAGGACGTAGGAAGGCCAATGCTCTTAACTGGGCAGTTGGTGAACGAATTAAGGCATGGTGCCTACCCGCCGTGTGTGTCCTCCTTGTGCGCTAGCACCATGCCTGACGGAGTAGGGAGGCCCCCAGGGCCACTCTATGGCTAATGGCTGTAGCAAACTTTGAGTGCAAGAATTCTACCGCAACCATGGATATCCAGAACACAGGCATCTTGGACAATCTATTGAACGGAATAAGCATACTGAAGGTTAGCTTAACGCCCGCTATCGGATTCCCAACTTTAGCTTCGCTTTCGGGGAAGCTCGAATTCCCCGAATAGCCACTCTATTTTTGGCGGCGGTACAGATGGGGCAACTGAAGGGAGAGATGGGCAGTGGCGGAAGATGCAAAGAGAAGGAAGTGGGTAGATGATGGCAGTTATCAGCCAAAACTCCCGAGCACGCATTTGGCATACAAGTGATGGCAGGTTGCACGGACTGCATGTAAACAGCTGGTATATATTCTAATCCGAGTGCCGAACTACCAACTCGGCAGGTATAAGATGGAAAGGCAATATTGGAACCCAATTCGTATGCCACGTAGGACTCTTCGGATGGTTTGGCTAAACAAAGACTTTTGCCTATTACGGGTCTTTCATACAGTGTGGCAGCTTCTCACTCTATAAGCTGTTTGTGTTTTAAATGACGTGCGATAAAATAGAGGCAGACATTGAGCGAGTAGCCATTTAATGGGCAGCAATGTTCATGAATGGGAGCCTAAATCGGTAAAGGGAACTGCATATGGCAGCATAATGAATGCGCACATGATCTGCGGTGAGTTAAGCTTTCGCAGACACGAAGCACGTCTAGCACGCGCCGCTAAAAGCGATTTCGTCGAAAAACGCTTCCGGTTCCGGAAGGTCACATAACAACACCTGCTGTGAATCAATCAAAAAGGGATAAAGCACCTATTCAAAGCTATTTGTGCTCTCCATATATATATATATATATATATATATATATATATATATATATATATATATATATATATATATATATATATAGTAAGGAAGAAGATGATACAGCGCCCAAACAAATGACGATGAAGAGGGCTGGGTTCCTGGCCGATCAGCTGGCGCGCGCACTGGAAGCTCGGACTGTTTTGTTCGGACGACATTGTGCTTCAATCTACGATCGCCGTGTGTCACCGGTCGCCGTCTCCAGTCCTCCGACTACACCCCAATAAACCTCTCTTCATTTGGTGGAACGTGCCGGGATAAGACTCACACGATCACCTTGGAGCTCTGCAGCCGAACGATACCTATGGTAACAAACGAGGTAGGCCAACAGCCAGTGGCAGCCCCCTCACAGTCCATCTCATGCTCTGGTGCCATTCGGCAGCGATACCCCGCAGTTTTCAGCGGGCAGGGCGACCAGGACGTTGAAGATTGGCTGGCCTCGTAAGAGCGAGTGAGTTGTCATAACAACTGGGATGACCATATGAAGATCAACAACGTCATCTTCTACCTTAGTGACGTTGCTAACCTATGGTATTGAAATCATGAGGCAGACATGCAAACTTGGGCCAACTTCAAGGCAAAGTTCACGGACGTTTTCGGTCGACCCACAGTGCGAAAACTACGCGCTGAAGAAGCCTTGCGCGTACGCGTTCAGCATGATGGTGAAACCTTCACAAGCTACATTGAAGACGTCGTTAATTTATGCAAGCGTGTCGACCCGTCTATGAATGAGCCTAAAAAGATAAGCAAGGGCATTGATGCCGGTGCATTTCACATGCTGTGGGCAAAGAGCCCCACCACGGTGGCCTCAGTATACAGCCTTTGCCAAAGTTTCGACGAGTTGCTCAAGACACGCCTCTGCACTCGTCAACCTCCCGCACCTGCTGCGTCAATCTCTGACCTGGCTGTGACCTTCTGACTCACATCAAAGACTTCGTGCGAGATGAGGTCTCCCGACAGCTTAGGCTTTTGTCTGGCCCACGCCCGTCATCTGAAGCCAGGCTGCTTACCCCTTCTATCCGACACACCATCACGCAGGAGTTTGCCGATGCCCTTCCCAGTTTTCGCCAGCCAGCGCCTGTCACACCTCATGTCGACCCTGTTCCACTGCAGCCCGCACCTCTTGCGGCACCATTGAGTTACAGCCCCCCTCTTGTCGTGCCGCCTCTACCTGTGCAAGTACAGATGCCTTCCACGTATGCAGAAGTTACCGCCCGCCCACCGCCACCACAGTCTTTTGCGTACGTGCCGACTATGGCGCCACCGTCTGCCGCCCCCCGATTCCGATCAACGACGCCTCCCTACAATTCTTGGCGCACAAATGAGAACCGGCATATCAGCTATGCCTGCGGTATTCTAGGCCACGTCGCCCGCCTGTGCCGTCGTAGTCTGCGTTCTGCCCCTGCACGCACTATCAGTGACTGCAATTATCAGTACGACACCTTGCGCCCACCTTCAGTGCAATCTCCAGGGCAGACGCACATTTTGTAGGGCTGCCAGCACATTCCACAGTGATACAGTATCCAAAAAAAAAAAACAGCGCGAACTAACGGGGACGAAAGGAAGAATAAATCATATCATACGCCTCGCTGATTTCCCTGGTCAACTGGTCGGGGTGTTTGAACAAAATGTCAGTAAAATGCAAGGACGGAAAACAGGATTGACACTCATGGCAATGATCAGCTAGATTAGTGGAGCGATTAGATTCTAGTGAGTTGAGATGTTCTCTGAGTCGTGTCCCCGTTTGTTCGCGCTGTTTTTTTTGAATACAGCACATTCCACTGCATCGCTCGCCGACCCATCGCCGTCTGTCCCTGTCGCTAATGCGGCGTCGCAGCGTGAAACAAGACTCGGAAAACTAGCAGGCGCAGTTCCTGGGGCACGAACTGCGCACATTTCGCCTACCACAAGTCCTTGTCTCTCTCCGCCGAACGTTCTAGAAGTTTTTGCTGAATGTTTTCGTGCCCTTGCACGCGTCGATACAGGGGCCACTCTCTCCGTCATTAGCGAAAGTTTTTGCCGCTCGCTTCGTAAAGTCACCACCCCGCCTTCTGGACTCTGTCTTCGCACCGCCAGCGCCGGTTCCGTTCGTCCGTCTGCTGCTTGCACAGCGCGTGTCGTTATCGCGGACGTCTTATACATCATAGTTTTTAGTGCTTGCGTCATGCTCGAATGTCTTAATTCTTGGCTCGCATTTCCTGTCCCGCTCCAATAGTGTTATTGACTGCACCCGCGCCCATGTCGCCTTCTCTGCGCTCTGCTATGCGGTTCTTGACGATGCGCCGTCTTTTTCTTGCGCCACACTTGTTGTCGCCGATGACACCGACATTCCGCCAAACCGTGATGTGATTGTCTCTGTGTGTGTACCCTTTTCATTAGACGCGACTGTTCTATTTTCGTCTTCTACCATGTTCGCTTCTTGCAGTCACCTCCTTCTTCCCTTTGCTATCATGGATATTAACCGCGGTGCCGCTAACATTGTTGTTCCGAATGCCTCAACCGCTGTGGTCCCGCTACTTCGTGGCGAATGCCTTGGTTTTATTGAAGTTGTTGACCTCATCTCACAGTTTGATGTTGATGGGTATTTACCACAGAGTGCTCACGTAGCCTCCCTAACGCCGAATTCTAATTATTCCGATATACCGCGTTGAGTACTTTTTCAATCATCTGTGGCCAGTGGCCACGACCCGACTCACCGTGAGCAACTGTTTGCTCTCCTCAACCAGTTCAATTCTTCGTTTGACGTTCAGACGGCATCCTTGAGCCGTGCGACCGAGGTTTTTCACCACATCGACACCGGAAGTCATGCCCCTCTTCGCCAGCGCCCTTACCTTGTTTCGCCTTCGGATCGCCGTGTTATTGCTGAGCAGCTAGACGACATGCTACCAACGTGGTGTAATTCAGCATTCATACAGTCTGTGGGTGCAGCGGTGATGTAGCGGTAGAACATCCGCCTCGCATGCAAGAGGACCGGGGTTCAAATCCCGGTGCCGCGCAATTCTCCACCGGGAAAAAAAAAGAAAAAAAAAAGATCCGTGTGTCGATGGAATTGCATACACAGGTTTGGGGTGCGACCTGATGCCGGTGAACACCTCCGGCAACACGTTCCCTCACCAGAACAGGAGTTGGCCACCCTGGTGCAGTAATTGGCGACAACCTCCTATGATAAGCCCCATACAACCCCGGCCCTCAGTCACCAGGGGCTGCGGAACAACTGACCACGGCGGCGGTCAGACCTGTGACGCAGCAGGGGGTGCTAAGAAAGCCTGGCTCCGCTGGACAGGCCGCCATTGGAAACTGACCCTGGCAACGTTTAATGCTAGAACCCTAGCTAGTGAAGCTAGTTTAGCAGTGCTGTTAGAGGAACTAGAGGGCATGAAATGGGATGTCATAGGGCTTAGTGAGGTTAGGAGGCCGAATGAGGCATATATTGTACTGAAGGATGGGCATGTACTGTGTTATCGAGGTTTACCGGAGAGGCGACAACTAGGAGTAGGTTTCCTTGTCAATAAGTATATAGCGGGTAATATAGATGAATTCTATAGTATTAATGAGAGGGTTGCAGGCATTGTAATTAGGCTTAATAAGCGGTATAAACTGAAGGTTGTACAGGCCTATGCACCTACATGTAGTTATGATGACCAGGCAGTTGAAAGCTTCTGTGAAGATGTAGAATCGGCAATGCGAAAAGTAAAAACGCAGTATACTGTACTAATGGGCGACTTCAATGCCAAGGTAGGGAAAAAACAGGCAGGAGACAAGGCAGTAAGTGACTATGGCATTGGTTCTAGGAATAGCAGGGGGGAGTTACTAGTTGAGTTTGCAGAGCGCAATAACTTACGAATCATGAATACCTTCTTCAGCAAACGGAAGAACCGGAAATGGACATGGAAAAGTCCTAACGGAGAGACTAAAAATGAAATCGACTTCATAATGTGTTCAACCCCCGCCATTGTGCAGGATGTAGAGGTAAGCGGGAAAGTGCGATGCAGTGACCACAGGATGGTGAGGTCCCGAATCAGCCTAAATCTGAAGAAGGAAAATAATAGATTAGTAAGAAAGAAACCCATCAACGAATTAGCGGTGAGGGGGAGGGCAGAAGAGTTCAGTATCTCGCTACAGAATAGGTATTCAGCTCTAACTGAGGATGGCGACATTACCCTAGAGGCAAGGAACAATAATTTCAGAAATATCATTACTGAGTGCGCGGTAGAAGTAGGCGGTAGGATAGTTAGAGAGGATACCGGTAAGCTGTCTAAGGAGACAAAAGATTTGATTAAGAAATGCCAGAGTATGAAAGCTTCCAATCCAACAGACCAGATCAAATTGGCCGAGATATCAAAGCTAATCAATAAGCGCAAGGTGGCCGATATAAGGAAGTATAACATTTTCAAAATTGAGCATGCTGTAAAAAACGGGGGAAGCCTTAAAGCGGTAAAGAAGAAATTGGGCATAGGCAAAAACCAGATGTATGCAATAAGGGACAAGGCGGGCAACGTCATCACTAATATGGAAAAGATAGTCAAAGTAGCCGAGGAGTTCTATACAGATCTCTACAGCAGCCAAAGTAGTCAGGACCGTAATGAGATTGGCGGTAGGGAAAAACAGTCAGACGTTCCACCTGTGACGAAGGACGAGGTCAAGAAAGCACTAGAAACTATGAAAAGGGGGAAATCAGCTGGAGAGGATCAGATAACTACAGGTTTGCTGAAGGACGGGGGGGATATCGTGCTAGAAAAACTGGCCACCCTGTATACGCAGTGCCTGGTGTCATCGACGGTACCGGAACCATGGAAGAACGCAAACATTATCCTCATTCACAAGAAAGGGGACTCTAAGGACCTTAAAAATCACAGACCAATCAGCTTACTGTCTGTTACGTATAAGGTATTTACTAAGGTAATCACTAATAGAATCAGGACAACCTTAGACTGCAATCAAGCAACGGATCAAGCAGGGTTTCGGAAACGGTACTCTACTATCGATCATATCCATACCATCAATAAGGTGATAGAAAAATGCTCGGAATATAACCAGCCCTTATACATAGCATTCATTGATTACGAAAAAGCATTTGACTCAGTTGAAACCTCGGCGGTGATGCAGGCATTGCGAAATCAGGGGGTAGACGAGCCGTACGTGAAAGTGCTGGAAGATATATATAGTGGCTGCACAGCAACCATAGTTCTGCATAAAGAAAGTAACAAAATTCCCATAAAGAAAGGTGTTAGGCAAGGAGACACAATCTCCCCAGTACTATTCACAGCTTGTTTAGAGGAAGTATTCAGAGACTTGGAATGGGAGCAGTTAGGGATAAGGGTAGATGGAGAATACCTCAGTAATCTGCGATTTGCTGATGACATTGCCTTGCTAAGCAACTCGGGGGATGAACTGCATGTAATGATTGATGACCTAGACAGAAAAAGTAGAAAGGTAGGCTTGAAAATCAATATGTAGAAGACTAAGGTAATGTTCAACAGCCACGGGAAGGAACAGCAGTTTACATTAGGTAGCGAAATACTGGAAGTAGTAGGCGAATATGTCTACTTAGGACAGGTAGTAACCGCAGGTCCGGACCATGAAAAGGAAATAACAAGAAGAATAAGATTGGGATGGAGCGCATTTGGCAAGCACTCGCTGATTATGACTAGCAGCTTACCGGTATCGCTCAAGAGGAAAGTATACAACAGTTGCATCTTGCCTGTACTCACCTATGGGGCTGAAACGTGGAGGCTAACCAAGAGAGTTCTACTTAAGTTGAGGACAACCCAGAGGGCTATGGAACGAAAAATGGTAGGGGTAACATTAAGAGATAGAAAGCGTGCAGAGTGGGTCAGAGAAATAACTCAAGTTACCGACATTCTAGTGGAAATTAAGAAGAAATGGACATGGGCAGGACATGTAGTGCGAAGAGAGGATAACCGATGGTCGCTGAGGGTAACAAACTGGATTGCAAGGGAAGGAAAGCGTAGCAGGGGGCGGCAGAAAGTTAGGTGGGCGGATGAGATTAAGAAGTTCGCAGGAGTCAAGTGGATGCAGCTAGCACAGAACCGGGTTAAGTGGAGAAATATGGGAGAGGCCTTCGCCCTGCAGTGGGTATAATCATGCTGCTGCTGCTGATGATGATGATGACAGTCTGTGGTCGTCTCTCGTGGAACTTGTGTAAAAAAAAAGGATGGCTCCAAAAGATTTTGCCTTGACTACCGCCGTCTTAACAAAGTTATACGTAAAGACTTATACCCACTACCCCGCATTGTCGAGGCCTTCGATTGTTTACAAGGAGCCAAGTTCTTTTCGTCTCTGGACCTGCGCTCTGGCTATTGGCAAGTCCCTATGACTGAATCTGACCGACCTAAGACAGCCTTTGTTAACCCTGATGGACTATATGAGTTCACTGTGATGCCGTTTGGTCTTTGTAACGCTCCTGCTACGTTTGAGAGAATTATGCACATCTTACGCGGCCTCAAGTGGAACATTTGCTTTTGTTTTTTGGACGATATCATCGTTTTCTCTCTCAATTTTCCGACGCACCTTCTGCGCTTCCACCAAATCCTGAGCTGTCTCACTGGCGCGAGTCTGCAAGTTAACCTGAAGAAATGCCATTCTGGCACCCGCAAGCTGACAACACTAGGTCATATAGTCTCCAAAGATGGCGTCCTCCCCGATCCGGACAAACTACGTGCGGTTACTGAATTTCCGAAACCGACTTCTGTTCAAGAGCTGCGCAGCTTCGACGGCCTATGCTCATATTTTCGCCATTTTGTCCGAAAATTTGCTACCATCATTGCACCGTTTACAAAAATGCTGAATGGTCCCGCCGACTTGTCTACCTGGACTCCAATCTGCGACAATTTTTTTCACTACTCTCCGACGTCTACTAACTTCTCCGCCCATTCTCCGCCATTGCGACCCATCCGCTCCTACGGAGGTGCACACTGACGCCAGCGGCATCGGCCTCGGTGCTGTCCTCGCTCAACGCAAACCCGGCTTTTCCGAACATGTAGTTGCATACGTTAGCCGAGCGCTAACGAAAGCTGGATCTAACTACACCGTCACGGAAAAGGAGTGTCTTTCAATCGTGTGGGCCTTAACGAAGTTTCGCCCCTACTTATATGGCCGCCGCTTCAACGTTATCGCCGACTACCAGGCCTCTGCTGGTTGGCTTCCCTGAAAGACCCTTTTGGACGCCTCGGCCGCAGGACTCTTCGCCTTCAAGACTGACTTCGACGCGCTATATCGATCGGGACACAAACACTCCGACACTGACGCCTTGTCGCGCTCGCCGCTGCCCTCTCTTGCAGTCTCGGACTCGATATCCGAACCCTCCACTGCAACCCTTACTTCCGATGACCTGCCTTTCGAACAACGCCGGGATCCCTGGATATCTTCTCTCCTAGACGTCCTCACCGCGTCATCAACGTCTTCATCCCCGTGGGCCCTTGGTCGCCAAGCTTTCCATTTTACGATCCGGGGTGGTCTGCTGTATCGCAAATGCTATCGACAGGACGGCCGCAAATGGCTCTTGGCCATTCGTCGCCATCTTTGCACAGAAATTTGTCCCCATCGCCATGCCGACCCGCAGAGCACACATGCTGGCTTGTTGAAGACATACGAGCGTCTCCGCCTGCGGTTCTACTGGCGGGCCATGTACAATTTTCTGGGCCGCTATATTCGCTCCTGTACTGCTTGTCAGCAGCGGAAGTCGTCTCCGCGCCCCTCCGCGGGCTATTACAGCGATTGCCTTGTCCAGCGCGACCCTTTGATCGTGTCGGCATCGCCCTCTATGCCCCCTTTCATCTTCGACGTCACGCAACCGCTGGATAATAGTCGTCGTGGATCATCTCACTGGCTAAGTAGAGACTGCAGCCCTGCCTACGGCTTGTGCTCGTGACGTTGCCTCCCTCATCCTGCGTCACTTCGTTCTACGTCACGGGGCTCCTCGTGAACTTTTCAGTATCCGTGGCCGCGTCGTTCTATCACAAGGGGTCCACGAGCTGTTGGAAGCTTGCCAAACAAACATCGAACCACCACAGTTTACTATCCTAAAACCAATGGCCTCACAGTAAGATTTAACCGAACTCTTGGTGACATGCTCGCAATGTACGTTTCTTCTCACGCGTATAATTGGGATCAGGTGCTTCCGCACGTCACCTATGCTTTTAACACAGCGTCTCAGGCAACGACTGCAGTTTTTCCATTCTTTGTCCTATACGGTGAGAGCCTTCCTGTCTACTGGATACCATACTTCCTTACCACCCCGACAGTTCAGAGTACCCTGCTCTTTCTGCTGTTGCGCGTAATGCTGAGCAATGATGTCAGCTGGCTCGCTTATTCACGTCCGACATTCAAGATCTTCGCCGACATGAGAGCAATCACGGCAAGCCCGCTTCTGACTTTCCTACCAAAACCCTCGTTTGGCTCTGTGTTCCGGCTGATCCCAAATCCTCTGCAAAGTATAATGGCCCTTATCGTGTATTAGAGCGTACATCTGCACTTAACTGCGTCGTGGAGACAGCAACGCCTTCTTCGGGCCACCGTCGCCGTGGGCGAGAAGTTGTTCATGTCAGTCGACTTAAACCATACTACGATCCCCTTGTCGTCACCTCACCTTAAGTCGCCAGGATGGCTCCCTTTTTCCGCCGGGGTAATTGTAAGGAAGAAGATGTTACAGCGCGCAAACAAACGACAATGAAGACGGCTCGATTCCTGGCCGTTCTGCTGGTGCGGGCACTGCAAGCTCGGACTGTCTTGTTTGAAGGAGATTGTGCTTCAATCTACGATCACACTGTGTCACCGGTCGCAGTCTCCAGTCCTCTCATTACCAACCAACAAACCCCTCTTCAAAATATATATATATATATATACCGGGTGTCCCAGCTAACTTGAACCAAGGGTTACGAAATAATATATTTGAGGTAGGTCAGTGAAACCAATTGCATACAACTGCCAGCCTGTTGGCGCACTACAGGCAATTTTTGTTTTGTAATTACTTAATTAGCTAATTATGTTAATTTTTCTAATTTATAAATATCGACTTTAGACCAAAAATGTGAATTGGAAAGTTGTAGAGCACCTTCAGAAATCCCCATTCCATTAATTGCGATAAAGAAAGTCTCACGTGTATCTTTTTTTCCGGGCTCAGAAGAAAGCCCGCGAAATACAAATAATACCACGTGACTTGCGCATTTGTGCGCCGCGATTGTGGTGCTCTCAGTCGTGGTTTGAGCAAACGAAATCAGCTGCGGCCGTGACCCGATGGTCCCGTTGCAGCGGCAGGCAGAAATGTTGGCGATGGTTTGAGCGAGCTCGAGCTCGCCCGTCGCCACCGCGATTTTGGCCAGACCTGCGCACCGCAGCAGCCAACATCACGACAGGCGGATGACGATAAAGAACCGCCAAATGAAGGTGCAGCGCTAATTTTAGTCGAGTCACATGATGTCATCTCGCCCCTTTACCCAAGCATGTATGCGCAGATTCAGTGGCTGATACCTTATCGCTCATCCGTTTCTCGTGACGTTCGCTGATGGGAGAGAATGAGGCCTTGTTAGAATGTCGGTGGTGTCGGCTCGCCGCTCTCGCTGCTACTGCACCGTCACGTGGGCCGGCTGTCTGACGCGGGCGAAAAAGCCATCGCAGGCATATCGGCCTGCCACTTTAACGGGGCCAAGAAGACACGGCCGCAGCTAATTTCGTTCGCTCAAACCACGACTGAGAGCACCACAATCGAGGCGCATAAATGCACTAGTCACGTGGTACTATTTGTATTTCGCGGGCTTTCTTCTGAGCCCGGGAAAAAAGATACACGTGAGACTTTCTTTATCGCAATTAAATAAATGGGGGTTTCTCAAGGTGCTCTACAACTTTCCAGTTCACATTTTTGGTGTAAAGTCGATATTTAATAAATTAGAGAAATTAACATAATTAGCTAATTAAGTAATTGCAAAACAAAAAATTGCCTGTAGTGCGCAAGAAGGCTGGCAGTTGTATGCAATTGGTTTCACTGACCTACGTCAAATATATTATTTTGTACCCCTTGGTTCAAGTTAGCTGGGACACCCGGTATATATATATATATATATATATATATAAAGGTTCCTTCCAAATTGTTTACCTCAGCATATCGCGAACAAAAATGCCTTAAAGCAGCCTCCAGTGTGCGCATTACCCATTACGCAATTTTCAACGCATTGGTTCGCTATTTTACACGCTCAGATGGTTTTCTGTCTCCTAATAAGAAATTTAATTCTTTCGCATTATTATTATCACCATCATCATGAGCCTGGCTACCCCCTTGTAGCGCGAATACCTCTCGATAGCCCCTTGATTAACCAGATCGTGCATGAACCAGCTGCATCAATTCGATCCCGGAAGTCTTGCTAATCTCATTAGCCCAACTAACTTTCTGCCCCCTCGTTTTCGTTATTACTGTTGATATATCACGGCTCATGGGGGTCTTTAGGATCCCCTGCGAAAGTGGAATTGTTTATTAAGCATTTTGTGCTTTCCCTGTTCGCATTTCGTGGTGTTTGCTACCGTATGAGCATGCTTCACCACCACACAGCCGCAAGAAGGACACAAACATACCTTTTATCGTTGACGGGTAGGATGCACCAAAGGTCAAGTCCATCGTCAGTTAGCGTTCCAGTCTGGAGAGAAATAAAGTGAAAGTCTTGAGAACGTTGGCAATAGTCCAGAGGCATGGCGAGATATTTACGCGAGCTCAGTGGTGCTAGCAACTGTTCCGCACATGGGTGAAGCGAACTATGAATATAAAATTAATAAAAAGGGTTAATACATGTGCGGTTACGGATTCCCAAGCACCAACTACCACTTGAAGATCTAGTGCGATGAGGCGAAAGGCATTGTAGCGAGGTGGATCGTAGCCCTCCACTACAGCACCTCTATGTCCCCCTCTTCGTTCACTCCCACCTTCCTCCCTTTCGTTATGGCGTGGTACATGTGTCCGCGGAGAATTGTGACAGATGCTGCGCTTTTTTATATCCCGTAAATCAATTTCAAACGTCGCTGGTTGTCACGGTGAAAACTTTTATTGTCCGGCAGAGGTGACACCGGAGTTCCGGTACCGCTCGCAGGCGTCCAAGGAGCCCGATATCACCCTGAGGGGCAGGGATTAGTACACGAAGAGGTTTACCGCTTCGGCTGCGTCACGGACAATTTTGGACTGTGTCTCCGAGCCTTCGCTATGAAACGTAGTCTCCCATGCTTCTGCGTCCTAGAATAAATTATAGCCTGGGGAGTGGCTGCCCTCCCAGAGGATTTGTTTTAGAGTACCTATATCATTACAGAATCTGCCGAATTGGTCCTCCGGATTTTCAGTTTACGTGAGATATCTCCAACTGGGAGACATGTGGTTCTGCCTCTGCGGACTTGAGGGATCTATCGGAGAGTGGATATTTCCGCCGTCCCAACTTGTAGTGCTCGATGACCTCGTTGTAGGTCGCGAGCGTCTCAACCTTAAAGTTAGTTAGAGGCTGGCGCCCCCCCCTCTTCCCGCCCCCCGGATAATGAGCGTTCGGGTGAGGGCATTGGCCGCTTCGTTTCCTGGTGTATTGGAGTGAGCGGGGGACCAGGTGAGGGTGATCCCTCCATCTATGTCGCTTTTCGATAATATGCTTAATGCGTAGTGTCATATTTTGCCTTTGAATAAATTCTTTATTACCGATTTGCTGTCACTGATGACCACTTTCGCCTCTGTACTAATGCACGCTAAGGCGATCGCTGCTTCTTACGCTGCCGTGGCGTCTACGCCGCTTGTATATTTTGCCTTGCTCTATTCCAGACCCGTCGACTTCCACTGGGACGGAGTTTCCGTCATCATCAAGGGCGGCGTCTGTGCAGGCATAGTGCTAGCGCACAAAGGACACACACTGAGGTTGGGCGTACAGGACAAAGGTATACTTGCAACTGAAATTTATTCCGTAAAAAACGCATTTATACTCTTATTTTTCTTCCTTCTCCTTCTCCTCCTTAATATTCTCCGCTGGTGCCGCCTTCAGTTGCAGTCGCATCAGAAGTGACAAAAGCGACTTAAAAACACCACGTTTACATAATGCACTGAAATGAAGAAATTCGGTAAGTCTGAAATGCACGGGGTACGAAGAAGATGAAGAATACGGTACGAAAAGACCTTATAAAAACCAAAATATAAATACCAAATAAAAACCATTGTGACAAACGAAATCTTCAAAAGGCGACGTGATGAAAGCTAAAACCGACATGTGTAAAGGCATGCCGAGCATGTTAAGGAGGAGAAGGAAGGAAAACAAAAAGAGTATAAATGAGTTTTTTTTTTTCGGAATAAATTTTACTTGCAAGTTTGTCCTGTCCGCCCACCAGCAGTGTGTGTCCTCCTTGTGCGCTAGCACCATGCCTGAATTCGTTCACCAACTAGCCAAGTTGAGAGTATTGACAGTCTGTGAGGGCAACCGTTTCTAGTGTCATTCTGCTTAGTTTTGTTACCAAGTGTTTGGATCTGTGCTGGCGTCTTTCCTGATCGTGTTGTGATGCATGTTCTTAGGTATTGTATCGCGTTACGATAAGACGAATGACCAGTCTTTATTCCGTCCTCTGTTATATAGGCCCCGGCCAGCCCGATTGGCGAGGGCAATGATAAGAGGCGCGCATTGTGCCGAGTGGCACGAGTGATGCGTTATCACGCCTTATCGCGTTACGATAACACGTGGGCCGGCCTAAGCTGCGTCACTCTTGCCACTCGGCACAAGGCGCGCCTCTTATCATTGCCCTCGCCAATCCGGCTGTTCTTTATCACCGAATCCACTTTTCGGAAAATCAACCCAAGCCGTTCCGCTGCCTGAAGACCAAGAAGCGCCTGACATCCTTTCTCGAGCACGAAAAATTTCAAGCTGCAATTTTGTTCGCCGATAGCCACGCGTTGGTTGATAAAGCCCAAGTGCTTGATTGTGCATCCACTGTAGGATCGCAGGGTGGAACTGCTATGCTTGAGCGGTGGCGTAGGCTTGATTTTCTTGTAGACAGAGTGAGGCAATAGGTTTGCTTGCGATCCCGTGTCAACTTTCAACAAAACGGCTGCATTACCAACGTTTGCCTTAACCATCCAGTCCCGTCGACTTGCCACGCTGTCCACGCAGATGTCTAAGATTTCGAAGTCTTCATTATTGTCATCTCTCAATTCACTTACTTGTGCTTGTTTTCGGCAGCGTATGGCGAAGTGATTCTTTCCCTGGCATTTTCTACATGTCTTCCCATAAGCAGGACAGTGGAGTGGCCTGTGTTCTCTGCCACACTTCGAGCGCCTTACTTTGTTTTGCAGCCTTGTTCCTCTTTGAGTCTCCTTCACAGGATCGACCTGTTTTTCTTTCTGTCCCCAGATTCGTACTGAAGAGCTGCTGCTTCGAATGCTTTGCAGATTTGTTCCGCTTTGGGCAACATCAGCTGATTGTCCTGAAGCCCTGAGAGTCTCATTATTGATTCCAATTACTATCTGATCACCGGACCACACCGCCTGCAACAGTTCCTGAAACTTCGAGCACCACACTTCCGGCTACAACACAAGCGCACACTCCTCCCCCGAGACGATCCAGTAGGCAGAGACGACCTCCCCAGCGCCTTCAGTATGACAGTAACTTTAATCAAGTCAACGGAAGTAATGAGTTTTTTTGTTTTGTTTTGTTTTTCGAGAGAAAAAAGATGTATCGTGTTACGATACGACGTGGGCCAGCCTAAGCTGCGTCACTCGTGCCACTCGGCACAAGGCGCGCCTCTTATCATTGTCCTCGCCAATCGGGCTGGCCGGGGCCTATATAACAGAGCACGGAATCAAGGCTGGACATTCGCCTTCCTGATGTCTGCCTGTCACTTCACCATTCACGGAACCTTACAGGTATCGATGCGATCGTCAGAGCTTTCCTAATTCCGGACTCAATGTGGAACGTCTGGTATTTAGTAACAAGATTTGCTGGGCTAGTTGCTTCATAGTCAAATTGGGTTAACTGTGCGAAAAATTAGGACGACAGGATGAAACACATACGACAATTAGAAGCGCCGACTGTCAACTTTGTTATTCAAGGAAAAGCAAGGCGTATTTAAGCGCTCTCTGTCCCGTGCAAAAAATTTGCCATCCACGTGAACACAAGATAAATATTATATTTCCGAAATCAGCAAGAAATGAAAACACATACTTGAAGATAACTCTGGGCCAGCCCACAATCCCATAGGTAATCGAGCTCTGCTAAGCAATCAAGGAAACAACTTGGCCAAGCCTAGATAACAACAGACATATCTGGACGAAAAGATTGAATTCAAAATTCCTAAAACACCACCGCACAAACCCTGCCTCAGCACATGAAGGCCTCAACAAAAGGAACACCAGAACAAACGCCCAGTCAAATACTGCAGCCGTGAAAAACACTTAGTCTAAACCAAAACTCAAAAACATTGCATAAAAGTTCATCAGCTCCTAAACGCTGCGTCAAATTATAAGAAACAATGAACAGGCACCATGTCAAGAGGCCAAAACCATAAAAAGCGAAAAGGCATCATGACCAAAAATTACATAGCAAAAATTGCACGTGGCGGATCTCAGGCAGAACAAACTGAGAGGCTTACTAAGAATTAAAGAGTAAAGCCACACATAATGATACGCCAAAATAAATAACTTTTTAGAAACAGAAAAAATTATATAGTAATAAAATAAAAATGAGTTGCAGGAAACTGGGCCTGTCCTGAAAACCCGCCTGCTCGTATGATGGGTAACTAATGAAAGTCTCCTGAAAGCCGTGCAATGTTGGGAAGCCTATGCAAAACCTTCCAAAAATAAAAATTCTTTCTACGTCAGGGTTATGGAAGTCTTGCTGACGCAGTTCTCAGATTTGCCAATGCGATGAGCTTCAATCACTAATCTTTCCCATCTGTCATTAGCCTTAGCTAAAAGACGCGATCTCTCAAAATATGGAGCGCAGTGTTTTTTTCTGCAATTACTACAACGTTCAGCCAGGAAGCCACCGGCTTTGCTCCTTACGTTACGATAGTGCTCTTGTGCCCTTCGATTAAAACATCTTCCTGTCTGGCCTTTATATGTCCTACCACAGCTTAGCGGAATGCAATAAAGCACTCCTGACACGCAATCATTGTATTTGTTTTCGTGATTTATGGTGCGTCAGCTCTTTTGTGTGCCGTTTTTCATCTTTGCACACACCTTTGACAACCTGGATGACGCTGAAAACACTACACTGGCATCAAACCTCTTGCCGATTCTCTTCACATTATGCGACAGCCTGTGGATGAAGGGCATTACGTGGATTTTTTCTCTTTTTCCAGCTGGTACTTTCTCCTGGTTTTCTTTAGTTTTTCAGCATGCTTTCACATACGGTGGCAATGACATCGGATGGGTACTCTGCTGAATTCAAACGCTGTAGCTGCCACTGAAAGCTGTCTTCCGCTGCGTGCTCACATGACTTACTTAGGGCTGACAGGATGCACATGTAAATAATGCCTCCCTTGAGAAGCTTCGAATGTGCACTGCTATAAGGAAGCAGCGCCATCTTTGTTCTAGGCTTAAAGCTCCAGCATATCTTCTTTTCCGTAAGATGCAAGGACAAATCAAGAAACTGAAGACAATCTTCAATTGGCGTCTCACTTGTAAATTTGAGGCCACAAGAAATAGATGCGAATACGGTTAGAACTTTTGAAGCGATATCTCTCAGCTTTCACCCTTGGCGCAGTCAAGAATACTAGGTAGTCATCTATATATCTACACACGCGTTGTACACCGATGTAATCAAGATGCTTCTGCAGGCGTTTGTCGTAAGAGGACAGGAAAACATTACTTAACACAGGAGCTAAGCTTGATCCAAAACAAATGCCTGCTTTCTGTATATGGTACTGGCTATTGTGATTAATGGTGGTGGACTTGAGGTAGAAATTCAAGAGTTCCGGGAATTTTCCCGTATCAAGGCCAACAACATTCCGGAACGTGACTTCGCATGAAGCTCTATGCTTTCTTTGATGGCTACGAACAGCCACCCATGCGGAATATAATAGTACATGTCTTCTGTGTCCACTGACAGGACTGTCGTGGTGTTTGGTAACCTATTTTCCAGCACTTCAATGACCGCTTTCGAACTCCTCACCGGAAATGGATCTTCCGTTACCACCGCTGTCAAATGCTTCTGCAGGAAGTTACCTAGCAGTTTCTGCCAGCTGTTCAAGTCTGACACGTTAAGACGGAAAGGGCAGCCTTCTTTGTGGATGTTCCTTTTAAACCCTCAAAGAAAACATAGAGCTTCATGTCGAAGTCAAGTTCCGGAATGCTGTTAACCTACATACGGGAAGATTCCTGGAATTCTTCGATTTCTACCTCACGTCCACCGTCAAGTTCACCGCCATATCGTGGGGCTTGGTAGCCCATTTTCCAGCACTTCAATGACCGCTTTCGAAGTCCTTACCAGAAATGGATTGTTTGGTTTCTGGGGTTTAACATCCCAAAGCGACTCAGGCTATGAGAGACGCCGTAGTCGAGGACTCCGTAAATTTCGACCACCTGGGGTTCTTTAACGGGCACTGACATCGCACAACACATGGACGCCACTGCGTTTCGCCTCCATCGAAACGCAGCCACCGAGGCCGGGATTCGATCCCGCATCCTAGGCAACACCCAGGCAGCACAACAGCCCGGGCCAATATTGTCAGTGAGTTGGCAGAGATCAGCCCTATGTAGGCCCAGCGCTGCCATCTTATGGCTGGTATTGGTAGTGCCATTCTATAACACGTCCAACACTGGCCCTGAGGATTCCATTGGTAACCAATATTGTTCGTACCTATTTATAATGATAACAACATTGGCCCGTCATATCCGATGCCCTCACAATATTGGTGGTACCATTATACGAGGATGGCAACGTTGGGCCTGGATATTCGGCGTATCACCGGTGTTGGCGCTGCCATGAGATAAGGATGGCTATAACGGACAGCATTAGCCGTCAGTCCACTGATGTTGGCCAATATTCGACATATGCTGGACAATAATGTGAGCTCTGTTACAATGGCCCGCCAATGTCAGATATACACTGACATACCTTACATATCAACGGTATTGGCATTGCCCTTTCATAAGGATGGCTATATCGAACAGCGTTAGCCATTACTCCACTGACGTTGGCTATTATATGGCATATGCTGGACAATACTGTTAGTTCTGTTACCATGTCCCGCCAGACGCATTGGCATACACTTCAGTCAACATTGTCTTGTCTATTTCACCTACTAATCAATATTAGATGCAAATTAGCATGTGGCTGGAAATATTCCGTGGGAAACCGCATTAGCGTGCTTTTGCGGTTGGCAGGCTCATTTAATACTTGGAGTCGTTAACTGTGCTGTTATAATCGATGTTTTCAAGTTACCTTTGCAATTTTTAATGCTTCGGAAATCTTGTGTCTAAATAGTTATAGTTCCGCGGTGCTGGTTTCCGTCGTGTTTGCTTTAATTCCACCTAGCTGTTGTTGATGTTGCTTGGGATTACACCATGTTCTTTTACACTAGATCTTCATTGACTTAAGCTGGCACTGTAATCAATCCACATGTATACTGTGACGAATTTGGATGAGACCGACGATCGGTCAACGGCGTCAATAAGTTCACCACCGCTTGCTGGTCCGTCAGGGCGCCGGCGGCGATAAATAGCTCCACGCCGACCGAGAGATTAGAAAGAATCAAAACGACGTCATATATCGTGCATAGGCAATGGTTGATATTTTTTGTATTCTATTTGGCAATAGTCTAGGTTCTTCCATGGCTGCTCCCGTGGCGATTCCTGCTGCTCTGGGTGAAGAGAATTCCAAAAGTTTTAGCAAATTTCTTTGCCCCCGAGTGTATTAGTTGTAACAACAGTGGCTTCAAAGAGACGATTACCGCAGGACACGCATGCAGTGCGATGCAATTAATGAGCGATAAGCGTCGGCCTATTAAGGCTCGTACGTGACTCAGATCGACTATGGCGAGCGCGCTTTTATCGAAATACACTTTAAAAATACACTTGGCCGTTCAAGCTATACGAATACGAAGCATCGCACCACATACTTTCGCTTAAACGATTTAACAATGGTGATCTAAATTAAAGCTGGGTTATTGAGCGGTAAATTAAACGTCGGTCCGCACATGCATGAACGTTCCCACATATGGCAAATCGTATCGACGCTTCCTGCTTCGTTGTCGCTCTAAGAAGTGAAGTATTAGAAAAAAAATGGAGAGAGAACACTGCACGTACAATCTCAGTATGAATAATATTAAGGTTATGCTGAAACAAATGACTGGGTTACAGTTTCACTTTTCTTTATCGCACTCGTTCGCACATTTGTTTTTTCTCGAGCGTCCGCTGTTGTTCACGACACACCGCGCACTTCTGTTCCAGTCCACTGACGGCACTCACTCGCGCCGAAATATGGACGCTCTGTTGGCTGCTTGCTAGGTGCATTGAAAGCATCACAAACAAAGGAAGAAAAACATTGAGGCACGGCGCCAACAACAGCGGCGCCGACTTGTCCGAGTGGATGCGCTCTGCAGGTGGGGTTGTCGGGTTACACGCTGCGCGATGCAATCCAAGACGCAGGCCCTGACGCTCCACGTGTGGTTCAAGGTGCACACGGCCGCCGCCCGGGCGGGAATTTACGACGCAGTGCGTCAGCCGCTATACTTAAAGGCTCTATTTCTTTCATATACCTATTTGACATACGTACCGCTAGCGTAACTGACGTCTTAGGCTTTGCAAGAGTAGACCATTCCATACGTGTATAATCAAAAGTGCGACTGCAATGACCATGGCGCAATTAATCACTGATGGAATATCGCACACATACGGTACTGGTAAATGCTCTATGATTATCTTGAAACACTCATTCGGCAAACGAGTACGCCAGCTATTTGCTAAACAAGCCGCGAATATTCAAATCACTGCAGTGGCAAAAATGATCGCAGAGCCAGCTAGAGTCGCCCGCGGCACGGCGGCGGGCCGGCTTCCACATATCACAATTACTTGAAACGCGAAATATATCCGCGGGGGGCTTTGTCACACTGAATTTCATAGGAACACAAAATAGCTTCGTGTAGCGGCCAGTATACAAGAGCGGCAGCTAAGCAGAACAGCTTTGATTCGACGCCATGCCAAGTGCATGGATAGCATAATTTTAGAATTTCTCGTTTATTTGCTCTTATTTTCGCACAAGTGCGAAAAAAAGAAGTCTGTAACGTTTCTCCGCTTTTATTCACACCCCCAATTTCGCGATTCCGTCATCGTTCACTGCAATACAATGCTTGCGCTACATATGGCAAGAAGGAATAACTGTAGAGTTCAAAAACTAAATAAAGCAGTCGTTGTTTTACAATTAAGCGTAATTCGGTATCAAAGCTTATTTATTCTCTAACTACCTCCGTGGTGGAACAGTTATAGGCGTGCGCGGGGAAGGTAGTTTTTTTTTTACAAAATATTGTGTATGGAGAGAAGATACCCACATGTAAACTGACTTGTTAGCATTAGAACGAAAAAAAATGTGAAAGAAAAGACTGGAAACACAAATAAAATACGAAAAGGTACAATGGGTATATTAACAACTGGATTACAATGACACATCTTTGTTTCGCACACGCTCGTTCGCACAGTTTTCCAACGCCTGCTCTCCGTGCTGACGCACCGCTCAATCCCGTCCTCGCGCACTTCGCACTCCTGTCGTTCCCCGATCGCTCTCTCTCACCGCATGCGATGCGAGCAAGGTCCGAGGTTGCATGCGCGCGTCGAAATCCACGCAGGTGTGCCAAAGCGGTGGACGGGTCGACGCACCACTCTGGGTCCAAGGGGCGGACGGCCGCCGCCCAGGGGAAGGAATTGCACAGTAATAAAAAGACAAACGCTAACAGACTGGAGACTTCTTTCAAACATTTCCGGGCTCTCACAACAGGTTGCATAGAGAAATGTGCTTTTACCGCATTTTCTTGGCCAATAAAATATACGCAAGAAACTAAACTGAGAAAGAAACAAGCGCCTAATGAATCGGGCCAACAAACGACTAATCTAGCAGATAGAATGATGCTGACGGTGCGGATATATGAGAAAAAATGTAAGCATCGTATGCAACTAACTTATAAAGAGGTGGCAAGTCGTGGTACTGAGATGCTTAGCTCAATAATTTTCAACAAACTTGCTTCAAATCCTCATTTCAGGGTGATTGAAATATTCCACTCGATTGAGCACAATTGTATGAAAGCATTTTCG
Source organism: Amblyomma maculatum (assembly GCF_055883805.1). NCBI lineage: Eukaryota > Metazoa > Arthropoda > Arachnida > Ixodida > Ixodidae > Amblyomma > Amblyomma maculatum. Next base: position 15,809,675 of record NC_139346.1, on the reverse strand, counting down.
TTGGTATGCTAAACGTGAGCAAACTATTCGTAGTAGAACACAGCATTCACAAAATACAGCTTGAACAGGTTTGGGTGTTGTAAACAAAACAGCTAGGCGCCTCTCCAGGGCGACGACGCGCTTCGCTGCTGGCACAGAGCCCTACATAGATGAGCAGCAACAGCAGCGCATCATTCATGGCTGGTTCAAGTCCTGTCATCTAGGAAACGCTTGCTAAACGGAGGGTACAAAACCGAGACAATCGAGCTGCTGAAAAAGCGATTACTAAAAAGCTCGAAGGATGACGCGACAATCGCTTAGCCGGCATGACGGCGGCAGTTGTATTTTGTTTCAAAGAGGGCGCTCCGTTCTTTCGTCCATCCAACGGCCACTCGTTCGCTCGGCTCAACGTTCGGTGGCACCGCGCACGGAAAATGCTTCTTTCTTCAAGAAATATTCCATGTAAGTTTTCAAATTTTTTCATTCAGGTTTTATAAAGCGTTTGTGTATATTGGAGCAAAATATTAGCCTCTTAGATTGAGCATTTTTTTAAATTACAAGGGTTGTCTTACATTTCATTGTTGCTGCAGGCTGTGTAAGCCATGTGCTAGGGAGATTTGTCTTCTTTTAGCATATTTCTTACGTTGTTAACTTTTCAAAAGTGGTTCTCAAGTATGCGCGACTTCATTCCGATCATTTTGCAGCTTATTTAAAGTTAAACCGTTGCTGTTTTGCAGAGTACTGATTTCCTAAAGTAAACAACTGCGTAGCATCGTAGCCCTAAAAGCCAACTTCGGATATTCACGGCGTTACAGTGGCTGGAACGGCGTATAGCCGTCACTTGGCTCGGCCGCTCGGGTTCCCTCGGGTGACCTCGGGCGGAGTCGGTGGAGTCCGGGCAAAAGCATATATTTTCGTGTCTGGTGCGATAAAACGCTAACCGCATGAGCTGTATCGTTGCTTCAGCTGCAATAGATCAGTTGCAAAACCTACACGTCAGCTTCCCGGTGCGGCAAACATTCCTGCACAATGGTGGCATAGACTTTGGGGTAATAGTTGGGTACAGTGCTAGCACATCGCCTGACGGGAAGGGTAATTCCCGCACCTCTTGCCCATTCGTCACAGTATCATTCGCGTGCCCATTGTCGCCCCGCTATTACCCTCTCCGGTTAATGTCCCTTTTCTAAATTTTCTTTCTTCACCCCTAGGGTGACAGTGCTCCCCCCTTTATTCCAGTGTTAAGAATGCCTGAAAACCTTTCTCTGACAATGGCCTGTGCGTGGGGAACTGCATCCCAAGCAGCGTGGACTGTGGTAGATGCATGTACTGCACCTAACTATTATCCCTGAATCAGGTTCTGTCACCACTGTGCATGAATTCCTGCCTCATAGGGAAGCCGACTTGTAGGTTTTGCAACTGGTCTGTTATAGCATGTCCAGCAGGGCGGGAGCCTTCAGTGTGAGCGCTGGGTGGGCTCAGGCAATTTCAGTTCCAGGCCGGGTTCGGGTTTGTAGCATGAGGCCCGGGTCGGGCTCAGAATTTATGCCCGTGCACACCTCTAGTCGCGTCGGTTGTGTAGCACACGTTTGGCGCCTGTGCATGCTTTTAATTTTGTTCTCCGCACCATGACACTTTGCTCCAGCATCAAGACTGCATGAAACATCAGTATGCATTTTCCGGTCGTTATGCTAACTGATCGCCCCACCGCCCTGGCACAGCTATGTTATACCATGTGTAACATAGAGTTGCAATTAGTACTTTTTTGAGACAGCTTTCAATTGAAATTATAGATTAACTAAACAGAGAAGAGCCGTGGTATGCTTTTATCATGATTTAGAGGCATTGATTTAATGGAGACTTTCTTTCCTTGCATTTAGGGCTATTTGATCTATAACGCCCGCAGTCCAGCTGCTCCACTTGTATCATCGCACTGCTTTTGCACAAGCAATCATCTGCCATCAAAGGGGTGCTGCGTGAATGTGAGCAGACAACATCATCATCATTTTGGGGCTGCATAACCTGTCAACAACTGTGGGAGCCTTGCCATGAAACATGCTGTGTGTAAGGAAGCATTGCCACGGTAGGTATGACACATTGCCTTTGTTTTGCTTTATATAAAGGCTTTAAAAAAGGCTCTGCTGGCTTTTCGCTATATGATTGCATGCTATATGACTTTTTCTAGCTTTTTAGCTCAATACTTACTTGTTCAGAAGTCTTGCCCACAGTATGCAGAAAATAATATCCTTCATGTCCCTGGCAGTGCTTTAATAGCTGGTGCTATATTTCGTTGCTTTATTTCAATAGTATGTGACTATTTCAAGTTGAGACATGATTGAGTGAACCTGTGGTGTAATAGCACAATAACAGACATAGCTTGTTGAACTGACGAAGTAGTTGTCATTTGCGTAACATGGGAGTGCAGGTGCTTTAAGTGATAGAATATTTAGCATACTTGATTATGCTTGCATTACAAGAATTCGCAGGAAGCCTGTATTGAGGTTGCAGAGAAGAAAGCCATTCAGTATTGCTCAGGTTATTTGCCTTCCACTCTCCCTTCATTACTGCTGCCTGCACAGTATGTATTTGTTCATACAGATATGCAGTTACTGACTGCTTGTACATTTCTGGTTGCCTACACTGGCTTCAGCCATGTAGATGTAATATTATTTTGATCTAAACCAGGCTATTTACTTTGCTCAAAGTGACAGTTATAATCAATTCTCTCCCGAAGCCATTGAGATTTGCCATTAGCTCCCAACTCGCTTTATTCGCAGCTGCAATGAATTCATTCTGTAACCCTAGAGCAAGACATTTGCAGAAAGGAGATCATCATGCAATACTCGCTCAAATTTTGTAAATTTTAGAGAACATTCTGTTTGTTTTTGCATATGCTTCTTTGTTCGGAAAACAGAGCAGACTTGCTTACAGTGCAGGAGGGGTGGGCTGCAAGACAAAAGGAAATTATTAGTGCAGCTGCTCATTCAGGCGTGCATTCCTTGTGTATTTATTGCTCTTATATATGTGCACCTTTGCCTGCATGCTTGCCAGGGCTTTCCCCATAATGGGTGGCAGTGATCTTGCCGCCTACCTCTCAGGGGGACTGCCCTTTACCAACTGCTTGCCCACAACTAACTCACCTCCTGGGCTTCAAATTTGTCATACTCAAGGACGATTTTCTGTCTGTGATGTTACCAGTGACGTCGCTTAAGATACGCAGTGTGCATCATTGGTCCATTAGTTTCATTTCGGGATGTTGTCACCCCTTATATTCCCTACTCATATTTCTTTTTCTACATCCCCTTGCAACTGCCAAACGAAATAAGACGTATAAAACTGCCAAACTCCCGCTGTCTCTGAATGCTATGTCAACAACCAAAAAGCTTTTGCATGTCTTTATAAAAGTAGAAATGATCCCCCGATTATTTTTTTGATTGTCATGTCTAGTCAGACTGTTTAGTGAACTGCCACACGACCAAGCAAATTGCAACTGCAAGTGCACTGAGGAGTCATGCGTTAGAGCATGCATATGGATCTTTTGTTGCTTAGCTGCTTAACTCCAAATATCCTCCTTTGTCAGACAAGATATTTTTTTAGAAAACTGGATGGGGAGCCAGAAGAAAGCAGATTGGATTCTTAGCAGCATTGCTACTTGTTACATGTGCGTTCTACCCCTGTATACATGAACTCGGCAGTATTGGGTCGAGTACGTCTGTCGAGTGAAAAATAAGTTGTGGGGTTCATGTATACACAGTCGGCTCGAGTAAAATAGGCGGCGGAGCGGGTCGCGTTAACTCGCTTGCAGGGGGTAGGTTAATTCGCTTGACCCGCTTATCTAAAGGCATGTAGACGCTGTCCAGTCAGGGAGTCTAGTTATGGGGAACTCTGGGATATGAAAAAGCCTCTGGAGCGGCGACGAGCGTCACTCGAAATGAATGCTTTTTAGCGCTCATCAACGATAAAAAATAATCGAAGCTCTCGATAGTAAAAGGCAATGGGATCAAATACGAGTAAGAACTTTCACAATAACTTCGAATCTCGATGCAACGCTCTGCTACGATACTTACTCACTAGAAAGCGAGTTCATGTAGACTTCAGCCGGGTCGAGAATGATGACCTTGCTTACTCAACGCTGATTCAACCCGGTGCTGTCGAGTCCATGTAAACAGGGCTATTGTACTTGTAATTTTAGGTGAACTCTCATTTCGTGTATTGCACATTACATTTGAGTGAAATTGGTGCTTTCTTGCGTATGTGCTGTTTTGTTCTGCAAACAATACTATTTCTCCAGACACAATCTTATTTTTAATTTGAGTACAAAATATTGTCCATTTTTGAAAAAAAAAAACAATTTGTGAGTCTGTTAAGAAATTTTGATTTTGAAATATATTCACAAAATAGCAACATTTTATAGATACTGAAATATAAAATGTGTGCGAAACAACTTTTCAGCTCAGGATTAAACTGGTTTTTCAAGAAACTTATTGTGATAGGGTGAAAGTGAAAAATCACTGCCATGCTAGATGTATCGTTTTTTTATGATCCCATAGTCACATCAAGTATTGTATTTTATGGTGTGCTTAAGCAATGAAAATAATATTTGGCTTCAGATATTCAGGCAGATTACTATTCTCTATACCAACAACTACTATGAATTGGTTTTAAGAAATCAGATGCCCGAGCACCACATCTGTTACCTGGACATAAAATCACCCATGTATGCCTAACTGAATATAGTCTTGCACGTGGAAGGTTGCCGATGGTATGGCCATATGATTAGCTGTGATGAGGGAAAATGCATACCTGGTAGGCTGCTAGCTGATAAGGAAGTACAATATCATTGTACTCAGATCTAGCATAACATTTTCCTGCCTATGCAAAGTAAATTTCTAGTACTTGCTCATGCTCATTGCAGGCTGACTGCAATAATTTTAGCTGAACAAGCATGCACTGTATGATTACTAGAACTTCTTGTTGGGCTTGTTCGTGTTTATTTATTATAAACTGAAGGCGCCAAAACAATGCACGCACACAAGAAAAGAACGGGACAGAGTTCCACTCACAACTGATTTATTGTGCAGAACAGAGGACATATATATCTCACTGCAGGCACATGCCCAAGGAACACATTCAGCTACATCACATTCAGCATCATGTAGTTTAACATAAGCTATGTTCAAGAAATGCTTTCTCAGAGAAAGAGGCTGTGGCATGAGGCATGGGCTTCTTGAACATATCTTATCCCTAACTACATGATGCTGAATGAGTTCTTTGCGCATATACCGGCAGTGAGATATATATGTACTTTATTCTGCACAATAAATCAGTTGTGAATGGCGCTCTGTCCCGTTCTTCTTTTCTTGTTTGTGTGCATGTTGTTCTGGTATCTTTAATTTATAATGAGCACTGTATGAAAACTATTCCTTGGTACATTACAATTAAGGCAATTGTTTATAGTAGAATGCAGCAAGCAATAAAGCTGTGAAAACTAAAATGCTGGAACTTGAAATGGTACGGTTATCTTGAGAATATTATATGCGTACACAGCCTTGAGAATATCTGCGATCTACACATCTCCCTCAGTTAGCTGATTGAAGATAGGTTGATTGATTCTGTCAGGGCAATTATTTCTTTATTCTGGCCGCAGTAATGTATGCGTGCCTGTAACTGGTGTACTGCAGAAAAATATTCTTTAATGTGTTCTTTAATATCATCCAGTCTTGCATGCTTAGTAATCCATATTGTCTATTGCAGGAATGTTTAAGAATTTTTTTAAAATTGAAAGTTCTGGAGCCTGAACCGTCAGATTTTCAGGAACTGTAATTCTATATGAACACTAAGCATCTACCTGAAGTTATCGGTTTGCCGGAAGCAGGTTTTTACTTTCAAATATCTTTCTTTTGTATCTGGAATGGATATTATTTTGCATATAGGTTTATCATCCCTACGTCATAAGATGCTGCATGCCTTTGCAGGCCCAGAAACCTGTCGCAAAGTGCTCTAAAAGAAGAATGTGTGGCAATAGGCCTTCAATATATACAGTAGAACCCCTTTATAGTAAAGCCACTGAGGCCAGCGAAAATATTTTCTATATCATGGTCTTTACTGTATCAGTGGTCTGTGATGACATGGTCCTGAAAGTGATGTCTAGTAGTTAAATAGGCACTTACTGAACACGTCTTCTTGCTTAATGAAAAAAAACCTAAATACCTTCCATCTCGCTTTTATCATCTCTTTGTGTTTTTTTTTCATTATAAAATTTCTCTACATCTTGTGGAAGTACCTTTGAAGCCTGAAGACGTGATTGCAAATGCAACCAAGTTCGATTTCATGTAAAAACTAAAGCCTTGCATGAACATGGTGTCCCTTTTTGCTCTTTCTGTCTTTTAAAAGGCAATAAGTGATAAATTCGCATGGCACTCAAGTGTTGTAAGACCTTACTCGCTGCACCTCAGCTTTCTGCCACCACTGCCTCATGATTTGTACTGCACATTGCAGTGTATGTTGACCCATTTCATTCCCTTCCCTATTTCTTGCTGCACGTTTACTCCTTTACTTTCTGAATGGAACACGCTGCCTCCTTGCTATGTTTGTAGACAGCTTTACTTTTTTCTTCGCGCTGCGCGCTTTCCCTCACGGCTCCAAGGCTTCTGTAAAGTAGGCTTCTTCTGACTGCTGCTACGGCTAGTAGTAAAGCCACCTAAACGAACACTCGGGGTTATTGTTCTGTTTTCAAATACAAGAAGTCTTGGCCTCGCGACTCTAGGTAGTGCGCGGGAGTCGTCGCCATGGCCAGAAGCACTTTAACCGATTTTTACCAAAAACATCTTTACTATAAAGGGGGAAAATGTACAGTTGCCTATGGAAGATGAACTGGGACTTCAGTTTCACTTTACTATATCAGAGGTTTTACTATAGCGGGGTTCTGTATTTTGTACTCAATCGTATAGAGCACCCAGACTTCAAATATGTGTTTGGATAAGTGTTGAGAAGGTGAATTTAGATCTTATGGTGATATATGCTTGTCTTCTGTGCAGATGTCATTTGTAAGACCCACGGACCAATCTCCTCAACAAACTGTTCCTGAATGGTTGTTTCCTGCGGGGTGCCCAGCTTACTACCTGGGCCATGTGCTTCCCCCGCCCCCTCAACCTCATCACTTGATCCATTGACCCTTCACTGCCAACTATCATGCTCAACACAGTCCACTGCCATTTTCCATCCATGGTGGACACTGCCCTGGAATGCACCCATGCTCAGCCTCCTATTCCTGAAACACCTCTCGCACTACAAGGCTATAGTGCATCAACCCTGCTCAACATGTCCAGCCCCTTCCATCATGACCAATGCACATTGCACTCAGTCATCTCTACCTGCACTACCTGGTCATGTGCTGCTTAGTGCCCTGTTTCCAATTACACCTACTAGCCTCTCCCATATTAACCCTGTATCCAATGCCTCCTGCACTGCATTTTGGCGCTCTGATGTCCTTGTGGCATTTACATGTATATGAGCTCTCAATAAAATGTTTTCGGAAAATATTTTGCTTGCCTCATTTAATTGCATGGTTTTTATGGCTCCTTAGGGAGATGACATGCAAGGTGGTATTGGGAAATGACTGCATAAGAAAACCACAATTGTCAGAGTGACAGTTAAGCAAATGGCAGCAGTAAGGGCAAGGGTGAAATAACTGCATAGCTAAAGGTGGCTTAACAGTGGCAGGCCACGTGTGCCGATGAATACTTGTTGCCTGCCAACAAATACCAATATATGATACTAGCGGCACGGCCGGCTTATTGCCAATGTCAGTTGTGCCAATGAATACTAGTGGTATGCCAATACGTGACACTAGGGGCACGGCCAGCTGATAGCCTATGTTGGCAGTGCCAAGACAGGTGCAATGTTGGCATATAAGCCGGACCAATATATAAAAATGTAGTAATTTCTCAAAAAGCAAGTGTTACGCCAATGTTGGTACCAATTTTTGTCGACGTTGGGCCGGGATTGGTGCGATGTTGGTGTGCTGCCTGGGCAGTAGTCGAGCGCCGTAACCACCAGAAATGGATCTTCCGTTACCATCGCTTTCAAGTGCTTCTGCAGAAAGTTACCTAGCAGTTTCTGCCAGCTGTTGAAGTCTGACACGATCAGACGGAAAGGGCAGCCTTCTTTTTTTTGTTTTCCTTTTAAGCTATCAAAGCAAAAATAGAGCTTCACGGCAAAGCCAAGTTCGGAATGCTTTGGGTTTTGATACGGGATGATTCCTGGAATTTTTGGATTTCTAGCTCAAGTCCACCGCCATTAATCACAATGGCCAATACCACATACAGAAAGCAGGCATTTGTATTGGATCAAGCATAGCTCCTGTATTAATTAATATTTTCCTGTCCTCTTGCGACAAACGCCTCCAGAAGCCTCTTGATGACATCAGTGTACTACACGTGTGTAGATATGTAGATGACTACCTAGTATTCTCAACTGCGCCAAAGGGTGAAAGCATGAGAGATATCGCTTCCAAAGTTCTAACCGTATTCGCATCTATTTCTTGTGGCCTCAAATTCACAAGTGAGACGCCAATTGAGCACCGGCTTCAGTTACAATACAATATACAATAATAAGTTTATTTCCAAGTTCAACTGGAGGGTTCCCGGATAAAAGCTGCCTTGAGAGCATGACAGTGTCCGGGAAGCCCATACAAGCAGCACACACGAGTGGTGAAGGAAATCTCCAAATCTGTCATACATACAGTAGTCACATTCAATAAAATAATTAAATACACATGCACACTCACTAATAAGCTTTACAATAAATGTCACAAAGATAAAAAAGTTAAATTGCGTACTAATTTAGGAGAAAAATGTGAACTGGGCAAACATTCAGCAATCTACAAACAGAAGCATAAAATTAATTTTCAACAAAATATTTGCGCAGCTCGAATTTTCTGTATGCTATTGCATTTTGATAAGTGTTTAGAACATGGGGCATGTTGTAAGAAAGCATTTGTAATTTATAATCAGTGCGAAAACGTGCTAAATTTCATGCATTAGTATTTCTTGTGTGCATGTTAGCACGATGCGTCTCCAAAGATGCTAAGGAAGGATGAAATTTTGCAACGAATGCCTTCGAAGAATACATGAATTGTAGTAACCTATAATCATATTGTTACGCCGCGTAACGGCGCATGAGAAGCAGCAGAAAGAGAAGAAGAAAAAGCAGGGGAAGCGAGCCGCACGCAGACTGATCTGGGTTTTCTGAGCCGTGTGCGTATGTCCTTCATACGACGTTCATCTGTATTAAAATAATTTCATCCGTTACATTTGGTGCTAGGCGCTGGGTAAAAACGTTCTGGATCCGCCAGTACCTCGTCGCAGCCGTCGTGTAGCAGGTTTGCCACCTTTATCTCCTCAACAGTACCTTTCAATGGCTACCACCCGCACGACGCAGACTCATGAACAGCGGCCTGAAGAGACGACGACCTTTCCCCACCAGCTGGAGCCGCGTACGTTCCACGGTGAGCCCGAAAATGACGTTGAAGAATGACTCCGGCATTATGAAAGATGAAGCATGTACAACCGCTAGAATTCGATCGCACGTCTGTACAATGTTGTTTTCTTCCTAGCTGGCACGGCTCTGACGTGGTTTGATAACCACGAAGAAATCCTGACGACGTGGGACCGATTCGTTGAAGAAATTACGAAGTCATTTGGAGATACACGAATAAATCCTGACGACCTGGGACCAATTCGTTGAACAAATTACGAAGTCCTTTGGGGATACCCTTGCGAAGAAGGAACGCGCTGAGCATCAACTTTTCCAGAGAGCCCAGCTGCCCGGTGAGACATGCACACGTTACATCGAGGAAATATTGAAACTTTGTCGCATTGTAAACCGGCAGATGTCAGAAGAAGACAAGGTAGGGCACCTTCTCAAGGGGATTGCTGAGGATGTGCACAACTTCCTTATTTCGCGGGACACCCTTGCCACAATAGCAGATGTCATCAAGCAGTGCAGGGCATTTGAGGCGTTAAAGGCACGTCGGATAGCACCCAAATTTGGCCGTCTTGCTTATGTAACAACTGCTGCCGGTATCGACATTCCGGAGGCTCAAGACATCGCTTCTATGGACAGGAGGATTATACGCGAGGAGCTGGATATTCAGCGGCAACGTATAAATTTCGATGTACCTTTCCACCCGATATTGAGGTCCGTATCATCATGGGAACAGCGCACGCCATGGGCTGCACAAAATAACTGCGAACCAGCTTACAACAACGGCGTGGAGCGGACCCTGCAACCAGCATCGCAAACGTATTTCCAGCAGCGTCCAGCCCATCCGGATGAAGTGCCTCGCGGTGCTCCTGGTTGCGCTTCTGTCGCCCCATCTCGGCCTCCAAGGGATCCTGAAGTGAACTACCAGAGCCGCCAGCCACCTGTATGTTATGGCTGTGGGGGCAGCGGACATATCTTCTGCTTTTGCCCGCGTCGTCAAATTACCCGACCCCCTGTTCAACGAGCACCACGCTTCACGAATGATGCCCGGTGGGAGCAGCAGCCACCCGCTACCTTCTATCGGCCCTCTTCGCCTCAACGCCATCCACGGAATGACTCCCCTGTGTCCGATCGCAGCATCACTCCCCCGCCGCAGCGACAACCCCGTTCGCCATCCCCACGTCACCGCTTTGTTTGTCCACCGCTGGGAAACTAGGTGGTGCGACCGATGGAGGTAAGGTCACCGGACGGAATTTCACGCATACCTCTGCCTATCGTCATGCTAAAGAACAAAGTGTCAGTGCGTGTAGACAATGTTAAAACGGATGCTTTGGTTGACACTGGTGCCGCTGTGTCAGTTATGAGCCTTTCATTTAAGAACCGCCTTCGACAGAAAGTTATGTTTGTGTGGGACAAAAACACTATGTTTTGTGGAGTTGGGGTGAAACGTTAGTTCCGGTTAGCCGGTGCACTGTTTCAGTTGTCATTGGTGACGAGTGCTATAGGACAGAATTCGATGTATTGAGACGTGCCATGCATGACGTTATCTTGGGTGTTGGCTTTTTGCGCGAGTGTGGTACGACTTTAGACTTTAGTGCAGGTGAAAGTTATTTGCAGCCGAACATTATCCCCGCATTAGTAGATAACATATTCATGTCTCAGAGTAATCAAGGAGTTTTCGCCCTGAATGAAGATGTGCTGCTGCCTGCGATGACGGCGACGTTTCTCCCCGTGAAGTTATCTGAATCTTTCATGGGTAAACATTCAATAGCCGTCGAGCCAGATGTCTCGAATGGAGCGAACAAAAATATTTTGGTGCCACGCTCCGGTAGTGGAGGCGGAGGATGGTCGCGCATACCTCTGGACTGTGAACGTGTCAGAAGAGCCTGTCCGTCTTCCTTCTGGTTTGACACTCGCGAGATTTGAGAATTATGTGACTCATACCGCTGGAATTATTTCCGATTGCAGAGCAGCCGCGAAAGACAAGTCTGAATGTTGTGCTGAGTTTGAGGGGCTGGTCAACAATTCGCTCCCATCTAGTGAACGTCGTATTCTGCAAGACATTTTGGCAACTCATGCCCAATTGTTCGACTTTGGCTCAAACGGATCGGGTAGCCATTTCCCAGCTTCTCGGCTACAGCACCAAATTAACACAGGAAACGCACCCCCTATTCGCCAAAAACCTTACAGAGTCTCCCCGGCAGAGCGCGAGATAATTCAAGAACAGGTGGACGAAATGCTTCAGAAAGGAATCATCCGAGAATCTTCCAGTCCGTGGGCCGCACCTGTGATCCTACAGCAAAAAAAGACAATTCTTGGCGATTATGTGTAGACTACCGTCGTTTGAATACGGTAACAAATAAAGACATATACCCGTTAGCTCGCATTGATGACGCTGTCGAGTGTCTGCATTCGGCGTCATATTTCTCCTCTGTTGATTTGCGATCTGGTATAGGCAAATTCCTCTACATCCATCCGACCGTGTGAAGACTGCTTTTGTAACATTAGTTGGTTTATACGAATTTAATGTAATGCCCTTTGGATTATGCAACGCTCCCGCGACGTTCGAGAGATTTATGGGCACTATTCTTCGTGGCCTCAAATGGGAAATATCATATTTGGAAAGACCTTCGAAGAGCACAATGAGAGGCTCCATAATGTTCTTGAATGCATTGGCAAAGCGGGCCTCATTTTGAATTCAAAGAAGTGCCATTTTGGAGAGCGACAAACGTTAGTTCTTGGGTTCCTTGTCAACGAGGATGGTATCAGACCGGATCCACAGAAGATTGCTCTAATACGCGACTTCAAAACTCCACGCACCCTGAAAAGTCTTTGGAGCTTTCTTGGCCTCTCCTTATTTTCGTCGCTTCATTGCTGGTTTTGCGCAACTTGCCTACCCCCTTACTTCTCTACTGCACAAGGACTCGCAATTTGTGTGGACCCCAGAGTGCGAATCCTCATTCAATATGCTCAAGTCTTCCCTAACTTCAGCACCACTGCTGCGCCACTTCGACCGTTCTGCTGTGACGGAGGTTCACGCTGACGCCAGTGGCATCGGTCTTGGGGCGGCGCTTGTGCAGCTGCATAGTGGGGCTGAGCACGTTGTTGCATATGCCAGCCGCACGTTGACAAAATGTAAACGGAACTGCACAGTTACCGAATTGGAGTGCCTCGTAGTTGTGTTCGCTGTGCACAAGTTCCGACCATACCTATATGGGCGCTACTTCACCATAGTTACCGACCACCATTCGCTATGCTGGCTCATCGGACTACGTGATCCATCTGGTCGTCTGGCGCGCTGGGCATTGCGCCTACAAGATACAACTTTGGTGTCGCGTACAAGAGTGGACGACATCACAGTGATGCAGAATGCTTGTCACGGCACCCATTGCCGACGTCCGTTAACGATGAAGACGGCTTCGACGAGTGTTTAGCCTTGATCGCGTCGACGTTTCCTAGTATGGCGACCTTTAGGCGAGAACAACGCAACGACCGGTCACTACAGGCTCCTATACAAGAGGCAGAAGGAACAGCAGTGTCAACGCAGTTTACTATTGAAGACGGTGTTTTGTTCAAGAACTACTCAGTTGATGGTGCTGCCCTCCTTTCGGTCGTCTCAAAAAGTCTCCGTGCGCAAGTCTTGCATGCCATGCACGATGACATTACCTCTGGACATCTAGGCTTCTGTCGTCCCCTGCACCGAATTCGCCAGCTTTTTTGTTGGCCACAAATTTATAAGACAACCAAGCAATACGTTGCGACATGTCAACAATGCCAGCGACTTAAGGCACGCACCACCACGCTGGCCGGACCGTTACAACCCTTCAAGCCACCTATCTCACCTTTTGAAAAGATTGGAATTGACCTGCTCGGTCCATTTCCAAAGACTGTTGAGGGCTGCCGCTGGGCTATCTTCTGCGTTGACTATCTTACCAGATATGCGGACACCGCTGCTCTTACTACCGCAAAGGCTGCTGATGTTTCGTCGTTTCTTTTGCATTTCGTTATTCTTCGCCATGGCGCACCCCGTGTTATTATAAGTAATCGTGGTCGGCAATTCAGTGCTGATGTCGTGGAAGAAATGCTCCGACTTTGTGGTTCACACTACCGACACTCGAAACCATATCATCCGCAGACCAACGGTCTCACCTAGCGTACCAACCGCGCCTTGACAACCATGCTGCCCATGTACGTCTCGTCTGACCATCGCAACTGGGATGCAGTGCTACCGTATGTGACGTACGCTTATAACACTGCAAATCATGAGGTTACCGTCTATTCTCCTTTCTATTTGCTCTATGCAAGAACATCCCACGTTTTTCTTGACACCATCTTCCCATTTTCCCCCAACGACGATGCGTCTGTTTCCCACATATGGCGTGCCGAAGAAGCCCGTCGTATAGCCCGTTTACGCACACCGACTTCTCAAAGCCGCTCGAAAGAACACTACGATCTCCATCATCGTGCAGTTACTTACTCCCCTGGAGACTACGTCTGGCTTTGGACTCTCATTCGCAAGCGAGGACTATATGAGAAGTTTCTCTGCAAGTACGATGGCCCCTTCGTCGTGTTGGACCAACTGAATGACGTGAATTCGTTATCGCCAAAGTCACGACGGATAACCGCCGATCCCGCAAGACACAAGTTGTTCACGTGGCTCGCCTGAAGCACTGCAATTTTCGATCTGCCTAATTTTCTCGACGACGAGAATCGTTTGCCAGGGGGGAATGGAATTACGCCGCGTAGCGGCGCATGAGTAGCAGCAGAAAGAGACGAAGAAGAAGCAGGGGAAGCAAGCCGCGCGCAGACTGATCTGGGTTTTCTGAGCCGTGTGCGTCCGTCCTTCATACGACGTTCATCTGTATTAAAATAATTTCATCCGTTACAATATAATTGATCAACACGGATAATGTTATGTACTTGGAATGAATATTTGGAGGTAGTCGCATAATTAACATTAGCGATTATTCGAACAATTTTCTTTTGCAATACGAGAAGCTTGTTTATGCTTGCCTTAGTCATTGTGGCCCAAACTAAACTACAGTAGTTAAGGTGAGAAAAAAATAATGCGTAATAAACTTGTGGCTTACACTGCATATGTAGAGTTGCACGACATCGCGAGAGAGCCCCATAGACAGAAGAGAGTTTTTTGCAGAGATGTTCAACGTTAACATTAAAGTTTAAATGAGATGAAAAATATGCACCAAGGTGTTTATGTTCCTCAACAATTTCTATTTGTTGGTTTTGAAACTTCAGTACACAGTTTGGTATTGTCGGCTTGTTTCTTGCGCGAAATATACAGCCGTCGACTTTGTAGGATCTATCTTTAATTTATTCATCATTGACCACCTGGATAATATATCCAGTAGGTCGTTACCTTTTGCTATTACATCTTGATTCTTGATTTGTCCTTGCATCTTACGGAAAAGAAGATACGCTGGAGCTTTAAGCCTAGAACAAAGAAGGCGCTGCTTCCTTACAGCAGTGCACATTCGAAGCTTGTCAAGAGAGGCATTATTTCCATCTGTATCTTGTCAGCCCTAAGTAAGTCATGTGAGCACGCAGCGGAAGACAGCTTTCAGTGGCAGCTACAGCGTTTGAATTCAGCAGAGTACCCACCCGATGTCATTGCCAGCGTATCTGAAAGCGTGCTCAAAAACTAAAGAAAGAAAACAAGGAGAAAGAACCAGCTAGAAAAAGAGAAAAAATCCACGTATTTCCCTACATCCATAGGCTGTCGCATAATGTGTAGAAAATCGCCAAGAAGTTTGATGTCAGAGTAGTGTTTTCAGCGCCGTGCAGGTTGTCAAAGGTGCGTGACATGATGCAAAACGGCACAGAAAAGAGCCGATGCACCATCAATCACGAAAACGAATACACTGATTGCGTGCCAGGAGTGGTTTATTGTATTGCGCTAAGCTGTGACGCTCAAGAGACTTCTTATGAGCGTACAAGAAGAGAGTGATAAGTTTGGGCTTAAACTGAACATTAAAAAGACAAATATCATGGCGTCTTGCCCGATCAAGTCCTGGAGCATCAAGGGACAAGAAGTGGAAGCCGTGATAGATTTTACCGCAGCCATGAAATTACGAGATGCCTGCTTCTGGGAAAGAGAGCCATGGCTAGCCAGCAGAGACATCAGACTGCCAGCCAAGATCCGTATAACTCGTGCTATTGCTATGGCCTTTCCAGTTGTGATGTATGGATGCGAGAGTTGGACTGTGAAGAAGGCTAACCGCCGAAGAATTGACGCGTTTGAATTGTGGTGCTGGCGGAGAATCTTGAGAGTTCGTTGGACCGCCAAAAAATCAAATCAGTCGATATTGTCGACCATAAGCCCTGCTGCTCATTGTAGGGTTAAATTCTAAAAAAAAAGCTCAGCTACTTTGGTCATCTGATGAGAAGAGAGGAGTCGCTGGAGACAGCTTTGATGCCGGGAAAGGATGAGAGTTACCGGAGAGGGGGTAGGCAGTGAACTCGATGGTTAGATGCCACCCTCGAGGCACTGCAGATCAAGTTCTGTGATGTTAGGAAGATAGTGAGAGACTAGAAAGCGTGGAAGTGATATGGTGCACAGGGTCACGAAGGGCCGGACACGACTGAACGACTGTACCGAACTGAACTGAACTTGTGGTAGGACATATATAGGACAGGCAGGAAGGTGTTTTAATCAAAGAGCACAAGAGCACTGTCGTAACGTAAGGAGCGAAGCCGGTGGCTTCCTGGCTGAACATTGTATGAATTGCAGGAAAAAGACTGCGCTCCATATTTTGAGAGAACGCGTTTTTTTTTTTGCTAAGGCTAATGACAGAGGGGAAAGACTAGTGATTCACACTTATCACATAGGCAAATCTGAGAACTGCGTCTGCAAGACTTCCATAACCCTGACGTTGAAAGAATTTTCATTTTTGGAAGGCTTCCCAATATTGCACGGCTGTCAGGAGACTTTCAATAGTAACACGTACACCTTACGAGCAGGCGGGTTTTCAGGACAGGCCTAGTTTCCTGCAACTCATTTTTACCTTACTATTATATTTTTGTTCTGTTTCCCAAAGGTTCCTTGGTTTGGCTTATCATTATATGTGGTTTTGCTCTTTAATTCCTAGTATGCCTCTCAGTTTGTTCTGCCTGAGATCCGCCACGTGCAATTTTTGCTATGTAATTTTTGGTCATGATGCCTTTTCGCTTTTGAATGGCTTTGGTCTGTTGACTTCCCTGTCGTTGTTTCTTATAACTTGACGCAGCTTTTAGGAGCTGATGAACTTTTTAAGCAATGCTTTTCGGGTTTTGGTTTAGAATAAGTGTATTCAAGGCTCCAGTATTTAAAGCCTTCAAGTGCTGATGCACGTTATTGGGCATTCTTTTTCTGTTTGGTTGTGACTAGGCGTTTGTTACGGTGTTCTTTTTGTCGAGGCCTTCATGTGCTGATGCACGGTTTCTGCGGTGGTGTTTTAGGAATTTTGGATTCAGTCTTTTCGTCCAGAGACGTCTGTTGTTATCTAGGCTTGGCCAAGTTGTTCCCTTGATTGCTTAGCAGAGCTCGATTACCTGTGGGATTGTGGGCCGGCCCAGAGTTTGCTTCAAGTATGTCTTTTCATAGTTTAGTATTATTCTTGCTGATTTCGGAAATATGGTGTTTATCCTTTGTTCACGTGGATGGGAAATGATTTTGCACTTGACAGAGAGCGCCTATATACGTCTTGCATTTCCTTGAATAATAAAGTTGACAGTCTGCGCTTCTAAGTGTCGTATGTGGTTCGTATTGCTGTCCTACTTTTTTGCGCAGTTAAAGCAATTTCATTGGTATATAGTGGCTCTGTTCCCTTGTAGTCCTACCCAGCTTAGAATCTTCTGCCCTGTGTCAGTTGGACTTAGGCGTTCGAGTTGCGCTGTTCTCATTGCTTCCGCTAACTCCTCCCATGTGTTATGAATCCCCATTTCCTCCAGTGCCTCGGTTGAGGCCGAGATTGGGAGTCCCTGTGCTCGTGTAGTGCATTTCCTTATTATGGCGTCTAACTTGTTTTTGTCTGCTTTTTTGATGTTAAGGAATGGGGTTGAGTCGCAAATCCGACTCAAGATGAAGGCTTGGACTAGCCTCGACTTGTTCTTCTCCTTTAGCCCTCTGATCCTGGCCCAAATTCTTCTAGTGATGCTTACCACTTGGTTTGCGTGCTCGTCTAGCTTAGCTATAGTCGTAGAGTTGTTTCCTGTTTTGCTTATGAGCATGCCCAGAATTCGTATCTCATCTACTTGTGCAATATATTTCCCGTTCAATTCTATCGAGATTCTGGGAGGAGATGAGTTGGCTGTCCTCGCCCGAGGCCTGATGATTAGTAGTTCCGACTTCGTCAGGGAGCAGCTCAGTCCTTTACTTTTGATATGGAGGTCTTTCATGTCAGCTGACCGCTGGAGCCTTTCCTCGATAGACGCATCGCTGCCCTAATTGAGCCAAACGTTGACGTCGTCTGCGTAGATGCTCGTTTTTAGTCCTTCGATACTTCCTAACTTGCAAGGGAACTCTTTCATAACTAGAATAAATAGGAAGGGGGATAAGATGGCCCCTTGTGGGGTGCCCCTGTTCCCTAATTTAATATCTCCGGAGCTGATGCTCTGCATGTATAGAGCTTATGACTGCTATTCTAACGCTTACTAGAGATCTGGGTCTGCTTTTGTTTGCTCTCTGGTGCGCCACACGGACGCCTGAATCTTACGCCCGGCGTGGTCAGCTTCGTATATGCATTGGTTGGTTAGTTGGACTTTTATTTCAATCAGAAATGGGCGTCCTCTTCCCCGCCCCCGGCACGCGCGCCGGGGAAGGCGGGGAGTAGTGCGGCCGCGGATTAGAGGCTGGCAGGTAGCCCTTGGCTTGTTGCGGCCTCTTCCGCCAGATGGACGGTGCTTAGCTGGATCGCATTGTCCGCGCTTCGTAGCAGGGTATCTCAGGCTTCTCTACCTCTTATGTTTTGTCCTATCATTGGGGATTGTGGGTACTCCCAAATTATGTTGTCGAGGGTCCCTCCCGCCCCACAGTGTTTGCGCTGATAATTGTCCCTAAGGTATGGTAGCGCGTGAAACGCCCAGACCGAGTTCATGAAGGTATAGTTTGTAGCCGCCTCCACGCGACAGCTTCTTTACTATTTAGTCTAACATCTGGCGGAGGTACCAGTCTACTTCCCAGTTTATAATGGTCGATGATTTCCCCGTAATTTTGCTGACGCTCGTCGTATGCCCAGTGGTCGGGGGGCTCGACGGCTACCCGGAAGTAGAGATCTCAGGCTAGCTCGTGAGCCACCTCTTTAACCAGGATGGCTGCGTGAGCGGGTGTCCAAATTAACTGAATTTTCCTATTCAGTGTTCTTTGGGTGAGGATTTTGGGTGCCTCCGGCGATATCCTTCACTTTCCAAAATTTAGGATGGCAGTTTTGCTGTCGCTAATTATGAACTTGGCTTCCGTTCCTACGCAAGCTATCTCTATCGCAACTTCCTCCGCAGTCTATGTAGCGGCCTCTGATGGCTGATGCGGATACCGGCGCCCCTCGGCCATTGACTGCCGAGGCTGCCGCCACACCTGTTCTGTAACTTGTCGCGTCAACATAAACTACTTCCTTCGCTCCCATGTTCTTTAACCGTTCCTCCAGAGTTTCGTCTCGTTTGGCCCTTCTTTCGACATTAAATTCCGGATGCATGTTTCTAGGGAAGAGAGGGACTACCAAAGCGTTCCTGCTTTCGCTAATTATTGTCTTTTTCCTTTAATTCCTCTTTTTAGGTTGAGTCCTACTTTTGCAAGGATCACCCTGCCGGTCTCGGTCCTGCTTAGACTCTCTAACTGGGAAATTAACACTGTCTCCGCCAATTCCTCCGAACGTGTTGTGCACCCCGAGTTCGAGGAGGCGTTCGCTCGAGGTACTCACGGACCGTCCTAGCGCCTTCTTAACGCATCTTCGGATCAGGCAGTCTCTCCTTTTCTCTGGCCTTGATGTATATGCATGAATCGCCTGGTGACGTCATGAATTATCGTGACGGCACATAGCGCGCCCCTTGTCGAACACAACCAGCATTTCATTGAACGAATCAAAGTTCACCGGCGTTCTATAAGACGAAGATGGCTAGCTGACAGGCGGTTCTTTTCGCTGCTCTTGCTACTTCGCTTTTATATTAATTTCCGGGTGTCTTAGGTACCCATGTTACTCGGAGGAGCACGGTAAGACCTGGGAGAATCTCTGAGTGGCCTCCTTCCTGGCGAGCCGTGCCCTCGGATCGCTTTTTGCCCCGTTCTGGTCTCTGGCTGCTGGCTGGTTAAGCCTACCGGCTGCCTGTTTGGCCATGGCCGACGAGGCTGCTTCAGGCAGCCCATCGTCTCTGTGCGACGTGTCCTCATGTCGGGCGGCTCATAACACCGCCGCAGACCAGACTTCGTACCACCCCGACAACCTTGCAACTCCTGGTACGCTTCGTGAGTCCCACCCTGCCTCCACCTCCGCCAGTCTCCATTTGGAACCCGACATCTCTGAGCTTTCGGGGCTCCTGGGCCTTCCGCCGCGGACAACTGCGGACTCGGAGTCGCCGCAACCTAACCGCTTGGGGCTTGGCACAGACACAGACGCCATGAGGGTCCATGAGCAGATTGTTTCGGCAATTCTGGATAAAGATAACAAGATTGGTCCCGGAACCAGGGCAGTCCTTTTGCCTCTGGTCTGTGCCCTGTACCGACACACTGCGCACTTCTTTGCGTGTGCGGTTGCTCAGTTGAACCATTCAGAAACGCTCCGGACCTCTTTGGCGGCGCGAGAGCATGAGCTGGGTGTCCTCCGAATGCGGCTTGCTTGCGGGACTACCCAGGACACCACTACTGCGGCGGAACTCTGCGACGTAAGGCGGCAACCCCAGGTCCCTTGGACGTATGCTGCCACGTTGAGCGGCGTTTCAGAATCTCATCATTGGGGAGCCGCTGCCATTGCAGCTCTTGCTGCGACCTCTCATCCGTACAGGCCTCCTCAGCCTGGAGACTCCTGCCCGGATCCTCAGCTGCACCAGATGTTCCTAACTTCTGCTGCACCCTTGGACAACGTTGGCAGCGAGGTGGCTGCTCTACTCAAGGCGAACATCGATCCAGAAGCCGAGGGAATCGGAGCTGTTACTCTCAGGGCCTCTCATCGCGCCCTGACGGTTACCTCCAGGGACCCTGAGGACCTCGACCGTCTGAAGTCCGCAATCTCACGGATCGAGGCAACGCGGAACTCCGTGAACGTCCGAATTCCCAAGCAGCGGAACCCGCATGTACGACTGACTTGGGTTGACCCCGATATAAGGCCAGAGGAGCTCATCGCGGCACTCAATCATCGGAACCACGCTCTTCATCTGGACCCTTCTTCCTGTAAGGTCAGGCTCTCTTTTGCACAGCGCTCTGGACAGTTTGTTCATGTTATTGAAACTGACCCACCCGCTTTTACCCGCCTCTGTGCGGCGCGTCATGCAACCATCGGTTGGACTTCCGTCGAGGTCCGTGAGGACCTGCACGTTCCCCTGTGCACTTTTTGTGCGCAGTATGGCCACGCTTTGAAGAAGTGCAAGCTCAAGAATGACCCTTCGAAGGCGTGTTGTACCCGTTGTGCGGGGTCATATGCTTTGGCGGCTTGCCCTCGCTCCGTCCGGGACCCCAACATTAAGTGTGCCCCCTGTGCTGCCGCCGGTCGCCCGTCGTATCATCATGCAGGACATGAGTCGTGCTCTATTTTGCACGAACGTTCGGACAAAATCCGCGCACGAACTCAGTATGGGCCCTAGCAGTCAGGTGGCCTCGCGTCCCTTGCCCGTTGGCACCTTACACCGTAGCACGAACATCGAACACATAGAAATCTGGCAGTGGAACTGTAGGGGCTTCAGACGAAAACAGGGTTTGCTGAAACAATATCTCTGCACCATCCTCATCAGACCTGACATTATCTGTTTGCAAGAGGTAGGAGCCGACAGGTCACCGACGCTAGAGGACTACTACACGGTCAGCCAACCCCACATGCCGTCGGTTGCAATCCTCGTCGCAAACGCCATTACTGTAATCGAGCACTCCTTATCCGAACCGGAAGTTGAGCACTTAGCGATAGAAATAGTGCCTAACAAACGAGGCCGAAAGAGTACATTCGTCATCAACATGTACAAGCCGCCACGACCCGCAAAGGCCGACTTCACCAACCTCCTTTCCGAAGCCACCCACCTAGCGCAAGCAAATCAGCTTGTCGTGGTCGGGGACTTCAACGCGCCTCACCGGGACTGGGGTTACCAGTCAAACTCAGCCAGAGGAGTGACAGTTGCGCGAGCAATAGAAGCCCTCGGCTTGGAACTCCTCACCGACCCTCTATATCCGACAAGGGAAGGCAACAGCGTCTCCCGTGACTCCTGCCCGGACCTCACCCTGATCAAGAACGTTGCTGAGGCTACATGGACGAACCTAGAAGAAACCCTGGGAAGTGACCACTGCATACTAAGCGTATCCATATCATCTACCAAAATCCGGAGGGATCTGGGCGTTGCCCACATCACCGATTGGCCCAAATTCCGCAACGCATACGTCCCATCAGGTCCAATTCAGTCCATACAGGACTGGAGCGAAGACATTAGACAAGCACACAAGCAAGCCACCGAAATAACACAACGCACACTGGAAGCCCCAGAGGTAGACCACCATCTTCTCAAGCTATGGCAGAAGCGCAGCCGCCTTGTAGGCGATGGAAAAGACAGCGCGTAAATAGACTTCTCCGTCTGCGGATTGCGCAGCTCACGGAGGAAGCCCAGACATACGCCACCAACCTAGCACAACAAAATTGGTAACAATTTTGCGAGTCATTGAGAGGAACGCTGGGAACGTCCCGTACTTGGACAATCCTGCGGAACCTGATTGACGCCTCTAAATCAAAATCCGCATCTACACGGACCCTGAAGCGTATTGCTCACCTTCTTCCAGGGGACGACGCCACGCTGCTTCAAGCTCTTAAGGACAAATATATCGGCACCAGCCCAGCTCCTCCTTGCTCTTTGACCTACCAGGGCGAGGAAAATCCGGTACTCGATGCTCCCATTTCTGAAGCCGAGGTGTATGCTGCAGTTCGATCATGCACCAGCAACACGGCGGCGGGAACGGACAAGATCAGCAACGCCATGATCCGCAACTTCAGCAAGGCACAAATCAGCGACCTCACAAAGTATTTGAACGACTCGCTGTGGGAGAAGAATGAAATTCCCTCTGAGTGGAAGCGCTCGGAGATAATCGTAATTCCAAAACCGGGCAAGAAGCCGGCGGTCGAAACGCTACGACCCATATCACTCACCTCGTGCCTGGGCAAGCTCTACGAGCGAGTCATCCAGACGCGACTTCAACACTACATAGAAGATAACGGCCTCTTCCATCCCTCCATGATCGGCTTCAGATCGGGCCTGTCCACTCAAGACGCTTTTCTTCTCCTCAAGGAGGAGGTACTTTCTAACATTCCGAGAGGAGGCGAGCACCTCATTATGGCGCTAGATCTAAAAGGCGCGTTTTATAACGTGTCTCACGAGGCAATCCTATCCGAGCTCAATAACCTAAACTGCGGAGAACGCACCTTCCGATACGTCAAGAATTTTTTGTCCAACCGAACGGCAACGATAGGAATGGGTGACATCAGATGGGATCTTCACGACATGCCAAACAAGGGCACGCCACAGGGATCGGTCATCTCCCCGCTCCTCTTCAACATCGCCATGATTAGAATCGCAAGGGCTCTGCAACAGGTTCCGAACATTGGATACACCCTGTATGCTGATGACATTACGATCTGGACAACCACCGACTCTCTAGGCCAGAAAAAGAAACAGTTCAAGCAGCCGCAACCTGCGTGGAAACAGAGGCCTTTCGATGCGGGCTCCAATGCTCCCCAGATAAATCTGAAGTCATCCGTATACGTGGGTACCACTATACATCACCAGGCAAGCTTAGCATCCTCCTGCATGGGGTCCCAATCCGGGAAGTGCCACTCATACGAATCCTGGGTCTCTGGCTCCAAAGCGATAGAAAAGTAGACCACGTGCTCCACCTCCTCAAGAACACAACACAGCAGATCTCTAAAATGATCCGCCGGGTGGCAAGAAACAGAAAAGGCATGCGGGAAGAAGACACGATCCGTCTGGTGCAGGCGCTGGTCATCAGTCGCCTCTCCTATGGACTACCTTACCTCACCCTGCTCCGAAGAGATCTCAACAAAGTAAACGCAATGATACGTGCAGCTTACAGGAACGCGTTAGGCCTCCCACCATACACCTCCAACGTCAAATTGGAAGCTCTTGGACTGCACAACACATTTGAAGAAATTCGAGAGGCTGTCCTCCTGTCCCAAAGGGAACGCCTTCTGTCAACTGAGACTGGCCGGCTCATTCTCGAGCGCGTTGGCTATCCTTCGGACGTACAATCTATACAGTCAACGACTAACATTCCTGTTTCGTACCGGCCAAGAGTATATGTGTCCCCGCTCCCAAAGAACATGTCTCCAGTCCACAACGAAGGCAGAAGACACGCCCGAGTGAATTATCTTAAACGTACAGTGGAACGCAGTCTGAAAACTGTTCATGTGGATGCCGCTCTATACGAGCATACACCGAACGCAGCAGCAGCCGTGGTGGTGGGCTCTTCATACACAGAAGTCTCCAGCATGTCCATCCAGCACTCTACTATCACAGAAGCGGAAGTGGCGGCGATCGTACTGGCCATTACCTACGGAGACGCGACCAATCGAGAGCTGCACGTAATCACCGACTCACAAGCGGCGTGTCGGCTCCTCCTTGCAGGCAGAATACCTAAAAAATTATCTCGCTTCACAACTAACCCATTGGCTACAACCTCACAGCTCAAACATCAGATCACTTGGGTTCCGGGGCACTCTGGGTTGGAAGGTAATGAGGTCGCGGATAGGCTAGCTCGAGGTCACACAAACCGAGCGGCCACTAATCCCGATCTCACAACCAGCATTCCTGTCCCAGCGACTTACTGCGCGCGACTTAAGTACCTACGGGAACAACGTAGGATTTATCCCCCTCCACACAAGGGTCTAAATGCACAAGAAATGCGGGAATGGAGACAGCTTCAAACCAACACTTACCCCAACCTACATCAATACAACATAATGTTCCCAGAACACTACACAGACATATGCCCTTGGTGCAATAACCAGCCCACCGCCTACCATGTCACATGGGGGTGCACAGGCCCCAAACCTCCACACATAAACATGCACCATTCGGAGGCGCAGTGGGAGGCCACTCTGCAATGCTCTGATCTAGAGACCCAGCGTAGGCTGGTAACTCAGGCAAGAGCGGCAGCCCAGGCCACTGGGGTCTTGAAATGAAGACTCCACTCACTGCCCCCCCCCCTTTTTTTTTCTTTCTCTTTTCTTTTTCTTTTTGAAAAAAGTTTTCTCTCTCTCTCTCTGTCTCTATAATTCGTTTACAGGAAAGGAAAAACGCATTATCTGTCACTCACGGAATGCCGCTATCATCCTTATGGTAGACAGGGTTCCCCTTCGAAAGCGCGTTTCACGATCCGGGGCGTGGCGCAGTTGGTAAAGTGCTGGGATGTGGGGATCTAAGGGATGGAGGTTCCACACCCGGTGGAGACAAGGTTTATTAATTTTTAAACTCTCGCTCGAAAGCGTCACACCTCTGCTGACAACCTACTGTTGACAACGATGACGCATTCATTTAGTCCATTCATTTAGTGTTCTATCAGTGTGTTGTGTTACCTTGCTAACTAATTTCCCTTATCTTCTTTGCATGTGTTATTGTATGTAGTTGTATTCCCCCTACAATAATGCCTCATGGGCGCTGTAGGTACTTACAATAAATAAATAAATAAGTTAAAGGCTTTCGCCTTAATGCCAGTCAGCTACGCCTCCTTTCTTTTAACGCTCAAAGTCTGGTAAATAACACAGATACCTTAGAAGCGCTTCTTGATTTTTTTTTATACGATCCGCTATCACCGAAACTTGCCTACACGAATCTATACGGGATGATAAAATTGTTCCTCCCGGGTGCAAACGTTCCTGGCGTGATAGGGTTTCTCGAGGTGGCGGTGTAGCAGTTATTGTAAAAGCGTCTATTGATGTTATTTCCAGTGAAGAAATCCTTGAATCTGAAGCTGTATTAATAAAACCCAGATATCCAGAATTCACTTTCTCGGTTTGTGCAGTGTACCGCCCCCCCCCCCCCAAGTGCAGATGATATGTTCATGTCTAATCTATACGACAATCTTCTTAGGCTACGAGGTAAAAATGTTATAGTAACTGGCGACTTTAACTTTCCTTCGTTTGACTTGAACTACATCAATTATGAAACTTCCTTGAAGAGCAATACGCTTTTAAATATTATATTTTCAGTAAACTTGCAGCAAACGTTGCATGGATCCACTCGCGGTACCTCTCTTATGGATCTTTTGTTTATTACTGGAATATGCAAGGGGGGTCCATGAAAGTTGAAAACAGTATATCGGACCATAAGTTACTATATCTCTCTTTCATATATTACCATCTAAACAACCTAAAGCGCCAAACTCAGTCGTCATTACAAAAGATTTCTTTCGGGCAGATGACACGTCGATTATTGACCACCTGGACTTGGTTCTTAACGCAGTTGAAGATGATGTCGAAGCTTTATGGACTAGATTTTGTGGTGCAGTTATGTTTGGTATCGATAGGTTTGTCGCATCGAAACAAGTTCCCAAGCGTAGCCGTAACCCTTGGGTAAACAGAGAAATTATTCACATCAATCGTAAAATTAGGAGGCTGAGGAAGCAAATCAAGGAGTCAACGACCCTTTTTGCCAACCTAAAACATAGCGTGTTATGTCAAATAAACGAATCAAGAAGAAGTTACTTCTCCGGTGGTCTAAACAAGTTCATTAGCAACGATGCCCAAAAGGTTTGGCGCTATATGAAAAAGAGCAATCTTGGCATTGAGGAAATAAATATGGTTGAATATAGATGGATGGATTTATTGAAAGGAAAGACATAGTGGTTTGTCGAAGTTTAAACTCTGGCCTGCTACTCTGCTCTGTAGAAGGGGAGAAGAAAGAAGATCATGATGGCTGACGATGGGGAGAAGGCATATGAATAGATATACAGGTACGGCAGCTTTCTTTTCAAGCGCGATTAAGTCCGATGGCGCACAAAAAACGGCAAAGAACCCGCACTGTCTGGTCACCCTTCCCCTTGTCCTGCCAAACGCCCAGCAGCACTTCCTCACACAGAGAGCTCTTGTCGAAACGCTTCAAGGAAGCGGCTAGCACATTTCTTTCACACGCCTACACTGGGCACACCAATTATATATGGTCCACAGTCTCGGGGATACCCCAACTGCTGACGCCTGTGAGATAGCGGAACACTTTAACGCGTATTTCCAGAGCATTTTTTTCAAAGCTTGAAAAATACGAACATCAGTATCAGTTTTCAATGTGTAAAGGATAGCAAAGTATTACAGTTAATCGTGAAGGAGTCCTAGCTATGCTACTAAACTTGACGATAGCAAATCACCAGGACCGGATGAAATACCAAATTCTTTATTAAAGCGTTACCCCGTACAGATACCTGTATTTCTGACTAACCTTTTCCAGTTATCGCTAGATTTAAGTGAAATACCAGCTCCATGGGGCACGGTACGTGTTGTCCCCGTTTACAAAAAGGTGAACCATTATCTGTCGCGAATTATCGACCAACCTCGATCACAACTACGTGCTGTAAAATGCTGGAACAAGTTATAGCACTATACATTCGACAATGCTTAGAAGGCAACAAGGTATTATCTGAATTGCAACATGGTTTTCGCAAAGGCTGTCAACTGTCACACAACCGCTATCGACTGTTCATGAACTGGCATGTGCGCTGGACGGGAACGGTCAACACGATGTGTTGTTCCCAGAATTCTCTAAAGCTTTTGGCCTGGTTTCACATGCAAAACTGTTGTTGAAACTGGAATGTATTGGTATTCCTCAAAGTATCATTCACTGGAACAAAGCCTACCTTAGTGATTGGAAGCAGTACGTCACCATCAGGAACAGTACTTCTCGGATGTTAGATGTTACTTCTGGTGTGTCTCAGGGAAGTGTCTTGGGCCAATTAATTTGTTTAATTTTCGTCAATGACCTGTTAGATGTTATTCCTGTGCAGGTGTCTGCCCGATTATTTGCCGACGACGGTGTTGTGATTAAAGAAATAACGCGCACAAAAGATCAAGGTATATTACAGGCCACTTTAAAAGCTATTTACTACTGGTGTACAAACATGGGGTATACTTGTAAGAGTAACAAAAAAAATATACCCGTGTACCTTTACATATCAGCTTCACAAGAATAATATTTCAGAGGTGGGGTCATATAAATACTTAGAGGTGACAAATAAATTAACGTGGTCGAAACAAATATCAGAAATGTCTGCTGGTGCACTTGGCAAACTGTGGTTTCTCAAGCGAAAACTTAGAAATGCTCCTGCCAGTACAAAGCGCCTTGGTTATAACAACTGTGTAAGAGCTAAACTTGAGTATGCGACGGATTGTATGGGACCCCGTAATAAAAACGATGTCCTGCCACTTGACCGTGTTTAAAGTAAAGCTGTGCGATTTATTTTTGGTAAATATAGAAGACATGATTCACCATCTATGCTCATGAAACAAAACAAGATAGACACCCTAGAATTCCGAAGGAAGGTTAGTCGCATCATCTTGCTTAATCACTGCCTACAAGGAAATATAAAAATGAAGTTGTCTAAATGCGTCAAAGCTTATTGCACGTAGAGAACCAGACACACGTAGGAACACTCACTGGCACCAATTTCCGCCCATACAAACACATCTAAAAATAGCTTCTTCCCCAGAGCTGTATCCGAATGGAATGCTTTACCTTCTCATATTTTGCAACAGAAATGAAACGTCATCTGCTTACTTCATGAGTTTTAGTTTTGCTTTGTGTTGTGTTGCGATGCCTGTCTGTCTTCAATTCTGATTGATTGTTTGACTGCTATTTTTTTTCTCTATGCATATGTTTGCCATTTATTGTGTTGTAAAACGTATAAATGTGCCCCTCCTGCTAGGACCATGCATAGTCCGCAGTATGTTAAACAATATATATATATATATATATATATATATATATATATATATATATATATATATATATTTGTTTATTTATTCATACTGTCAGAATGAGCCAAGACTAGAGTTGCAGGATATGTACAATAACAATATTACATACACAAAGAAAAAGAAACGATAAAACTATGCAGTTGATTGGTACACGCATGCACAAAACACAACTTTACAAGAAACCCGTACAGCCTTAGTTATCATAGAACAAGGAGCAAATCATAATTCAATAACTACATGCGATAACTTTTCTTGGTTACCCGAATAAATTACGCAGCACACCAGGCAATCATCATTACGTTAACTAGTACAATGTCAAAGCATTTTCAAACGCTGTATGTTCTGTGAGAATGTAATATTTTTTGGCAGCTTGTTTCACTGGTCTATTGAATGAACAAAAAAATAATATTTGAAGCAATCGGTTCTGTGAATTAATGGTCTAATGCATTTCGCGTGCTTTGTTCGTGAAAAATTAACATCTGAAGTGATGTGTTTCGTAATATGCACGTTATAGTACCCTTTTAAGATTTGAAAAAAGAAAACCAGCCTATTGTAACTCATTCTTTTATATAAAGTAACAAGTTCAGCTTTTTTTCTGAGTTCCGTAACCGACTGTGTTCTAATGTAGGCGTTATAAATAAATCTAAGCGCTCGGTTCTGAACCCGCTCACATTTCTGTAAATTTTTTCTGGTATAAGGTAATATATATGAGTTCCAATGAGCAGCGGCGAAATATAACCACAGGAAACTTGATAGGCTAATCGCCGAAGCAGCTGGGAATGAGCAGGCGTTGTGAACTAGACGCCTGCTGCGGTTTGTGACAGCATCTATACTAGGTTCCTGGCTTTGTCTCAAGAAAGCTTTCAAGCGAGACCGATACGGTTTGAAAGCAGGCGGTTGTGGGGACAAAACGAGTCGCAAACTTTACAGCAGCCAATGTCATGAATATGAAAACTGGAGGTAAAACGGCACACTTTAATGTGCATCTCTTTCAACT
Organism: Amblyomma maculatum; assembly: GCF_055883805.1. Lineage (NCBI taxonomy): Eukaryota > Metazoa > Arthropoda > Arachnida > Ixodida > Ixodidae > Amblyomma > Amblyomma maculatum. Next base: position 15,780,065 of record NC_139346.1, on the reverse strand, counting down.
GCGAGAAAAAGTTTGAAAAATGCGTGAGTGGAAGGTACGTGAACGATGAGAACATTGATGCATGAATACAAATTTTGCAGTTCCTATCTCCAAGCAATCTTCGCAAAGCAAGCATGCTCGCGAACCTGCTGTATTACCTCGTGTGCCTACGTATGCGTCAAGGAAAGAAGCCAACAGTCGGCGAGGCCAAGGAAAGCATTGGGGATTGTTCTTTGTCTTTTTTTTTTAATTTTTACTTCGGTTATCATATAAACTAGTAAAGTAATCTGTTTAGGGGAAGATAAACACAAAGTAGAAGGAAAAACAAACGTGCCGATGGTGGGAACCAAACCCACGACCTCCGAATATCGCGTTCCACGTCCACCGCTATGGTTGAGGGCGGCGCTGGTGAACACTCTCAAGGTTCGTATACAGGCAACATTAATACCCAAGAAAGTAGCAGGTGGGACAGCGGCCGATGTAGCTCAGTTGGATGAGCACCGGACGCGATATTCGGAGGTCGTGGGTTCGGTTCCCACCATCGGCACGTTTGTTTTTCCTTTTTCTTTCTGTTTATATTTCCCCTAAACAGATTACTTTACTAGTTTATGTGATTACCGAAGTAAAAATTAAAAGAAAGACAAAGATCAATCCCCAATGCTTTCTTTGGCCTCGCCGACTGCTGGCTTCTTTCCTTCATGTATTATATCGAGCACCCTCATTTGCCTTTCATTTATCTGCTTGTAGCCTACGGGGGTCTCGGTTCTGGCAGTCTTGAAGCCATAGGTAGCATAAGAGGGTTCTAGCACAGCTTTCGCCCTCGCTCTTGATCACGTTCTACGTGACGCTGGCGGTAACAGAAGGGCGTTCCACGTCCACCGCTATGGTTCAGGGCGGTGCTGGTAAACACTCTCAAGGTTCGTATACAGACAACATTAATACCCAAGAAAGCAGCAGGTGGGACAGCCGCCGATGTAGCTCAGTTGGAAGAGCACAGGATGCGATATTCGTAGGTCGTGGGTTCGGTTCCCACCATCGGCACGTTTGTTTTCCCTTCTACTTTGTGTTTATCTTTCTCCGAAACAGATTACTTTACTAGTTTATGTGATGACCCAAGTAAAAATTAAAAAAAGACAAAGAACAATCCCCAACGCTTTCCTTGGCCTCGCCGACTGTTGGCTTCTTTCCTTCATGTATTATATCGAGTACCCTCATTTGCCCTTCATTTATCTACGTATGCGTCAGTATTCCAGGCAGCCGAAAAGTCAGAAGACAAATGAGCCAGGATGTACGAAAATTTCCAAAGATTGTGCAGGTTCGTAGGTAAAAATGAGGGCAACGGAAATGAAATATACTTCTCGTGTATATGTTTCTTCCTCTTGTTATGGCAGTGGGCTGGGCGCGGGCGTTCTCTCACCTAACCTGCTCTGATATAGCATAGGCGGGACATAGGAAGCCCCGTGCCTGCCCCCTCGAGTGATGCTCTTTTGTTGGTGTGGCTGCAAGCCCGCAATGGTCGCATGGAGTTTCGGTTTCTCGTACCGCGATTAGTCAGGATGTCCTGCCCTGTAGCGAAAAGTAGATTGGCATTCTTAAATTTCTAAAACAGAACATGGCTATGACTATAAATTATCATCTATAAATCTCCAAATGCAGCCAAGTGCCTATCTACAATAGCTAAGTAGTTACCTACTAGACTTCAGTTACATACATTGGTCGCGAGTGTCTCGGTTCTTTTGTAAGCGGAAGTTCGCACAATAAAGAGTTTATTGAAGTGAAGTTCAAGCCTCCATCTTTGTTGCCAACGGCATTGTCACCACTACAGGACAATACATACATAGAGTGTTCAACGCTAAACATCCAAATTTTCAGAACAAATTCAACGTACAACACAAACGTTGTTTTCTACATGAAACATGCCGATAGGCGGACATAAATTCTGAGAATATATTTGTAATTTTTAAGTAATTAACGGCCTTTTAAGTAATTAACGAAATGATACTCAAATATTTTATTCCTTACAGCTAACATGCATGTCTTATTGAGAACTTCTGTTCTATGACGAGCCTCTGTCCTGAGATAAGCACGTCAACAGCTTAAGCTCAGTCTGTGCAAGTACGCATGCCAGACCGCGGAACTTGCAAGGAAGCTCCTGGCTGTTTAGATGGTGCGTATGGTGCTGTGCTTGACGAGCTTCTGGATTTAAGGCCGATGGTGATCCCCCTTCGGTGCTTTCCGTGTTGTCCATATAACCGATCAGTGGAAGAATCAACCTTTATTCCGATCTGTCCGCACAACGATTCGTTTGTTTCACGGGAAAATATTAAAAAGCAGGCCAAGAAAGAAAACATATCAGCGTCTCGTTCCTCTCCACTTACCTGTCAAGCGACACACAATATAGAACTAGTGCGTCACACTGGGGTAAAGAGCAGCGTGGTCTCGCATGTGTAATTAAACTAATTAAGCTGAAAATCTAGACATGTTTATCTGAGGCCACATGCGCGATACAAAACTTCTACATAATAATACCATAGTCATAGAGGCGGAAAAGCCTCTATGACTATGGTAAACGCGAAGGGCTAAAATTTAAATTACGCCATGACAAGTTGATATCCGGAAGTAAGACTTATATATTTGATCGCACCACTAATCATGTAGTTGAACATGAGCAACCCTAGCAACCACTTCAACAGAATCACACTGCGAAGCAGACTTACAGTTCCTCATTATCATTCTTATTTACTAACATCCGTAGTGTGATCCCAAAACGCGATGCTTTATGTAACCTCGTTGAATCATGTTCTGCTAACGTAATTCTGTTAACCGAAACTTGGCTTACCTCTACTGTTTGCCACACTGAGATTTTACCCTCCCTTCCGAATTTTGATATATTTCGAGCAGATCGTAGCGAAATGAGGGGTGGGGGGGTTCTCATTGCCACTGATCGCTCATTACGTTGCTCACGTGTGACAATTTCAAGCAAATTGGAAATGGTTTGGCTCTGCTGTAATGCATGTTATCCACGTGTTCTCATTGGTATATGCTATCGCCCCCCAAACAATGATCCTTTATTTAATTCCTTGTTGCATGATGCCCTAAACACGCTAACGACCCTTTATACCAATACTCCAATTTTATTGTTTGGCGACTTCAACTTTCCATCTATCGTCTGGTCGGATCTTGCTTCCACGCTTTCAAAATCTAACCCTGAGTGTGAATTTGTTCACACCTGCCTCACGTTTGGATTAGATCAAATAATCGACCGTCCAACTCGTTTAACAGATCATTCTGCTAATATTCTGGACCTTGTGCTGACATCACAACCTAATAGCTTCTCACCCATCACTTACATTAAAGGGCTCAGCGACCACATGGCCATTCATGCTACATTTTCTTGTGATTTACGAAACGCGAAAAAGATCAAGAAAACGCTTACCCTCTATAATAAAGGTAACTACGTTGGCTTTAACCGCGATCTTGCTGCTTTCCTTGATAACTTTTCGTCTGGTTTTTCACTACGCTCTCTTGAATCTAACTGGTTACTCTTTAAGTCCGAAATGCAACGCCTAATAAATTTACATATCCCGACCATAACCGTAACAGAACGTCCTGGATCCCCATGGTATAACAAAACACTTAAAAGATTAAATAACAAAAAGAAGCGATTATTTCGTGCAGCTATAGCTACAGGCACGGCTACCGCCTGGGAGAAATATTACACTGCCACGGCTAATTACGATACCGAGGTCATCAAAACTAAGAATAACTTCTACTCATCCACCTTGCCTAACATGCTGCATGAAAACCCGAAGCGTTTCTGGAAAACTATTTGCCCCTCCACCTCTAGCATAATTTCTCTGACTGATAATTCTGGTGTTTCCTCTTCTGAATCAGAGGTTCCTAATATTCTAAATGATGCATTTTGTTCTATATTCACAAACGAACCTCTTAATAACCTCCCTGATGCACCCAGTTTTCTTCACACACCTATGGATAACATTGCATTTGAACCGCGCGGCATCGCCATGGTCATCGATAAACTAAAAAATTCTTCATCCGCTGGTATTGACGGCATCAATGCCAAAATCCTCAAAAACACCAAAGACCTCTGCAGTATCATATTGTCTCTGATTTTTCAGCAGTCATATTCTTCGTGCTCATTACCACGGGACTGGCGCATTGGGAAGGTCATTCCAGTCCACAAGAAAGGTAACAGATCTTCACCACTTAACTATAGGCCAATCTCATTAACCTGTGTTTGTTGTAAAATTATGGAACATATCATATATTCTCATACTGCCAAGTTTTTATCATCTCGTAATTTTTTTCATTCTAACCAACACGGCTTTCGTAAAGACCATTCCTGTGACACGCAACTTGTTCTTTTTCTTCATGATATACACGCATGCCTAGATCGTAACATTCCCACGGATTCAATATTTCTGGATTTCGAAAAAGCATTTGATAAAGTCCCGCACGCGCGCCTAATTCTTAAACTGTCACGCCTAAACCTTCATCCCCTAGTTCTGGATTGGATTCGAGCCTTCCTTACTGATCGTTATCAATTCGTTCATGCTAACTCACACTCGTCATCCCTCTCCCCTGTCTTGTCTGGCGTCCCTCAGGGGACCGTTTTAGGCCCTCTTCTGTTCCTTATCTACATAAATGATTTACCCTCTAACATCAGATCTAATGTCCGACTCTTTGCGGATGATTGCGTCATCTACCGCCCAATACATAATTCCTCCGACGCCACCATTCTTCAAGAAGATCTCGCACGCGTCGAAGAATGGTGTAGTACTTGGCTCATGTCCCTAAATAGCAGTAAAACGTCACTTATTTCTTTCCATCGCCGGCGCAACCACCGTGAAAATACTTATACAATTATCAACAATCCTATTTCATCCGTTGACTCATACAAGTATCTTGGTATCCATTTAAGTAAAGATTTAACCTGGTCGCATCATATTCACCACATCACCAATTCAGCCAATCAAGTTCTAGGGTATTTGCGCCGTAACCTATCACTAGTTCCCCCTCCCATTAAGCTTCTTGCTTATATAACTTTCATACGTCCTAAACTTGATTACGCATGTGCTGCATATGATCCCCACTATACTAACCTAATCACCACGCTCGAAGCAGTCCAAAACCGCGCCGCCAGATTCATTTGCTCAGACTACTCTCGCTATACTAGCGTTACAGCACTAAAATCTCAGCTTAATCTCCCAACACTGGCCTGTCGGCGTAAAATCGCCCGTCTTTCGCTGTATCACAAATTTTATCACACTTCCGATCATGAAACTGCCCCGATAACACGCGCTCATCGCTTTTCTCGTCATAGTCACCCTAACGCCGTCTACCCTGAACGGGCCCGCACCGAAACATATAAAATGTCATTTTTTCTTCGAACAGCCAATGACTGGAATGACCTTCCATCCGAAGTGGCGGCCATCATCAATCGTGTTCTATTCAAAACCGCCATTGAAGACCATCTGTGTTTGTATTAACTTTTTGTTTGCCCACCCCTCATGTAATGTCCCCTGTGGACCCTTGAGGAAACAATAAATAAATAAATAAATAAATTGTTGCATATTGTACCATATTCTGGCATGCGTGTCAATTCTGTATACTTTGTTTGTTAGCTCGATGTCGTGATACGCACCTTTATCAGTTTCTTTGCCGCGCAAGATGCGCCGAAATCTGTCTCGAAGATTCCGGCCACTCGCGTATGTTTCTACAATATTACAGGTTGTGCTAGTGACAATTTGTGACGTTACCTAGATGGTTCTGAGCCGCCTTTTAATTTAGCGTTGATGAGTGTGACAGGCATTCTTAGTTCGACGATCGAAGAGCACGTTTGTTGCTATCGCCGCCGCCAAGTTGCTTTGTTCTTTTTCGGGTGCAAGACAGCCCAATAGTTTCTTCACTGGGCTCCAAGACTCTTCATTTGTGTGTCATTGACCTTGTCACCACTACGGGATATCTGGTGGAGGTGCTGCCCTTGATCATTCAAGCGAAGACCCCGGCCTTTTTCCTGTCGCCCTGGGGAACCAGCCTACAGGTCACCGAGCCAGCCGCCGACTTCAAAGGCTCCAATACGAACACGGTCTACTGCCGGACACCGTTCCACCCCGGAAGGCATTAACTTTAGAAATGGTCCATTCAATAGCACCGGTTGTCTTCGTGCAGCCCCGGGATCCCCCCATTTTCCATGGACTGCCCACTGAAGATCCGGAAGGCTGGATGGACCTTTCGAACGCGTGGCAGAATTCAACGGCTGGACCGACGAAGCGAAGGTAAAGGCGGAGTTATACTCCGACGTTTTCGGCGCGCAGGCAAGCGCCGGTCGAAGTCGGATACGTCATGTCGGCGACGCCGCACCAGGCACGAAACCGGTTCCCTACAGTGAAACCGGTTCCACCTCGGAGAGACGCCTGCAGCTGGACAGGCGCATGCGCAGAAGGCTAGAAGCAACGAGGGGAGAGGGTGCACGTGCGGCCTTTCCCGAGCAACGCTCTCTCAATACCCCGGTGCGACCCGCGCAAAAAGCGTCCGGATGCCCGTTGGACCACGCCGGGAGCCGCCGAACGCGCCGGCGTCGAGCGCCGCCCGAGTGTAGCAGGTCGCGTTTTGGCCAACGTGACGTCGGAGTATTCAGTTCAGTTCAGTCGTTCAGTCGCGTCCGACTCTTCGTGACCCTATGTACCATGTCGGAGTATAAAACCGCCTTAAGGCAAGTCTATTTTGCTCTTCAAGGATCTGCCCGTATATGGTTCAAAAATCACGAGGCAGCTTGGAAGGATTGGGAGATTGTCAAGAAAGAGTTTTTGATTGCCTTTGGAAGTGTCGTTCTGAAGGGAAGAACCAAGGCCGTTCTTCAGTCAAGACCAACTCTCTGACTAGCCTTTCCAGGCGTACGTTGTGTAGATGAAGCGCCTCTTTCGCCGCACCAACCCTAACATGACCGAAGGTGATAGAGTGAAATTTTTAATGCGAGGCCTTAACGAGTCGCTTTTTGCAGGACTTGTCCGGAATCCGCTGAAAATTGTGAACGAATTTGAAACTGAAGCGTTGACCATCGAGAGGACGAAGGACAGCTGAATGCGCCACTACTATCGGCCGCTCCAGCCGGTCTACGCAAGCCCCTGCAGCAGCGCATCTTCGAGCAGAGAGAGCTTTCGAGACCTCATCCGGGAGATCGTGCGAGAACTCCGCCGGTGCCTGCCATCATCCCAACAACCCCAGCTGGCGACACTCGAGGACGTCGTCCATCCAGAAGCCAAGCATGCACTGCGTGTTCCTCACGTGAGGGCTCCGATTGCTCCAGTGCAAGAAGCAGCAGCCATGAACTATGCTGCTGCATTACGTCGTCCTGCACCCCGACGGGACCTTCATAGTCCTCATTGCTACCGTACTCTTCCCGAAAGCCGCCCCCTGGCCCCGCCGGTCAAGCCTACCAACGACCTGCAAGCCTCAGGAAATGCGACGCCTGCAGGACGTCTAATAATCGACCACTATGCTTCCACTGTGGAGAGGTCGGCCACATCATACGCCATTGCCCGTACCGCCGTTGAAACTAAACAGAGCAATCTTTGGAGGTGGGGTTGCTGAATGGCAAAAGGACAAAGATCATCCGACGCCGGCAACCGTCAACAACGGCGCAGCCATTTCACCACCGCTCCACACGACGATATTGACGACAAGACCAGAGTGCAAGCCGACACCGCCTCCCAGTCAAGTAACAACGGCATGCCCCGGCCGTGACCTGAAGAAACGAAGCAGCCGAGATCGGATACCAAGGCACATGTGCAATGCGAGGACGCGAACAAGCGACCTCGAAGTTACTTTCGATGGTCGCAGAGTCACTGCCCTAGAAGACACCAGAGCTGACTATTCAGTCATCAATGAACCGTTAGCCTCCCAGCTCAGGATGGCTTGGGATGGCCCGCTGATACGCACCGAAGGTGGTTACCTCATTACTACATCGGGATGATGCAATGCAAGAGTAACCATAAATGGGCGTACTTACCCCTCCATCTTTGTGGTCCTGCAGCCGTGTTCTCGCGACGTGATTTCAGGCATGGACTTTCTAAATGAACATAGGCCTATCATCTACCTATGATCCAAGCTGGCTCATCAAGATCTCTGCAGGCAAAGCCATACCTGCTACGACGACTTTGACGCAGCACGTCGCTCTAAAGATCCTCGACGGAGAATTGACCATGCCGCCCCGATCAAGCGTCATAGTCTGCGTAGGTAGCGCAGACATCGAAACTGCTGATGGCATCGACGAAGGAAATATCCAATTGCTCTTGGAACGAGGTATCGGCATCGCAAGAGGCATCGAGAAATTCCGCAGAGTACAAGCTAAGGTGCTGGTAACAAACTCCACCGAAGAATACCGGCATTTCAACAAGGGCCCGATGATCGCTTTTCTAGATGAATTAACCGACCTTCAAGATGCATCCGCCCTCCACGACTAACCGCTGGAAGATGCACCTGACCAATTTCATAAGCCCACATTTGACATCAACCCTGCATTATCCGCAGCAGCAAAGACCAGATTAGCAGCCTTCTTCGAAGCTGAGTGCTGCTCGTCATCATCGAAGGTACGACAAACACCACTGGCAAAGCACTGCATTATAACGGACGAACACGCCCGACCTCTACGCCAAAGCCCTACCGCGTATCGCTGCGAGAACACCAAGCCATCCGCGAGCACGTCGATGAAATGCTTCGTGACGACGCTACCCAGCAACTCCACCAGATGTCAGATGGTGGTGACAAGGTCGATGACGCAAATGAAGATTCTTGGAGTGCACTGAAGAAACTTTATTGTGCTGTCTTGCGCCCGCGAAATAAATAAGAAACTCGGCGGTGACGATAGCAACAAACGTGCTCGTAGAGGCGGCTCAGAACCATCTAGATAACATAGCAAACTGTCACTAACACATCCCGGAACATTGTAGAAACATAGGCGAGTGGCCGGAATCTTTAAGACAGATCTCGGTGCATCTTGCGCGACAAAGAAACTGTTGACGGTGCGTATCGCGACATCGAGGTAACAAACAAAGAATACAGAATTGATATGCTTGCTAGAATCACAGCGATAAGGCCGCATGCCGGTGGCTGCTAAGAAAAACACCAGACACAGTTCTGAAGGGTTTGCCGCAATATAAACCTGTAGGCAACTGCAGGGAAAAAAAAAACTATTATTACGGTTAGTTTGCGGCTGATATTCTATTTTGCAATAATCTTCATAGTTCTCGTATTCCTGGCCGCATAGCCAACGCACAAAAAAGCTTGTGAACTGCTCTGGGTACTTGCTTTAAAAGTCCTGGCTCAAACCTTCAGCATCCTGTATGAGACTTGTGAAAGTGACCAGAGCTGTGGCGTTCCCTGCTCCTGCATCTGTCGCCGGCAGTTGCATGGTGTGTCTAATGCGTGCGTACTGACCCTCAGGTACTCCATAAAATGGCTCTACCATGTCCAAAGTCGCTGGGGCGTTAACGCAAACAAGGTGAGAGCAGGCGCTTGTTAGTGTTTCATGATGAATACAGCGCGCTAACTGGTTCAAACCGATGTAACGTCAACACAAAAACTCGGAGACGAAGCTTGTACATCTGTCAATTTGCGCTACGTCTTACCCTTACCAGCTCCCTGAAGGCACCACGGCGGCAGCATTTGGCTCCTCACCTTGTCGAAACAGACGACCTCGACGCTTCCAGCAGTATTTATCCGGTGCGGGCTGACGCAGTAGATGGCGGCTCGTCGCAGCCGCTTCTGAGCGTAAACGGTGGCCACAGTCATGGCGGCCGGCAGCGCCGGGGGCACGGCAATAGTAACGATATCCAACGCTCGCAGAACGGTCTCCCGCACGCTCACCTGTCGAGTGGAAATAATCGTGGTTCACATTCAAGGGACAGCTTTAATGGCTCTCCTCAATGCTCGTTTTAAAGTCCACACTGGTATAACTCCCGACAACAGTGGAGGCAAGACCGAATGGCAGCGCAGCAGTTTACAGCAGTTGGGCATATGTACTCTCTTCTTGCTCTGAAGAGAGGTTAGAGTGCTCTCTCTACTCTCTCTCTCTCTCTCTCTCTCTCTCTATATATATATATATATATATATATATATATATATATATATATATATATATAAATATATATATATATATATATATATATATATATATATATATATATATATATATATATATTGCTCACTATACTGTAAACTGCTCCGCTGCAATTCAATCTTGCATCCACTGTGCCTCTACTTTCTAGTCTCTCTGCGTCTCTGTGTTTTCTCCCTAGAGGAGAGAGGGAGGGAAGAGAACGAGGGAGACGAGGAGACAGGAAAAGAAAGGCTAAAGAGAGAACCACTTATTTTCTTTCTCTCTACGAGAGAATGCTCTCTCTTGCTAGAGAGAAAATACAGGGACTCTCTCTTTCTCATAACTGACCATCATTATCTATCACTAACTATACCTACTGGGCACTTACCAGGACCTCGCCGATATCCCGCGGAAACTTACGGACACATTTCGCGCACATTTTCGGTGGACGCCATTAATGAGCTAATAATTGTTAAAGACCTTAAAAACTCGTGAAAGAGAGAGAAGTGAGCAATGCGCCGGCGATGGGATAATAGTGACCGGTTATCTTCTGCTTTCAAGGATGACACGCTCAGGACGTATGAATATGCAGGGTTGGTGAACCCTGCAGCGCGATTTTGAAGCCATTCGACGAAATATTTCTGAAATGAATCTCGAACGGGTGAGGGATATTTGAGTTTAGGTCTGATGATGGGTTTATATTATAGTAATTTTAAGCGTTTCAGCTCATTGCTAATATGACGTTGAAGGAAACCTAGCTTCTTGCTAGCCGATAAAATGATATTGGTAACAGGCGTGTTCCAGGTCGGTTCATGCATTTCACTATAAGATGCACATGTATTCAAATGAATGCGCCTTTTCTATTAGTGCGTCGCCAGCTATGAAGGCAGAGAGCAACCATCGTGAAATCCGAATGAATATCATGAACTCGAGGATTTTAGGTCAATAATTATTAACCACAGAAAACACCAACCTCGAAAAGTGTTAAGTCAGTTTGAAGAACATGTTGATCAGATGTATATAGAATAGTGACTGCACGATGAATAACACAGTCCTCAGCAGTCGAGTAAAGGAAGGTGACCTTGGACGGACCTTTCCGGGACACTTGATGTTGCGATCACGGGGCTACACATTTCAGTGTGAATGACCACAGACCGAGTACAATTAGAAAGAATTCTAGCCATCCTAATATTTTAGGGTCTATATTTAGGAGGGACATATTCAATAGTAAGCGCCGGTGATACGATGTCAACTCCTTCAGGTTAATCCAAAAAATAAATCTTCAGTGTGAAGGTTTCAATGCACGTCTTGAAGAAAAAGTGCGAGTCCTGTTTAAGAAGTAAACTCTTGTTTGTGCTAGTTGGTACATGTTGATTCAAAACTATTACGGCTCGACGGACGAGGACAAAGAAGGCACAGAAACGACAGGACTGGCGCTAGTCCTGTCGTTTCTTCGCTTTCTTTGTCCTCGTCCGTCGTGCCGTATTATCTTTGAATCAAGTGTTTTGGAAAGACGGGTTTTTGAACGCCGTGTTGTGAATTTTGAAAACGTTGTTTGCATCTAAGGAGCTCACGGTCTGCGAGTATATGTTGTTGCTGCAGTGGTTATTTTATTATATAAAAAAAGGAAGGAAAAGATATTTGCCAGCCCCAGTATGTGTTTCATGATTTGGCACGGTACGCTGGTTAGTGAAATAGGACTGTAGCAACGCGTGTGGCAGCACCGGTCACGTGTCCAAGAAGAGGCAGCGCCGGCACAAGAGAAGGGGAACGCTCTGGACAGTCGCCTCGGCTGAGGATTGCCTCTGCCGCTCTTCCCGCTACTCCATAATAAACCACGACGCTGTCGCCCCTGACCGCAGACCTCCACAAGACGACGTGAAAAGGTACCTGATTTGGAGGCAGGAGTGACATTTCCACTTGTCCTACCAAGGTGAATTCCATTAACAACTAAACGCAGTAAACGCACTCTTCGCTTTCTTTTGGTCCTAGTAGACCCACGTAGTGCAGCGGAGGGATTCTGAAAACCAGCGTGACAGCGTGCTCTCAGTCCCAGCTGCGAATGCAGCATTCTTCATTCGGGCAATATGCGGAAATGACTGTGAATATTAAAGAACAGCAAGAGGCTGAATTTGGTCGTGCAATCGAGATGGCATGAACAATTTTCACACATTGCCGCGCAAAACTGTTCAGTCTATGTTTGAATACACGCGAAGCCTCTAATGTGGGAAAGCGTGCTTAATGAGGCCGACTCTTATTATTTAAGTGGTGCTATAGCTAACCATGCTCTCAGTAGAAGTGACGATCGGCGAAAAAAGAACTTGCAAAGAATTTATTTTTCTCAAAGCACAGGAAGACCAGAGCGTCGCATTTTCGGTCTTGTTCCACCCTTTCATGCAGTCGCAGCAAGTAGAACACGATGCAGCGTAAAATACCTCGGTGCCGATGACAGTTTCTATTTTCCGCCTTCCGGCACTAAACCAAGCTCAATTACACGCCTCGTCATCGATCTCGCAACGCCTAGTGTAGATATGTATCAGAAGCGCGAACACAATCAGGAAGAAAATACCGATAGCGCAGAGCCTTAATCTTTATACTTTATTTAATGAAATTGAAACCCGCGCTTTAATGTGCACCAGGTTAACACCTAACATGAGGAATAATGAAGGAATCATGGCAGTCAAGGCACGCAAACGAACTTTGAATCACACGTCATCCACGACATCAAAAGACAAAAACAGGAGTAACGGTGCGAAAACCACCTTTGGCAATTATTTCCATGTCTTATGGAAAAAAAGAATAGAAATGGGTTTAGGGCATGATTTTGCCAAAACATGGGAACCTGAGAAAAACCGTGAAAAAATTATCGGCACGAAGGGTGAGAGCCAGCAATAAACACGGCTAAAATGATAAAGAGCAACATATTATTGGGGCCTCCAATATCCAGATGCCTGTAAAATGCTTCTAAGAAGCCTCTAAAATTAGCATTTCTGGGATGGGAGGAGGACTTGACACTCGAAAGTCGCATGCCCCAGAATTACACATAACTCGCAGACGCATCATCATCCGTACAAAACGTCCGGCAACCATTTCCCCCCTCCTGCTATGACCAATGAAGACTAAGGCAGTGTTTTGAGATTGAGGTTAGATCCCTACGAGAGCTCGGGGGCAGCCGTGCGGAGCCACCATAGTAGTAAAATGCTTAAAGAGTGGAAAGGGCCTGACTTCCTACCATGGCAGTGAGCCAACGAAGCGTCACACCTGAGCGGCCCCACAAAAGGCCTCACTAATGGCAACCGTTCCCTGCGATGAAGTCATACCCAAGTAGAAAGAGTTTCATTCGTAACCGAAAAATCAGATGGCCAACACCAACATTCCGAGACTCTCCGCTCGCTAAGGAGGCGACGTTCCCGCTGCAGGAGAAACCAGACACCTTTCCTATTTTTATGGCGAAAGCCTTAATATGGCGCATACTGTCGTCGACAAATGCTGTCATCACGAGCGGCACACCTGATTGGTCGATAAAAAAGGGACGCCACCAACCGCCAAATTCGAAGCGACCAACCAGAACTGTCATCTTGTCTAGCGTTCCTGTCATCTGCAATCCCACACTTCAACGCGCGCCAAGAACCGGGTCAGGTCCTTGGCGCGCGTTCAAGTGCGGCATTGCGTACTGCGGGGGCGGGAGATGAAGGGCTCTTTTTGGTGGAGATAGTTTTCATTCATTCATTCATTGCGCTCCAAGGAACGCCACGCGACAGGAGCGATGGTATGCCGTCCAAACGCAAACTTGTTGGAGGAAGTGCGACAGATACTGCCAGGCCTTTTCCTTCCTGTAAACTAATTATATTTATATGTAGCACTGCAACGAACTAATTAGAGGCGAACAATGATGGCAAATGATAGGAGAGGACGGGTAGGCTTCCGTCATTCTAACAGACATCTAAAAGACCCTCTGATTTTTTTCAATTACTTCATGGAGACCTGGATCCCTGCCGCTCTATGCGGCCGCACGGCCTGGCAGCCATAATTCGCACGTGCACTCCATGTGCAGGAGGAAAAATTTTTTGACTGCTCGACCTGACGATGTGTTCAGGTATGGCACAGTGTGGTATTGCACACCCAGAAACGGGAAGATATCAGCTGCACGAGAGAAAAGGAGTTCGGGAAGACGCTGCGAAAACGTGCGCAGAGTCGTCTCTACCAGCACAGAACGCACAGGTTGGTTTCAAGGAGGCCCACGTGAACTCCCTGGCCTTAATAGGCAGAATGCCGCTGGCAATGTACAGCATGAAATACGTTCTGCTTGATTTCAAAACTTCCGCCCTCATGTACCGGCAGCTGGGCCTACGATTCGAGTGTTTGTGTTAGCGGCAATAAGGTAGAACAGTTCTCTGAACAGCTGGCGAAGCATGGCTTTATGGGCCATACGTGGATGCCAAGCAGCGGAGATATTAATCATTTTTAGTGGGGACCGAAAATACATCAATGTCCGTCTCTGCCTCACGGAAGCGCTCAAGGCAGCTGGCTGTCTGTGCTTAGAAAGTCGACGGAGAGCTCGAATGTGGTACGTCATGAGAAAGTATTCTTAGCAAAGAGGCGAGTCGGCTGCTCACAAAATACGAAGGCAGGCTGCAAGTAATACGCATTTCCGAGCTTAGCGCCACTTAGGTTTACCTGACGTGCAAGGCTGGGGCTGCGATGCCCAGGTCGGCGATGCCGAGTCCCTGTGTGTTTTCGCGCGGTTCTTAGCACAGTTCGTCAATTATGCAGTATCAACTAGCCGGGCATCTCGAACTTAACGCACTTACGGCTTTTCCGCTTACCCCACCCCACACTAAGTGAAAAAGGAACTTGTCGGAGCGGAGCTTCCTCCGTGGTGATAGGATTGTTACGGCGGTGACATAGGTCTGCACAGAGTACAGGAGAGACTGCATGATATCTACTAGAACCGTGAGCGGGCGCAAGAGCTCTCATAACCCCGCAAGGTAGATTTGCTGTCTTCTTGGGCCATGAACCAATTTTCACCTGACAAACCTCCTCAGTTAAAAAAGAAACCTCGGAGACAGAGTTGAATGTTCAAGGGGGAACATAAGCAGGCTGAGGACTGGATGGTGCACACCCAACATGCAATGGGGCACTTTTCGACATGTTTTAGCTCAGCCCTGTTAGAATATTTCTATATTTGAAGAGGAAACGAAACAACTCTGTAATGAAGAACTCCGTCAAATATTTACGGTGGCAGGGAAAGAGAGGAATTCAGGATCTCACTACAGAAGAGATATTCAACTTTAACCGAGAAAGACACCTTTGTGCAGAAGCAATGAACGATACCTTCAAAGATATCTATACTTAGTCCGCTGTAGAAGTAGGTGGTACGATAGTTAGAGAGGTTAACGGTAAAATATCTAGGCGGGCGAATGATTTGATTAAGAAACGCCAAAGAAAGTCTCCAACCCAACAGACAGGATACGCGGGTATATCAATGGCTGTAATGTCCCAAATAAGCAAGCATACCATGTATAACCGAGCGTGCTCTAAAGAACAGTGGCAGCTTTAAATCAATGAAAAAAAAATTGGGATCAGGCAAGACAATCAAATGTATGGGCTAAGGGACAAGGTGGGCAATGTCATTACTAACATAGACAGCATAGTCAAAGCAGCTGATGAGTGCTATACTGACCTATATGCAAGTAGCCAAAGTAGTAAGGACAGTAATGAAGTTTGCAGCAGTGATGAGCAAACAGAGGTTCCGACAATACCAAAGGACAAGGTTAAGAACGCTTTAGGAGCTTGAAAAGGCGGAAAACAGCTGAGAAGTTTCAGGCACCTACACATATGTTGAATGACGGTGGGGATCTAGGGCTAGAAAAACTGGTCACCCTCACCTACCGCTCCAATCAACCTTGTCCAGTGCGACCTGCATCCACTTGACCTTGCACATTTCCTAATCTCATCCGCCCATCTAACTTTTCACCACCCCCTGCTGAGTTTCCCTTCTTTGAGAATCTAACTTATTCCTATTAGGGACAATAGCTTATATTGACCTTGTCTTGCCATGCCAATTTCTCCTTGATTTCGCCGAGAATCTCAATAACTCTATTTCGCTGCCATGCCCACTCACAGTATTTAACTCATACTGATAAGCATTACAAACGCTTTCTGTATTTACACTCGGTGTGCACTTGCCTGTCTCTGGACGTAGATGTAGAGGGTGTAGACCATGCCCGCGCTGGCCACAACGGTCAGCATTAGCACGAACTGGACGGCGTCTCGGTAGAATCGGAATGGTGTCGGCTGGGCGAAAAGAATGGAACGCACCAGGGCACCCCTGGCCGTCGAGAAACCTGCAGGGCAGACTGAGCTTTGGCAGAGCATTGCTTCGTGAGGATTTGGCGGACGCCAACTGCGTATACCTGCCGGACAGGCACTAAAAAAATAAGCGGTTTTAAAATATGAAACTACGACAATCTAAACCAGAGTTGCCCCACATTCGCAGTATAATGTAATAAAATTGATTGTGATTGAAATTTTAAAACACAAGCAATCCTGGGTTTTGAAAGTTCTTTAATAGTACTTAGTAATTACGCAGTAGCAATTATTCTCATGCACGAATACGTGCTGCCATGTAAGCGTCGCTACACATAAGTTCAGTCTCCGCTTGGCTCGCATATGTCCGATCAGGACAGAGGGCGCGTGTCATTCTAATCGCATTTCGCAGCAGTGGATGCTTAATCAACGGTGAACAAGGATTTTACACATAATTATCTGCTGTTAAACGAGGACATTGGACGAGGAAATAGCTGTAATTTGGTTGGTTTTGGTATTGCTAGGCGTTTTTACAGCGTTTTTTGGTTTGACAGGGTTGCGCAGCAAAACGTAGTCATGATGTCCAGGCATTTGAAGCGCTTATGAAAAAGTAGAAACGGCCATGGCGAAAGTAGAATTGCAGAATACAGGACGTGCGTGCGATTTCAATGCTGAGTTAGCCAAGCGCCAAATAGAGACCAGTCATTCTGTGAATATCGTATTGCATTGGAAAAAGCAGGGGGAGTTAATTCGGTTTGGAGAAAGCGATAACTTACACATCACGAATACTTTCTTCAGCCAAATCAAGGACTGAAAGTTGACATGAAAAAGCTTTAACTGACTTCATATTTTAACAGCGATGCTGCTTAAGCCGCAGGCTGTTCCGTCTATCGTGCGGAGCTGAAGGTGTCGCAGCAATGACGTCACCATGACCAGCCGAGATACGTGACGTAATGTGACGCCATCATAGCGTTACCTCCGGTCATGTTTAATAACTGGAACCGATGTCAGCATGATTTTACGTCCGTTTTTATATGACGTCATTATGACCTTACATGCCGTCATTCCGACGTTACATTCGATCTTGTATAGTAACCCGAACTGACGTCATCATTACGTAATGTCCGCTCATCACCGATGAATCTACCAGGCGATCCGATGCTTACAAAATAAACACAGAAAGGTAGCACGCGTCATAAGGTTGAGGCGCACAACATGGACTACTGAGCGCGTTTGGCCCTTCTAGAATGTGGTCGGACCGTCGGGGATGACCTCATAGTCGAAGGTTTCGATGCGTCGAAGGACTGTATGGTCCGAAGTGCCGCCGCAAGAGATTTTCACTCAGTCCGTGACGGCGTATCGGCGTCCAAACTCACACTTGGTCTCCCGGCTGTACTCTACATTGCATCGTCGCAAGTTGTATTGTCGGGCCTCAGTGTGTTGCTGGTCCTTTATACTCAGCCGGTAAGCCGTCGGGCTTCCTCTGAACAGTGTAGGTAGGCGGTGACGCCGAAGTTCTTCTCGTCGTTTACGTGCGGTAGCACTGCGTCGACCGTCGTCCCAGGCTCCCTACATTACACAAGCTTGAACGGGGTCGCTCTGGTTGTCTCCTGGACGGCCGTGTTATGAGCGAAGATCTCGTACGGCAGGATGGCGTCCCGGGTCTTGTGTTCGGCGTCGATGTACATTCTGCGATCGTTTTGTTGAGGTGCTTTGTAAATCCGTAGTTCTAAGGATGGTGGGCAGTCTTCCTCCGGTGGCTTGTTTGGCTGTAGTGCAAGATGGCCTGCGGGAGCAACGCCGTAAATGAAGTTCCTCTCTCCATGATGAGCACTTCGAGCGCCGTGTCGGAGGAGAATTCGCTCTACAAAAACCCGTTGGGCAGAGCTTTCGCTTCGGCGTAACGGGTCATGTATTCGGTTTCCACGATGATCCATTTGTTCCCCGCTGAGGAAGTCGGGAACGGGCCGAGGAGATACATCCCAATTTGTGGAAATTTCTCATTCACGGGCGGTATTGGTTTCAGTAGACCAGCTGGTCTGATGAGGGCGCCTTGCGTCACTGAGAGTAATGGCACGTTTTCACATAGTGAGCAACGTCACGCAGCTAGCCATGGCCAGTAATATTTCTCTTGTATCCTGTGCAACGTGCACGGAAACCCGACGTTTCTCGCTGTCCGCTCATCGTGCAGCGCCTGCAGAATCGCCTGTCTGAAGTTTTTGAGCACAACAAGGAGCTTTGCGGTTCGGCTTGCTGCAAAGTTATTCACGATGACGTTATTGTTTATGATGAATGACAATAGCTGAAGCCTGAACAGAACATAGCATGAGGAGAAGCAATCTTTCTTTTCCAGGTAATCAGCCTGGTCTTTCAACTCAGGGTCCGAGCGCTAGTGCTGTGCAAACCTGCTGGCGCTTACCAGTCCAAGAAGGCGGCTTCGTCGTCTTCTTTTGGCGGCATGTCAACGGCGGCTCGTGACAAGCAATCTCCATCGGAATGCTTGCGGGCAGCCTTGTAGACGACTGTGATGTCGAATGCTTGAAGACGCAGGCTCCATCGCACAATGTGACCGGTAATATATTTTCAGCTGGCGAGACAGCAGTGCATGGTGATCGCTCAAAAGCCTGATTTGTCGTCCGTACAAAAAGGGACGATATTTTGAGATGGCCCAAATAATGGCAAGGCATTCTTTTTCTTTCGTCGAATAATTGGCTTCAGATTTCGACATGAACGGCTAGCGTACGCGATATGTTTTTCCTTTAAGTCAATTTTCTGAACAAGAACGGCGCCTAGGCCAAAACTACTTGCGTTGATATGAATTTCTGTCTCCGCATTTTCGTCAAAGTACACGAGTACAGGAGGAGACTCTAAGCGGTGATTAGGTTCCTTGAAAGTATCCCAATGCGGCGCTTCCCATTTAAAATGCACGTCAGCCATTGTAATCTTGGAAATCAAACTAGCGCACTTCAAAACAAAGACACAGGAAGAGAACGACAACACAGCGCTTGTCTTTGTTTTGAAGTGCGCTAGTTTGATTTCGAAGATGATTTACCAACTAGCCCGTTCTTCCGCCCTTGCAAGCCACTGTAAGGTGAGTCAACGGTTCGGCGATACGCGAAAACTTCCTGAAAAATCGCCGAGGGTAAGAGTAGAACCCAAGGAGCCTGCGTATAGCGCACACTTTTCTTGTCGATTTTCCGCCGAAAGCCAGGTCTGTGCGAACATCATTCTAGCTAGCGATGTGGCCCAGGAACTGTACTGACTCGTAGGCGAAGTGGCATTTCTAGCCCTGATGTCTTGATTGTTTGAGCACTGTTCGAAGCCTCTCCAGGTGGTATTCAAAGCTTGAGAAGACTACGCCATCATTCAAGTATACTAGACAAATATGGCACTTCATGCTCGACAGAACAGTGTCTTTTACCCTTTTAAACGTCGCTGGTGCGGAGCAGAGGCCGAATGGCATCACCTTGAACTCAAATAGGTTGTCCGGTGTGATGAATGCGGTCTTCTCGCGATCTCTTTCGTCGACCGCAGTTTTCCAATAGCCGCTCTTCAGGTTCATCGATGTGAAGTATTTAGCCTTGCACAAAAGGTCCTGAGTGTCGTCGATGCGGAGGAGGGGTAGACGTCTTTTTCGTTATGTTATTTAGACGCCGGTAATTGACGCAGAAGAGAAGGATGCCGCCTTAATTACCAAAACTGCTGGCGCCGCCCGGGATCTCTTTGATGGCTGGATAATGTCGGCCCGAAGCATTTCTTCTACTTGATCGCGGATGGCCTCGCATTCTCGCGCAGACACACGGTAGGGGTTTTGGCGCAGTTGTCTGGCATGTTCATCCGTGCCGATGCAGTGCTTGTCCAAAGGAGTTTGTCGCACTTTCGAAGCTCACGAAAAGCATTCGATGTAATTTTAAAGAATGGTTCCTATCTGGTATTGCCTGCTTCGGGGTACTGCTGAATTAATATCGAACCTGGGATTGTGGGCTTGGTTAGTTTGGTCATTCGCGGGCTCGTCTGGGAGGGCTAAGACATCGCTGATGTCTGCTAGTTCGTCGAGGAAGGCGACTGTTGTTCCCTCTTTGAGATGCCGGTAATCTTGGAAGGTCGTTACCAGCACCTGAGCCTGTCCATTCCAGAAATAGGCGATGCCGCCTGCGATGCCAAGTCCTTTATCAAGTAACAACTGGGTGTTTCCTTCGACAACCCCTTCTGCGATTTCGACTTCTTTTGCACCAGCAGGGGTGACGACGCTTCATCGGGGTGGAACAGTTTATCCTCCGTCGAAGACTTTGAGAGCGATGTGATGCGCCGAAGTTCTCGTAGAAGGTATGGCTCTGTCCATCGAAATCTTGATTAGGTTTGGGCGAAGATAGATGACTGCCCAATGTTCGTTCAGAATGTCCATACCCAAAATCAGGTAGCGCGAGCATTGCTGTGGGACGACGAAGCTGGTATGGTGAGTACGTCCATTTACTCTAACCCTTGCGGTGCATCGCCCCGAAGGCGTAATAAGGTTGCCACCAGCGTTGCGGAATAGCGGGCCATCCCAAGTGGTCGTCACTTTCATGAGCTGGGTAGCGAACGCTCGGCTCCGGTGTATACTACGGCAGTAACCAAGAGGCTGTCGACAGTGACTTCTAGGTCACTTGTTCGTGTCCTCGTATTGCATGTTGGCTTTTTTGTTCGATCCCGGCTTCGTCGTTTGCTGAGGCCAGGGCCGGGACACACTGTTGTAACTTCGCTAGGTGGCGCTGTCGGCTTGTACTGTTCATGTTGTCGTTGATTATGTCGTCGTACGTAGAGGCTGACATTCTACCGGCATTCTAGTGAAAATTAAGAAGAAATGGGCATGGGCAGGACATCTAGTGCGAAGAGAAGATAACTGATGGTCGCTTAGGGTAATTAACTGGATTCCACGGGAAGGAAAGCGTATCAGTTGGCGGCAGAAAGTTAGGTGGGTGGATGAGGTTAAGAAGTTCGCAGTGGTCAAGTGGATGCAGCTAGCACAGAGCAGGGTTAAGTGGAGAAATATGGCCGAGACCTTCGCCCTGCAGTGGGTATAGTCAGGCTGATGATGATGATGATGACGGAGAGGCGGTGTCACTTTAGAGCCTCAGCACGTAATGTTCGAGGTAGTCTTCATAGGGTCCGTCGTCGTAAAAGCGTGGCGGTCTTCTATCGTAGGCGGAGGATCTTCGGTTTTTCGCTGTTGAGCAACCTCACCTCCAAAGGTTGCTCTTATAGTTTCTCCTGCATGGGCTAGGGGACGATCATTGTACGTACTAGTGCCTCAGAATAAAACGGAGCACATGAAGGAACAAAATTTCGTTTCGCGGTGCGCCCTGAAACCAAGTGTGCACGTGTATAGATCGGGTGCGTACGAGACACCCGGATGTTCAGCATGAAACTCTTGGCGTTCGCGTAATCAGCAGCCCGGGCGAAAGAAATCACTTTTCCCCAGGCTCGTCCTTCGTTTTATTATTGGGGGCACTAGTACCTTCGTCCCAGTGACGCATATCGAGACCTGCATGGCTCTGGTTTGCGTGATAGACGACTTGGCGACGCGTGCTCTCCCCTTCGTAAGACGTCGATTTCCTGTGGTCACTCGCAAGGACGGGGACATGGGACGTCGTTGGCGAAGCCACGCAGACCAATATGCCTTTACGGGCAGTGAGGAAAGATGTGTCCAGCCTGACCACAATGGAAGCAGAGGGGATGGTTGTCAGAAGTCTTTCAGGCGTCGCATTTCTTG
Source organism: Amblyomma maculatum (assembly GCF_055883805.1). Taxonomy (NCBI): domain Eukaryota; kingdom Metazoa; phylum Arthropoda; class Arachnida; order Ixodida; family Ixodidae; genus Amblyomma; species Amblyomma maculatum. The sequence continues at coordinate 15,757,905 of NC_139346.1, read as the reverse complement.
GGGCTTGAGGGCCATTCGTAGGCTTGGCCGAAGGAACCAAAGAGCGGCTTTCGGGAAGAGGATGGTAGCGGCGAGGCCTTGGAAGGTAACGTCGGGGCGCAGAATGACGTAATGCCGCAGCGTAAATCATGTCTGTTGCTCCTTGCGTTTGAGCTGTCGGAGCCGTCGCCTGAGCAATGCCCAATACTTCCTGGACTTTTTCGCGGATGACGTCCGTGAGTGACGCAACCTGCGGCTGCGCTTGCTATGGCAGGAGTCAGCTTAGTTATACGCGAACGACTTGACGGATCATCTCAAAGAAGTTATCTGCCCTTATCGGTGTGCTGTCGTAGTGGCTAGCGGACAGCGTTTCAAGAGGCCGGTTGTAGAGTCGCGTCCTCATTTTAATGGTTTTCAATATTCGCTCCTTTCTGGCAGAATTCCACCACAGTCTTTGTCGGCTGGCGAAGACATGCAGATAACTGATCTTTCACACCGCGCATCAACAGTTTCACCTTAGTATCCTCTGTGATGCTAGGATCTGCGCGGCGGCAGACCCCTCATCTCCTCGACATAAGCCAGGAAAGGTTCGTTTGGGAGCTGAATTCTTGAATGGAGGAGAGCCTGAGCTCTTTTTTTTTCGGACGGAACTTACAAGGGTCGTCGAAAACCCTGGTTTGAATGCCTCATAATCATTAAAAAAATATCGTGATTTTCGAACCAAACTCGGGCAGGTCCTTGAAGAGAAAAGTGAATTTGCCTGAGTTCGCCGCGTTGTTTCAGCCATTGAATTCTGCCACATGGTCGAAAAGGTCGATCCAGTATTCCACAATCTTCACTGGGCAACCTTGGAAGATCGAGGGTTGCCGAGGCTGCTCGATGACAACCGGTGCGGTTGACTGGGGATTGCTAAAGTTGACGCCTTCCGGGTCGAACAGCATCAGGCAGAAGACAGTGTTCGGGTTGGATGTCTTGAAATCGGCATCTGGCTCGGTGACCTGCAGGCTGGTCTTCCAGGGCGCAGGAGCGATGAAGACGTATTCACGTGAAAGGGTAGGCAGAATATCAAACAGCAGCACCTCCATCAGATGCACGTAGTGGTGACAATGCCATCGTCAAAAAATGATGCTTGAACTTTACAGGAATCAGTCCTCTATTGGGCTGACTTGCGAATGCAAAAGAACTATACAACTTGGCTGCGGCGATGACAACAATCGGGTTTAGCGGCCTTCTATCTACTAATTCCATCATACCGACGAATGGTGAATTTATATGTGGCGAGGAAACATCTACATAAAGCTGAAAACATAATATTCCTGAAATATGCGCGAGTGGTCGTTATCTACGATACACATCTCGGTGCCTCTTGCGTGACAAAGAAACCTATTAAGCTACGTCTGGCGACAACGAGCAGGCTCAAACAAAGAACATAGAATTGATCGTGCGCCAGAATCAGGCATGAGGCGCAGGCCGCTGGCTGTCAAAAAAAAGGACAAATAGAGATTTGCTACAATACAGTGAAAGCAGCCGGGGAGCTAAATACTAGTTTATTCAGTGGGCGAAGTAATCAATCCTATAGTGAGACTGGCAGCACTGAAGAACCATCAGACGTTCTGCTAGAAACGAAGAATGTAGTTAAGAATGATTTAGAAGCTATGAAAAGAGGGAAAGCAACTGGGAAGAAGAAAGCAACTCCTGAATTGTCTAATGATGGTCGGGGCATCGTGCCAGACAAAATGACCACTCTGTTTACGCAATGCCTGGTGGCATCGACCCTTGCAGAATCTTCGAATAACAGTCACATTATCTGAATTAATAACAAAGGCAAATGACTTAAAAATTGCAAACCGATCAGGTTAGCATCCGTTCATCTCTAATATACTCAAGGCGGCGTTGGGTTTCAATCAACCAAAGGATCAGGCAGGTTCGTGTAAATGATTCTCTACCATGGATACAATTCATACTACGAACCAGGTCTGTCTGTCCCTTAATTCATACAAATTCATACTAGCAATCGTTCTGTCCATTCTTCTGTCGTTCTGTCCATACACCCGTTACTGCCCTTCGACTCCTTGAAAGGTTGAAATAGGTTGAACGATGCTGAAATAGAAAGATACATCGATTGAGCAAACCAGAGTCAAAGAAATGCAGCCCAGTGATACTGAAGCTCCTGGAGTTTTGAGACAAAGCTAGAATTTAAAAAAATTGCCCTAAATTTAACAACACTCATTACTCGACTGGTGAGGATTTTTCAGTGAGAATTCAAGAAATAAAAAAAAATATCTGGCAAGCTGGAAAGGAAAAAAGAAGACTCGGGGCAGAAAGTTTCGCTCGTATCGACAAGTTGCACATCGGCAATGACCTGTACCGCTGTGAAGACGAGACCGAAATTATCTCTTTGTTTAGAGCATATTGCTACGAAGATGACGAAGCGGGCAGTGGCACGGGGCGGAGCGCTCGCGCCAGGCCCGCTGGCCATTAAAGCATATTTCATCATGTCATCACGTCGTTCTGTGTCTGTTGTGTCGCTGTGTTGCATCACTTGTCATGCCACCACGTAACATTTGGTTGGAGGTGCGGTTCATCCCCATCTTCGCCTTTCACCGTCGAAGCCAACCGTACGCCGGGTCGATCTGCCGAAAGCCCGTGGATGTCACCACCCAGCTCTGCCCCAGCCCTTTTTGCTCAGACCTGACCAGCCGCTCTCCCCAGCCTCGTCCCCAGCCCTGACCACAACACACGACGACCAGGAAGAGCCCAACGCCGACCCTACATACCCTACCGACCTCACGACGAAGCGACCTCACGATCACTTGAGCTAAGACAGCACCCCCGCCCAAGCCGTTCAGCGTGTCCATGAGCCTTGGCCTTCGGCAAACGGTGAAGATTGGACTTGATGCTCTGGTGCAAGCATTCCTCCCATCTTCGCATTCATTGTGGTATCAGCGTTTCATGTCTGAATCCTGTGTTTGTGTTCATCATCACGTCATGCATTTGATTTCTAGCAATCGATCGGGACGATCACTCGGTGGCCCCGGGTAATGCTACGAAGATGACGAAGCGGGCAGTGGCACGGGGCGGAGCGCTCGCGCCAGGCCCGCTGGCCATTAAAGCATATTTCATCGTCATGTCATCACGTCGTTCTGTTTCTGTTGTGTCGCTGTGTTGCATCACCTGTCATGCCACCACGTAACAATATGCTTAGACCGATGATATTCGAAAGACTGTGAAGCTTTGACTCAATCACTCCGATTACCAGGATTGCTTACCGAAAAAACGATGAAGCCGCAACACGATCGCTACGCCGCCGCCGACAACTTCAGCTCCCAAAATAGCGTTTGTCAATCTAAATGCTCGGAGTTTATCGAACAAACAGATCTTGAATCATTCCTCCTCTATGCCAACCCAGCTTTTGTTGCAATTACGGAGCCGTGGATAACAAAAGATGTAAAAGATTTCGAGGTGAACCTCCCCAACTACACTGTAGTAGGAAAATATAGGTTGACACGTGGCGGAGGCGTTACTATTCTGATAAAAAAACACATTCCTTTTTTGATCTTCCTTACATCGAAATATCGAAGCAGTTTTTTGTAACCTTCAGATCTCAACACGGATTCGAAGCTTTCATACTCTGGCGGTTCTTAATCAAATCTTTCGTCTCCTTTGACAGCTTACCGGTATCCTCTCTATCATACCGCCTACTTCTACCGCACACTCAGTAATGATAGCTCTGAAATTATTGTTCATTCCTTCTAGAGTAATGTCGCCATCCTCAGTTAGAGCTGAATACCTATTCTGTAGCGAGATCCTGAACTCTTCTGCCCTACCCCTCACCGCTAATTCGTTGATGGGTTTCTTTCTTACTAATCTGTCGCGTTCCTTCTTCCAACCAACAGACGAGATCCAATTGGCCGAGATATCAAAGCTAATCAATAAGTGCAAGGTGGCCGATATAAGAAAGTATAACGTGAAGAAAATTGAGCATGCTGTAAAGATCGACGGAATTCCGTCGATCTTTACAGCATCCCAATCGAAAAAAACTACAGAACTGTGTCAAAAATAAGACAAAAAATCCTGTAGTTCTGTCGTAACCATCAGACTTTTCTGTAGTTCTGTAGTACTTTTCTGTAGTTCTGTAGTTTTTCTATAGTATATTTCTTTGTCTGTAGTTCTGTAGCACTTTTCTGTTGTAACTACAGAAATGTCTGATGTTACTACAGAATGTTCTGCTGTCACAACATGTTTCCCGTCAAAAACCGCACAGAAATTCTGTCGTAACATCAGAAAATTTTCTGTAGCTTTTTCCGACTGGGTTAAGCCTTAAAGCGGTAAAGAAGAAATTGGGTATAGGCAAACACCAGATGTATGCGAAAATTAGGGACAAGGTGGGCACCGTCATCACGAATATGGACAAGATAGTCAAAGTAGCCGACGAGTTCTATACAGATCTCTACAGTAGCCAAAGTAGTCAGGACTGTAACGAGATTAGCGGCAAGGAAAAACAGTCAGACGTTCCACCAGTGGCGAAGGATGAGGCCAAGAAAGCATTATAAACTATGAAAAGGGGATATCGGCTGGAGAAGATCACATTACTACAGATTTGCTAAAGGACGGGGGGATATCGTGCTAGAAAAACTGGCCACCCTGTATACGCAGTGCCTGGTGTCATCAGTGACAGTGAACCTTTACGTCTTTCGACACGCTGGCTTAAAGCGTTTCGCACTTGAAACAAGGCATTTTCTGAGTTATCGCGTGTGCAGGACACGACTCGTTTTCAGTTTTGAACCCCGTGAAACACGATAACTCGAACCACCTTTGCAGGCTGAAGTGTTCGAAACTATTTTGCCCCAGAGGGAGCGCAGCGGGGTTTGCGGAGCCCCTTCCAAGCGCACACCCCTGTGAGAGCCGGGCGCCAGGCCGGGGGACGCTTGTACCCATTTTTACCGGTGGGTGTCCGGCGGCGGGTTTCGAACGAACCACCTCCCGCAGCCGAGACGGACGCCCTAACCACTAGTGTCATCGACGGTACCGGAACTATGGAAGAATGCAAACATTATCCTCATTCATAAGAAATGGGACTCTAAGGACCTTAAAAATTACAGACCAATCAGCCTACTGTCTGTTACGTATAAGGTATTTACAAAGGTAATCGCTAATAAAATCAGGACAACCTTAGACTGCAATGGATCAAGCAGGTTTTCGGAAACGGTACTCTACTATCGATCATATCCATACCATCAATCAGGTGACAGAAAAATGCTCGGAATTTAACCAGCCCTTATACATAGCATTCATTGATTACGAAAAAGCATTTGACTCAGTTGAAACATCGGCGGTGATGCAGACATTGCAAAATCAGGGGGTAGACGAGCCGTACGTGAAAGTGCTGGAAGATATATATAGTGGCTGCACAGCAACTATACTTCTGCATAAAGAAAGTAGCAAAATTCCCATAAAGAAAGGTGTTATGCAAGGAGACACAATCTCCCCAGTACTATTCACAGCTTGCTTAGAGGAAGAATTCAGAGATTTGGAATAGGAGCAGTTAACGATAAGGGTATGCATGGAGAATACCTCAGTAATCTGCTATTTGCTGATGGCATTGCCTTGCTAAGCAACTCGAGGGATGAACTGCAAATAATGATTGATGACCTAGACAGGAAAAGTGGAAAGGTAGGCTTGAAAATCAATATGCAGAAAATGAGGTAATGTTCAACAGCCTCGGCAAGGAACAGCAGTTTACATTAGGTAGCGAAGTACTGGAAGTAGTAGGCGAATATGTCTACTTAAGACAGGTAGTAACCGCAGATCCGGACCATGAAAAGGAAATAACAAGAATAAGATTGGGATGGAGCGCATTTGGCGAGCACTCGCAGAACATGACTAGCAGCTTACCGGTATCGCTCAAGAGGAAAGTATACAACAGTTGCATCTTACCTGTAATCACCTATGAGGCTGAAACGTGGAGGCTAACCAAGAGAGTTCTACTTAAGTTGAGGACAACCCAAAGGGCTATGGAACGAAAAATGGTAGGGGTACATTAAGAGATAGGAATGTGCAGAGTGGGTCAGAGAGATAACTCAAATTACCGACATTCTAGTGGAAATTAAGAAGAAGAAATGGGCATGGGCAGGACATGTAGGGCGAAGAGAGGATTACCGATGGTCGCTTAGGGTAACAAACTGGATTCCAAGGGAAGGAAAACGTAACAGGGGGCGGCAGAAAGTTAGGTGGGCGGATGATGTTAAGAAGTTCGCAGGGGTCAAGTGGATACAGCTAGCACAGAACCGGGTTAAGTGGAGAAATATGGGTGAAGCCTTCGCCCTGCCGTGGGTATAGTCAGGCTGACGATGATGATGATGATCTCAACACGGACAGTTTTTGTCGACTGCGTTTATGGCAGCCCGTCTTCTAGTCGCGACGTACTCTTCTATTTGTTTAATAGGCTTGTTAGTGAAAGAAAACCAAACATTAGCATATTCCAGAATTGGTCTGACATTTGTCTTATACGCAAGTAGCTTTGTTTCCGATGGTGCTAGTTTGAGGCGTCTGTTAATGAAAAATAATTGTTTTAAGGCGGCTGATGTGACATTGTTAACATGATAATCCGATCTGAGGTCAGAAGTTCGTGTTATGCCTAAATATTTATATTGTCGCGTAAACAGCGACCCTTACCGTTGTGTCCGAGGTCCAAGGCGTGGCAAAGGTTCTACGAACAGCGTCAGAGTCCAGGCTCGAGGTTAGCACACTTCTTCTTCCTCTCACACTTCTGCGCTTCTTTGTCGTCAACGCATGCTACATTAGCCCCCCGTGCGAAAAGCACCGTCCCGATGCTAGATTGAAAGAGGGACAGAGTGAAAGGGGCTGCTATCTGGCATGAAAAGGCTTCAAGCGGACCACGTGGACCACTTCAGAACGCTTGGGACGCCGGGGCTCTGGTTCCTCGTGCGGAACGACTTCATAGTCCAGTTCACTAACGCGTCGAAGAACGCGGTAGGGGCCAAAATAACGGCGCAAGAGTTTTTCGCCGAGTCCGCGTCGTCGAATGGGGTACCAAACCCAGACAAGGTCACTTGGCAGATAGTCTGCAGTCCGCCGCCGCAGGTTGTAGCGTTGTGCATCTCGGCCTTGCTGCTTCTGTATTCGCACCCGTGCAAGCTGACGGGCCTCTTCGGCACGCTGTAGAAAAGAGGCGACATCATCATTTGGACTTTCGTCTATGTGGGGCAGCATGGCCGTCACTTGTCGGCCGTAAACTAGGCTGAATGGAGTCATGTTGGTAGTTTCCTGAACGGCGGTATTGTATGCAAATGTTACATACGGCAATACTTCGTCCCATGTCTTGTGATGGACGTCCACATACGTTGACAACATATCGGCAATGGTCTTGTTCAAACGTTCTGTCAGACCGTTTGTTTGCGGGTGGTATGCAGTCGTGCGACGATGATTGGTGCGACTAAGAACAAGGATATGCTGGATGAGCTCTGCAGAAAATGCAGCTCCTCTGTCAGTAATGAGTACTTCTGGTGCGCCATGTCTCAGGACAATTTGAAGAACGAAAAATTTCGCAACTTCAAAAGCAGTAGCTCAAGGAAGAGCAGCGGTTTCTGCGTAGCGGGTCAGGTAGTCAGTAGCTGCTGTAATACACCTGTTCCCACAGGTGGAAGTAGGGAACGCTCCGAGCAAGTCCATCCCTATTAGCTGGAATGGTCTGGACGGTGGCGTAATGGGCTTTAAAAGACCGGCTGGCCTCAGAGGCGGAACCTTTCGACGTTGGCAGTCACGGCAAGTTCGAACGTAATGCGTTACATCGCTTGACAAACGAGGCCAGTAATACCGTTCTTTAATTCTGGATATCGTCCGAGTGACTCCCAGGTGGCCGGATGTGGGTTCGTCGTGGCAGGCTTGAAAAATCTCATCCCTTAAGCTTGCTGGTACAACGAGGAGGTATTGGCGACTGTTGGCTGTAAAATTCTTCTTGACGAGAACGCCATCACGGAGACACAGAGAAGACAAAGTACGACGGAAAGGGCTAGGGACCATGCTGCCGGCACCTTGAAGAAAGTCGATTACCTGGCGAAGTTCGGGATCATTCCGTTGGTGATCGGCAAAATTGTCTGAACTAATTGCACTCAGAAATGCGTCGTCGTCACCTGAGGCGTCCGAAGCTGGTTGTACAGGAGCACGAGACAGGCAGTCAGCGTCTAAATGCTTACGACCTGACTTGTAGGTTACAGTGATGTCGTATTCTTGAAGTCGTAGGCTCCATCTGGCGAGACGCGCAGAAGGGTCTTTAAGGCTTGTCAGCCAACAAAGCGCGTGATGGTCGGCCACCACTTTGAAGGGTCTGCCGTACAGGTATGGTCGAAACTTCGAAATAGACCACACGATGGCCAGGCATTCCTTTTCAGTGGCAGAGTAGTTTGTCTCAGCCCTAGACAAAGCCCGACTAGCGTAGGCGATCACACACTGTTCACTGTTCCGTATCTGTACTAGGACAGCGCCCAAACCGACATTGCTTGCATCCGTGTGGAGTTCGGTGTCTGCGGTTTCATCGAAATGTGCTAGAACTGGAGGTGACTGCAGGCGACGTTGAAGCTCCTGAAATGCGTCCATTTGCTGGTCGCCCCATGTGAACGGCATATCAGCCTTAGTAAGAAGTGTAAGTCAGTTCAGGCGTTCAGTCGTGTCCGACTCTTCGTAACCCTATGGACCATGTCACGCCACGCTTTCCGGTCTCTCACTATCTTCTTAACATCACATAGCTTCATCTGCAATGCCTCGAGAATGCCATCTAACCATCGCGTTCGCTGCCTACCCCTTCTCCGGCAACCCTCAACCTTTCCCAACATCAAATCTTTCTCCAGCGACTCCTCTCTTCTCATCAGATGACCAAAGTAGCTGAGCTTTAACTTTAGAATTTGACCCTCCAATGAGCAGTGTAAGGGGGGCGGCTATTTTAGAAAAGTTTTTCACGAAACGTCGATAATATGCACATAGCCGAAGAAAGCGTCGCACCTCTTTCTGGTCCCGCGGCGTAGGAAAATTGGCGATGGCAACTGTTTTTTCAGGATCCGGCAGAACTCCCGCTTGGTTCATGACATGGCCCAAAAACTTCAGCTCTTCATAAGCAAAATGGCATCTTTCGGCTTTCAGAGTGAGGCCCGACGTTTGGATGGCGTCTAGTACTGCGTCTAGGCGACGGAGGTGCTCCTCGAAATTCAGGGCAAATACAATTACGTCGTCCAAGTATACAAGACATGTCGTCCACTTCAGATCTCCAAGAACGCTGTCCATGAGTCTCTGAAAGGTTGCGGGCGCGGAGGAAAGGCCGAAGGGCATGACCTGGAATTCGTATAGCCCGTCAGGTGTAATGAAAGCAGTCTTTTCGCGGTCCCTCTCATCGACCTCTATCTGCCAGTGTCCAGACTTGAGATCCATGGAGGAGAAGTATCTTGTGTTGCGCAGACGATCTAAGGCGTCATCTATTCTGGGCAAAGGGTAAACATCTTTTTTCGTAACGTTGTTCAGTCGGCGATAGTCAACGCAGAAACGAAGTGTGCCATCTTTTTTCTTCACAGGTACCACAGGTGCAGCCCAGGGGCTGCGGGAAGGGCGAATGACATCGTTATCGAGCATTTCCTTCACTTGGTCTCGGATGGCAGTGCGTTCTTTAGGGCAAACTCGATAAGGCGATTGGCGGAGTGGTCGAACAGCTTCGTTTGTAATGACGCGGTGCTTTGCAAGGTGGGTTCTACCGACGCGTGATGATTTGGCAAATGCATTAGAGTAGCGACGGAGCAGGTGCCGTAGGTTCTCTTGATACTTTCGAGGTAAGGCCGGGTTTATATCGTACAGAGGTTCAGTGTTGTCGGAGGGTTCTGTTGCTGAAGCGCAGGTGAAATTGCATTCATAACTAGTTTCAGTTATGGCGTCGAGATATGCGACAGTTGTCCCTCTGTTCAGATGTTGATGTTCATTGCTGAAGTTCGTGAGAAGAACATCAACTTTGCCATTTTCAACAAAAACAACTGCCCTGGCAACGGCGATGCCTCTTTCAATAAGCAGTTTCTGTTTTGTCTCGACGACACCTTCAGTATCTTGCATTGGGAGGGAACCCACGGAGACCATGATGCTTGAACGTGGGGGCACACTAACCTGGTCATCAATAATGTGGAGTGCAGCGGGGAGCATACTGTTGGATTCGATAGCATTCTCAACTGAAAATCTTACGGACTTATTCTGCAGATCGATAATGGCGCCATTTTCGGTTAAAAGGTCCATACCGAGGATGACGTCACGGGAACACTGAGCCAATACGATGAACGTCGCCAGAAAAGTTTGCCCTTGTACAGTGATCCTCGACGTGCACACTCCCGTGGGCATAATTAAATGTCCGCCAGCTGTGCGTATTTGCGGGCCACCCCATGATGTTGTGACCTTTCTGAGAGCTTTGGCGAAGTGTGCACTTAGAATTGAATAATCAGCGCCACTGTCGACTAGAGCAGTGACGTCTACGCCATCAACGGAGATCTACAGGTCGGCACTTTGTTGTGTCGGGCGGCGACAGCTTCGTGGGGTTCGGTCTCGACTTCGATGCTCTGAAGGAGTGGTGGGGCGAATGTCGGCGTCGTGGTTACGTTGAGGATCAGCGGAATTTCGTAGCGGCGTCGATTCTGCTGGTGGCCGTATGTAACGAACTGTAGTTTGCAGTGAAGAACTGTCGTGGGTCTGTGGAGGATCTTGAAATTTTCGCACTGTAGCAGCCGCACCTCCAGAGGCTGCTGCATCTAGTTTCCCCTATGGGGACTTTGAAGTTGCTCCTGGCGTCCAGGAGAGCTGTAACGGCGAGGCGACGGCGATCGGAGGCGGCTTGGGCCTGTGTTGGAACGCGAAATGTATTCTGCGATTTCGCGTGGCTGCTGGCCAGGCAACGGACGACGGGCATCAAAAGAAAACCCACGGAGGCCGAGTTCCCTGTAGGGGCAGCGGCGACACAGGTGTCCAGCTTCGCCGCAATGGTAGCACAACGGTTGGTGATCGGGCGTTCGCCAGATATCGGTCCTTCGGCGGCGTACGCTCGGCCATGAAGACACATGGGCGACCGGTGCGCGAGGCTCGTAGGATGCTGTCGAAGGCGGCAGGTAGCGGCTGGTGACCGCGGCGTAGCTCAGGGTCTGGGGCAGCGGTGTAGCTACGACGGGTTCATGCGCGGCGACGGGTGCGGGCCCGGTGACGGGTGCGGGAACACCCAGCGCCTCTTGTACTTCCTCACGGATGATATCGGAAACTGTGGCAACCTGTGGCTGTGGAGGAATCCGCAGGTATTTGGCCACCTCTTCCCGGACTATCGCCCGGATCGTATCACGCAACGATTCTGGCGAAAACTGTATGGCTTCACCTGCACTCGCGGCGTTCATAGACACTGTAGTGCGCTGGTATTGCCGGGCGCGCATGTCAAGTGCCTTCTCGATGGTAGACGCCTCACTTATGAATTCGGCGACAGTTGTTGGTGGACTTCGCACCAGTCTGCAAATAACTGCTCTTTAACACCTTGCATCAAAAGGCGCACTTTTTTCTCTTCCGACATGGTTGGGTCCGCGCGTCGAAAGAGTCGCTTCATCTCTTCGGCGTAGGCCGTAACAGTTTCATTCGGATGTTGTATACGGCTATTTAAAAGCAATTGCGCTTGTTCGTTGCGAAACGGGTTGGTAAACATACGCAAGAATTCTGCCTTGAATGTGTCCCACGTTCGGAGTCCGGCTTCTTGATTTTCGAACCATGTCCTCGCAGAATCCTCCAGTGCGAAGTAGACATGGCGAAGCTTCGAGTCAGCGTTCCAGGCGTTGAAGGCAGCCACCCGGTCGAACTGCTCCAGCCAGTCTTCAGCGTCCTCATGGGGCAGGCCGTGGAAATGTGGTGGATCCCGCTGGTGGTGGAGCAGGACAGGAGTAGTCGATACCGGGGGATTCATCGCGCTGACAGAAACGCTCCTTGTTGATCTGTGGTCAGGGAGAGGACCACACTCGGGAGGCAGACCTTGCAGTCGGCGGCTGCTCTGGTGTACTGGGGTCTCCACCTTAGGGGTTCGTCCTGGGCTTGTAGGGGGCGTCCGGCTCATGAACATCGTACTCCGCACCTCCACCAGATGTCGCGTAAACAGCGACCCTTACAGTTGTGTCCGAGGTCCCAGGCGTGGCAAAGGTTCTACGAACAGCGTCAGAGTTCAGGCTCGAGGTTAGCACACTTCTTTTTCCTCTCACACTTCTGCGCTTCTTTGTCGTCAACGCATGCTACAATATTCGGACACCGAATCAAGAGGAATGTTGTTTAATGTGTACTGAAAATTTGATTGGTGTATCTTTCTTGTTACGGATAAAGAAACTGATTTTTAAACAATAATGGTCATCTGCCAATCTCCACACCACTTTGTCACTGCCGTTAAAGTGTTATTTAAAGCTATGTAGTCATTGACGCAGTTAATTTCCTGGTAAAGTAAACAGCCATCGGCAAAACGTTTATTATTGTGAGAAATACTAGTTGTTAAGTCGTTTATAAAAATTAAATATAATACGGGGGCTAGAACACTTCCTTGTAGTACACCGGATGTAACATTAGCTGTTTCGGACGTAGCGTTGTTAATTTCGACAAATTGAGTACGGTTAGTCAAATAATCAACAATCCAATCTACTATAGCCAGCTCCAAAGGTTGCATTAAATTTCATAATAAGTTTGGAATGTGATATGCGGTCGAAAGCTTTCGAAAAGTCTAAGAAAATGAGGTCGATTTGTTTCTGCTGATAAATAGCGAAGGATATGTCATGTATAAATTCGATTAGTTGTGTGACTGTAGAAACTCCTTTCCGAAAGCCATGCTGAAAAAGTTTTATAATTTGATTTTCCTCTAAGTAGGTTGTTATGTGCTTTAAGATAATGTGCTCTATTAACTTGCATACAGTGCTTGTTAGTGAAATTGGTCTGAAATTTGAGGGATCTGATTTGCTTCCTGTTTTGCGTATAGGTGTCACTTTAGCTATTTTCCTTTCCTTAGGGAGGGTGTGCGATGACAATGACTTGTTAAAAAGTATCACTAAAAATTTAAAAGGATTAACAACTTTCCAAGACAGGGAGGATTGATTTTTCAGATATGTAACCGCTTTTGATTATATTTTGATGGGTGGACTGTTAACACCCTTGTCGCCCCGGGTTTGAATGAGGTAAGCCTCTTGTATCTTCCGTGTGCGCTCTCCGTAATATATTTTCAAAATCTTCTTGTCGCGGGCTGGCATGCAAGAGTATTGTTCACATTAAATGGGCAGGTTGTTGCTGCTGCCAGTATTGAGTGACTTCCAAGAGTTCCGACACACGCTCGTGGATGCAGCTTCCTGTTTGCTAATGTAAGACATGCAACACGAGAGCAGTATCTCATACAACACAAATAATACGGCGCTTTGTACTTCAATTCAATCCAAGCGTTCTTTATTTCTCTCAAAGAGAAAACGCTACTTACAGAGTAGCTTGACTGGACCCGGAGCCTTCTTCAGGGCAACATACAGCATGGTTAATAAATACAAAAATATAAACATGTGAACAATTTTCAGCAATGGAAAGAAATTGAAAGTGGAAACAATGGAACAGGTAACAAAAAATGAGAAACTCATACAGACAAGCAAATTGTAAATATAAAAAATCCAGAACATACTACCACTCAGCGCTCGTAGTATCCATGAGGACGAAAACAAATTACACATGTTAAGCATATATTATTTTTGAGATAACACAGATAGAAAACCGAGGCACGCCAGGAAAACGGAACACGAAGTTCTCAAGAGAAAAAACTATTATTATTCATGATATTGCTGCGTGCCTGTCGGAACTGAGGAGAAAGAGGACGAAGCTGAGTGCAGTGTATGAAACTGATCCGTTCAGTGTTTGCCGCCTTCTACTCGTCACATTTTCTGGTGCAGCAGCCGGGTACGATTCCCCTTTTGCTGAGTTCCACCCCTCAAGGGCAACTGAGAGTCACCACAAAGAGTCAGCACGCAGTACCAGCCGCCGCCTCCGAGGTCAGTCGCCAGAGTTCGGGCCTTTGTCCTGCACGCCTGTGACCACCATGCATAGATCGAACACGAACAATGTGGCTAACGGAGAGAGTTCACCTCAGTTCGTCGTCCTCCTGTCTCGAATGACACCGTCCTTCCATGGCGAGCTTTATGAGGACGCTGAGGACTCTCTAGACCAATTCGAACGGGTCGCCAACTACAACGGCTGGGATGAGCAAAGGAAGCTGCATAATGTGTAATTTGCGTTTGAAGATAAGGCGCGGACGTGATTCGTGAATAACGAAACGACGCTATTATCATGGAACCGCTTTCGTCGCCAGCTGCTGGCGACCTTCAGCACCAACGACCGAAGGGAGCATGCGGAGTCGGCACTTTGATCTCGCTGCCATTCCCCGAACGAAAGTGTTGGAATGTACTACGAGGGCGTGATCCGTCTTTTTAGGCGTGCTGAACCAAATATGTCTGAGGAGAAGAATGTGCACCACCTTATGCGCGGGGTGAAATAAAAACTATTTGCTGGGCTCGTGCGCAATCCACCTGGCACATCAGATTTTCTAGCGAAGGTCGCCACGATGGAACAAACACTTCAACACAGGGCACACTACTATAACCTTGACGTGCCCGCCATGTGACCGGCCGTCTATTTCCGGCTGCAATGGTTCTGGTGAGACCTTAAGGAAGCTTGTTCGATCCGTGGTCAGAGAAGAGCTGAGACACATTCAGCTACAGAGTCTAACGTCGTCATCGAGGCTTCCCTCACTCGCGCAGGTCATTCGTGAGGAAGTTAGGCAAGTCGTCCCGGAGCCGTCTGTGCCTGCCGTGCAGCCAACGCCACCGAGTGTGCGTACGTAGGCTTCCGTACTTCAGCAGAATACCCTGTACGATTCTCCAAGAGCGAACAGCACTCGGCCTCATCCAAATCAGCACCATAGTGGGTACGACTCTCCAGAACCAGACTAGACACCCCTACACTTGATTCAAGCCCGCGTCGTCCTGCTCTTCTAGCCGAGGCACGGTTTCGAAAGACTGATGTCTGGCGTGCCCCTGACCAGCGCCATCTTTGTTAGCATGGTGAGGCCGGTCACATGCTGAGGTTCTGTCCGCACCGCCGCGCCGCACTTCGTGGCTTTCATCCGCGTGCACGGTGTCCCCGGAGAGGTGAACAACCACGCGAAATCGAGGAGTACCTGTCGGCGCACACGGATCTCTCAGATATCCCACACTACGGGTATCGCGTCATTACCTCTACCCGTTATCGTTAACCCAATTCAACGTCCCTCTGCATACCACACTGGCCGCTCGCCGAGCCCCCGCTCCCCAAGCCGTCAGGAAAACTAGGAAAAGCGACCTCGAGCGAACTTCCCAAAATCCTCCATCACGCTTCTTACAAGACAACGGCTATCAAATGGGGTGATGTAAAGATGAACCTGGGTGCGCAGCTTTGAACATACCGGTTCCTATCGATGATTTTCTCATTACCGCGTAGTTGATACGGCAGCGGACTATTCAGTTATGAGCAGTGGACTAGCCAAGAAATTGAAGAAAGTTTTACCCGAGTGCACTGGTCCTCAGATTCGCACAGCTGGGGGCACCTTATAACCTCGCCTGGAAGATGGTTGCGAAAGTTGCAATTGACGGATTTGTTTATGTCGGCGACTTTGTTGTTCTTACCCACTGTTCTCGAGATGTCATCCTCGGATTGGACTTCTTACAGGCTAACGTTGCGATAAGTAATTTGCAAGAATCACGTGGGACGTTTTCGCCGAGCCAAGCTATTGCGAGATCTAGCTTCGACGGTTCATCAACGCCCGCCTTACTTATCACAGCTGCTGACGTTACACTTCCGCCAAGAGGCAGCATTATGGTCTTGGTAGAAAGCGACTCACCGTGCGACCGCGACGTAATTGCAGAGAGGAACGTTTACCTGCTTCTTGAGAAAGGGATCTGCGCTGCAAGAGGATTTATTCGCATGCAGCGTAACCGTTGATTACAAATTTCGGGACCGAGTTTCAGCATATTGCGAAAGGAACGGCCATCGCGTATGTTGCCGACTTTATTGAGCCAGAAAACATCTGTACCCTGCGCCGTCATCGCCAGCAGGATGCGATGCACCCGACAATCTGTCAACTGTAGACATTATTCCCAATTTGTCGGTGGTCGAGCGGTGGCGACTCCTAGATCTCCTTCAGGATTTTCCTGGGTGCTTTGCAACGTCTTCGGAAAGGTGGGCGCACCCCTGTAGCCAAACACCGCATTATGGTTGACGCGGGGACCAAGCCGATTTCCCGACGCCTATACCGCGTGTCGTCAACGGAACGAGAGGCTACTCGAAGCCAGGTGCAAGAAATGCTTACTGACGACGTGGTGCAGCCGTCTACCAGCCCCTGGGCTTCGCCTGTAGTGTTGGTGAAGAAAAAAGATAACACCTTGCAGTTCTGCGTCGATTATCGGAAGTTAAATCAGGTGACAAAACGGGACATATACCCGCTCCCACGTATCGACGACGCATTGGACCGGTTAAGCAATGTCAATTTCTCGTCGCTTAACCTCAACAATGGCTACTGGCTGATAGACGTGCATGAAAGGGACAGAGCGGAAACAGCGTTCGTCTCCCCCGACGACCTTTATGAATTTAAAAAGCTTAACTTCGATCTCTGTTCTGCGCCAGCAACCTTCCAACAAATGACGGACACCGTTCTCTCTGGACTTAAGTGGCATGCGTGCCTGGTGTATCTCGACGATGTCGTAATATTTGTGGCTAGTTTTGAGCAGCACCCTGACCGGCTGCGAATAGTACTACAGGCGCTGCGTTTAGCCCAACTGACGATAAAACCACAGAAATTCCATTTCGGATTCCAGGAGCTCCGCTTTCTTGGCCACGTTATTAGTGCTGAGGGCGTGAAACGAGATCGCGACAGGACTGCTGCTGTGGAAAACTTCCCGCGCCCAACCGACAAAAAGTCCTTTAGAAGGTTTTTGGGGCTTTGTGCGTTTCGCTTCGTGCGTTACCGCGTTTCTTCGAGAATTTTTCAGCGATTGCCGAGCCTCTTACGCTTCTTGCCAGAGACAATGTTCCTTTCGCGTGGCAAGATGATCAAGAGGATGCCTTCAACGAGTTACATCGGCGACTGCAGGCCGCTCTGATACTTGCCTATTTTGATGAAAACGCTGCTACGAATATTCATACCGATGCCAGTAATTTTGGACTCGGTTCCATTCCATTCCAAAATGGCAGTGAGAAAGTTCTCTCTTACGCGTGTCGCTCTCTTTCAAAAGCAGAGGCAAACTACTCAACCATGGAAAAGGAATGTCTCGCGGTAGTTTGGGCGATAACTAAGTTCCGACCCTATCTTTACGGCCGCCCTTTTTGGGGCTGTGAGCGACCACCATTCGTTATGCTGGCTAGCCAACCTCAAAGACTCCTCTGGACGGCTTGCAAGGTGGAGCCTCCATCTCGAAGAATACGACATAACGGTTGTATACAAGTGCGGCCGTACGCACAATGACGCCGATTGCTTGTCGCGTGCACCAGTTGATGCTGCCCCTCCCGACTCCGAAGGAAAAGACTTCCTGTTTCTTGCTGTAGTCACGACCACCGACATGGCCCAGCGTCAACGGGCTGACTTCGATTTACGCCCGCTTATTGAGCATCTTGAAGGCATTGATGTAGCTGTCCGAGTGCTTTCCCACGGGGTTTATCCTCTTACAGCAATCGCAATCGCGTCCTATACAAGAGAGACTTTCAGCACAACAAGGAAACCTTTCTTCTCGTTGTGCCGTCCGACCTCCAGCCAGAAATTTTGCACGCATGCCACAAGGAGCCTTCAGCTGGTCCTTTAGGGGCACGTGAACATTAGCACGCATTCGACAAAAGTACTATGGGCCTAGATTGCTGCCTTCAATCCAGCTCTACGTGAGAACCTGCCGAGATTGCAAGCGCCGAAAGACACCTCCGATAAAACCTGCATGGCTTCTTTAACCGATACCGCCACCGACAGCCCCTTTCCAGCAAGTGGGCATGGATCTTCTGGGCCCTTTCCCAACATCCGCATCGGGGAACAGATGGATAGTAGTGGCGACGGACAACTTAACGCGATATGCCGAAACACAGCCACTTTCCCAATCCACTGCTACTGAATAGCTCAGTTTTTCCTCAAGACCATCGTACTGTGCCACGGAGCCCCATCGGTTAATAATACTGACCGCGGTACAGCCTTTACGGCTGAACTAATGCAGGCTCTCTTCAGTCTTACCCGCACAAGTCATCGTAGGTCTACTGCTTACCATCCGCAAACGAACGGACTGACTGAACGAACGCCTCAATAGAACACTTGCAGACATGATTTCCATGTATGTCGACGTTGAACATCGCACGTGGGCTGAAGTTCTTCCGTATGCAACTTTTGCATACAATACTGCTGAACAGGAGACGACGCGTATTGCGCCCTTTCAGCTAGTCGACGGTCGTCCCGTCAATATTGCAGTGCCAGTATTGATTGCTTGTCAGCATCGAATGTATCTTGGCATACATTAGTCACTATCCTCCCGCCAGTCGTCATGGCTTCCCAATATTGGATATGTGCAATTACAGTGGTCGATGTTGCCTGACGAAGTGCAATGGCGTGCCAAAATACCATACATCTTTACATAAGTTTATCGATATTCTCCTGCCACCATTGATGGCCTATGAACTAAGAATATTTACTGCAATACGATGGTCAATATATTACTACCAGTTGAGATGGTTTACCAATATTGTATCCATCATGGGTTATAGTGGTCGATATTTTATGGGCAGCTGCTATGGCTTGTCGACATTGCAGGCAACATTGTATGCATTGATTGATATGATCCTGTTAGTATAGATGGCTTATCTGCATTGAATACATTTTGTCATGCAGTGGTCGATGTGGCCTCGCCACTTTTGGGGTCTTTCCAACAACATATATAATTGTATTATAGTGGTCGATATTGTCCCCTGAGGTTTGACGGCTGGAAAACCATTGCACATATCTTTACACGTGGTGGCCGGTATTGGCTTGCAGATATTAACGATCAATGCTCAACCTATATATTCTGATATAATCTAGTCTCGAACAATACTGTCATGTCCATCGCGATAGCTTTCCAGAATGTTTTATAAAAGTCAACAGTATATTAAGAGTAGTACAGAACATATATTTAAGAAAAATAGCTTAGGCGGTAAGGCCGCGGTTGGTATAGAGTCCTCCCTCATTGCTATAGTGGCTGAACCCCTGCCGGGGTAAAGCATCATTTTCTTGACAAACCCATGCTATTAAATAAACGCAGACATTCTTGAGCCAAAACTTTTAGAAAGCCCCGAAATGAATGACTGAGTCGCACTACGCATGTACACAAGGTATGCCTTGTGTAATGAGCACGTCACTGCCATCGAGTCGGACGCGTGGCTTATGCCGTCTACGAAGCGCTTAGAAATGCCCGACTGTTGCGCTGTTCTCAACTGTGCAGAAGTTTAGTACAGAGGTGGAATGCGCAGTGGATGCGGGCTCTACCATTCCTTCTATACGTCTTCAGCGTGATGCGTGAGGCCACTCATACGTCAAAAGTTTAAGAATACTTCGTCGCCCTCCTCAATAAAATCGCAACAAAACAGACGCATATTTTTTTAAAGCTGACAACGGTCGCTGCCTATGTATAGAAACAAACTACGGCGCAGTATACAAGCATATACACTTCTGCAATCTGCAATAAGGCAGTAAGACGTAGCACCTTCAAAACCATATATGATATAGTCTTAATTCCCGGCTTCATTCGTAGCAATGAGGTTTTACGTCCACAACCTGAAAATTTTTGTCTGTGACTGAAAATAGACACGCAAATTATTTATTTATGCACTATTTCATTTGCGTGGTGAACGAAAACTGAATGTGATCAAATGCTGGAAAACAGGTCGAAGAGCGTGTGCTAGTGAAGGCAAATGCTGTACCGTTTCGCCATGTACGCTAGCTGACTCCCCAACTCGGCGCCAGCACCTACTGTATTGCGTCGTAGATGATCTGGTATAAGCACAGAAGACGGGCTAGCTGCAGCACATTTTTTGTTGTAATTTACAACAGCCATAAACTTGCACTTGATTCCTATATGCCGGCGTGCTCTGCTTTGAATGCTTCAGCAAGGGGCAAATAATAAACAAATTCCTTAGGCTATCGATGCTGCATAGCTCATTGTCAAGAGGTATATCCGCCCACATAAAAAAAAATGCATTGTTTTGTATACGTTCTTTACCTTCGCCTGGCAGAGTAAAAAAATTAGCTTTAATTCTCAAATGTTCTGGAAGGAAGTGTATTTAATTCAATACCATTGCACGCTGCCTAACCGTTTACTACAGGTTGTATACGTGTTGCAGCTATTTAGCTAGTTCGGACTTATTGTTTGCAGGTAAAGATTTCAACGAGAAAATATTGAAGAAGCTTGAAGCATAGCAACCCCACAAACGAGGACTGTTAATGAGCGTTAATGAATTTTTGTTCTACAGAAACAAACAAGCATGATGTAATGAATACGTGTTCACCACCGAAATATTTGTCATAAAATTATTGTTCTGCCTGGTCATGCTGCTCTTCAAGGAAACTATTTTTGTCCGAAAGCGCGTGTGTAACTCTCATGACCTGCCTTCGCATATTTTTGGAAAGTCGGCTTAACATCACGCGTTTAAATACTTGTTCCTATGCGGTATTGTGGGAAGATTCTCCATGTTTTTTAGTAATATCATCAAAACATATTGCGACCAGACCGAAGGTATGTAAACCTAGAAATTACGTTCGTTCGCTCTAACAGCTTACAAAAAAGGTACGTTCTTTCTAGCAGTGTGACACAGGCGGCTATTTGCGACGCAGCTGCGCCAGGCTTCGCCGTGGCAGCATACGCGTTCTTCGTTCCCACGCTTCAGCAGCGTCCACTGAACTTCGATGGAATTCGAACTTTTGGTGCCATTTGAAACCATGCGGACAGCACTGCCGCGCTCGCACGACTGGCACCAGCGCGCTCTCTCTCTTCGCTATTTCCTCTTCTCTCTAGCAGCGCAGGTGCGCGCCTCGCGGGTTGTCTGCTGCAGCTACGCTCGCACTCGGAGAATAAACAGTAGAACCACGACATGCCTCGTCCTCTTAGAACAGTCTGCAACTCAGTATAAGTACCACTGACCCTTTATTTTAGGATATATTTTCGTAACGGAGTAGGTTTTGTGGAACATATGCTGCTTATTTGTCTGCCACGTTACTACACTTCCCTGCAAGAGAAAAGACTCAGGATCACTAGGACGGACCTTCGCATGCCAATTTAGTCTTGGGCTGCTTTGGTTGACGCTGCATGCAAGGTTGTGCTGAACCACCGGTAAGATATCAATTTTTTATACAGTGCGGCATATTAACTGGAAATTATTCATTTTGTCAGTCATTGGCACCTGATACGATGAACGAAATGTGTTTATCTGCTGTTTATGCACGCCGATAGTCAGAACAGCTTTTGCTTCAACTCTATTGCACCAAACAGAAAATCTGCATTCTTCATGAATTCCAATTTCAGCACGCTGACTTGGAGACGCGAAGTTTGCAGCAGTGGCACATTTAACTGCTCATGAACAGTTTGCCCAAGTTGTACTAAAACAAGTCTGCATATTATTGTGCCGTATTTTTGTTTTTTGTTCGGAGATGTTTTGTACGAAATGGAAGATGGTGTCATGCTAGCTGCTCGAGCATACATGGGCAAGGGCTGCAGAAAGCTGCTGTTCTTATAACCGAAGCAAAAGGCGCATGCTAGAGATGCTGGCTTGGCAGACACCTGAAGCTGCCAATAAAGCGGCGTCTTCTTCCAAGCTGGGATCTGCCGACACGTTGTCAATGGACCCAACCGGAGATGAAGTCCTGGAATTCTGAAATAAATTTGCCTACAGTTTTGTTTCCCTATTTACCACATGCACACCTAATAAATATTGATGAAACGAACAATTCTGGCATTTTTGTGTCCACGTATACTTTCAGGAGACTGTATGTATATTATTAGCTGCATGTAAAAAAACTGCACAAAAACAAACTCAACCCTGTGTTTGGCGCATGATGGCCTTAGCTGCCTCTATGCCGTAACAGCCATCAAATAAAAAATAGCCACAAAAACAAGCATTCAACAATAATGGGATTGCCTGGATGCCAATGATGCAAAGCCAGTGGACAAGCTTGGGTGGCCGATATCGGGCAGCCGATGAGCCTAGCTGGATAGCAGTTCTTAAAAGCCAGTGAGTACGTTTGGTTGCAAGTATTGGATAGCCAGTGAGAGTGGCTGGATGTACGTTATATAGGAGCCAGTGGGTATGCTTGGGTGGAAGATATTGGGTAGCTGTTGGGTAAGATTAAATGCTGATAAACAACCTAGTATGCCATTAGTGGCCATTGTAGGAAAGCCAGTCTAGTAGATTTTATCAAATCTTGGCACGGGTAGCACGCTAATGAAATGCTGTTATTGGCCCCAATACTGGGGTCGGTTTTCCTCAATATTGAACTGATGGTGGTCCATTGACGGCGTGCTACTAGGGTTTTCTGGATTTCTGATTCGGAATAGATAATCAATTGCGAGCGCCGATATCGGTTTCTGCAAGTAAGCGTCTTACCGTTTGCTGCCAGGTGCCTCGCTCGGAGAAGACTATGCGGCACCTAATCACACGGCGAGTGTGGGCTTACACAATCTTCTCCTAGCCTTAGAATGTGGGCAGCTTCTATGCTTTCACGTGTGATATGATGCGAATTTCTCGCGATGACAGTGCATTCGCGGAGAAAAGGCTCACAGGAACGGGTGGGGCGCTTTAGGTAGTGTAATGTGTACACTGTTGTACACATTATAGTAGCCCAGAAAAAGGAAAGGGAACTTAATGAAGGCTTTCAAATTAACAACACGGATGACATATGTGCTAGCCCCCCTTTCCTTGCGTTGGCAGGAATATAAATTACTTGTCTTCGTCATCGCATGCCGCGAGGAAAAAGGGGCGGGCAGCAGTAAATCCTTGTGTGCATGACGATGCAACTGCTCATTGATGGCTCTATATTTACGTCATGTATGTGTCCAATAAAAACTAGTTGCAGTCTAGTGGGTGTCCCTTGTGTATCGTGTACTTTGTGTCCGTGTGTCTTTTATCACTAAGAAAATAATTCCGGAAAGAGAATATTTGAGCTAGCTGCAGTTAGGTTAATAAGATCGTCCTACTCTTGTTTAGAAGTTTTCATGTTCAGGATTCCTGAATTCTTCCTTTAGTTCTTATTGACCCTTTGGCTTTGATTGTGGTCGTCCCTCCTGCTTTTAACAGCTATGTTTACTGTTTAATTGCATTTATATTCTGCTCTCAATGGCCTTTTGATTTTTTTTATTGCTTTTTGTTATCATGTCTTCGCATATTGTTATTTGTTATACTTTTATTGTCTATTGACATCATACCTTTATTCTCAGCCCCGCCCTGGCGGTCCAGTGGTTACGGCACTGGACTACTGTGACCAAGGACGCGAGATCGAATGCAGGCCGCAGCGGCCACTTTTTTATGGAGGCGAGAAGCAAGGCGCCCTTGTGCTGTGCACTGTCAGTGCACGTTAAACAACCCCAAGTTGTTTAAATTTCCAGTGTCCTCTACTATGGCGTCTCTCATAGCCTGAGTCACTTTACGACGTTAAACGCGATAACAAACTTGTGTTCTTACAATTTTTGTGTGTTACAAGGTGCAGCATTGTAATCTCGTGTCTTTTTCACATTTGTTATCTTCCTGTCGCGTAAAATTCGAGCAGCTGTTGCCCATGTTTTACCATCCATTTGTTTATACATGCGGCGTCGTTCTGCCATAAAATATCCACTTGAAGTTAGTGCTGTGTCGTCCTATGCCTTCACTGTCTATGTCTTGAAGGTGCGCAGTCTCTTTTTGAAACTTGAATTACCAACTAGCTCGTTTCAGCAGCCTTGTAGAAACCTGCAGTGCAGCGTGCTATTTATTTACTCAGTGGTTTGCATCATCTTGTGCTGCCCCCTTATGCCGAACATCTCCAGTCACTGCTGCTTGTATTTCCCAAACAAATAAGAATGACACTTAAGCTCCGTCTCAAGAGTTGTCATGGTAGCGCCTGGAACGCCCCCTGTTCGAACCGCGAACTTAAGAAACAACTACTCTGCATTATTTATTTAGATTAATATTACTGTAACATCAATACACAAATATGCACACGTTAGTCATACGCACTACAAAGCGTTTACTAGGCCATAGCGTTCATAGGCCCTTTCCTAGCCTATATGAGTCACGTGTCCGTGTTACATGCAGGGGACCTGCATCAACGAATATGTATTAATTTTTTCTATATTAAAAACGGCCTTATTAAACGACCTTTCTCTTCAAGTTTGGCTTAATTTGTATTCTCTCGCATTTCATTAGGTTGATTTCTAAGAACTGAGGTTTTTACCGAAAGCCACAGCATGAAGGCAACGCTGAGTATTGAACAGAATTAGTTCATGATGATATCTTGTTTTTCATTCGACATTGCGGTGCGGGTTACAAACACAAAATAAATGCCCATGGCACATTACAAAGCTCAACGGAAAATGCAAGTAATGAATCACAATCCCGTAAAAAGAAAAACATGGGAAAATAAATTTCAGAGCAGCCAGCGATAGACCCTTTTCATCAATAATAAACTGCGATGACATTAGTTTTTAGCAGCAAAGGAAGATACATGCATGCGCGTTCATAATTAGAGGGACAAGGCTATCGTCACATTTTTTCGCGACCTAGAAACGTATACCAGCATTGAAGCGATAGCCACGCAAAAATAAAACAGAAACAATTACAATGTAGAAAAACACATGCATGTGCACTGACATTAATATCGATAGCCGCGACCAATAAACCTTCGCGTAATAATTGTAATTAAGATTTATTGAAGTCTGCATACACGGATAGAGGAGCAAGCAAGGCTAGAGAGAGGGAGCGCTGGTTAGGCGAGTACCCTGGTAATATTGAGCCACTGCGCGATGGTGCCCCGGCCCCTTTCATCTGAATTGCCGGGGGCCTCGTCATTCTGCAGGCAGGTTCCAGCATGCTGTGCCTTCCTCTGCGCTTTTCTTCTTACACATCAGGCAGAGACTTTTTCAAAACAGAAATTACATTCAAGGTAGTACAAGGGCCTGCTGAAAACTGCAGTTCACGTACACCGAGCTTTTTGAGACGATGCGAGTACCTATAGCTTTTCAGTGTTTTCCGGTGACATTTATAAAGGTGATACGTCCTGCTATTATTGAGGCGAAAGCTGTGGTAGCATATTGGCCACAAAACAATTGTCGCAGTTGGTTAGATTTTTTTAACAATATCACCTTAGTTCAGAATATTTCAGTCAGTTTCAGTATTCAGTCGTAATATTAGCACTCTATTGCTTCAAAAATACTTTATAAACTGCTTGTAGAGCGTGAGCAATATTTTTGCATTGAAGTAAACTTGAAGGGTTTAAAATCGTTAAACGTCGCTTTTGTTTCTTGTCCTACCATGCTATGGTCGAAAGTTTCCACATCTCCCTTGTAAGAGCTTATATTGTAAGAACGTAACAGTTTCCTCTCAACACTTATGGTACACGTTCTAAACCGTCCGTCAGTGCAGCGGATGTATTCTTATCCGCATGCGATTTTTATCGTAAGTTGTCATTTCATAATCCATACGTACGTTACCTCTAGTGCGATTAATGCAGTGCTCCGCGTGCTCTGGTTATCCTATCCAGTTAGCGTGGCTGAAAACTTGAGTTTACCTTAGAGCTGGTAGCACTGCTGCATTCGTCCTTATGCTATCTTAAGTGAGCGACTATACGGCGAAACGTTTCTCAAATTTGGGTTCCTTGTAGTGATTTATTCGACATGCTGTGGGGGGCTGTGCTAGCTAGCTTGGCAGTGGGTTCAAAAAACGGTCCTTTAGGTTCTCATAGCGTTTTGTCCTTTCCCGTAATAAAGGTAAAAATAAAAAAAAAAAAGTTTGCGTCTGTCATAAGCTGAGTCGCTTTGGGACATTAAACCCCACGAACAAAAATATGGCCTTATTTTATTTGCCGCAGGCTGCCTAGTAAGCGTGCGAAAGCTGAAATCTAAATTTCCGTCTCGGCCGCAGCGGTTGCCTTCTTATACAGAAGAAAGGCAAGGCACCCGTGCACACCATGCGACATATCTGCACTTTAAAGAGCCCTTGGCGGTCTCAATCTGTTCAGAGCCTCCCCTGCAGCGTATTTCATAGCTTTACTGGTGTTACATTTATAGAATGGCATACCTGTGTACGATACTATAGCTGCACCCTGTTTCTCACTACAAAACACCGCGGCAGACGCCAGCACCTAAATTAAGCACAGCCCAGATCGACCTATACAGCGATCACTATTAGTTACCTTTCAGAACCCACAAAAGCTGTCAAAACTCAGTACCGTCCGCTCTTGTGTCAGTTCAGGAAAAAAATTATGCTAGTGCGAGAGCCCTACGAGGTCTATCAATATGTATCTCATGGCTGTCGTCAAATCTGACCCCTTTGGTCGTACAGGTCTCGTCTGTACGAAACAGGCTAGCAAGGGTTCACAGTGCGCGATGGCCTTCTTCAGGTGCAGTAAGGTAAATGCGGCAGCACCGCCTTCCTATCTCCGGGATGCTCGATCCTCGCTCCACTAGCCCTAACAATTATGAGAGAAAGTTGCAGCTGTGCAACAGAGATAAGGGACAGCGACGTAAGGAAAATGACGTTGGCGGCCCTGTAGCTAGTCTTCGATGCAGTGAATCAACATTATTATAGTCATGAGCGACTCGCCCAACATGCTGCTCCATTGCCCCAATCTCTATTGAGCGACGGAAGAAGACGTACCGGTGCGCACCACAAGGGCTGTGACGCGGCTGTTGCCGTAGTAGCGCGTCTGCAACACCTGCGTTCCGCTGAACAGCACGTGCTGACGGTGGTGCTCGGCCGAGAACTCCTCGTCGCTGGCCAGCAGCGGGCTCTTGAGCACGGGCGCGCTCTCGCCTGCAACCACACAAGAAAACCCTCACGTGAGCAGCACTGAACGGAACATAGCGGCCACCGTGCTCTCTTTTATCGCCGTGTTATTTATTCCGTGCCCTGTTAATTTTTACAATTTGATGTGTTCTGCAGTGTACTCTTGTGACGCGCTGTGCTGTGTAAGCATGCGGTTTTGTCATGTGCTGTTTTTTCGCGTCTCGGCTATCTGAAAACCCAACTGTCATGCGACACCTTGATGCAGCGCCTGCAGGCACTGGACTGAAATTGAATCAGCTATGTGTTGACGCAGTTAGGCTGTTAGGTGCAAGGTACTTAGGGTTTACAAATTACATTTGTGAATGTACGCGACGTTAAGTGAATGCAATGGGTATATAAAAGACATGACCAGAGCAGAGCGCCTAGTTTTTGATCAATAATCCTAGGCATTTCAGCTTTTTAGCTTTTAGGTGCAAGCGTCAAACTATATCAGCAGAGATTCGCGCAGTACGGAGTCGGCGCTGTATGATAGGGCAAGACGCTAAAGAAAGGTATGTGACGCCTCGGCCATGCTCCTCGCTATTTTGTGGCCCAAATTGTGCGAAGTTTCAAGTTTCGAAAGATACAGCACGCCGGACGGTTTTGTGCACGCTTTATTTCCAAGCATCGATCGCCGTACGACTCGACCCAGAGGGAGAGCGCTCCTGAATGAAATACAGAGATTTTAGCCGGCATGAATATTCGCTGACATGTTACTCTGCATGGAGGAGCGAATTGGGGAGTAAAGATTGAAGAATTGTGTAAGAAAAGAGTGTGGTCATTGAAGAACGTTGTAACATAATAGTCCACTGAATGATGGCTTTTTGGATGAGACCGAAGTCCCGTTCTGCGCATGTAAAGCGGTGTGATAGTGAATGGGCAATTTAGAATCTGTATAAAACAAATTTACCGTCTAAAAATGCAAATAAGAATGTGATTGCACGTCGCTGCTGTCTGCAGCAGCCTAAATGATCTAATTTAGAATCCGCTGTGAGAAGTACTTGGGTGAAAAGCTGCTTGCATGGTTCACAGTGTGCACATTCGTTGGCGTACGCTGGACATTCGAGCAGAATATGATGTATACAGTCTCAATTGAGCCGCAGTTGTCACAATACAGACTGTCTGATTGTTTGAAATGGTATCGTAGACTGTTAGTAGAGGAAGCATTAGACGGAGACGATAATAAATTGTTTCTGGATGACGCGGGAGCAGGAGTGGTGCATCGGAGAAATGGGTGTCTCCTTGGAGTGAAAATCCGTTGCTCTCCGGTATCACGTCCTGTCAGCGCCTGTATTATTGCGTGTCCACGGTAGTAAACCTAAGCCACATGCATGATAATAATATATGTCTTTTGACAGCAATGCCATGCCGCGGCTAATCACAACTCATTAATTGGGGATCTGCCGTGATGCGTGACGTAGTTGTGTATATCAGTGGGGGTCATATTGCCGGTCAGGACTCATGATGCGATAGGTGTTATTTTAGTTAAAACACCCCCTGGCTCATAAGTATTTACCAACGCAGGCAATGATCCACAATAATTGAGCGTGCGTCAGGTCATGGCGAAATCATATTAGCAAATGTGAGGTCATGACACGTGTAAAGACATAATGAGAGGTGCAAACATTTTGTGTCAAGCACTGAATAGTTGACACGTGCGGCGCCACATGTGGTGCGATGTATGGTGATTACAGTGAGTAGCTATCCATTTTTATTATTACACATGTAGCATCAACAACGTCCCGGGAGCAGCCCAGCGCCGCTAAAGTGAAAAGCAACAAGGAAGCGGCAGGTAGATCGAGTCTGTTTTGACGAGAGCGCGGTAGGTAGCCATCAGCGATCCAGGGCTATTAAGATATGCAATGACGCACCCGTCCTCCACTGGTGCAGTTAGTAGCGACTGCGAGATTCTGAACCCGAGAAAGCAAACTGGAACTTGGGACCCGCGAGTTGCTGTGAAGGAGACTTCAAATACGCCATGACTGATGTGAGTGCCTCTTGAATAGCCGAGCTCGCTATGCAATGGTTCCCAGGCAATTAATATTTGGGTTGGAAGACGTCCTACATGTTACTGGGGATGAACAAAGGGCGATTCCTAGTAGCTCCAGGACGAATGAAGCGGCCGGGCTAAAGCCAAAAGGACGCTCAGTTGTGGATGTGTCGGGAAGCGACCGGAAAGTCCGATGTTGCAAGGAGATATATCACATAGCAACATGGAATGTAAGATCTATGACGCAAGGTAAACTGGATGTCGTCAAGCGAGAAATGGATAGCTTGAACATTGATATCTTGGGTATCAGCGAGCTCAAGTGGACCGGAATGGGAGAATTTAATTCCGGCGACCATTATGTCTTTTATTGTGGGCACGAATCCAGGAAAAGGAATGGGGTCGCTCTCATAGTAAACAGAAGAATCGGCAAAGTAGTGCTAGGGTACAATCCCAAAAATGACCGAATGATTTCACTTCGGATCCAAGGTCACCCTTTCAACATAACAGTTGTCCTAGTGTATATACTAACCACTGCTGCTGAAGAAGCTGACGTTGAGAGATTTTATGCTGACCTGCAATGCCTTTTAGACCGCACTCCATCATCAGACATCCTTTCTCTCATAGGAGACTGGAATGCTTAGGTGGAGAGTGAAGAAATATCCGGAATTGCAGGCAAGTTCGGTCTTGGCGAGCCAAATGAAGCTGGGCAGAGGCTAGTAGAGTTTTGTCAAGAAAACAGCCTGACCATAGCGAATACTCATTTTCAACAGCACAAGAGGCGCCTGTACACTTGGTCTTCACCGGACAGTCTGTACAGGAATCAGATCGATTATATTCTTTGCCGGCAGAGATGGAGAAGCGCTACACAAGCAGTAAAAACAAGGCCTGGGGCCGATTGTGGCACCGATCATCAGCCTCTTGTTGCCAAGTTTAAGCTTCAATATAGGAAAACGCAGAAAACTAGAAGGCCTTTCAGGTATGATCTGGATCAAATTCCATCAGAATATGCTGTGGAAGTGAGGAATCGATCTCAATAATTAGATCTGGAAGACAGAGAGCCGGAAGAGATGTGGACTGATGTTCGTGATATAATACAAGAGGTTGCTACTAAGGTAGTTCCAAAGCAAAAGAAATTCAAGCAAAATGGTTAACTGAAGAGGCTTTGCAAATAGCTGAAGAAAGGAGGATGGCAAAGTTATGGGGGAAAGAGAAAGATACAAGGTTCTCAATGCGGATTTTCAGAAAATAGCAAGGAGAGATAAGAACGCCTTCCTGAACATACAGTGCCAAGCAGTTGAGGACAGCAGCCAATTAAGGAACACAACAGCTCTGTATAAGACAATCAAAGATATCAATGGAAGCTTCTGTGCTATGCTGGGCGTGATAAAGGACAAACGAGGCAAGGACCTCACTGAAGCCTCAGAGATAAAGAAGAGGTGGCAGGAATACACAGAAGAACTGTACAAGAAGGACCCGAATGTACAAACCCATCATAAGACGGTTGTGATTACTGATCTCGAGCCAGGCATCCTGAAGAGTGAAGTTGAATGGGCCTTAGCCAGCCTTGCTAAGAACAAAGCTAGCGGAATTGATGGCATTCCAGCAGAGTTGCTTCAAAACCTCAACCATGACGCTGTTAACATTCTGCATACGTTATGTCAGAAGATTTGGACAACCCTGCAGTGGCCACAGGATTGGAGGAGGTCAGTTTACATCCCCATTCCAAAGAAAGGCAGTGCCAAAGATTGTTCCAACTACCGCACGATCGCGCTTATTTCGCATGCTAGCAAGATTATGTTGAAAATCCTCCAAGGAAGGCTGCAGCAGTATGTGGATCGGGAGCTTCAGAACGTGCAATATGGGTTTCGCAAGGGCAGAGGAACTAGAGACCAAATTACCAACCTTCGCTGGATCATGGAAAAAGGAAGAAAGTTCCAGAAACCCATTTACTTCTGCTTCATTGATTATGCGAAAGCGTTTGACTGCGTAGATCACAGCAGATTGTGGCAAGCTCTCCAAGAGATGGGAGTTCCAATTCACCTCATCTGTCTCCTCAGGAATCTGTATGAAGGATAAGAGGCCACAGTCAGAACTGGACATGGTCTTACTAATTGGTTTCCGATTGAGAAAGGAGTGAGGCAAGGCTGCATACTGTCGCCCAGCCTATTTAACCTATATGCAGAGTGCATCATGAGGAAGGCCGGTCTGGACGAGTCTTCAGCTGGAGTGAAGATTGCTGGAAAACGTATCACCAACCTTAGATATGCAGATGATACCACTTTAATGGCAGAAAGTGAAGTGGAACTCATGAGACTTCTGATGAGCGTACAAGAAGAGAGTGAGAAGTTCGGGCTTAAACTAAACATTAAAAAGACAAAGATCATGGCGTCTTGCCCTATCAAGTCCTGGAGCATCAATGGACAAGAAGTGGAAGCTGTGACAGATTTTCTCTTCTTGGGCTCCAAGATTACATCGGAAGGAAACTGCAGCCATGAAATTAGGAGACGCCTGCTTCTGGGAAAGAGAGCAATGGTTAGCCTTGACCGCCTAGTAAAGAGCAGAGACATTAGTCTGCCAACCAAGATCCGTATAACTCGTACTATGGTCTTTCCAGTTGTGATGTATGGATGCGAGAGTTGGACTGTGAAAAAGGCTGACGCCAAAGAATTAACGCGTTTGAATTGTGGTGCTGGCGAAGACTCTTGAGAGTTCCTTGGAGTGCCAGAAGATCAAACCAGTCAATATTGTCGACCATAAACCCTGACTGCTGATTGGAAGGTCAAATTCTAAAGTTAAGGCTCAGCTACTTTGGTCATCTGATGAGAAGAGAGGAGTCGCTGGAAAAAGGTTTGATGTTGGGAAAGGTTGAGGGTCGCCGGAGAAGGGGTAGGCAGCGAACGCGATGGTTAGATGGCATTCTTGAGGCACTGCAGATGAAGTTATGTGATGTTAGGAAGATAGTGAGAGACCGGAAAGCGTGGCGTGACATGGTCCACAGGGTCACGAAGAGTCGGACACGACTGAACGACTGAACTGAACCCATGTCACACAGTGTATGGCCACCGCGCTTCAATTCCTGTTCATTTTTTTTAATCGAGCTCGTGCTGCTTCATTCTCACGTGGATGTTATTTTCGCCAAATATGAAGTTGATTACTTAGAGCCGGGAATCTTTTCTGCCATGTCTTAAGCCTCTTCGTTAGGGTTACAGTCCTTTCAGCGAGCCGCTCCTTGGCGATTCGCTTTCACATTTCCCTCTCTGAGAATTTCTGCTAGCGTTCAACTGATACCTTTTGAAGCCTTAAGGTTCTGTTCTCCAGGAAATACAGCCCTGGCTTTCTCGTCGTTGAGGTGAAAATATACGGCCATGGCAGCTGCCAGATAGCGACGTGGTCGGGCGCTGAGTAGTGTGGCGTCACGAGACCACATAACCTGGACGCCTACCAAATCGCCTAGTAATACGAAGTGCACTGGCAAGTTTCGTAGTGTAGGACCCATTTCGACGAACCAAAGCTCGCCTTTGTGGTAATACAGCATACTGTATTGTAGAAATAGGGCTGAAACGTGGAGGCTAACCAAAAGAGTCCTACTTAAGTTGAGGAAACCCAGAGGGCTATAGAACGAAAAATGGCAGGGGTAACATTAAGAGATAGGAAGCGTGCAGAGTGGGTCAGAGAAATAACTCAGGTTACCGACATTCTAGTGAAAATTAAGAAGAAGAAATGGGCATGGGCAGGACATGTAGTGCGAAGAGATGATAACCGATGATCGCTTAGGGTAACAAACTGGATTCCAAAAGGAGGAAAGCGTAGCAGGGGGCGGCAAAAAGTTAGGTGGGCGGATGAGATTAAGAAGTTCGCAGGGGCGAAGTGGATGCAGCTAGCACAAAACCGGGTTAAGTGGAGAAATATGGGAGAGGCCTTCGCCCTGCAGTGGGTATAGTCAGGCTTATGATGATGATGATTGTAGAAATACGGACTCCGATGGAAGATTTTGCCGTGTGGGACCCGTTTCGACGAACCAGAGCTCGTCTTTGTGACAATACAGCATACCGTGTTGTCAAAATACGGAGTTAACTGGCAAGTTTAGCAGTGTAGGACCCATTTCGACGAACTGGAACTAGTCTTTATGGTAATACAGCATGCCGTGTTGTCGAAATACGGAGTGCACTTGCAAGTTTTATAGTGTAGGACCCGTTCCAACAAAACGAAGTTCGTGTTTAGGGTAATACAGCATTCCTTGTTGTCGAAATACAGTGCACTGGCAAGTTTGGCAATGTAGGACCCGTTTCGACGGTCCGAAGCTCGTCTTAGTGGTAATACAGCATACTGTGTTGTCCAAGCATGGAGTGCACAGACAAGTTTTGCAACGTAGGACTCGTTTCGATGAACCGAAGCTCGTCCTTGTGGTAATACAGGATACTGTTTAGAAGAGCTTTTTGTTGGGCGAGTAGGTGCCTACTAATGTAGGAAAAAGTGCGCACAGAAAGACACACACAGGAAAAATGAACACAAGGTAGGCAGAAAGCGCTCGTTCTGCCTGCCTTGTGTTTATTTTTCCTGTGGGTGTCTTTCTGCGCGTACTTTTTCCTACAACAGCATACTGTGTTGTCGAAATACGAAGTGCACTGGCAAGTTTTGCAGTGTAGGACCCGTTTCGACGGTCCGAAGCTCGTCTTAGTGGTAATACAGCATACTGCGTTGTCCAAGTACGGAGTGCACTGGCGAGTTTTGCAGCGTCGGACCCGTTTCGAAAAACAGGAGCTTGTGTATGTGCTTGTCGAAATACGACGTGCACTGGCACATTTTACAGTGTAAGACCCGTTTTGACGAAGCGGAGCTCGTCTTTGTGGTAAACATTGTAATAGTAAGCCTAATCATCGCTGCAGGGAATGGAAATGTGTAAGTAATTGTGGTGCGGAGGAACGAGGCACAACACGTCAGCTGGAATTTCTGCAGGTATTTTTGCACATTTGAAGTCGTGTCGCGATTTTGTTAGATGCAATTTATATTCATCATCATCAGCAGCAGGAGCAGCAGCAGCGGGATTATACCTAGTGCAACGGCATACCCTCTCCCATATTACTCCAAATAACACGATCGTGCGCTTGCGGCATCCACTGTATGCCTGGGAACATATCATGAATGTACTATATACGTACCCCCCTTTTCGAGGATGCTCAGCATCTTGTTTAGGTAGTGTCGTTTGTCAAAGACGACTGCGCGTTTTTCTTGCCAGCGGGGAGGATTACAATTTATTGTCGCGCAAATTTTAGTGCCCTTTTCCTTCGAGCGGAAGAGGATCCAGTACTCGAAGCCAGTGTAGCTTGGACAGCACGCTGCCGACTAGGGTGCATTCCAGTGCCGTCGGGATGGCTTCACATTCTTTACCGCAGTTTCGGCGGCCCACACTATCTGGATATGTCCTGCCCCGAATTGGAACTGGGACAGATCCTCAACACTGAGAGGGGCGTCGAGTCTGTGCCGAACAGCTGCGCACGGCAGAGCGGTTAGAAGCTCTGTAACGATGCATGCGACAGAGTGGAAGCTTTTATTTTATTCAGTTCTTGGTCGCAATGTCAGCTTAAATTGGCATGTAAATGGCCGAGGCACGTAATCAAATTGGCGGCGTAAGGTAAACTATGGCTGGCTCGATGGAATTCAAGTAAGGCTGGAGGTTTTCTATTTTACAAATTTTTTCTACATAGTAGCAATCTTTTTTGTGGACACTTAATGAGGACACGCCCCCGTCTCTCGATGGCCTCCATAGTTATGCTGACCTTTTTGAATGAAAAGGACGGCGGGGATGAAGTTGGGGAGCTTTGGTTTGAAAATTATTTGAAGCGGAAGTATAGAAATACTTCCGTTCTCTTACCTCGGTGGTAAGTCACACGGCAAAGAACTTAAAGGGAATCTGAAACGGTTTTGAATTGCATAAAAATGCGGTGGTTGGAAAAATGTGTCAATCATGTGTGTCAATTATGTTTTAATTCTGTCGATAAGAAAAACAGAAATCGCTTGTTAAAACGCGCCGCGTTCACGCTCTCGTCGCTGCCGGGAGCGGCGAGGGCGGGGCGTCGAAACGGGAACAGGCGGGTGTGACGTCATTTCGGAATGCCTGCCGGCCGGCTAACCGGCTATGCGTTTCAGAAGATTGCTTCGCTCCGTTCTGCGCTTTAGGGGCCTACGGATCAGCGTAATCTGTTGCTGGTGCCGTTTGTTTTCTCCAGTTGTATCGTTTTGTGCTGAAGATTCCGTGTGTTCAAAGCTCCCATGAGATCAACCAGCTGATACGCAGTTGTTGCGGAGTGGCGCTCCGCGCAATTCGAAGCCCTCCGACTCGTGATCCTCTTTTGCTCACTTGTAAAACAAACGTCGTTCAATGTTCGAAAATTGTTCTCTCGTGTCATTGGAAAACAAACATTCTTGTGAGTGCGTGAAACAAATGGTCGCTGTGAGCCCGGCTTTCCGTTGTGCGACCATCGGTGGTTCAGGCAACATGGTGCTTTATAGTCTCCCAGAAGATAAGAAACTTTTTCGGCGCTGTGGATCTCTTTCATGAGAAGGAAAAAAAATCTTGCCTTTGGAATCAGCTATGTTTTGCACTGATGATTTTCGTGCCGATGACGAAAATCTAATCTTGACACCGATTGTGTCCACTTCGGATTTCAATGAAATCAGCGCAGCTGAATGCTGTTCCGTCATTTTTCCCACACCTAATTATGTTATTACCGTTGTTGCACGGCTGGCTCCGTTACGCGTAACCGAGGATACCGAACTTAGAACGTGATTCGCGGCTCACTTTTGTTACACAACACGCCGCCGTTCTTGGCTACGTCAACGATTACCATTTTGGTATACCAAACGAAATGCGTGATCGGTAGAACTAAGCTGCATTTGCAATAGTCATTTATAACGCAATGTCTGGACGGCCGTGCTGCTCACGCGGCAACAGCGCGATCAAGCGTGGTCCGAACGCAGCACTGCCGCCACATGCCGCGCCGGCCACACCTTCCGCAAACTTCCCCGATTGGATCCCTTGCGCTATCGTCAAGGAAGCGTGCTCAAATATATTGCTGTCTTAAATAATAAGCCCAGGGATAACGGAATGCCAAATATTAACCCTTATTGAGACTCGCTGACCTGTACCGGGATGCTTGTCGGAGAACTGCGATACAAGCAACTTTCTCTTCACAGCCGTGTAGCGGCAGTGGCCGGTGCCATCGCGGTTCATCCGACCTTCTTGTATGTATACATTAGCTCATCATCTACGGCGTTGCCGTGATAAATGATATCTTCATTTCATTGATAGGCAAAGTGATTTACTGTAGGCAGTTCTACGAGTAGCCTGTTTACTACAGCACTGCTCAATTTCCAAGCGTCTTCTGCTGTGGCGCCGATGCCAAACAATATAGGCCGATATAGCTCGCTTCATTCGGCGCTGCGGCCGCTGCGAACATGGCAGATTTCATGATGCCGCTGAAGCCGGACCATTTTCGGCGTTGCGTTGAACAGCGCACCGCGCAAACTAGCTGCAAAGATAGGACGGGCAGCAGCTGCAATACGAGTCGTCGGTCGCTGTGCCATTGGGCGATACTCTATGGTTGTATAAACGCGCTGTTAACTAGGATTGCATCATATACAATGCCTATTCATTTTGTTGCTAGTGAAACTAGTTTTAGTCTGTAAAGCGGAGTTGTTGAAGCGGGCCAGCTCTTGCACCTTTCGACTCGCGCAAATGTATTGATTTTGCTTTCACTGTCAACGTACTCGACAGCGTCTTTCATAGCGCCGTTTCTTTTTTGTTTAACTGCTGGTTGCTCCAATGCGTACGGTAAGTGTTCAATGTGTTTTATATCGTTCTGTAGTGAACTACGAGCGGGTGAAGAGAGCGATGAAGAGAGCGACAAAGTGCCGCGGCGCTGCTCGAGCTCGCTGGTGTATGCCTAGGATAACTGTGTTCTCGTGTTCTTTTGCCGTGTAGCTTAGAGAGGGCTATATTCCTTGTTAAAACGCAGTAAACCAACCTTTCACTTGGTGCAAGCGAGGATTTCATGCCGTCCTGGAGCTTCGCAGCCTCACACTCCCGACATGTCATGACCGACGCTAGCACCCCTAGTCCCACCGGGCCCTCGTCCCACGTCTTCTGTGCTGGAGTTTTGCACCAGGGGGATCCTCTTATATTCAACGGATCCGGCGACTATGACGTCGAGGACTGGTTGGCCTCATATGAGCGGGTTAGTACTCACAACCAATGGGATGACACCCGAAAAATCAATAATGTCATATTTTACCTAACGGACGTGGCCCTCCTGTGGTTCCGCAACCACGAGACCGATATCACATCGTGGTCTGCTTCCAAGACTAGTTTTGCCAAAATCTTCGGCCGACCTGTAGTGCGCAAGCTGCGCGCTGAGCAACGCCTGCGCGGCCGTGCACAGCTTCCTGGCGAGAATTTTACTAGTTATATGTAAGATGTTGTAAACCTGTTCAAGCGCGTAGACGCTTCAATGCCAGAGCATGCCAAGATTGCTCACATTATGCAAGGCATTGATGATGACGCGTTCTAGATGCTTTTGGCCAGAAATGCAGCAACCGTCGTCGATGTAAGCAATGCATACCCAAACTGATGAATTACGCAAGCGCCGCAACATCATTCGTTCTTCGCTCTCACACCCGGAACCTCTTGCAGCTTTAACACCTGACACAGACCAGTCGTCCTTGCTACAACAAAAAAAAAGAAGTATGTTCGAGAAGAAGTTGCCTTGCAACTATCACTCGTTCACCAACGTCCTGACGCTCCCTCTACTTTGGTGCCGAAGTTGCAGCAAGATATCCACGAACAAGTCGTCGAAGCACTTCACACGCATCCTGAAGCTCCTTCTGTTGCTCCTTTGACATACGTCAGAGCACCAGTACAGTACAGCCAACCTTCTGTTGCAGTCCATTTGACCTACGCAACTGTGGTTGCGCGGCCTTCGCCTGAGCGGTTACCAACCATGCAGCCCCGAACCACTTCCTCTAATGGCTCCGCTTCATCCTCCGACTCCACGCTACTACGACCCTTAAGCTACTTCGGACAATAGCCCAATTTGCTACAGATGTGGTTTCGCTGCACGTGCGGCCCGTCGGTGTCGTCGTCGCATGGCCGCGCCTCCCGAGCCTGCGTCTTCTGATTACTCCCCACCGTTGCTTCGTTCTGAACACCATCCGTATATGACCCATCGTTCTCCTTGTCCACGTCGCTGGTCACTGTCGCGAATGCGCCTGCGGCCACCACCTGCTGACTAGAGAAACTAAGTTCCGCGGTTCCTGAGGCGAGAACTGCGTGCCCTGCGAAAAGCTCAAAGCCTCATATTTTGCCCACGAACGATATAGTGACCTCTATCGATGGTCTATCTGTATATGGGCTAGTCGATACGGGTGCTGCAGTATCTGTGATTCATGGGCGATTTTGCCGACGATTACTTCACTTCACTTTACTTCACTTTAATACCTTAAATACCCTCATTAGAGGGTATTACATAAGGGGTGGGGCGCACAGAAATGAAAAACAGAATTGGTAACATATATGTGTAAGCAAGTTATACAAATACAAGATTTTCACTGCGCAAGTACACGTGTGGTTTGTTCAAGAAATAAAGATGGACATGTGATAGCAGCAAGTTCTCGGGGAAGGCCGTTCAAGTCGTTGGCAGTCCGGGGGAAGAATGATGAAGAAAATGTAGTGGTGCGGGCGCGAGGGCGCGAGGTCGGGACACTTGCTGCTGATGACCGGTGCGGAGGGAGATACGTGGTGGGAAAAGTTATGACGTCATTTCACCGTTTTTCGCTCCGCCCTGCCAGTGAAGAGAGGATTGTACCTTTAGCAGCATGTACAGCACATGTCGTCATGGGAGGTGTTTTGTACAGTATTGAGTTAGTAGTTTTGCCGTCTCGCTCCCACGAGGTGATCCTCGGATGAGACTTTTTGTCTAAAAATAACGCTGGGATCGATTGCGTCCAAGCAGAAGTGGAATTTTCTGCACTGTGCGATGCACTGCACGACAACAGTACAGTGTGTCCTCAAAAGCTCACCATCGCTGAAGATGTCGAAGTAGCACTAAAGGCTTGTGCCCTTGTTGCTCTATTGTGTCCTGCCGTGTCAGCAGTTAGTGTTTTATTTACGCCGTCTGCATCCTTCATCCATCGCAAGCACCTGCCGCTGCCTTCTGCTGTTCTCGATGCTTACGGTGGCTTCACGATGCTACTCATCTACAATCCATCTCTATGCCCGATTACTCTACTACGTAGAGAATCTCCGGGTTCTATTCAACCAGCCCACCTTCACTCTTACCTAGACGCCTCCGAGGCCTCCCGTAGTAACTAAATCGGTGCTCTGTAGTCTGATCCGACGCCTGATTCGTTACCAGACGACTTCTTCCGAGCCGCCATCGATGACGCTCTTCCTTCCACCTACCGGACGCAGCTTGTCGCCCTTTTGCCGACGTTTCGCTTCGCGTTCGATACCGCCCAAATACCTCTTGGCCGCACTTTAACAGTCGCGGATCACATTCAGACCGGCTCTAACTCGCTTTTTAGACAGCGCCCCTATCGTGTGTCAGCGGCAAAGTGACGTGTAATCAATGAGCAACTTGAGGACATGCTACAACGTGGTGTAATCCGTCCATCTGAAAGCCGCTGGTCTTCACCAGTGGTGCTCCTAAAGAAGAAAGATGGTTCGTTTCGCTTTTGTATCGATTTACGGCACTTCAACAAAATTACCCACAAGGACAATTGCTCCCTTCCGTGTATAGACGACGCTCTTGATTGCCTCCAAGCTGCTGAGTACTTTTCGTCTCTTATTTACGTTCCGGCTTCTGGCAAATGCCAATGGCCGCCTGTGACAGACAGAAGACCGAATTTGTGACACCAGATGGCCTCTATGAATTTAATGTGATGCCCTTCGGTCTATGCAATGCGCCCGCCACATTCCAGAGGATGATAGATAACATCTTGCGGACGTTCAAGTGGCACATCTGCCTCTGCTTCTTGGACGACATTGTTGTCTTTTACACCGACTTCGCCACGCACCTAGAGCGCTTGCGGCAAGTTTTGGTTTGTCTTACTGACGCTGGCCTACAACTGAATCTTAAGAAGTGTCATGTCAGTGCCCGGCAGTTGACAATTATGGGCCACGTCGTCTCTAAGGAAGGTGTTCGCCCTGATCCGGCCGAGCTGCTCGCAGTGGTGGAGTTTCCTACACCGGTCTCACTCAAACAGCTTCGAAGCTTCATAGGTCTGTGCTCGTATTTTCGGCACTTCGTACGGAATTTTGCTTCTACTATTGCACCCCTGACGAAGCTGCTCGGGGAAAACAGTGACTTAACTGCCTGATCGGCCAAGTGCGACGAAGCGTTCACCACATTGCGCCACCTTTTGATATCGCCACTCATCCTACGCCATGACGACCAGACAGCACCCACGGAGATCCATACTGATACGAGTGGCGTTGGCCTCGGAGCTGTCTTGGCGCAACGGAAAAACGGCT
The DNA here is from genome assembly GCF_055883805.1 of Amblyomma maculatum. NCBI lineage: Eukaryota > Metazoa > Arthropoda > Arachnida > Ixodida > Ixodidae > Amblyomma > Amblyomma maculatum. The sequence continues at coordinate 15,717,292 of NC_139346.1, read as the reverse complement.
TTCACGAATACGTCATCGCGTACGCGAGCCGTGTCCACTCCAAAGCTGAATGCCACTACTCAGTTACGAAAAAGGAGTGTTTGGCAATTGTGTGGGCACAAACGAAATTCCGACCCTACCTGTACGGTCGCCAGTTTGATGTCGTCAAGGACCACCACGCATTATGTTAGCTGGCCTGTCTTAAAGACCCGTTCTGCCGCCTCGCAAGATGGGTTCTCCGCCTTCAGGAATTTGACATCCGCGTTATATATCGCTCTGGCCGTAAACACATGGACGCCGACGCTCCGTCTCTTTCTCCACTTTCCAGTGAACCTGCTTGCTCCACGGCGGCTGATCCCGTCCTCTCGTCTCTAACCATCGCTGATATGCCTGCGCAGCAGGGGAAAGACCCGTGGCTCCCATCACTTATCGACATCGTGCCCATTTCTCCAAATGCTGCGCCTTCTCGGACCTTACGCCGTCATGCACCACACTTTGCCCTACGAGACGGTCTTCTCTACCACCGAAATTATATGTCTGATGGTCGACGGTGGCTTCTCATCATTCCCCGACAGTTACGACATGAAATTTGCACCTTTTTCCACGCCGACCCTCATTGTGCCCCTCCTGGTGCAGTCAAGACGTTTCAAAGAACTTCTCAATGTTACTATTGGCGCGGCATGTGCGGTTATATTCGCAAATACGTCCGCTTCTGCATCGCCTGTCAGCGCCGCAAGTCATCCAGACCTCGTGCTTCTGGCCCCTCACAACCCCTTTTATGCCCGGCCCGTTCTTTTGATCACATTGGCGTAGATCTTTACGGGCCACTTCCCTGCATGGTTTCTGGGAACCATTGGATTATCGTCGGCATCGACCACCTCACCCGGTAAGCGGAGACCACCGCCCTGCCTGCCTCTACTGCCAATGAAGTTGCCCTGTTTTCGCTGCCTTATTTTGTTCTTTGCCGCGGCGCGCCGCGAGAACTGCCGAGTGACAGAGGCCAAGTCTTCCTTTCCAACATCGTTGGAGCTCTACTGGCCGACTGTCACATCATACATCGGACCTCAACAGCCTACCACCCTCAAACTAACGGGCTGACTGAGCGCTTCAATCGTACTCTCGCAAATATACTCACGATGTACGTTGCCGCCGATCAAACCAACTGGGACGCTGTTCTTCCTTTCGGGACGCACGCTTACAACACCGCCACGCAGTCAACCACCAGATTTAGCCCTTTCTTCCTCCTTTAATGATGTGAGGCGTCGTACACGATGGACGCTATATTACCATATCGTCCCGACTCCTCCGAGTGGACTCCCTTTCCCACGTTGCAAAGCATGTGGTGGAATGTCGCTAGCTGGCCCGCAGTTTAACATCAGAAACTCAAGGCTGCCAAAAGTATCGTCACGACAAAGATCAGACGTCACACGTTTTTCCTACAGGATCCCTCCTTTGGCTCTGGGTTCCTGGCACCCCACTAGATTTGTCATCAACATTTCGAACTGAGGAGCACGGCCGCATCATTCACCAAACCTTCCCTGTAAATTATATCTTGGAGCCACTCACTCCCTCTTCAGACATGCGTCATCGCGGCCGCGAAACTGTGCGCGTGAGCCGCCTCAAAACTACTACGACGCACTCTTCTTGCCCTCGCCATAGGTCGCCAGGGTGGCTCCTCATCGCTCCCGGGGAAACTGTTGTGAACTACGAGCGGATATCACAAAGAAGGTGAAGAGAGCGACGAAGTGCCGCTACGCTCCTCGAGCTCACTGGTATATGCCTAGGGTAGCTGTGTTCTTATGTTGCTCGCCGTGCAGCTTAGAGAGGGCTATATTCCTTGTTAAAACAGAGTAAAACCCCCTTTCAGTTCAAATAATGAATACCATTTTCAATCTAGCTCTCAAGTTCCCTGAAGAGACGCGCACACAGCAACACCGCCGGCGCCGGCCTGGCATACCCGAACTTGAAGCCCGCACAATTACGGACAACCGCGGCGTTTGCTTGGAGGGTGGTCCCGCTAGTGCTCGTTTTCTTGTAAAAGCTGCCGTTTGTGCTCCTTTCTGCCTTTTTTAAGTATGATAGTTTTGTTCAGCGGACAAAAAACGATAAAATGCAGCACATAGCTCATTTTTTTTTGCGAAAAACATTTCATCTTCCCTTTTACGAGAGTTTCCAAAGGTGAGCTGAAACTCGCCCGCAGTCACAACTGATGAAGAAACCGAGGGGGGGGGGGGTCTGAAAAGTTGTCTGTTGTCATTTCTCATCATATTCCCTTTTGTTTTCTAGCTTCTAACGTTTCTAAGAAAATTTCTTGTACAATTACAAGAGCACGCACAAATGTTGAAGTCGCTTGCCCATACATGTGAAGCAAGCGTATATTATTTACTGTGCACCAAATAATGTATTTCGCATTTCAAATGCGTAGACTATAGAGCAGATATCATTTACTATGTATAGCATCTTATCATTTGCACTCAATATATATGATTACGCCACGTAGCGGCTTAGTGGGGATTTGGAGGAAGAAGTAGAGTGAAACGGGCGCAAATTGACGTGCGCTCTGAGCGGCTTGTGACCGGCTTTCATTTTTCAAGCATTCGTCTGTAATAAAGCCATTTAGCCCCTTATATTTTGGTGCTAGACGCTGAGTAAAACCTGCTGCATTCGCTTGTACCCTGTCACAGCCGCCGGATAGCAGGTTTGCCACCATTATCGCCTCAGGAGTTCCTTTGTGTGGCTACCACCCAAGAGAAGCACGCTCAAGAACAGCCAGCTGAAAACGAGATGACCTCGCTTCATCAGCGAGAGCCGCGTACGTTTCATGATGAGCCCAAAATTACGCAGAATGGCTCCGACACTATTAAATGTGCAGCAAGTACAACCAATGGAACTCCACTTTCCGCCTGTACAAGGTTGTAAACAACGCTGTACAATGCACCACCTATGCCATAAAAACCTCACAAAGTCTCCCCGGAGGAGCGGAATATAATTCGAGAACAGCTGGCCGAAATGCTGCAGAAGAGAATCGTCGGAGAATCTTCCAGTCCATGGGCTGCACCTGTGATCCTAGTGATCCTAGTTCACCTGCATCAACTACCGAGTTATCCCCCTTCTTCTCCTTGTCCGTCTTCTTTTACTTCTTTTTCTTCTTTCATCTTCTTTCTCTTCTTTTTCATCTTCTTTCCTCCTCTAACTCATGGCCCAGCTCTTGCTCTATACCACGTGACAGTAACTAGGCAACGGTCCCAGGGTGCCACACCGGTGGCTTGAAAACCTAGCGCCGTATAGCTTTCGCTGCAATATACCCAAGTTTTCTCTAGCTTCACCACCACTGATGCGCCACTTCCACCCTTCAGCTGTGACGGATATTCACACTGACGCCAGAGGCTTCAGTCTCGGGGCGGTGCTTGTCCAACTGCATAGTCTAGCTGAGTACGCTGTTGCCTACGCCAGCCGCTCGTAACCAAAACGTGAACCTAACTACACAGTCACCGAATTGGAGCGCCTCGCAGTTCCTTTCACCGTGCAAAGTTCCGACCATACCTATATCGATGCCACTTCACTATCATTACTGACCCTCATTCTTTATGCTGGCTCATCGGACATAGCTATCCATCTGGTCGTCTGGCGCGCTGGACGTTACTCCTACAAGAATACAACTTTGGTGTCGCGTACAAAAGTGGACGACCTCACAGTAATGCAGACTGTTTGACACGCCACCCATTGTCGACTTTAGTAAAAGATGCATGCGGTTTTGAAGGGTGCTTAGCCTCGGTCGCAGCGACGCTTCTCAGTGCGGAGACCTTTAGGCGAGAGTTACGCAGCGACCTCTCAATGCACCCTCTTATAGAAGAGGCAGAAAGGAGAGCAGATCCAACGCCATTTGCTACCCAAGAAGGTATTTTGTTCAAGAACTACTCAGTCGATTGTGCTGCCCTGCTTTTGGTCGTCCCAAAAAGTATCCGAGCGCACATTTTTAACCCTATGCACGATGACAACACATCCAGACATCTAGGTTTCTCTCATGTCCTGCACTGAATCCGCCACCGATTCTATTGGACGCAAATGTACAAGATGAACAAGCAGTACGTTGCAACACCTGAACAATGGCAACGACTTAAGGCACACACCACCACACCGGCCGGTCTTTTGCAGCCTGTCAAACCACCTAGTACTTCGTCTTTTCAAAAGGTTGGAATTGACCTGCTTGGTCCTTCTTTGCTAGAGACTTTAGACGACCGCTTCTGGGTCATTGTCTGCGTAGGCTATCTCACTAGATAGGTGGAGATCGCTGTTCTCGCTGCTACAAAGGCTGCTGATGTTTCGTTCCTTCTACGCTCTGTGGCACAACCCGTTTTATAATAAATGATCGTGGACGGCAATTTGCTGCCGATGTGGTGGAAGAAATGCTCCAGCTTTGTGGATCAGACTACCGACACTCTACACAATATCCTCCGCAGACCAACGGTCTCACCGAGTGCACCAACAACCATGTTATCCATGTACATCTCGTTGGACCACCGCAACTGGGACACAGTGCTATCGTTTGTGACGTGCACTTAGAACACGGCAAATCATGTGGTTACCGGGTATTCCTCCTTCTATGTGCCATATGTCAGAATCCCTCGCGTTTTCCTTGTTAGCATCTTCCGTTTTTTTTCATCGAGAGCGCGTCCTTTGCCCAGATGCTATGTCTGCCGAAGAAGGCCGTCGTACAGCCCGCTTACGCACACTGGCCTCTTAAAGCCGCGCAAAAGAGCACTAGAGCCTGCATCATCACGCAGTGACTTACTCTCCTGAAGAATTAGTTACGCTTAGGACACCTCCCCTAAACGAGGTGTGTATGAGAAGTGTTTGTACAAGTAGGATGGCCCCTTTGTTAATTGGACTGATTGAATGACGTACATTACGTCGCCGCCAAAGTTACGACATATAACCGCCCTTCCCGCGAAACACAAGTCGTTCATGTGGCTCGCCTCAAACGCTGCCATTGTTGGTATGCCTAATTTGCTCGAGGACGAGGATCATCTGCTCCTGCAGAAATTGTTATTCCGCGTAGAGGATCACTGAGGAGCTGGAGGAAGAATTATGAGACGCGAGCAGGCTGATCTCGGCTCTGAGCCGCTTGCAACCAGCTTTCATTCGTCAAGCCTTCATTTATATTCAAGCCATTTCATCCGCTACAATATTTTACACTATTAGGTGCCCAGCTGACAACAGAAAGTAGAAGAATGAGCCGCAGGGAATAGCATGAGGGTTCCCACCGCGATAAGCATTGTCTGTAATCAACGATTCTTCACCTGTGCTCTAGTGACTCAGATATGAAGGAATTCCGGCAGCTGGCAAGAGAATGCGCTGTACATTGATGGTTCCCCACGCGATGTGAACAGAGCCCAGGCGTCCCATGAACTGTGTTCCGGGTGACAGCGTTTCTTCCTGACGCACGCTTATTTTATGTGGTGCAGAGGCAGTTGAGAATGGCTGGTGCAGCAAGAGAAACGTGCGAGGAATTTAGAATTGCATGCTATTCTCGACAAGGTTGCAGAAATTTACGATAATCTGATGCGGAAGTTGGTGCATAATCTGAAAAAATAGAGCACAATAAAAAAAGTACGAAAACATGAGAAACAAAACGTAATAACCCAAAATAGGGGAAAATTAAAAGCAAAGAACAAAAGGGAAAGCGAGGAAACGTTCCAGCTGTCAAATGTTGCCATCATAAGTTTTCAAGATAACCAATTTCTTTTTTCCTCAGTGCCATCGATAATATTTTTGCGCATGCCAACTCTTCATTCTGTGTGACGTATGTTTCAAAAAGTTGATGCTTGTGTTCCTTATTGTACGACATCAAATGAGCTCCCATCGTGCCGTAACGCATGAAGGCGTTCTGAAATTCGTCTGTTTAGCAGCAATAAGCAACTGAAACGTACGCAATGGATCTCTGGCAACAGCACAGCTAAACAACGCCAGGTCAGCGGCGCCTGGCACAAACAGACAATTAGTCTGCATTCCAGACACGATTGCACATCACTTTGTTCTCGTCGTTACCCACGGACATATCTCCCGGCGTTAAAAGCACCATCCTGGCGCTAAGTGGAAGACGGAGCAGGTGTATGGTACGGCTTAAGGCTAGCTAAGTGAAAAACGGGAATGGCAGGCCGGTAGATGACGTCGGAGAATCAAAGGGGGTAACCTCTTATGTCGCGTTGGTAACCTGACGGAGCACGCGATCAGGGCGGTTGTACGGACGATGTAGTTTCTCGGAAAGACGGACAAGCCGAGAAGAAGAACAAACGAGGACAATCGATCCCGGTGCATAGTGTTCTGGGGAATGCTGGCTCTCGTAAACTGATTTCTGGTAGGTCTGGCAGGCAGTGGGACGGTGGCGGGCAATTTCGCGGGCCTGGGTTGCTTGGGCAACGGCGTCCCACGCGTACTCTGTGGTGAAGGCCCAAGAAAGCGAAAGCAGTGTAACCAATTACAATGCAGTATGCCGATCAAACAGAAGACAGAAAGGCGAATGACTTATGGTGTCAAGCCACGACGAATTATAAGCAAATGTTACGTAGGGTCGTAAGGCAATGTCCCAACCACGATGGTCTATTGCGACGTACATAGCATATCAGTCACGGTCCAATTAAGCCATTCGGTGATCCCGTTAGTTTGAGGATGGTACGTTGTAGTGACATTTTGCTGCGTAAAACAGGACCGCAGTATGCCGTCAACTGCCTGTGATAAATCGTGGTGACCGCGGTCTGTCAGCAATTCAATTGGGGTGGAGCACCGTGACGAAGGATAACGTTTTGCAACAGGAAATCGGCGACATTGGTTGTTCACGTTTGCATAGAGCATGGGCTCGTAGAGACTATATATCAAACCGAAGGCGTTGCAGAAACAAGCATACACCCGCCAAAATGTTTTGAAAAAAGAAACACGACGTTTCGGGCCGCATACAGGTACCTCGATCGCATACAGCGCTGCATGGTACCACGACGGTTTAAATACGGTTAAATTGTGCAGTGTCCGATTGTAGGCCTATGGAAGATTTCCACGTGTGCTGGTAAGATCATCCTTCGTGTTCATCATCATCATCAGCCTGATTATACCCACTGCAGGGCGAAGGCCTCTCCCATATTTCTCCACTTAACCCGGTTCTGTGCTAGCTGCAACCACTTGGCCCCTGCGAACTTCTTAATCTCATCCGCCAACCTAACTTTCTGCCGCCCCCTGCTACGCTTTCCTTCCCTTGGAATCCAGTTTGTTACCCTCAGCAACCATCGGTTATCCTCTCTTCGCACTACATGTCCTGCCCATGTCCATTTCTTCTTCTTAATTTCTACTAGAATGTCGGTAACTTGAGTTATTTCTCATACCCACTCTGCACGCTTTCTATCTCTTAATGTTACCCCTACCATTTTTCGTTCCATAGCCCTCTGGGTTGTCCTCAACTTAAGTAGAATTCTCCTGGTTAGCCTCCACGTTTCCGCCCCATAGGTGAGTACAGGCAAGATGCAACTGTTGTATACTTTCCTCTTGAGCGATACCGGTAAGCTGCTAGTCATAATCTGCGAGTGCTTGCCAAATGCGCTCCATCCCAATCGTATTCTTCTTGTTATTTCCTTTTCGTGGTCCGGAGCTGCGGTTACTACCTGTCCTAAGTAGACATATTCGCCTACTACTTCCAGTATTTCGCTACCTAATGTAAACTGCTGTTCCTTCCCGAGGCTGTTGAACATTACCTTAGTCTTCTGCATATTGATTTTCAAGCCTACCTTTCTACTTTTCATGTCTAGGTCATCAATCATTGTTTGCAGTTCATCCCCTGAGTTGCTTAGCAAGGCAATGTCATCAGCAAATCGCAGATTACTGAAGTGTTCTCCATCTACCCTTATCCATAACTGCTCCCATTCCAAGTCTCCGAATACTTCCTCTAAACAAGCTGTGAATAGTACTGGGGAGATTGTGTCTCCTTGCCTAACACCTTTCTTTATGGGAATTTTGTTACTTTCTTTATGCAGAACTATGGTTGCTGTGCAGCCACTATATATGTCTTCCAGCACTTTCACGTACGGCTCGTCTACCCCCTGATTTCGCAATGCCTGCATCACCGCCGAGGTTTCAACTGAGTCGAATGCTTTTTCGTAATCAATGAATGCTATGTATAAGGGCTGGTTATATTCCGAGCATTTTTCTATCACCTGATTGATGGTATGGATATGATCGATAGTAGAGTACCGTTTCCGAAACCCTGCTTGATTGCAGTCTAAGGTTGTCCTGATTCTATTAGCGATTACCTTAGTAAATACCTTATACGTAACAGACAGTAAGCTGATTGGTCTGTGATTTTTAAGGTCCTTAGAGTCCCCTTTCTTGTGAATGAGGATAATGTTTGCATTCTTCCATGGTTCCGGTACCGTCGATGACACCAGGCACTGCGTATACAGGGTGGCCAGTTTTTCTAGCACGATATCCCCCCCGTCCTTCAGCAGATCTGTAGTTATCTGATCCTCTCCAGCTGATTTCCCCCTTTTTATGGATATGAAAAGATTCTAAAATACGGCGCGATGATAGGATCTTGTCTGTTATAATGCCTATAATAATGGCTGATTCTTTGTCCCAATGGATAATGTGTCCCGTTGATACGCTGTGTTCCGCCGAAGCATTACATGTGGTGAGCGGCAGTTCGTGACGTCGTTCTGACGATCTCTGGGCCTGCGTCTGAAGTTTCCGGTTTCGCCAATGTATAGCGTTACAGATTCCACACGTTATCTTGTACACCACGCCCGGGTATCTTGAGATGTCTGGACGGTATTTTTGCCTGAACCAGCGGTTGCTTCAACGTGGCATATGAGAAATCTGAACGTCAGATCCTTTGAATATGCTTGACAGTGCTTCGCTCACTCCGGAAGAATACGGAATGCTCACTCGCTTGGATTCCGCGTGTTTTTTTGTTGGTCAGGGCGGGAGGTATTGCTTGAGCGCTTTTGGCTTGTCATTAGCTGCTGAGGATATCCATTCCGTGAAACCCTAGGCAATACTACTGAACCGGAGGCGTGTGCTGCATAAAAAAGCATTTTGGTAGGTTGTTTTCTGCAGTGCGCGAATCAATTACTTCCAACACAGAGACGCTTGCGCAAAATTTCCGTCGGTGCGCATTAGTGTGCTTAAGGTCAGTAACTTTTTCAGCTTCAAGCGATATCCACGCCAGAACTTTATATTCGGCAGAAAACAAGGAATTAAAAAAACTTGACACCTTCACTACCATCGAAAGTTATCATCTCAGCCTTTCCTTGCTTCTCGAGTGCTTGCAAGGATAGTCGCAACAAATCCAGATCAAGACCAGCGAATTCGGTGTCGGCTGTGTCGGCGCCCTGTACGAGCTCGTAGAAAGTGCACACAGAGTTTAGCTGTCCAGTACCGTCTGCCCAGTCGTAGATCAGCTTTCCCCACTCCTCAGGGGATCGCCAGAAAACGTAGCAACGCGTCTGTTGCTTATCCGTCCAGGCGACTTGTCCTCGCGAGGACATCGACTTCAGGATCTCGCGAAGTGCGTCCGCCGAAAGCTTTCGGGATATATCCTTGTTGTGGAAAAGCGGCGAAGCAAGGGCTTCGGCGATGTCTAACACATATGCCTTGCGTGCGCATCTCCCTACATACTGCCGCTTTTGTCCCTGCCGTCAGCGCCCGCTGGCGTCCTTACGATAGGCAAATGGAATTGCGGAGTCATTACAGACGATGAATGGCGGCTTATATTCTGTGACCTCGCCATTTTGGGTGTTCAATGCAGAATTGCGTTTATTGGCATGTAAGGCAGCAGGCTATTTTTTCTGTCATTATTTGACTGTTTGAGCACAGGTCGTGAAATTATAGACTGTTGTATCTTCGGGGCGGCCATTTTGTACATGTGGCGCCATAGGACGGCTAATTCGAAAGCAACCGCCATGCTCGTATGCGTGGACGAATTTGCGGAGCAAGAGACAAGTTACGTACATCGCCATTTCGGAGCTTTCGCATTCCTATTTTTGCGCTTTGAAAGTAATTGACTGAAATAAAAATAGTTTTAGGCAGCAGTCAAGCTATTTGGTCAGAAATTGGTGGATTTTCTCTATTATTCGGATCAGCCGAGGACTACAAGCCTGATCACAGTTAGAGTGTAACTATTTTGTGGCACAGAGAGCCGGTGGAGCACCACTGGGCGGTGAGACAAGCAATGTAGAGATGAATTCGATTTACTTTTCCTCCATGAATTATTTCTTCAAGAGCCAATTTTCAGAGTGGAACCAACTGGCCCATAGCCTAGCGTTGCTTCGATAGACCGTAACAATTTGAGCAGTGAAAGCGAGAGAATATAAGCATTGTTGATGACGCTACTTTTGTTGAGCCAACCAATCATGCATCTAGGGAACGGGCATTTGCTAGGCGGCAGAGCCGCTGCGATAGCCTAGCAAGCCAGCGCCACCCTGCGAGCAGCGGTGAGAATTATTGAAAAGCCCTCCGGCGCAGCCGGTGTATAGGCTGGGTTCAGTTCAGTCGTTCAGTCGTGTCCGACTCTTCGTGACCCTATGGACCATGTCACGCCACGCTTTCCGGTCTCTCACTATCTTCGTAACATCACATAACTTCATCTGCAGTGCCTCGAGGATGCCATCTAACCATCGCATCCTCGAGGCACTGCAGATGAAACCCTATGGCTGGGTAGCTTAACGTAAAACCGAAGACATCGCAAGAGAAAGCGGGCGGCGAAATAGCCATTCCGGCGATGATTTATGACTTAGATGTTTAAATTATCAGTTATTTTATTTTGCAGAGGAAATCTGAATGTGAGGCGCGCTGTTTTAAGCAGGACGCGTATAAAACGTAAAGGAGGTGATGTTCGGCTCCGCTGGAAATTGAGACCGCTAACTGCACGCCTTCGACAATAAGCGCGCAGCCGCACTCCTTCTTAAAAACACCTGTATTAAATGAGATTACAGTTAAGGCTGCTCTAAAGGCTTTTCGCTTGGCTAGTAAGGCCAGAGCAGTAACGCACGTCAATTGTTATTTAGTATGGCGACGCGGCATAATTTTGACGTCTCAGCGATGTGGTACCCGAGCTCCCTATGCATGCTCGCCTGTAAACATTTTAAACGGTGATTTCGGCTTAAGCGTCTCTGAGTGAAACCTAAACTACGTCTCTGCGCAGGCAGAAACTCTGGGATGGTCCCACTGAGAAAACGGAATTGTGCTGCGCCGTGTCTCTGGCCGCAAAAGCCTCATGCCGTAGTTTTTAGCATCTTTTATAGCACGAGAATTGTAGGCCTTTGTGAGGACACCACAGTACCCTCGACGTCCTTATACTGAGTGCAAGACAGCAAGAACAAAAATGTTACGATTTAACGTAGGTGAACTGATTCGGTAGCACGGGCGAAAGCTTCTCGGAAAGGATGGAAGTTGATGTATACGACGTGCAATTTACAGCTCGTATGTTGCACTCTGCATGCAGGGTGATCGGCTACTGTGATAGCTACCCGACTTCGTACTCGCTTCCTACAAGAAATTACTGGATTCGAATCCGCCCTTTTCCGACAGCTTTTTTCCTCTGTGCTCGGCAGACGCTTCAAGCAAGATCCGTGGGTGGATTTGACAATGCTAATTCTATTCCAGTGCGCTAAACATATGTGCACATGGTGCAGCTGTTGCGCTACTCATTCAAGACTGACCAGCCAGGCCTGGCGTGTTTACGCCGGTAAAGAAAGATCATCGTAGGAATTGCTGGACGTGAAAGGCTAAGGTGAAATGAAATATTCCAAATTAGCCCACAGCTAATTCCAGAGCTGAACTACGGCTGTGATAAGTATCCTGCACACATTTCCGCATTGGAGGAGACGGGTGATAATCCTTTGGGATGGCCTAAAAAAAAAAAGAAACATGTATATTTGGAAACACTTCGTAAGTTATTTTTTTTTTCGTGCTCTCCCGGCGTACCCCAAAAATTTCCCAGATGTTAGTTTAGATCACGTACGAAAGGCTCAGTACCATGCTTTAGGCAAAACTTGGTTCTGCAGTAGTTTGCCCCGCATGCCGTTCTTTCGGAAATCGGCATATATTTGCAATCGAATGGGAGCGAACTACGGCCAGTACAACAAACGCATTTGTGATGGCAGACACGTGTGTGGTCAGAGAGTCGGTTTTATAACAAGTACGATGGGCCTCTTCATTTTCCTTGTAAACGAGAACAAAATGCTTTCTCCCTATCCTCTGCTGACGTTTGGAGATGAAATTTAGCTCCACTATTGCGCTCATCTCCCAGTAACCGAAAAGCGCTGTATTCAGCCCGTGGGAATGTTTGCCGTAAGAACAGCCGCAATCGAATGACTAATGTAAGCTGTCAAGCAGGATCCATGAAGAAATATTATATGTTCATGCCTGCAGAATCGACAACGCAACGATTTATGCTTCAAATCGGCTGTTTTTGCTAACTGAGAATGCAGCAGCATACTCCCAGCAAACGGATTGCTGCCGTTTCCCACGCGCGGCCGGCGAGCGTATCCTGCAACACGTGCGCTCCTCGCCGCCAGCAGCGCTTCCGTCGGCGCCGGAGTTACGTTCACCCGTTGCCTATACTGTGTTTACTGTTTGAGCGCCTAGAGGCAAGGACTTCTCATACCTCCACCGGGGTTCCAATTGTAAGGATCCGTTATCGATTTAGATCCATTCACTCTATCCACCCTATGTGCCCCGCCGGGGGCCAGTGGTTACGGTGCTCGCCTACTGTTCCCAAGGGTGCGGGATCGAATCCCGGGTTCGGCGGCCGCTTTTCGATGGAGGCAAAAAGCACGGCTCCCGTGTGCTTTGTGTTGTCAGTGCACATTCAATAACCGCAGATGGTTCAAATTTCCGGAGTCCTCCACTGCGGCGTCTCTCATAGCCTTAGTCGCTTAGGAACGTTTAACTCCAGAAATCATCTTTCTACCCTATAGGCTCCCAAAGCAACGCGCGGCGGCGCTGCTGGATGGATGGATGGATGGATGGATGGATGGATGGATGGATGGATGGATGGATGGATGGATGGATGGATGGATGGATGGATGGATGGATGGATGGATGGATGGATGGATGGATGGATGGATGGATGGATGGATGGATGGATGGATGGATGGATGGACGGACGGACGGACGGACGAGTGGGTGGGTGGATGGATGGATGGATGGATGGATGGATGGACGGATGGATGGATGGACGGATGGATGGATGGATGGATGGATGGATGGATGGATGGATGGATGGATGGATGGATGGATGGATGGACGGACGGACGGACGGACGGACGGACGGACGGACGGACGGACGGATGAGTGGGTGGGTGGGTGGATGGATGGATGGATGGATGGATAATGGATGGATGGGTAATGGATGGATGGATGGATCTAGGGTGCCTCGATATCAGGGTGGTCCCATCCTTTGACCGGCCCCACGCCGCCTCTTGCGCGCTGCGACGCCATGTTGAATCACGGCGGGTGCTCGGAGCGGTCGCAGTTGCGTGGTGCAAACATTTAAGCTTGTGTCGTTTGAGGCTGCGCATTACTCGCTGGTTTTCGTACAGTCATCCACTTCTAGCTATAACATGGTCACTGCTTTCAAAGCAATATAGCGCCGCATGCAGACGGATATAAAAACAAAGCGATGCATTGATATAGAGACCAGGAGCTGATGCTTTGCTCGGTCTTTCGCTTGGATTTATTACATGGCTGGGTCGGATGCACTGGCGTTTTGAAAGCAGTGACCGCGCTATTGCTAGAAGTGGATGAGTCTGTACTTGCTTGAGAGTGTTAGTCCACGTGACTTACGAGCTTGTCAGGCTCATTGAGCAAGCATTACGAGCATTTGTGTGTACTGATATGCGCTGAGTGAACTCGTAATGGACTAGGTTGTTTTTATTTACCCTGGGGCTGAGAGGGAAAATAGAAGTGGGATCGACGGAAAGTAACTGCCAACTTATATACCGGCGAGGTAAGTTTCAAGACAGCTTTGACCTTTATATCGTTTAGAACATTGTTTTTCTACGTGCGTAGTGTCTTAGCTGATGTATAGTGGAGTGAATATACTTTATGGTAGCGTTGTCTCGCAGATCTGAAGTCAAGGCTCCTAGCTAATTTCTTTAGATTAGTATATATTGCCATGTTGTAGTCGCAACTGATGTACCCCATGTTAAATTTGCGGGTATATATTTCCAAACTGATAAATGTAAATTTCATTCCCGACCGTGCTTCCTATTATGCTCCGGAGCTAAACCCTTCAGCATGATGTGCCACATGTAAACATGCCATCAACATGCATTAAGTTACTCAAATTTTTCCTGGGTTTTCTGGATTGGTATATGTCGTAGTCTGCGTATTGTTTATAAACATGCGAGGGTCCGTAACGTGCATGAACATTTTTATGAAAACGTTCTTGTCAGCACTGTGAAAACGTTTCTACAAAATATTTCTTTGTATATATCTAAATTAGCTCGGGGGATGAACTGCAAATAATGATTGGTGACCTAGACGGGAAAAGTAGAAAGGTAGGCTTGAAAATCAATATGCAGAAGACTAAGGTAACGTTCAACAGTCTCCAGAAGGAATAGCAGTTTGCGCTAGGCAGCGAAGCACTGGAATAGTAGGCGAATATGTCTACTTAGGACAGGTAGTAACCACAGATTCGGACCATGAAAAGGAAATAACAAGAATAAGATTGGGATGAAGCGCATTTGGCAAGCGCTTGCCGATTATGACAGCAGCTTATTGGTATCGCTCAAGAGGAAAGTATACAACAGTTGCACCATACCTGCACTCAATTATGGGGCTGAAACGTGGAGGCTAACCGAAAGGGTTCTACTGAAGTTCAGGACAACGCAGAGGGCTATGGAACGAACAATGGTAGGGGTAACATTAAGAGATAGGAAGCGTGCAGAGTGGGTGAGGGAAATAACTCAAGTTACTGACATTGTAGTAAAATCACGAAGAAATGGGCATGGACAGGATATGTAGTGCGAATAGAGGATAACCGATGGTCGCTTAAGGTAGCAAACACTGGATTTTACGGGAAGGAAAGCGCAGCAAGGGGCTGCAGAAAGTAAGGGGGGGGGATGAGGTTAAGAAGTTCGCAGGGGTCAAGTGGATGCAGCTACCACGCAACCGGGTTAATTGGAGAAATATGGGGAGGCCTTCGCCCTGCAGTAGGTATTGCCATGAAACCTTCAAAACTGTATTTGTTGTTTTTTAACAGCCGCCGTCATAAAGGCTTATCACTCTGATTCTGGATCGCATATCAGTTCCGTAATCGTTGTTAACGCTCGATGTCGCTAGTCACATCTTTATTAGTTTCGTTGTAGCGCAAGATGCACCGAGATCTATCTCGAAGGTTCCGGCCGCTCGTGTTTCTTTCCACAATGTTCCAGCCCTTGCTGGTAGCTGTTTGCGACGTCATCCAAATTGTTCTGAGCAGAATTTAAATTGAGCGTTGACGAGTGTGACAGGCATTCTTTGTTCGACGATCGACCAGCACGTTTGCTGCTATATCGCCGCCGCCGAGTTGCGTAGTTCTTTTGCGGGCGCAAGTCAGCCCAATAAAGAGTTAATTTAAGTGCCATCGAGCCTGTGTCTTTTTTTGGTGTCAACGGCCTTGTCACCACTACGTGACATCTGGTGGAGGTGCTGTCTTTGATCCTTCAAAAGAAGACCCCAGCCTTGTTCCTGTTACCCTGGAGGAACAGCCAACAAGCCACCAAACGAGTTGCCGGCTTCAAAGGCACCAGCCTGAACATGGTCTGCTGCCGGACCCCATTCGATCTCGGAAGGCATCGACGCTGACAAAATCCCACCCTACAGCACCGGTTGTTTTCGCTCAACCCCGTGAGCCCCCCTGCTTCCATGGACGACCGGACGAATATGCAGTAGACTGGATAGAACTTTTCGACCGTGTGGCAGAATTCAACGGCTGGAACGACGCCGCGAAACTCAGGCAAGTCTACTTTGTTCTTCAAGGACATGCCCGAGTTTGGTTCGAAAATCATGAGTCAGCTATGAAGGATTGGGAGATTTTTAAGCAACCGTTTTTGACTGCCTTTTCAAGCGTCGTCAGAAAGGAAAAAGCCCAGGCCCTCCTTCAGTCAGGACCAACTCCCTAACGAGCATGTCCTGGCGTAAGTTGAGGAGATGAAGCGCCTCTTTCGCCGGGCCGGCCCTAACATGACCGAAAGTGAGAGAGTCAAAGTTTCAATGCGAGGCGTTTAAGAATCGCTTTTTGCGAGTCTTGTCCGAAATCCGCCAAAAACTGTGGCGGAATTTAAAACGGAAGCGTCTACCATCGAGAAGACGTTGGACACCCGGATGCGCCACTACGAGCGACCATTTCAGCCGGACTACTCAAGCCACTACCCCAGCGCATCTGCGAGCGGAGGGAACCTTCGGATCCTCATACGGGAGATCATGCGAAAGGAGCTCCGCCAATTGATGCCATCATCGCAACAACCCCAGGTGGCGACGCTCGCGGACGTCGTCCGTGAAGAAGTCCAGCACAACTGATTGTGAAAACGCAGTGTTCAGTACCGATGGGGTGAAACCAGTGTGCGAGTATCACACGCGTAAAGAGCTAGAGCGCGAACACATGCGCAACGATGATCAGATAATTTAACAAGTTTTATTGCTTTATGTTTCTTTGTATCCGCTCAATGAAGATTGGACAGGAATGCAACAAGGTTAACATTCGCTGAGGAAAGTTTGGGAAGCTAATATCACCTTTAAGAGAGCGACAATGAGAGAGTCAATGCTAGCTCATATTTGCGTATTCATAGAAGGCATGGTCATATCATGAAAAGGGAGTTTTTTTTCTAGACGGAAGATGGCCTTGCAAAGCTGGAACTTACGCTTATTTCTATACCAAGCTGTGGAGGGCTATTTTTTAAATAATTACTAAGTAAACTCATGCACCAATGAAGCAGTAGCCAAGGCCAAGGTTCCAACATGTTCGCCCGTGAGATGAAAAAACATCCATGCTATTATAAATGCAGTGTTTCGGTAAAATCAATGAGTGAATTATGAACCCACGAGGAATGCTTTCGGGCGCGCAACAGCCCATTTTGTTCATTTAATGGGCAGCTTCCCCTGTCTGAACGAACCGTTAGCCTGTTCACCTCTCATCTCACCTTTCATAGCTGGCAAAGGGATTGCCATTCTAGAGCCGACGCCTGCTGAATCAAATCTTTTTATCTTTTCGTGCAAAGGTGTCCACGAAGAGAGCACGCGTGTCAGGTGCCTTCTACATCGCTGCCCATGCAGCACACCAAAACTACCTGTGCGGAGACTCCGCTGCGCTACAGCTGGACAGAGCAGCACGTGTGCCCGCGCGTCGCATCCAGTGTCAAAGAAGACGCGCCGGCGGCGCCGTCGCCAGCTATTCGCATTAACGCCGCTTCGCCCTCTCGGCGCTGTACTCGCGCGCCGACAAAGCCGCGGCGTTAAAGCGTCCGCAGCATTAGCTATCAACTCCTAAGAACGTTGTTATCTATCTAGCGATCGTGAAGTAACAGCTCAAAACGTGGACGGGAGCACGAGCAGTACAAGAATAGATGACGACACAACGAGCGCTGACTTTCAACAGCAGCGCAAAACGTCGGCACAAGAGGAGAAGACGACAGAACGAGCGCTACTTTCAACAACCCTTTGGGGTTGGAGTTGTTGAAAGTCAGCGCTCGTTGTGTCGTCTTCTCGTCTTGTGCTCCCTTTCAAGTTTTGCGTTGTTACCTCAGGACGTAAAGTCAACAAGCCCAAACTGCTATAGTCGCTAACTAGCAATTGAGTTTTGAGCATTGGACGCATCACTCAGCCACCTGTTTTCCGGCGCGTGGGTTGGGTGGCGCGGACTGTCGTCGACGGCGGGAACTGCTATCTTGGAAATTCTGTGACTGGCCGCTGCCGTCACGCTGGCGTCCCGAGAGATGAAACAGAACATGGAATAGTTACGTTGCGGAATGATCTCCCATAATGACCTCAGCGAAAGTTCCTTTTATGAACAAATATTTTATGGCCATTTGTTGTTACGAAATTTCCTTATTTTAGGAAGAGGCTTTTTGCTTATGCATGACAACATTGACATTTATTTTCTGCATGAAAAGCTTGCGAGATGCGTGTTTCAAGAAAAAAACATTGTAGCTCTGTTTGAGTGAATAATAAGTTGGCAACCATTTTGTTAAGCATAACTGTCCTCAAGCGGCGCATGCATGTTCTTTCATACTTTCATAAATCTTAGGTGACTGCATGGAAATAGTTTTTCTTCTCCTACGGCATCTTGTATTCTGTTCCTCCTGTCCGTTCTTTAAAAACATTGTTCTGCAATCACACGAAAGGCTGCCACGGCAAAGCATTTTTGGTTGGTGCTTGAAATGCAGAGGCCGCTCATCTTCGGCCGATTGAAAGAGGTGCAACTGAACAGCGTAAGGCAACGCGCACGTATACCCACCATTGTTAATATTTTGAGCGGAAGATTTAATAGGCTCATCAGTGTCCGTCCGCGAGGAGTGTTACACTTCTTTGCAATATCCCTCGGGATGCCGCGAGGTTTTGACGTCATCCCCTGGTGACGCCATGCCTAGACGTGACTTGTGACATCACCAGTCGATTCACGTACATACGAAGTTCACCCCGTCGGGCATCCGATCCAGGCGTCCGTACTGCGCCTTTCATTTGGCGCTTCGAACACAGAAGCAGACGCAGTAAATCAGGAATCAGCAACATTTCTATCATCGCAGTTTAGTGGCCCAAAGTGTATCAGACAATTTTTTTTTTATCTTTTGATAATTATCTCTTTTCAATTGTTATTCTCTTGTTAATCCGAATAACTTGGTAAAAAAAAAAGTTATTGCTAGCCGCCGCACTTGTTAGCGGCTAAGCCGCGATAGACGGAAATGAAATGAAACGAACCAGGAGGGGAAAGAAAGAAAAAGGCGAAACAAGAAAGGACCGGGTTTGGCCATATAAAAAAAGCATACAAAATATAACTGCTGAGCAGCTTAAACGCTCTTCTCCTGTTGAAGGGAAATTTGGTGAAGTGATGAACGAAAAATTGGATATACGCAAAAATAAGATCTATGCGCTAAGGTACAGGGCGGGCAACGTCATCACGAATATGGAAAGGATAGTCAAAGCAGCCGAGGAGTTCTATACTGGTTGCTAGCTTTCTGCCGGCGCTTCCCATTCTGGACATACCATATTCATAACAATAAAAAAACAGTAGTAATCATTTGATGACGGCTGAATGGTGTCGTCGAATTTCCCTCTGCAATGCAGATGGCAACATTGTGCTCAAATTCTTTGTAGTCGTGTGCGGCTAGTAGTCACATGATTAACAGGGTCGCACCAGATATGTAGCATTCCAGGGCGCAGTATCAAAACCCATATCCAATTGCACATTCATTCTGTATTATAGACCGCATCAAACGAGAGTGGCCAAGTAGCTCTAATTAGCAAAAACCTTGTGAAGGCGTTTGGTAAAGTCCATCAAGATCTTTTCTTTGCGATCTTTACGCATTCAAATACTGGTGATAATTCACTCAAGGCTTTGCTATAAGGAATTCAATTCAAGACTAATTGTTAATCAAGAGCTAACCAACCTGTCACACAGATGATCTGTTCGCCAAGGGTGTCCTGTCGCATCTGTAATCGGGCTATATCTTGAACCCTTTTGTCTCATCATTATTAACAGCGCGGCATTTTGAGGTTTCTCCACTGCTTAAGGCAAAATCAGGATGTTGGCCAATGCTGAATGATGACACCCTGTTTTTTGGGAGAACAAGAATGACCTCGAGGCTTTGCGTTTGACTGAATAGTTTGCAAGGCATCAGGAGTGCCTTCTAAATTATACAAATTCAAAATTCACTGTTTAGCCAATGACAACCCCCTTGCAACACCACAACCAATACACCATTTTCCCACCACTTTCTGCCGAATTTGACACTTCATATAGAAAAGAAAAACAAAACCCAACGTCACACCCTAGCGAAGGTGCTCGCCGCTCTGGCTAGCTACGCCAAAAAGAAAACATACCGAGATTCGCGGCGTCGAAACTTTCTATCGTCGCCTCGCGCTCGGCAGTTTCGGCCAAGAAACCCGAAACCCGAGCCTCGGCACCTCCGGAGCGCCGAACCCCCGTTTTTCCCGGAAGCGTGACGCCGTTTGTGGGACAAGATACAGTGCACTCTCAGGCAGAAGCCACCCTCTCCTTGCGTGCCCGCAGTGCCTTTTCGTGGGTCCAGCCCGCTGTGCCTTTCCGTCCTTATTTGACCAGAGTGCATATTTTCCTCCCTCTGCGTTCTCCACGACGCACTCTGGCTGAGTCGTGACACCATTGGCAATAGAGAGGCCCCACACATTCACTCCGTGCTTTGTCGCCGCTTCCCCGCGCCGCTCTATCACTCGAACCACGCGTCGCATGCGCCGCATTTTCTACAAAAAAGGCTGAAATGAAATAGGCGTTGCAACGCCTGACATGCATGCAGAGAAGGAGAGTCCATCCGCTGCTAAAAGGCGGCATAGGCAAGATAAGATTAACTACTCCGATCCTGAGGTAGTCGCCTGGCACTTGGCTACTCAGCAAAGAGAGAATGAGCGTAAACAGGCGAAGAGAGCAGAGGAGGCGCGCGAACAAAGAGGAACGGCTTGCCAAACGGAGACGCCAGACTACCGAGAGTAATAGACGGCGCATAACCGCCGCAATAGAGCCTATGGAAGAAGTCAGTCAACGGAAACCAACCGAAGAGGATGTTACAGCTTTTCATGTGACAGTCTCTCATTGCTAAACATACACTCACCACAAGCTCAGCCTGGAAATGTACCTCTCCCTACGTATATCCTGGCATAACCAAACTAAGCCACTGACTTTATATTGTGAGTTGTTTCTGAATGCTGAGCGAAAATTCTGAAACAAAAATATGGTTTCGTAATGTTTTCTTTTCTTTGCACTTTTTTTTCAGCGAAAAACGGTTAAAATCTATGTGTCAGTTATGTACATATTTTTTAAAAAGCGATTGTTGCAGTCACTACCATTATTTTGATTTTAAAAAGCCCATATAGAAGGCCGACAAAAGTTTCAGGGGCGTCTAAAATTTTTCTAAAAATGTTCCTTCAGCAGAAGAGAAAAATAGCAAAATTTAATAACACTGCCACACTGTCAAACGATGCCTTGGCACGATGCTGAGCATCGTCTTCTCTGTCGAGCTTCACCTCATTAAAGCTATCTGCTGAGGCCTCTTGCCACATTTGTCGGTGACAATATTATTTTTAAAGGTTTTCGAAAGTTTCGTCTCGTGTTTCGCGGGCTTGTACTAGGCCTGGAATGCAAACAGCTTCAAGAATTTGAGATCAATTCTAAAGCAACGGCGAATATATTAACAGTCGTATCTAAGCATGTCTGGCCACTGCACATCCCCCCTTGTATCTGAACTGTTATATCTGTTATGTCTGGCGTTGTATCTGAACTGTTATTCACAGTTGAAGAATTTGCGATTGTTAACTAACACCTGCAAATAGAAAGAAAGAAGAACGTTAGGTGGGACGATGAGGTTAAGAGGTTCGCAGGGGTCAAATTAATGCTGCTCGCACTGAGCCGGGTTAGTTGAAGATGCCTTCGCCCTGCATTGCGTATAACTCAGGTGATGATATTTACGATGATAATGCAATTAGAGTACTGCTATTGTACTGATTATAAGCGATCGAACGACACAACGCTATTGACTGTTACGTTCGGTGAAGTTGCATGGCCACTGCTGACTAGCTCTGTACGCAGCGCGCGTGTCAATTAGCGCTACAGACTGAATGCTCCTGGGCTGAATTCTGAAGTGTGTACCGAGAAAAACGTTCAAGCCTCCCGACGTTGCCGAACATGGACATTAAACGTTAGCTAATGAAACACCAATTTGATTATATTCGTCCTCATTTTAAATTTTATTTTGAAGTTTTTATAGTTTTCCCCAGTTTTGGTTATTTATTTTTGTCTTCGTATTTTTAATTTTTGTTATGCGATCACTTGGCATGTTTGAAATCACACAGCAAAATTCTGTTGTAACGGTAATGTTAAGGGACGGTTGTGATGTCATCCTAAACATGCTGAAACACGCCAGTTTATATACACTTTTGGCAAGCTTGGACGAAACAGCACCACTTTACCAACGAAATAGCGCTTACGTCTGTTTATGATCGGACAACGTTACCGGTGAGGAGGCTCTCGTTCACGAGGCAGTTTCCGGCGGTGAGCACGGCATCGCAGGTCATGAGACAGCCCGAGGTGGGAACGCAGATCACGTCTCCGGGCACTAGGCAGTTGGACGGCACCTCCTCTACATCTGAGCGACGTAAGGGAAGAGTTGAACTCGTTCTCAGCGATACTCATTTTGAAATATACATGGTGTGCAAGCTAACTTCAGCCAAGGGTTAAAATATAAAACATTTTAGTAATGACAGAGAAACCACTTGTATATAGCTGCCAACCATCAGGCGCACCACACTCAATGTTTTTTATTTTGCAATTGGGTAATTGGTAAATAAATTATTTTTTTTTGTAATTTCAAAACCATTGCAATTAGGCACAAATGTGATTTGCAAAGTTGGAGAACACCTTCTGAAACCCCGATTCTATTGATTTCTGATAAAGAAAGCACAGCATGTATCTTTTTTCTAAGCTCTAAAGAGAGCCCCGGAAATACAAAAGAAAATCACGTGACTTGCGCATTCGCGCGCCACGATTGTTGTGCTCTGGTCTGAGTGAATGAAATCAGCTGTGGCCGTGACTCAACGACGGCAGCGGCAGGCCGATAACTCTGCGAGGGTTGTTTCCGCTTCAAGTAATCGGCGCAGGCGACGGTGCAAGTTGCAGCTGGAAAAGCGCGCTCGCAGCAACCACCGCCAACATATCAACCTTCCGTCGGAACTGGGCTGTCGAGTCACGGCCATGGTTGAGAGCACCACAACTGATGCGCGCAAATACGTCATTCGCGTGATATTTTTGCATTGCGCGGGCTTTTCTTTAGAGCTTGGAAAAAAGATGCACGTGAGGCTTTCTTTATCGCAAATAAATGAAATGAATGAAAAGGTGGTATCCAAATTTGCAAATCGCATTCATTTTTAAAGACAATAGTTAGTAAATTAGAAAAATTATCGTACCTACTAATTCGTTTCTTGTAGAATAAAAAAAAAATGCCTGTGGAGCGCCAGATGGCTGGCAGCTGTATACAATTGGTATATCTGACCTAACTCACTTTTTTTTAAACACTTTGCTAAAGTTAGCTTGCACACCCGGTATTACAAATCACATCCCAAAAAGTACGTGGACACCAAAATTCAGCATTCGAAATAGACATGTCTTGCACCTAAAAATAACAAATGCCCTCTTTTGAGTCTTCGAATAAATATCAAGTCGAAGCAAAATAAAAAGTGTACACCAACTATTTAAATGGCGTTTACAACACTCGAGATAAAAATATTAAGAGGCTACTTAAGCTTATTTAAATTGTAGCCCCGATAGCTGTTCCGAAAATTTGTTTATAGAAAAGGACGCGCCATCAGTTACATTCTTCGGTGGACACACCTGAACTACAAAGGGAAGGCAGGGACACAGCCTCCACTACAGGCCTCCATGCAGGTGGTCATGATGATGAAGTCTGTATTGCCATCCATTAAAGTAGGGAGGATTAGTAGTGAGATGCCCGGGAGCCCCTTACACACTAAACACGAACTACACAAATTGGGAACACTAACAGCAGCCATCCGCCTTGTGTGCGTGTCCTGGGAACGAACTCCGGTCAAAACTGACCGTACGACCTTGTGAAATCCGGCGCCACTCCATCTGGTCTTCCACGAAGCTGCGGCGAATGTTTAACGGAGTTCTAAATACACGATTCTAACGGTGTAGCAATTGAGCTGGAGGAAGGCCGAAGTGAAGCTGTGTTTCGTAAGTATAGGCCACTGGGAAGTACGGTTCTTTCCGTGTTTGGTTTATCAGTTTCCCTTTCGAAACAGGAAGTTCTGGTTTCGGCGAGACATTTAGTCAGCAACAAACGGCTCGAGAATCTTGTTGCGCCGAGTGAGGGGGACGCTGCAAGCAGCAACCTTTTTTAGCGGTAGGCCTAACATCTCGAATTGCGCCGCTGAATGGAGCCCGGCCGGCCGCAAGGTTTGACTGCGACCTCTGGTGAAACAGTTATCGCGCTTACGTGGTTTAAACCATCGAGTTCGACGTGCGACTGAGAGTGCAGACGCGAGTGACGCTAAGGATCGTGTTGCACCGAGTAAGCGGACGCGGCTTAGGCCTGACGTTCTCAAATAGCTCTCTGTGGCGAGCTCGGCTACGCGTCCGAATTCACAGTGGCCACAGTTAAAATGGATTCTTGAGCGGCGGGACCTTCGCGTCAGCCTCCAACGGTTTCCAAATGCGACTGAGAATGAAATGACACCTGCGTAAGTTGTTCACTTGAGTAGACGTTGTGAACGCTGTGTTGACTTTTGCTTCGTTCCGACTCCACGTCGTTGTGTGCGCACCGGTACAAGTTCCTTGGCTTGCTTTGTCGCGCTCCTTAGGTGCGGCATCTTTTTGCCTTGATATGGCAGCCCTCAAGGATATGCTTGAAATCCAGTCTTGTGTCTTTATGGGAGGAAAATACCATCCTAAGTGTTTTTGCTTTTGTATATTTGGGCGGAAAATATCATTGTATTTTTCGCCGTTTTGCGTCTTGATCGTGCCGAGCCGACAGTAAAGAACACTTAAGGGTGCAGCAGCACGAACGGGTGGATTAGGACAGGTATTACGTTTTAAGAACTCGTTGCTTTTGTCATTGCATGATTATACCCCAATGTTCGAGCAACGCATCGTTAGTGCGTTGTCAGTGAAGTATCTGCGTTAAATTTTGCCGACTCCAGCTCACGCGCTCTGTGCTAGTCTTCTCATTGTCTAGACTGATGTTTGGTGTTGGCAGTGAAGATACCTTTTCGGCATTTTTATTCAATCAAGCAATCTCAGGAGTAATTACCATTTTTGTATCCATTTTCATACGTTACATCTACAGTCATTCGCAACCTTCTTGCCTGATCGCCTGTGTGCACTCACTTGCTAGAACTTAACAGGTTTGAACTGATCGCTTTTTTTAAGCGTTTTTTTTTTCTGTGTGCGTTACCCGAAGTGCTTTCTGTCTCGCTAGATGTATCCGAAGCGTGGTTTTCTGGATTTTAAATAAAACCTGCCAAGCAGACGGGTGGTCAGAAATTCAATTAGCTTTTACCATTATTTGAAGTTGACTGTTTCGTGTAAAAAATTGTTTTTATGAAATACACATCACTGCCATGAATGAAAATGGCCAATGCCTTGGTTTTCTGTCAAACAAAATTGCATTTTTACGGACCTGCCCCTTCTTTTCGCTCGTTCCTTTTCCGTGTTGACTCGTTGTGTTTGGGCACAGCCGGTCTCGAGGGACAGCGCGCTTCTCTTCTCTTATGGCCTTACCAATGGGGTCTGTTTCCACCACCCGCCGCGCCTCGGTGGGGTCGCCACCTCCCCACTGCTGCGGCTCTGCTACCACCGTTCACGCGCAAGGGGAAACGCGCGCTCGCTTTTCGCTCCGCCCGCACCAGTGGCAACCGGCAGCTCCTGAAAGTCACCCCTTATGGTTTATACAAATACGCCGCAATCAGCGTCTGATTTGTCGTGTACGAGGAATAAATTAGAGTCAACACCGCTCCCGCGCGCGTGCGCCTTCGTCAGTGCGGCCGAGCAGGGTCGAATGAAGCTGGTACACTTCAACGATTTTTGCCCCTACATTTTGTACAGAAATAAATTTATTAGGCCATGCAGTGTTCCTTCGAAAGCTGTAAGCAGGTGCAGCGTGACCTGGCGTGAGTGTATGGCAAATTTTTGGCTGGCGATTCTGTCAACCGCTTCTGTTTTCGTTTAGAGCAAAAGAGGCATCGGCGAAAATTCATGGCGCGTCTCAGATGCAGAGTAAAGAACAAAATTTACGCTTATAGTTAAAATTGCAGTTGTTTAGTGGAGTGAGCTGTTCTAGCATCGTTCAAAGCAAATCAGTCGGGTGAAAGAATATGTATATTGTCACGTAGCCGTTTAGGCCCGTAACCAGAAGGTTGGGTTTTAATGGAGGGTTGAGCTAGCAGGCGCAGAAGAGCAGGGTCGGAGCACCGAGAGACGGCAGCTAACTTCAGCTTCTTCTCGAACGCCACGGGGCACTTCTTCGAGTCCGTGCACGAGACTCTCGATAAGCAGCCGCCTAGCGGCTGCTGTTGCACACGCTACATTACCCCCCTCTCTAAAAAAAATAAATGTCAACTTGATGAATTCGAAAGCAGAGATAAAAAAAAAATAAAGCAAGAAACATGCGGTAGGCGGTGCGCTAATTTCGTCGCGAAAAGTACGGCTTCATGCGCATGACATGGACAACCTCGGATTTCTGCTGGCGACGAGTAGAAGAAAAGCCGTCCGGAAGCACTTCGTACGTGACGTCGCTCAGCTGACGGAGCACTTTGTATGGGCCAAAGTACTGCTTCAGAAGTTTTTCGGATAGTCCCCGAAGTCGAATCGGAGTCCAAAGCCACACTCTATCGCCCGGTTCGAAAGTCACTACACGGTGGCGGTGATCGTAACGCTGGGCGTCTCGACCTTGCTGGTTCCGGATGCGTGCCCTCGCCAGCTGTCGCGCTTCTTCTGCGCGTTGAGTGAACTCCTCGGCGCCAACTTCAAGGTCACGGCCGTCGTGGGGCAACATGGCTTCGAGCATTGTCGAAACTTCACGGCCACACAATAAGGAGAACGGCGTCATTTGCGTTGTTTCCTGCTTCGCCGTGTTGTACGCAAACGTGACGTACGGCAGGACGTTATCCCACGACCGATGTTCAACATCCACGTACATGGACATCATGTCGGCGAGAGTTTTGTTCAGACGTTCTGTTAAGCCATTAGTTTGTGGATGGTAGGCGGTTGACCTGCGATGGGTAGTGCCGCTTAGTTGCATGACAGATTCCAGTAGCTTGGCAGTGAAAGCAGTGCCTCGGTCCGTTATTATAACTGTCGGGGCGCCGTGCCTCAGGACGATGCGTTCGATGAAAAATTTCGCTGCCTCGATTGCTGTACCGCGCTGGAGAGCCTTCGTTTCAGCGTAACGCGTGAGGTAATCTGTAGCGACAATTATCCACCTGTTGCCCGAATCAGAAATTGGAAAAGGACCCAACAGATCCATGCCAACTTGTTCGAATGGGTATCTTGGCACTTGAACAGGATGCAGTAAACCGGCCGGTTTCACAGGCGGTGTTTTCCGTCGCTGGCAATCATGGCATGTCCTCACGTACTGTAGTACTGCGGCGGCAAGGTTTGGCCAGTAATAACTCTTTTTAATTCGGGCCAGAGTTCGAGCATACCCCAGGTGAACCGCGGTGGTCTCGTCATGACATGCCTGTAAGATTTCTTCGCGAAGAGAATCTGGTACGACGAGGAGGTAATCTCTTCCCGTCGGAGCGAAGTTGATCTTGTATAAAACATTGTTTCGCATGCAAAACGATGAATGCGTTCTGGCGAAGAGACGGGGAACTTCTGTAGAGCGCGCTTCCAGAAAATTGATAAGTGGTGCGAGAGCCGGGTCGTCACGTTGCTGCTGCGAAACAGTGAGCGCGTCGATGGCTGCGATAAGGGGGAAGTCTGGTTCTTCGTCTTCCCGCGCAGCCTCGACAGGTGAACGGGACAAGCAGTCGGCATCGTTGTGCTGACGTCCAGACTTATACACGATGGTCATGTCGAACTCCTGTGCCATGAACTCCACCGTGCAAGGCGTCCGGAGGGGTCTCGCAAGTTCGTTAACCAGCACAAAGAGTGATGGTCACTCACAACCCGAAAGTGCCGGCCATAAAGATAGGGTCGAAATTTCATCACCGCCCATACAACAGCCAGACATTCTTTTTAGGTGGTGGAATAGTTCGATTCGGCACGGGACAAAGTCCGGCTGGCGTATGCGATAACTCGCTCGGCACCGTCTTGCCACTGGACGAGTACAGCGCCTAGACCCACGTTGCTGGCATCTGTGTGGACCAGAGTCTCGGCATTCGCATCGAAATGGGCAAGCACAGGTGTTGTCTGCAAGCGGTGCCGTAACTCGTCGAATGCCTTTTGCTGTTCGTCCGTCTAGGTGAAGGTGACATCATCCCGGGTGAGACGTGTCAACGGAGCGGCAATGCGCGAAAAGTTTTCAATAAACCTGCGGTAATAGGCGCAGAGGCCCAAGAAACGGCGAACTGTCTTCTTGTTACATGGAGTAGGGAATTTGGTGACGGCTGTTGTTTTAGCGGGATCGGGACTAACTCCTCGATGGCTGACGACGTGGCCCAAGAACAGGAGCTCTTCATAGCCAAAGTGACACTTTTGTGGTTTTAACGTGAGGCCGGCAGATCTGATAGCCCGTAGCACAGCGAAGAGACGTTGGAGGTGTTCCTCGAACGTTGGTGAAAACACAACAACGTCGTCCAGGTAGACTAGACACATCTGCCATTTAAGACCAGATAGAACTGCGTCCATCATTCGCTGGAATGTCGCTGGAGCGGAGCACAATCCGAAAGGTAGGACTTTGAATTCATAAAGTCCGTCGGGCGTGACAAACGCTGTCTTCTCGCAATCACGTTCATCGACTT
Organism: Amblyomma maculatum; assembly: GCF_055883805.1. Classification (NCBI taxonomy): domain Eukaryota; kingdom Metazoa; phylum Arthropoda; class Arachnida; order Ixodida; family Ixodidae; genus Amblyomma; species Amblyomma maculatum. The sequence goes on along the minus strand of NC_139346.1, from coordinate 15,688,627 downwards.
CGATCTGCCAGTAACCGCTCTTAAGATCAAGCGATGAAAAGTAGCGCGCGTGGCGCAACCGGTCTGATGAGTCATCAATGCGTGGCAGCGGGTAGACGTCTTTTTTGTGACTTGATTGAGCTTACGGTAGTCCACACAGAACCTTAAACTTCCGTCTTTCTTCTTAACGAGGGCAACAGGCGAAGCCCAGGGACTCCTCGATGGTTGTATGACACCGTCATTTAACATCTCGTCTACCTGTTGAGCAATGACTTCGCGTTCCCGCGGTGACACTCGGTAGGGGTTCTGTCGGACTGGTCGGGTGCGGTCGTCGGTTATTATGCGGTGCTTGGTCAAGGGCGTCTGTTTAACCGCGGAGGCGGATGAGAAGCAGTCTTGAAACTGAAAGAGTAGCCCGACTAGTCTGTCCTTCTCTGCCGGTGATAGAGCGCGATTCACATCAGGGTCGAAGTTGGGCGTTTGGCTGGCAGACGTGTTGGTCTCAAGAACAAAGCAGTCGTGGGCTGCTTCTGCGACACCTTCAAAGTAGGCTACCGTGGTGCCCTTAGCGATGCGTTGCCGTTCGTTCCCGAAGTTCGTAATCAGCACGTGAGCTAGACCATTAGTCAGATGAACTATACCGCGTGCAACACAGACTCCATGATGTAACAGAAGCTCTGTGTTTTGTTCGGCAACGCCGGCAGCACAGAACTGGTCGTCGCACCTGACTGTGACGAGAGCAGACGAACGTGGCGGCATAGATACATCCGCGTCAACGATGCGTAAAGGTGCGTGGCGTCGTTCGGAGTCAGCGGTCCTCGTTGCAGGCGTCGAAAACGTGACAGTACGGCGAGGAACATTAATAATGGCCCCATGCTCACGTAAAAAGTCCATGCCGAGTATGAGGTCCTTGCAGCAGTGTGGCAGGATAACAAAAACGGCTACAGAGGCTGAATCGGCGATGGTTACTCGGGCAGTGCATCGTCCGATCGGCGTCATAAGGTGACCGCCAGCAGTACGAATTTGCGGCCCCGGCCATTCAGTTTTAACCTTGGAGAGCCGATCTGCGAAATTCTTGCTTATTATTGAAAAGTCTGCTCCGGTATCTACCTAAGCGGTTACTGGGTGTCCGTCGACGAGAACGGAAAGGTCGGCGCTAACAACGTGATCGGCTTGAGGTTGACTGGGAGTTTCGGGTTCATGGGGCGGCGGAGGCATCGTAGTCACAGCATCGGGCTGAGTCGTCACGGGAGGGTCTTCGGGACATCGATTCCGTTCGTCAGCAACCTGTCCCCCTGAGGTCACCGCCTTCAGTTTCCCCGGTGTGGGCTTGGCGACCGGCGCCTCGGCACATGATTAAACTCACGGCGGCCGGGTGACGAGTAGCGCACGGGAGAAGACTGTGTACTGTCGCTCGAAGAGGTTGCCCGGGTTGCCAGATATTCTTCGATTTCTGGAGGGCGTTCGCCGACCCGGGGACGCGGGGAATCACGAGCAAAACCCCGAAGACCGAGTTCCCGGTATGGACAACGACGGTACAAGTGGCCGGGTTCTCCGCAGTGGTAGCACAGCGGCCGTTGGCGAGGAGTGCGCCAGACGTCTGCCTTCCGAACCGGTTGCTGCATGACGGGGCTCTGCTGGGATGGCGGCTGGTAGAACAGTGGCTGAGGAGCGGACGGCTGCATGACGAGGCTCTGCTGGGATGGCGGCTGGTAGGACTGTTGGTAGAACGGTGGCTGCAAAGTGGGCGGCGGCTGTGCTTCGAAACGAAGCTGTTGCGCAGGCGGCACTGCAGGCCGACGAAGAGCCGCTGCGTAGTTCATCGAACGTGGCTCCGACTCAGGCGGTGACAATGTCGGACGTATTTCTTACCGCACGGCTTCGGTGAGAGCCACGGCAGTCGGGTTAGGCGATCCAAGATTGAACTTGAGGAGCTCCTCGCGAACTACCTGGCGGATCAGCTCACGCAGAGAGTGATCGTCAGTGGACCTGTTCAATGTGGCCACACTGCTGAAGGGCTGACCACAGGCAGACTCCGTGCGCCGGTATCTTTGCTGCAGGGCTCGCTCAATCAGGGTAGCTTCATTGATAAAGTCCGCGACGGTTTGAGGTGGACTCCGAACCAGACCAGCGAAGAGGGGTTCTTTTACGCCCTGCATCAGGTGGCGCAACTTCGCTGATTCCGTCATGTCGGGATCAGCCCGTCGGCAAAGACGCGTCACGTCCTCGGCGAACATGGACACACTTTCGTTAGGTAGTTGCACACGAGCTTCTAGGAGGCGGAGTGCGCGATCACGGCGGTCGTGGTTAGCAAAGGTTTCCCGCAGCTGCTGGCGAAAGGAATCCCAGTTTTGAAGACTGGTGTCCCTATTCTCATACCACGTTTTGGCACAGTCTTCAAGCGCGAAATACACATTGCGCAGCTTCTGAGCCGGGTTCCACTGATTAAATTGCGCCACTCACTCGAACTGGTCGATCCAGTCGTCGACATCTTCCCCAGTACCGCCATGGAAACTGGGGGGCGTACGAGGCTGCTGAAGCAGCAACTGATGCTGACTTGCCTGGGCCATTGCAGAAGTCTCTAACTGCTGGTCAGCTGGCGTCGGTTTAGGTAGAGAAGCGAATTCCGGCGCCAGACCCCGGAGGCGACGGCTGCAGCGATGAACGGGTGTAGATACGAGCGGAAGCCGGTTGGGACTCGATGAGTGGCTGCGAGAGGCCCGAGACATGTAGTTCAAGGCCTCACCTCCACCAGTGTCACGTAGCCGTTTAGGCCCGTAACCATAAGGTTGGGTTTCAATGGAGGGTTGAGCTAGCACGCCCAGAAGAGCAGGGTCGGAGCCCCGAGAGACGGCAGCTAACTTCAGCTTCTTCTCGAACGCCACGGGGCACTTCTTCGAGTCCGTGCACGAGACTCTCGATAAGCAGCCGCCTAGCGGCTGCTGTTGCACACGCTAGAATATGTAGTCTCGCGACTGACGCACGTGAGTGTATAACAGACGTAGTCGGTTTAATTCATTGATAAACAACTTTTAATTAAGGAAATTCGCATGAACAGTTATGCCTAATTGAAAAGAGCGGCAAACAATAAAAACATTGTCCTTAAAGGTATACATTGTACTAAATATTCATCAATTCATCAAAACGCGACCTGCGGCTAGAAAATTCAGTCTCAATATCGTTCTGCCCAGTTTGTTCATATACGGAGCTGGCCTGTGATTCGTGTCTGTCACTTTCTTGGCATAATTGACATGAAGGATTCTGACAATTTTTTCAGATATCAAAGAAGCGAACCTTGCAGGCTGTTGTTAATTCCTTCAGGGGAACTGAGCAATGGCGAATTCTCAATTGTGCTGCTTGAATGAGGATTTGAAGTACTTAGAGAGCATTTCTGTGTGGTAGATGCAAGAGTCTTTTTTTTTTTAAACCTTGTTCAATAGGGCAATAAACTCTGGTTTCGGATAATGCAGTCCACTAGAATTCTTGTCCTCGTAGAAGAGTGTACATGGGGCTGCTTCTATGATAGTTTCAAGAATAGATGGCCCAACGTCACACCCGAGATCACTGATTAGCTTATCAATGTATCGATCGACGTAAGCTAAACCGGAATATGCGACAGTAATACGGGATGACAGGATATGCCACCACAATTCCTTTATTTCCTTGGTTACTGATTGTGGCCGAGCAGCTATGATTTCATGGGCATCGACAAAAACTGCCTTGATTTTGATCCAAGATGAAACGTCTGTCTTGACAACGTGGTCAAGTGCTGCTGTTACGGCCCTCGCATCTAGCATATGTCGTTCTCTCTGCACATTAGCCTCACTTTCACTAAGAGAGCCTCAGTGGGGTGACTATTCAGTTTCCTGGAGAGGACAGAGCCGACACCTTTCCCCAGGAGGTATTCTACCACTTGTACAGTAGACTCGAGATGAACAGCATTTCTTGAAATGTTTCTTCAGTGAAAGTTTCCTTCTTTAACGCTTTAGAAGTTCCGTGGATGCTTTCGATACAGCAAGCTTCTCTTTTGTCAGCCACTGCAATCGAGTATCACCAGCTGCGTCATTTATTAGCCTCTTTTTACCGCTTCCAGCACAAGTGGTGTCATGAATATCAAACCATTTCTTTATTGTTTTCATAATAAGCATAATATCATGTGAAATTTTATTAAAAAAGCTTTTATTTGCAATACAAAGTAATGTTTCAATACATTTAACACATTTGCTAACATATAAATTATAATAACATCGAAAACTCAACCTTACAGTCATTACTTTGACTGTTATACTAATACTTTATATCATGTAAGCATTATGCAACTTTACCTTACATTTTTATGAAATTATTTTCATCTCCACTGCTATATAGATGGTTTCGCATCTAGCGCTTAAAGACAGTTTTGTTGTTGCAGACGAGTTGCTGTAATGTTAGCCTTGGAGAAGCTTCGATGTGATCACCGCTCATTCACATTTTGCTTTTTTTGGCAGGCTCGGTAAAAATTCGGATTAAAATGGACAAAAGTACCTACCATGCCGCAATGCATGTGATATGCTTGTTGAACATTTACTGAGACACAGTGTTTTTATATAAAGACTCGGTTCACGTGTGTAGTACGCTGACAGCATGCTGCTGCAGTATCTACCTTCCGTGTTCTTTCATTTCGGGGCTGCACTCACCACGAAACAAGCGAGCGACAGCGCGAAACCAGGCCAGAGCCACCCTTCGCCGCTGAAGCTGATGCGGAGCGAACCGTGAGCAGGTCGCGCCCCTTGCGGCGGCGCAGAGCGTAACTCAAGGAGAAAAGTTGCCATTGCTCCCGCGGTGATTGAGAAGGCCGTAAGAAAGAGCGCGTGCTCTCCCTCGAGACCGGCCGTGGTTTGGGCGTGAGGCATTATTTGTTCTGAAATGCAAGTCCACAGTCACGAGAATAACATTGGAGAATGCGTTTTAGCTACCAAACAGTTGTTTCGCCTTACGGAACAAAAAGCAGAAAGCACTCCATAAAGTTGTTGCTCATGGCACTTGTGCATGTGCGCATGAAACTAAAAAAACCATCGTATTTCCTGTGCGGAACGCTTGAGAAAGTTTCCAATGCCGAAGCGAGGTGCCTAAAATTTTCGTCACAACTTTTGGTGTTTGCGTGTGCTGCCAGCATCTTTTTTTTTTTTTTTCACTTTCTGTATTCTCATTACCTCACCTTGTGTTATGAATGCTCCTTGCAATGGTAGGCAAATGTGTCTTTCTGGGCCCAGAAACTTCATGCTGAGGCGGAACATGTACTTATTCTGTGCGGTAGTTTTTTTTTTTATATTTTTTGTGAAGGCATGTTTAAATAAAAGAGCTGTTTATATGATTTCTAACGGTAACTATTTTGTTCCTTGCACGATTTGTGTGATGTTTCTTACCGCCAGGTAGTAAGCCCAGTAGAGACGCGTCGAATATTATTATGGGATATTTCGACAGCAGCCACTGGCATTGCTGTTAGTTTCGATCGAATGATCGCTACTACAAAGCTTAAACTTCCGGAACGGGTTTCGCTATGTTTCCCTGGCTGAGATGTGGCGTGACAATGTGGCAAAGCCAGCATTCACAAGCATGCAAAGGCATCGATCCGATGCGCTCTGTTCTAAGCAGCACTCCTTCCTAAAGATGTAGGTGGGATATATAAAGTTGATATACCGCACAGTCTAGGTGCTTTCGTGCTTACAGAGTGTTACCAAATAGCACATTTCCACATATATTTCCGAATAGGGTAAGAACTCCAAAGGTCAAGCGGATCGGGCCGCTGCCTTTACCTATTTGGTTACGTCGGTGGGGCGAGTTTACGGCAGCGTGGACATACACGAAGCCGTCATGCACAGTGTATCCCTTACTCGGCAGACACAATATGTTATTCATGCAGATTTGTTTTGTGTGTTGTCTCGCCGGCCCGCAACCGCCGTAGCGGCCGCGCCGCAAGGCGATGCGCGATGTATAACTTCAACGCCAACCCATGGCTAAGCTGTCATAACAAAAGAACCAATACGCACTTGAGGTGGGTACTCAATAAATTATGCGCTGCGTGAGAGTAGCAGACTACAAAAAGCCGGAATAACAGCGCCGGCAGCGGCTAGCACAAAAACCATCGGCAGGCTGAGCTATAGCTGGCTGCCAAGTGCGCGCGCGTAGCTAAGTTGGACAGTATTGCCTCGGCTTTTTGTGGGGTGGGCAGCTGACATGCTCTGAGGCAGGCATTAGTGCATTTTTAATTTTCACTAAACTTAATTTTGACGGTATTTACTGTCATTCAGCCTTTTCACTATTGTAAATTGCAGAATTTCATTAAGAAATAGATTCTTATTTATTCAATTATACACCCTCAATTACATTACCGAGGGGAGGGGCAAAAATAAGACAAATTACACAAAACGTAGAATACAAATATAAAGCGTAGAGCACAAAAAAAGAGAAAAAAGGCAAACAGAAAAATCAATGCTTACAATAAAATGTTATATAATATATTGTCCCGATTTTAACGGTAGCACGAGCAAAATAGTGCAAAATACAATATGATAGAATGTAAGTAAGCAAACACTAAGTCATTTGTTACATTAGTTTACAAAGAAAAAACCTTGGACGGCCATTTTAAAGTTATTAGTGTTGGTGATGCTTATAAGTAACGCACGTAAGTTTTTTTAATCTCTGCTAGTTTGGGGAAGAAGCGAATACGAATAGGTTATGGTGTTACTATGAGGAATATTCACTTTTTGGTGGTGGTTTAGACGACGTGAAATATATGGTAGCGGTTGAACACAATGAACACGTAAGTATGAATTGTGATAATACATTTCATGAAAAGGACATAGGCAAGATATTTTTCTGTGGATGAATAACGGCGAGAGCTGTAGGAATGATTTCACATTAGTAACGCTGGAAGTTCTTTGGTAACTGTTTAAGATGAATATGGTTGAGCGATTTTGAATTGCCTCTAGAGATTGTAAGAGGTTAGCATGCCCGGGGTCCCAAACTGATGACGGATATTCAAGTTGTGGACAAATGTAACCAACTTGCAATGCAAAACCAACTAGCCCGCCAACTCGCCCTTATTGTCGAATGTAATTTGTGTATAATAATAGTATTAGTGATGATGGAGCTTGTGCGAAATTTCTTCTTATTTCTTTATTTCCTTTTCAAAAATGAAAGAAGGAACTGCGACAAAAGGCGTCAAAGTTCGCCAAATATACCCCAGTGTTCGACTAGCCTTAGATGTCATATGGTCAATATGCGTTTTCCAGGATATATTACTAGCAATATGAACTGAAATGTGGATTTAATGGTTGGCTGGAACGTCTAGCACTGGCAGTACTTCGGGCACAGCAGGGTCGAATTACCAGCCGCAGGGCACAGCTTCAGCGCGAGTGAGATGGGCGCCGGAGACAAGCGATGGTGATGGCGATGCCGCAGCGTTTTTCTGTTCTTTGTCTTCTTTACATTTCCCCCGCGTGAAGAAGTCGCCATCCTGGCGACTCAGGGAGACGAGACGACCAGAGGGTTGTAATATGGCTTGAGGCGGCTAACGTGGACAACCTCGCGGCCGCGACGGCGGTGGTTGGAAGAAGGGGTGACTGGCTCGATGACGTAGTTCACAGGGGATGTGCGTTCCAAGACGCGATAAGGTCCGTGGTATTTGGTGTCTAGTTTGTTGGTGGCAGGAACGCATAGCCAAACGAAGCTGTCGGCCAGGAACGTGGGAGCAGGGGTATCGGTATCATGCTGATCTTTGCGATAGCCTTGAGTGTTGGAGGTAAACGTGCGAGCTAGCTGACGGCATTCCTCGGCCTTCTGTGCAATATCTGACAAAGCACTGTACTCAGAGGCATCTGGATGGTATGGCAAAATTGTGTTCAGAGTACAAGATGGTTCACGGCCATATAAGAGAAAGAAGGGCGAAAACCCAGTTGTTGCTTGGGTGGCAGTGTTGTACGCGAACGCTACGAATGGCAGTACTTGGTCCCAGTTGGAGCTTCCCGATTCAGATGTAACATACATTGCGAGCATGTCCCCAAGCGTACGGTTGAAGCGCTCCGTGAGGCCGTTTGTTTGCGGGTGATACGCGGTTGTAGCCCGATGTATCGATTTGCAAGACGACAGGAGCTCTTGAACTACTTCGGAAAGAAAGACACGACCTCTGTCACTCAGTAGCTCGCGAGGGGCGCCGTGTCGAAGAATGAAGTGGTGCAGAAGAAAATGGGCTACCTCTCGGGCTGTCGCCGCGGAAAGTGCAGCAGTCTCGGCGTAACGGGTCAGGTGATCGACTGCGACGATGACCCATCGATTACCAGCGGCAGTGCATGGTAGCGGACCATAAAGGTCGATTCCCACGCGATCAAACGGGCGAGCTGGACAAGGTAAACGCTTGAGAGGGCCAGCGGGGTGGCGAGGAATCTTGCGTTGTTGACAGGCGGTACAAGAGCGAATGTAGCGCCGTACGAAATTGTACATTCCCCGCCAGTAGTACCTCTGACGAATTCGATCATAGGTTTTGAGGACGCCGGCATGAGCGCTTTGAGGGTCAATGTGATGGTGGGCACAAACCTGGGAGCGTAGGTGGCGCGGAATGACAAGAAGCCACGTTCTGCCGTCTGAGTTGTAGTTCCTGCGGTAGAGAAGGCCGTCCCGAATGGCGAAATGGGAGGCCTGTCGGCGGAGTGCCTGAGGATGAGTAGCCGCGGAAGTAGTGCCAAGGATATCCAGCAGGTTAGAAACCCAAGGATCTTGTCGTTGCTCGAAAGGCATATCCTGAATGGTGAGCGCTGACAAGAATGCTTGAGGAGGGGACGATGAGTTAGGCGAGCGCACCGGTGACCGAGAAAGAGCGTCGGCGTCAGAGTGCTTGCGGCCAGAGCGGTACACTACACGGATGTCGTATTCCTGAAGCCTGAGAGCCCAGCGCCCGAGACGGCCAGACGGATCCTTGAGAGACCGGTAGCGGTCTCCAAGTAGCGGTAAGAAGTTACGCTTTTTAATTTATTGTTATTAAGCAAATATGTTAGACATGTCACGTTAGTGCGAGATATCCGCAGACGCTTTGAGTTTTCAGTGTTTAATTCTATGCGCTGAAAAATCAAAGCGTATGCGGATATACCAGTGTTTAAATCTATGCACCCCCTTCATGGATCACTGCCTTGTCGTGGCGGAGGGGCTTGCGAAACTCGATGAAATCGTGAGCTCTGCTGCGTAGGGCCACCCAAGATAGACTGGTCACGGCAGAGAGTTCTGACAAAATGTGATTCACTGGAGAAGGTAATGGCAACCCACTCCAGTATATTTGGCAAGAAAACCCTATGGCCAGTCGCAATAGCATTAATGATATGGCGCCGCAAGATGAGCCCCCCAGGTTGGAAGGCGTCCCACATGTTACTGGGGATGAACAAAGGGTGATTCCTAGTAGCTCCAGGACGAATGAAGCGGCTGGGCTAAAGCAAAAAGGACGCTCAGTTGTGGATGTGTCAGGAAGCGGCCGGAAAGTCCGATGTTGCAAAGAGATATATCCCATCGCAACATGGAACGTAAGATCTATGACGCAAGGTAAACTGGTTGTCGTCAAGCGAGAAATGGACAGCTTGAACGTTGATATCTTGGGTATCAGCGAGCTCAAGTGGACCGGAATGGGAGAATTTAATTCCGGCGACCATTATGTCTTTTATTGTGGGCACGAATCCAGGAAAAGGAATGGGGTCGCTCTCATAGTAAACAGAAGAATAGGCAAAGTAGTGCTAGGGTACAATCCCAAAAATGACCGAATGATTTCACTTCGGATCCAAGGTCACCCTTTCAACATAACAGTTGTCCTAGTCTGTATACTAACCACTGCTGCTGAAGAAGCTGACGTTGAGAGATTTTATGCTGACCTGCAATGCCTTTTAGACCGCACTCCATCATCAGACATCCTTTCTCTCATTGGAGACTGGAATGCTTAGGTGGGGAGTGAAGAAATATCCGGAATTGCAGGCAAGTTCGGTCTTGGTGAGCCAAATGAAGGTGGGCAAAGGCTAGTAGAGTTTTGTCAAGAAAACAGCCTGACCATAGCGAATACTCATTTTCAACAGCACAAGAGGCGCCTGTACACTTGGTCTTCACCGGACAGTCTGTACAGGAATCAGATCGATTATATTCTTTGCCGGCAGAGATGGAGAAGCGCTACAAAAGCAGTAAAAACAAGGCCTGGGGCTGATTGTGGCACTGATCATCAGCTTCTTGTTGCCAAGTTTAAGCTTCAATATAGGAAAACGCAGAAAACTAGAAGGCCTTTCAGGTATGATCTGGATCAAATTCCATCAGAATATGCTGTGGAAGTGAGGAATCGATCTCAATAATTAGATCTGGAAGACAGAGAGCCGGAAGAGATGTGGACTGATGTTCGTGATATAATACAAGAAGTTGCTACTAAGGTAGTTCCAAAGCAAAATAAATGCAAGAAAGCAAACTGGTTATCTGAAGAGGCTTTGCAAATAGCTGAGGAAAGGATAATGGCAAAAGCTAAGGGGGAAAGAGAAAGATACAAGATTCTCAATGCGGATTTTCAGAAAATAGCAAGGAGAGATAAGAATGCCTTCGTGAACATACAGTGCCAAGCAGTTGAGGACAACAGCCAATTGAAGAACACAAGAGCTCTGTATAAGACTAAGACAATCAAAGGTATCAAAGGAAGCTTCTGTGCTAAGCTGGGCGTGATAAAGGACAAACAAGGCAGAAACCTCACTGAAGCCTCAGAGATAAAGAAGAGGTGGAGGGAATACACAGAACTGTACAAGAAGGACCCGGATGTGCAAACCCAACATAAGACGGTAGTGATTATTAACTGCGAGCCGGCCTCCTGAAGAGTGAAGTTGAATGGGCCTTAGAAAGCCTTACCAAGAACAAAGATAGCGGAATTGATGGTATTCCAGCTGAGCTGCTTCAGAACCTCAATCATGAAGCTGTTAACGTTATGTATACGTTATGTCAGCAAATTTGGTCAACCCTGCAGTGGCCACAGGATTGGAGGAAGTCAGTTTACATCCCCATTCCAAAGAAAGACAGTGCCAAAGATTATTCCAACTATCGCGCGATCCCGCTTTTTTCTCATGCTAGCAAGGTGATGTTGAAACTCCTCCAAGGTAGGCTGCAGCACTATGTGGATCGGGAGATTCCGGATATGCAAGCTGGGTTTCGCAAGGGCAGAGGAACTAGAGACCATATTGCCAACCTTCGCTGGACTATGGAAAAAGCAAGAGAGTTCCAGAAACCCATCTACTTCTGCTTTATTGATTATGCGAAAGCGTTTGACTGCGTAGATCACAGCAGATTGTGGCATGCTCTCCAAGAGATGGGAGTTCCAATTCACCTCATCTGTCTCCTCCGGAACCTGTATGTAGGGCAAAGGCCACTGTTCGAACTGGGCATGCTCTTACTGATTGTTTTCCGATTGAGAAAGGAGTGAGACAAGGCTGCCTACTGTCGCCCTGCCCACGGTCGCCCTGCCTATGCTGAGTGCATCATGAGTCTTCATCTGGAGCGAAGATTTCTGGAAAACGTATCAACAACCTTGCGGATGATACCACTTTAATGGGAGAAAGTGAAGATGAACGCAAGAGACTTCTGATGCGCGTACAAGAAGAGACTGAGACGTTTGGGCTTAAACTGAATATGAAAAAGACAAAGATCATGGCGTCTTGCCCTATAAAGTCCTGGAGCATCAAGGGACAAGAAGTGGAAGCTGTGACAGATTTTCTCTTCTTGGGCTCCAAGATTACTCCGCAAGGAGACTGCAGCCATGAAATTAGGACACGCCTGCTTCTGGGAAAGAGAGCCATGGCTAGCCTTGACCGCCTAGTAAAGAGCAGATACATTAGTCTGCCAACCAAGATCCGTAAAACACGTGCTATGGTCTTTCCAGTTGTGATGTATGGATGCAAGATTTGGACTGCGAAGAAGGCTGACCACCGAAGAATTGACGCGTTTGAATTGTGGTGCTGGCGGAGACTCTTCAGAGTTCCTTGGACTGCCAGAAGATCAAATCAGTCGATATTGTCGACCATAAACCCAGACTGCTCATTGGCGGGTCAAATTCTAAAGTTAAAGCTCAGCTACTTTGGCCATCTGATGAAAAGGGAGGAGTCGCTGGAGAAAGAATTGATGTTGGGAAAGGTTGAGGGTCACCGGAGAAGGGGTAGGCAGCGAACGCGATGGGTAGATGGCATCCTCGAGGCGTTGCAGATGAAGTTATGTGATGTTAGCAAGATAGTGAGAGACCGGAAAGCGTGGCGTGATAAGGTCCATAGGGTCAGGAAGAGTCGGACACGACTGAACGACTGAACTGAACTGAATTCTATGAGCAATGTGCGACACCACTCATTAAAGTAATTAAGGTCCTCCTGAATAACCGTAATATCTGAGTGATTAGTTATTTTGCGATATAATACACAGTCGTCAGCAAACAGACAAATGTTTGACGAAGAATCGTTAAGTCGTTTATTTAAGTTAAGAATAATACAGACCAAGTACTGAGTCTTGAGGGTTATCGCAGTCAACTGGGGCTGAAGGTGAGTTAGCATCATTAGTAGTTACAAACTGAACACATGACGTCACAAAGGTACGCATGCGATCAATTACGGCATGGTCTATGTTTAGAACACTCAGTTTATGAAGGAGTGAATGGTTAAGTTTGTCAAATGTTTTTGAAAAATCAAGGAATATACGGTCAGTTACAAAACCAGATCCAAATCAAGTGAATGAGATGAGCTGTCTTACGAGAAATGTTTATGGAATCCATGCTGAGCAACAGTAAAAAACTTATTTTCAAGGAAATTAACTAATTTTGCGAATATCATATGTTCCGTAATTTTGCATGGTACTGATGTGAGGAAAATGGGCCTGTAGGTAAGGGAACATGTGTTGGTCCAGTTTTATGAATGGGTGTTACTTTGCCAGTTTTCCAGTCATTGTTATATTAGCCTAGATATATATGTGTGAAAACGTATATTGTATTATTATAGAACAGTATTCCACACTATTCTTTAAAAAAAATAATATAGATTTCGTCTACTCCACGTGATGCTTTAGGTTTTAGTTGGTTTATTACAGTTTTAATGCCGGTTATATCGAATATGATGCGATCCATGAAATGATGTTCGGGGTAAGTTATTGTCGGTATCTGATAAGGGATCTTAGGTGATGATAATGATTGAGTGAATGTATTGTTAGGCATAGTGGCACACAAATGGACAAGCACTGCTTCACCTGAGCTTATGAGTAATGATATTACTGACATATTATTATTCCCTTGTACGATGTTCCAAAATCTCTTGGGGCTAGTTATCAATAGATTAGGAAGCGTACATTTGAAAAAAGATGATTTGGCTGACTTCAATATATGTATTTGCAGTTTTTTTATATTCAAGCCAATATGTTAGCTTTAAAGAATGTTTTGCTGCTCAGAATATGCGCCTTATATTGTTCGATAATCTATTTGGATATGCATTATACCATGGCGATTTGTTCTTGGCGTAGACATTTCGTAAAGAAACGTATTTGTTGGTTAACTCAGATATTTTAATTTTGAAAGTCGGCTAGTTAGTTTCCACGCAGCGTTCCAGATGAAGTGGTATAGAAGGTATCAAGAAAAAAGTAGAGTTCGCTGTTGATGGAGGGGTAGTTAGCTTATCTGTAATCTCGAAACTGCTTTTTTGTTGGCATGTTTTTGGTTGTAATATTGTGAGTGTGAAATGTATTATGTCATGATTGTTCATTCCGGGCAGACGTGTCCCTTAAGACAATTTATCGGCTGATGACGTTAGAATGAGGTCAAGGAGCGATGAGGTGTGTTGCGTTAAGCCTGTAGGGAGGTAAGGATTAAAGCCAGCGGAAAGACACAGTCTGCGTCTTTCCGCTGGTTTTAATCCTTATCAGAATGTACTAACTGGCCCAGCTCTCCAATCCACTGTTGGGAGGATAACATTCTGCGACAAGCTTAAGTCTGAACAATGGAAATAAACCGGTCAGCGTCGGCTGACTAGGGATTAGAAAAGGGGTTTACACGGCAACAAACAATGTTAGCAAAATTGAAGTCACCTTAGTATTATTTCAACTTAGTACAAAGACGTGGTAACTTGATTTAAACTGTCGTACAGGGCGTCGGAAAAGGATAAGTTGCTTGATGGTGATCGGTAACACACACCTAATATTATCTTTTTAAAACTAGCCGTGACATTACACCAAATTGTTTTTAAATTCATATTACCACGCGCGGTTAAACAATCAATAGAATCACTGATTGCAATTCGAACACCACTCCCAACTGTACCTGTTCCTTCACGTCGGAAAACGGCATATTGATTTTCGCACTGGAACAATTCAGAATTGTTACTTGGCTGCCCAGCCATGTTTTTGTGATAGCGATACTGTCGGCATTACAGTTGTTATTAATGGTACAAAGTTTATCTTTTTTTTTAGGGAAGAAACTATGAATGTTCATCAGCAACTACATTTTTGAGCCTCTTCACTCTTCAGGGAATTCGAACTGAAATAATCAGTGAAAACCTAGAAAAGTCAGTGATTTTGAAAATAGAGGACTGCTAGACACCCTGAGTGAAAATATGCCACAAATGAACTCCCGCGGCCACTCACAAGTGCTCTGTTTTTCTTGTGGTAAGCCTTTACCGCAAATCTAGTGTTCTAAATTGAACCTCGTTTAGGGAGGACGTTAGAGGACAAGCGATTCATTTACTCCGGTGTGAATGGATTCGTGTTTTGTGTAGCCCCTGGCAGCATCCATGGTACAGCCCCCGTACCTCTGCTTGGACGGCAGGGCTGCGAATCAGTGCCTCCAATTTCTCCGTGGTGTGGATCTTGATCTGCGGCATTGTGGACCTGCCTATGGTATGTGGGTGCGATCTGCGGCTTCTCAGCAAATAATACATGTGTAAAACAGATATTCGGCTCTGATATGTTCAACGCCTGATGCTGAAGAGAACGACGACAAGCATGTTCAACGCGCGTGACGGTCAGGAAAGAAAACGACGACGAAGCTCGCTTCGACGCTCGTGCGTGTGCTGACACAAATCTCACGACTGATCGCAGAACGTTCCACTGACTGTTGACGACGTATCGCCCTGTTCAAGGTCTTCTACAACAAGTGGTGGAGGTGCCAGCATTCCCCTCAACCTGCAGCTTCGCAGCCGAGCTTTGCCTACCACTTACGCGATGCCTGAGACCGCCAGCCAACCGCCAACCCCATCGCCTGTCATCTGTCCCGGTGCAGCGCGTCAGCGCGATCCAGCCATCTTCAGCGGCACCGATGACACGGATGTAGAAGACTGGCTCGCGTCGAATGAACGCGTAAATGCGTACAACAAGTGGGACCACACCGTGAAGCTCACAAACGTCATTTTCTTTTTGAACGACGTTGCCATTCTATGGTTTCGCAACCATGAGAGTGACATCTCTACCTGGACGGCTCTCAAGACCAGCCTGACCGAAGTTTTTGCCGTCCCGCTATACGTAAGCTTCGCGCCGAGCAACGCTTGCAAAGTCGGGCACAACAAACCGGCGAAAACTTCACCAGTTTCATAGAAGATGTCGTAGACCTCTGCAAGCGCGTAAATCCTACCGTGAGCGACTCCAAGAATATTGGACACATTATGCAAGGCATTGACGATGACGCCTTCCAGATGCTCGTCGCCAAAACCCCCCAAACTGTGTCCGACGTTATCAGCTTCTGCCAAAGCTTCGATGAGCTGCGCAAGAGGCGGCTTTCCACACGACGTGCTGGCCTTCAGCAGGCCACTCTTTCCAGTTTGGCTCTCTCCGGACACGGTGCCCAGGACCAGTAGTCGCTAATTCAGCACATTCAACAGTTTGTTCTTGAGGAAGTCTTACGCCAGCTTTCCTTGTCCACCTTCACTTGCCCGCCAGCACCTGCGCCTGCGCGGCCGCTCACTCCCACTCTTCAACGTGTCATACAAGAGCAGGTCGCTGAGGTTCTGCCTTCACCTCCTCAGCAGCCATTGGTGGCGGCTCCTCTCACGTACGCTGATGTTTTGGTGCGGCCACCACCCCTTGTCGCCCCTGTGTACAGCCGACCTCCCCTCCTATACGAGCCTCAGGGACGTCAGCAAACTCAGCAACCCCCTTATCGTCCGGTTCTCCGCCGTCGATCACAGCCACAGCCTTCCAACCCCTGGCGCACACAAGACAACCGACCTATTTGCAACGTCTGTAGAATCGCCGGCCACGTGGCTCGTTTGTGCCGCAATCGTGGCCCTCGTCCCTACGACTATACACGTTAGCCGATGTACAATCTTCCCCCGTCCCCCTCACCCGTGTTCCCTAAGCCTCCTCCGCAGTCCTCTTCAAGTTACGATCGCCGCTTCCATTCTCCGATGCTCCGCCGCCAATCAGCTGTTCACACGGAAAACTAACGGCCGCAGTTCCGGAGGCAAGAACTGCGCCATCAGGGACCAACTCAAGACCTGTTAACGTACCAGCCAACATTATTACCGTATTCATTGAGGAAGTTCCTGTCGAAGCACTTGTGGACGCTGGCGCAGCCGTTTCAGTTCCTAATTACGCCCTCTTTCGCAAACTTAAAAAGGTAACGACGCCGCTTCCTGCAGTTTCTCTTTGCGCAGCCAGCGCTAAAGACATTCGACCATTAGCCACCTGTACCGCCCGCCTTGTCATCGACGACGTTCAATACACAATAGAATGCCACGTCCTCGCCCGCTCATCACACGACGTCATCCTTAGTTGGGACTTCCTCTGCAATCATAACGCCATAATAGACTGCGCCCGTGCTCAACTTGAGTTATCACCCCTCAGTGTCACTTCTTTCGACGCCCCCACTGCTGCTGCCGCTACCTTGCACGTCGCAGAGGACACCGACGTTCCGTCTTTATCCTCAGTGCTTGTGCCTCTTTATTGTGCTGCTCTTTCCGACGCCACTGTTATCTACACACCTCCGTTACGATGCGCTGACCAAAAATCCGTTATGCTGCCCCATGCTGTGCTGACAATTTTTCGCAGCTCAAGTGCTATTTTTTTTAACCCGTGCCCCTGCCCTACCACTTTATTTCGTGGCCAGTCACTGGGTAGTGTTGCTTTGCTCGATTCCACGCCCACCTATTCCTTCGTCGATACCACCGCCGGCCTGTACATCAGCGCCATAATGCCTATTCCTGTCGCCACTCCATCATCCCTCGAAGTTTTCCACCAGTCCATCGACGCTGGCCTGACTCCCTTACAACGAGCCCAACTTGTCGTCATCCTATAACGTTTCGCGGCTTCGTTCGACTCCCAGCAACCTTAGTTAGGGCGCAGAACTACTTTACTCACCGTATTGATACCGGCACCCATTCCCCTTTGCGCCAGCGTCCGTACCGTGTTTCAGCCGCCGAGCGCCGCATTATTGACGAACAGGTGACCGACATGCTCCAGCGCAACGTGATCCAACCGTCGCACAGCCCTTGGGTATCTCCGGTCGTCCTGGTCAAGAAAAGAGATGGTTCCATCCGATTCTGTATAGATTACCGCCGACTGAACAAGATCACGCGCAAGGACGTTTATCCTCTCCCTCGTATCGACGACGCTCTTGACTGCCTGCTGACAGCTGAGTTCTTTTCTTCATTTCTTCATTAGACCTGCGTTCCGGCTACTGGGAGATGCCGATGGCAGAGGCCGATCGCCCAAAAACCGCTTTCGTCACACCCGATGGGCTCTATGATTTTAATGTCATGCCATTCGGACTGTGCAATGCCCCTGCCACATTCGAGCTCATGATGGACAACCTACTCAGAGGGCTCAAATGGCACACTTGCCTTTGTTACCTTGATGACGTTATCATCTTTTCCTCAGATTTTCCATCTCACCTCCAGCGCCTTGAGACAGTTCTGCGATGCCTGACCGACGCTGGCCTCCAATTAAATTTAAAGAATTGCCGTTACGGAGCACGGCAGCTAACCATTCTCGGACATGTCGTCTCCAAGGATGGCGTTCTTCCCGATCCGGAAAAATTGCGCGCTGTGGCAGAATTTCCCAAGCCAACTAATGTGAAAGAACTCCGCAGTTTCGTCGGCCTCTGCTCGTACTTCCGCCGCTTCGTTCGCAACTTCGCCACAATCATCGACCCTCTCACCAAGCTTCTGTCCAGCCACGATCTTTCAGCCTGGTCTCCGCACTGTGATGTTGCCTTCGCGATACTCCGCCACCTTCTGACGACTCCGCCAATCCTGCGTCATTTCGACCCTTTTTCTCCCACGGAAATCCACACTGATGCCAGCGGCGTCGGCCTCGGCGCAGTACTCGCTCAGCGGAAGTCTGGCTTTGATGAGTACGTTGTCGCTTACGCAAGTCGGACCCTAACAAAAGCTGAAGCAAACTATTCCGTCACCGAGAAAGAGTGTCTCGCTGTTCTCTGGGCAATAGCAAAATTTCGCCCCTACTTGTATGGCCGTTCTTTTGATGTCGTCACCGATCATCACTCCCTCTGCTGGATGTCTTCTTTGAAAGATCCTTCTCGTCGACTGGCCCGTTGGGCTCTGAGGCTCCAAGAATACGACATTAACGTAATCTATCGCTCTGGCCGTAAACATGCCGATGCTGATGCTCTCTTACGTTCTACCTTGCCGTCTGAAGCCACTCCTGCTATATCCGTTCTACATCCCACCGACATGCCGATATGACTTCCGAGCAACGCAAAGACGCATGGATCGCTTCACTCCTGGATTTTTTATCTGGCCGCGCTTCACGACCTTCTTGCTGCGCTCTCCGTCGCCAGTCTCACCATTTCGCCGTCAGAGACGAGCTCCTCTACCGTAGGAATGACCTTCCGGATGGTAGAAAGTGGCTGCTTGTAAATCCGACGTATCTGCGCTCTGTGATTTGCTCCCATTACCACGACGATCCTCAGTGTGCCCGCGCCGGCGTATTGAAAACCTTCACTCGCCTGCAACAGCGGTACTACTGGCGTGGGATGTACCGTTATGTTCGTCGGTTCGTCCAGTCCTGCCAAGAGTGTCAGCGCCGAAAACGCCCACCTCACCAACCAGCCGCTCCTCTGCAGCCGCTGACCTGCCCAGCTCAGCCCTTTGAGCGTGTTGGAATAGACCTATACTGCCCGCTTCCTAGCACATCAACAGGCAATCGCTGGATCATCGTTGCGATCGATCATCTCCCACGCTACGCCGCAACGGCGCTTTTGACATCTGCTACAGCCCAAGACATTGCCTCCTTCATCCATCACATAATTCTTCGCCACGGGGGTCCCAAAAAATTGCTGAGTGACAGAGGTCCCGCTTTCCTTTCTGAAGTTGTCGAAGCTGTTCTTAGAGAAAGCAAAATCGTTCACCGCGCCACCTCCGCGTACCATCCGCAAACAAATTGAATGGTTGAGCGTTTTAACCGCACCATGGGCGACATGCTAGCAATGTATGTCGCTTCCGACCACTCCAACTCGGACCGCGTTCTTCTATTCGTTACATTCGTTACATTCGCTTATAAAACTGCCACACAAGCAACCACCGGATTCTCGCCATACTTCTACCTGTACGGTCGTGAGCCCTCTTGTACCATGGACACCATTCTCCCTTACCGACCGTATTCATCCGAATTCACAACTGTTTCACAAGCTGCAACTTATGCCGAGGAATGCCGCCAGCTTGCCCGGTCCTTCACTTCTCACGCCCAGCAACAGCAGAAAACCACCCGAGATCAATCTGCACTTCTTCCTACTTACCGTACAGATTCTTCGGTCTGGCTATGGGTGCCTTCCTCCAGTCCCGGCCTTTCATCCAAACTTCTGAGCAAGTATCAGGGCCCCTACCGTATTGTCAAGCAAACATCCCGCGTCAACTACCTCATCGAACCCCTTACGCCATCCACTGACCACCGTCGCCGAAATCGTTAAACAGTACACAGTAACCGCCTGAAACCTTACTACGATCCGGCCATCGTCACATCGCCATGAGCCGCCAGGATGGCGTCTTTTCGCCCGAGGGAAGTTGTAAAACAGGTATTCGGCTCTGATATGTTCAACGCCTGATGCTGAAGAGAACGACGACAAGCATGTTCAACGCGCGTGACGGTCAGGAAAGAAAACGACGACGAAGCTCGCTTCGACGCTCGTGCGTGTGCTGACACAAGTTTCACGACTGATCGCAGAACGTTCCACTGACTGTTGACGACGTATCGCCCTGTTCAAGGTCTTCTACAACACATGCATTGGTTGTGTAGCTATCGGGGTAATTGTGGCCGTACTGAGTGGGGTGTGGGTACTGTTATTCTGGAGGCGATGCCGGGCATGATCGTGGGTCTTGGACAACGTCTCATCTGCCGCTGGGTGCCTTCTGCGGGCCAGTCGGCACATATTTCACGCATGCTCTCAATAAAGGTTCACCCTATCTATCTCTAGTTGAGCGCATTCTTGAGGGCATTCTGGACGTTCCTCCCAAAGCCTTTCCCGGTAGGCCATTTCGCGGGCAGTGAACGGAAGTGTTTTTCGGAAAGAGGGAGTGAGGCGGGACCTACAAGAGGTAACAAAATGGGATTTTTGGCTAAGTCGCTGAGCGGGTATCGTGTGAAGCGAATGGAACGGCTCTGAAGCGGACACAGACAGGCCAGTTGACCGTTGAGAGGCAAAGGTCTTTACTTACACGTTCCTTATATGGTGGCATTAGGTGATAAGCCTCCGACGTGCGCCGTCTTATCACGGCGGCGCATGACCGTGTGCGCACAAGTCTAAATGATACCGCATCTCCCATTTTTTTTTAAAAGCAATAGCGAAAAAAAAAACCCAAAACCAAACATGAACAAAAAGTGGTGAAAAGCGAAATTGAAGATAGAAATCACAAAAGCAACATATGAACAAGAAGAGGTGAAAAGAAACAATTGAAAAAACGACAAAGGAACGATAACGAAATGAAATTAATAGGTGCCAATTAAAAGCCCAACAATGCAAGCCCTACCCCGAAAATAGCACTATAGCAGAGCGCATGGATACACAGCAGGGTTGCTCGCCGGTTACGTGAAGCCATAACGTTCCAGCTTCTTTACTTCGCGGCCATAACGGGTGACATAAGAACCAGACGTTGTACTATTGTCTGGTTCTGATGCAACAGAAGCAGTAATAGAAGGGGATGGAGAAAAGGAATTTTCCGGCTCGGAAGTGTTCTTTCTTTGTTCCGGGGGCTCTATAGATTGCAGTATTCCTAGAATCCCTGGGATTTCACCCGAGAGAGTTTTCTGGTTTTTTCACGTACAGAATCAATGCACACCGGTTGCATCCCAGTTCCAGGCCCGCGTCTGGTCTGACGGCGTAGGTGCGCAGCCGAGAAGCCCGTCTTAAAACCGTAACTCTGCCCGACTGTCTTTGGCCCACACCCGATTTTCGGCTTGCAGCTGTTTAAACTGTCTACCCGCTTGATGGCGTCGAAGTTGCGCCGCTGCTTTTCTCTGACCGCTTCGTCTCTGCTGACAAAGACCTTTAGGTTTCTCGACTTCAAAGGTTTCAGCCGGCTGGGATGCAGCGGTACTGTTGAACGCAACCGTCTGTTCACCAGGAGTTCGGCAGGGCTTTTGCCCAAAGGACCTGGAGTATTCCTATACGCCAAAAGCCCCAAGCATGGATCTGTCGACTTTCATAACAACCTTTTGATGGTTTGAAAAGTGCGTTCTGCTGCACCGTTAGATTGCGGATAACTGGGGTTTGATGTGACATGTGTAAACCCGTATCGTTTTGCAAATTCCTTGAACTCGTGTGCCGAAAACTTGGTGCTATTATCAGTCACAAATGTTTCCGATATACCATGCCTGGCAAAAAAAACTTTTTCAACTTTATTATAAAAGCAGTAGAATCCGAAGACTGTAACAAACCAACCGTTGGAAAGCGCGAAAAATAGTCCCAAACAACAATTGAATGTATCTGGTTGTACTAAAACAGGTATGCTCCTAGATTCCGCCAGGGCAAAATCGATTTCGATGGTATCATTGGTTCTGTTCTTTGCACTCTTAGTTTATCGTACTCTAAGCAGCTATTCACCACTGAAACCAACTCTGAATAATTCCCCGTGCGCCTGACAGACTTGCGAGCTCAAGCACGACATCTTACTATCCCTTGATTGCCTTCATGCAGCGCTATCAGAACTTCGGCTCGCATCTCCTGAGGGATAACTAGACGGTTATCATACATTAGCACCCCGTCACATTCTATAAAGTGTTCTTGATGCGACCAAAAAGGCCCCAACCAGCTGTTAACATTTGCTAACCGTGGCCAACCATTCAGCAGTAGAACAAGAGCTGCTGGCAGGTTTCATCACCTTGTTGCGCTTGCCGCACCTTACTCAGATAGGCTGATGACGTAACTTCGCTGACGGAGCCTTGAACAAAACTTGAAAACTCCTCAGGCGACAACTAGGCCCCACACCGAACTTACGTCTTTACAAGGTGCCCAAGAAAGGACATCAGCAGTGATAATCTACTTGCCTGGGACAATGGTGAACGAAACCCTCTTAAGCCTCATGCAAAACCTTTGAATCCTCGGCGGTAAAACGTCGATTGGCGATTTTCCCAGAAGAGTAAGGAGGGGCACCTGGTGATCGGTTTCAAACTGAAAGTCAAGCCCTGTCAAATAATAATCCAGGCGTTCGGCCACCCAAGCTAGAGCCAGCGCTTCTTTTTCAATTTGCGCGTACCTCTGCTCCGTTGGCGCCAAGGCACGGGAGATAAAAATAACAGCCCGTTTCTGCCAGTCTACCTGCACTTGTAGCAGCACTGCTCCGATGCCGAACGAAGATGCATCAGCCGATAACACTGTATGAAGCGTTGGATCGAACTTTGCAACACACGTAGCTGACGACATCAGCTGTTTCAAAGCAGCAAACGCTCTCTTCATGCGATTGACCCCAGCCTCTCTTTGCTCTTCACGAGCAGTTCACGAAGCGGCGCCGATAGTTAAGCTAGGTTTGGAACAAACCTTCTCAAATAATTCACCGTGCCTAGAAACCTGCGCACGTCCGGTACTGCTGCCGGCGCATCCAATTCTCTGATTGCTTGTACTTTCTTATGGTCCGGATTGATGCCAGTTGAATCAACAACGTAGCCCCAAAACGTCACCTCGCGAACGCCCAAAGAACATTTTATCTCGATTGAGCGTTATGCCGGCTGTAACAAGCTTCCTTAGAACGGCATGTACGCTTTCATCATGTTCAGTCTTTGATGAACCAAAAGTCAATATGTCATCCATGAGGATTGCTATCCCCCGCCAGACCGTCCAAGATTTCGCCCATGCGCTTCTGAAAATATTCTTGGGCAGAAGTTATCCCAAATGGTAACCAGCGGAAACAGTAGCGCCCAAAGGCTGTGATGAAAGTGGTGAGCAACTGACACGCCCCTGCCAGTTTAATATGATGGAAGCCCGAGTTAGCGTCTAACTCCGAAAAATAAGGTACTGCGCAAGTACGCCCAACACATCAACTTTCGCTGACACGAAACGCCCCCGCAACACACTTTTGTTTAGCTGAGTTGAATCTACGCAGATGCGCACTGCGCCCGACGGCTTGAGCACTGGCACGATGCCTGCGCACCACTCGGTTGGTTCAGCTTTTTTTATTACTCCTTCCTGTTCCATTTTCAGTAGCTCGGCTTTCACAGCTTCCCTTAATGGAATTGGAACACGACGAGGTGTGCTTATGGCGAAATGAGAAGCACCCTCCTTCAGCCATATAGTGTACTCGCCGGAAATCGTGCCAAGACCAGAGAACAATTGGGGGTACATGGCATCAAACTCTTTATCCGATAGGACATCAACAGCGGAAACGCCTACCTCTCGGTTTGGGGGGTCGTTCGTGCAGACCGCAGCGAAGTGTACTTTTGCTCTACAGCTATTACACCGCACAGCCCGAGCAGGGAACTTGAACTTGGAATGGCACGAGCGTCCACAAAACCGGCACCGCTGTAAGTCGTCGTGTCTGTTCTGCACCGGGCGTCCTGTAGGTTGGCGAACGTCGCTGTTGCTGTAAACCTAGCACTCGGCGTCGACTTTTTATATACCGCTCACACTTCGAACGTCGCTTCGGTGGGGCGTAGTTATCGCTGTTGTCGCTGAACAGTCTCCTTGAGGTCCAATGTGAGACTGGAATCTATCTGGAGCGACTCTGACAGTGCGGCATCTGCCAGTCTGACGATGAACTTGTCCCGCACCAAAAGAGTCTGAAGGGTGCCGAACTCGCAGCGGTAAGACAGGAGGTGTAGAGGGGTTACTAAGTAGGCGACTGACTCTCCGGGCTCATTTTTGTCTGCGGTAGAAACAGGCGCTTTCGTAAACAACGTTCTTTGTTACCATGAAGTAGAGCAGAAAATTTTTTGCACATCGTCTCGTAGCTCTTATATTCATCTTCCGAGAGACCAAAACTTTTGAAAATTTCCCTGCCTTGCCTTCCCATGGTCTACAGCAGCATCCGTACTTGGACTTCTTCTGGCCCTTCATTCAGACCCGAGGCGGGTCGGTAGTCGACAAACGCCTGAACCCATTCTGTCCACTCCAATGTCCGTTGAATGTTAAAATCCTCTGGCGGCGGAATTGCCAGCTTGGCGTCTGAACCGTCTGGTGTTGACGTGGGGGTGTCCATTGCACAGTCCGTTGTCAGTCGAGCGCCGCGGCACTGCCCATACACACTGGATCCCACTTCTGACACCATGTCGTCTGAAGTGAACCGCGCGGCTCCGGAGCGGACACAGACAGGCCAGAATATTTATTTATTTGAAAATACTGTAGGCCAATATTTTGGCCCGTGCAGGATGGGCAATACAAAACATTCAATGCTTCACAGATAAATAAAAAAGATACAATAAATAGGCAGTTCATGCGGTTGCAGTCCGTAACCAAAACAACAAATACAGCACTTATTTACTCAGAAAAATGCTTCACAAGAGCTTTACTAAAATTGGGAGACTAGAAAATGGCCTCAAAAAGGCAGGTCCCATCGGCAACGGTCCGGGAAAAAAACCTATAGTAGAAAGTGTCAGTCCTTGCAAAAATGGGTTCGAGAAATTGAATTCGTCAATGATGTGTTCGGCGCGACAACTCTTTGAGATTTGTGGGTCGGGGTATGTTTAAATTATGTGTTCAAAGATTATGCATAAACAATAAAAGGGACAGCTTTCTGCTTAGTTCAAGTAACGCGATATGGCTGGCTTTCATTAGAGTCCAGGGTGAGTCTAATCTCCTGTATTTCTTATAAATAAATATCACAGCTTTCCGTTGCACCATCTCTATTCGGTATACATCTTTCTTTATAACTAGATCCCATAAAACTGAAGCGAACTGTAATTTAGACCTAAGAATGTTCAATATACAAGAAATTGTAGCTTACTTGGTGCATCTTTAAGCTGCCGCCTCAAGTAGCACAGCTTGGAAAAGGCCGAGGAACGTACGTCATTTATATGGGCAGTGTGTTAGTGTAACGCCTAAGTATTTATAATGTGTAACTTCCTGAATTAAGTAGTTTAGCAGGCTGTAAGAGAAACAACTAAAATATTTTTTACGCGTGATGCGTAAAAACACAGTTTGTTCTAAGTTCAACTGCACATCCTATTTGACACACCATTCATGAACTGATGAACTGCTAAGAGTGAATTTTGCAAAACTTAGTGATCATTCTGTTCCTTCATGCTCTCAAAAAATATGCAACCGTCAGCAAAACGTGCAATTCTTGGAAATGGAAACCGACAGATCATTGATATAAATAAGGAAAAGCAGTGGCCCTTTGACGCTTCTTTGGAGTACGCCTGAAGTAACTGGTAGCTCGTTTGATTTTCAGCCATTAATATCTACGTATTGTTTCCGATATTTAAGGTAAGCAAAAATCTAGTTAAAGAGGTAAGTGGGGACGCGAATACTTTCTAATTTATAAATGAGTTTACTATAGGGGATTGTGTCAAATGCCTTCCGAAAGTCTAAAATAAGGACATCAACCTGCCCTGATTTGTCAAGAACTAGTTGGAATTCATTAACTATCGTAACTGAGTTATAGTGGACGTTCCCTTTCTGAAGCCATGTTACAAAAAGGATAAAATGTTATTTTCAGCAAGAAATGAGATAAGATAGCCAGAAACTTTATGTTGTAATAACTTAAAACACGAAGAAGTGATTGGAATTGGTTGGGAAGTAGAAATAGCTTATCGCCTTTTTTACGGATCCGGAACATCACCAGAACGTAGGGAAACTTGACAAATCTTGGTTAAGAACACGGACAACTGTGCAGCAAAACGTTTGAGGAAGGCATTGGAAAGCCCGACAGGACCGGCGCATTTTTATCGGCGAGCTTAAGCAGCATAGACAGAACACCATTTACACAAACTGCTGGAATATAACCACGATCTTCACAATAGATTCTAGCTGTGGTTGCCCCCTCCGTCAGAAACACGCTTTGAAAGTACTTGTTAAAACCTTGTGCAATCGCCGTCCTGTCACTTACAACTTAATTGTTAATTCGAACCTTGCTCAACTGATCAGTGTTGCGACCTAGAAAATTATTAAATTCTTGGGATCACTTTTAATGAATTCGGAAAGCGTCGTGTTAAAATAATAATATTTTGCTAACAACTTTCTGCCAAGTTTCTGTTTCAAAACTTGAGACTATGGTAAAGAAGGTATTCTTTTCTTCCTACATCGTCTCACTTTACGTTTCAGTTGAACAATTTCACGACTTATCCAAGGATTGCGGTGGTTGATGTGTACTTTTCTAAGTGGAACAAAATGTTCACTGCAGTATTCTATTCCAGTCTTAAAGTGATGCCAGTGGACCGTTGAGGGGCAAAAGAACAACAGCCTTTATTTACAGCTTGATTATATAGTGGAATACAGTGATAAGCCTCCGACGTGCGCCGCCTTATCACGATTGCGCAGGAGCATGTGCGTACAAGTCTAAATGACACCACAGCGGGGACCGATATCCGGCTGCGGACGTAGTTTTGAATGGCGGGATTCAAGTCGCTTATAAAGTTGGCGGTGTTGTTGTTGCAGATGGCAATGGCATTCGCGGTCACATTGGCCACCTCTGTGTCGATCAGATAAGTTTGTAAAGCAACGACAGCAATTAAGGGGGTGCTGTTCCAAGGGAAGGAAAGAGTAGCAGGGGGCGGCAGAAAGTTAGGTGGGCAGATGAGGTTAAGAAGCTCGCAGGGATAAAGTGGATGCAGCTAGCACAGAACTGGGTTAATTGGAGAAATATGGGAAAGGCCTTCGCCCTGCAGTGGGTATAGTCAGGCTGATGATGAGATGAGTTCACATCTGTCACCACCACTGTCGTAACGGGCGTGACTCGCAGCGTCCGTGTACACAGGGTTTGCGTCTTGAAGGTAGCTGTAAGTTCGTCAACTTGCATGATTGCTCGGGGTTTGCTTTTGTGTGTGTGCGTGTGTGTTTCCTCGCGTTTCGAGGAGCCGTCCCGCGAGGCGCGAGGGCGGCGCCAGTAGGCAGGAGGGGGGGCGGGGGACCTTTCTCTTGTTTCCGAATAGGGTGTGGAGGTCCGGCGGCAGGGCAGCTCGCGCGCTTGTCGCCCGCCTAACTAGATTTTGAAGTGTCCTTAAGGGTTCGCGTTGCCTGTTTTAGATCTTTATTGAGGGGTGGCTGTCTCGCACATTGAAGAACGCTCGGCCGCTTTCTGTTTGGCCTGTTGCGCGACGCTCTAAATGTCGTCGACAGGACCCTTCAGTGTCTGTGCGTTGTTTTCTTATGTGTCTATAGCTTTATATACATGAGCCCGACGCAAGCGGGTTGAGTAAGGGGGAGCCGGTTGTCGGGCTGAGCCAGACCGACCCGTTCGGGCTTACGTGAGCTCGTTTCTGTCGGGCAGAGATAGCTGCTACTCCTTGTGTCGAGCAAGGCCCAAGCAGAAGAGGAGGAAAGCACAGACGAACAGCTCCCGTCCCCGACCAGCAAGGAGGCAAGAGAGGAAGCGCCTGTCCGACGCGTCAGCGTATACATGCCCCTCGGGTAGGGTCGAGCCAACCCAGCCCCTGCAGGCGGGACCCGACGGTCGTTTAGCTCGACCCCCTAGCGTATAGATGAGCCCGATAGCCGGTTTTCAGCCCGACAGGCCTCCCCGACCCGACTTTGTCGATCTCATGTAAACCCCCTGAGTGTAACGGAGTGTCGTAAATCTCGTGCGAATCCTCGACGGTTGCGTGCCAGTGGCAGGACGGCCGTAGTTGGGACGCTTCGGCGAACTCGATCCAGACTACGAATTTCGCGGGACTGGATGAACGGGGGAGTGGGGCACGAATTCTTCCTCGGAGCGGAGACTGCGCGCGAACCGCGAGTGGCGGGGAGTAGCCGGGGAGTTTCTGCCCGAGCGAGGAAGAAGACGGACGTTCTCCCGCACGCTCTCTTGCGACAACCGACTCTTATAAGCCGGAGGGCGACCAAACTCAGTGTCTCTTCTGTGTTATATTTGACTGTGCTGTACCTGTTCATTCGACCACCCTAATATTTCAATGAATTCAGTTTTTAATTTATTTCGGCCCATTGCGATTCTTTCGGCGAAGCAAAGAGAGGGGACCATCAAAAAGAAGAAAAAATAGAAGAAACTTCAAGGACCAACAATTAAACGTTTACTGTAGCGTTGGTGTAGTTTGCATCCCTCTTGTTTCTCATGGAAGTTAGGCTGCGTATTTGTTGGGTTTGGACGGACCAAGAGGCAAGTTCGGATGGGATTTCGGCCGAGCCGTACATTGGCGAATTCGGATAATCCTTTTGTCGATGGAAGTGATGATACGACACCCATATTGTCACTAAAGGTGGGTTTCAATCGTTTCTTCAACCATGTTGTTGAGGCCTAGCGCTAAGAGGTCCTCCGCAGTGTTGGCCTTGTCGGAGTCCTAGTTCAGTTTTGTATGACCTTCGAATTAAGCGGTTTAGTTTACCTCGGTCGGTAATGTACAGTTATAAATAGGCGTCAACGTAGTTCATATGGCAGAAGGCTTAGTGGAGCCGAATCAGTTTCGATTCCTTCATACCAGAAGGCGTTTGAATGCGGTGTATGAGGTGCGTGGTATGAATGGCTACCTTCAACTTATGCAGCGTGCTTTTATTGTGGCAGTTGTTTCCGATAAACATGCCTAGCACTAGATGTGTGTTGACCTCGTCTATTAGGTTCCTATTTACGTGCACGTGGTTATGGGTGGTAAGTCCATCGGGGGCCCGGCCCTGTCTTGCTGGGCGAAAAGCTATGTAGTCTGATTCGGCGGGTGATCAGGAGAGCCCTCGTGTGGTAACCTATTCGTGGACACTTATGCCTGCCTGGAGGATATTTTTCCTACGCCTGACCACAGCCCGCTTCATCCTAAAGCGTAATAGCATCGGCGTAGGCGCTATGTTTGAGGACCAGTATTGGCTTGAGCCGTTCTAGCAGTCGAAATAGGGCTGTATTGAAGAGGAATGGGGAGAGCACAGCTTCTTCAAGGGGGGAGGGAGGCGATTGCCTGTTCCACCCATAGGGATTGGTTGTGATTGATCTCCGACCTGAAGAACTGCGCTTCGGTTGGTAAGAATATTTGCGAAATAGGCCTTCATTCGGCACCCCACCTTGAGATGTTGGTGATTATCAAAAATGGCTGAATGGGAAGCTTTGACAAACGCTTTGGTAAGGTCGAGGCCCAAGATATCCCTTGTCATCTGCGCCTGCAGGCAGAGTATCTGGTGACTAAGCCGAAGCAGGACATCCTCGGCAGATATCCCAGGCCGGAAACCGATCACGTTGTGCGGTAGGAGGTAGCCGCCCTCCGCATAGCCATGCTGGTGGTGAAGGATAACGTGCTTCATTAGTTCCTGAGCAATGTGACATAAATGGTCAATTTGGAACAGTTAGATTTGGTTTGGGGATGTATATTACAGTGAAAAACAGAATAGTATGACTAAAAAGGGCTGTGCTGATCACTAAGCTAATGTGTAGCAGCCTCGGAGAGGAACAGCTGTTTACAATATGTAGGGAAGCACCAAGTATAGCCGAATATGTTTTCTTAAGGCAGATGCTAACCGCAGATCCTGACCGCGCAAGTGAAATAACAAGGGGAAAATATCTATATAGAGCGCACATGGCAGGCACTCGTAAATTATCACAAGCATTTTACGGTATCACTCAACAGAAACGTACATAACAGTTGTATCTTACTGGTGCTCACCTGTGTGGTTGAAACATGGAAACTAACAACAGGGCTTCCGTTAGGAAGAGGACAACGCAGAGAGCTATGAAACAGAATATGATGGGTGCAACCTTATTAGACCGGAAGCGTGCAGACTGGGTGACAGAAATATCTCGAGTTCATTGTATTCTAATTGAAATCATCAGAAAAAAATTGCCGATGATTACGTTACTTCCTAATGCAAAATTTGAGCGCCGCTCATCAGCGGTTTCAGCTTTTCAATCGACTGAGGTATGTGTTTAGGCTCGTGTGGTGCACATATCGAGATCCGCCGAAGCCGATCCGGCGCTCTGATTGCTGCCGCACAGGGGTGGCATTGGAGGAGGAACGAAGAGAGCAACTAACTTATCAGGAGGTTGTGGGAGGCAGCGCGTGGGCCTACATGAGCGTTGTGCGGCGAAGAGATAGCAGCGACTTACTGATGCCGCTGATGCCGCTAGCGAGTCAAGTCAACGTGGCTCTGCGTTTCGGCTTGGGATGCACGCATCGTGATCCGCTGATGCCGAGTTGGAGCTCCGGCAACCGGACAACAACGTCGCCGCCAGGCAGTGTGGGAGGGGGGCACACGTAGCGGCGAACGGTAGTGGCAGCAGCGCGCAGCAACCGGAGAACACGAGGGGGAGAAGGGTACACGCAGCGGCGAACGGTGGCGGCCGGAGCGCGCAATGCCGCGGCTGCGGAGCCGGTTACGAGTGGAAACGGCGTTGACAACGAGAAACGCAGCAACGGGCGCCAAAGAGCTGCGCTTTAAAATGGGAAATGACAGGACATGTACTGCGAAGTGAGGATAACCGATGATCGCTAAAGGATAATCCAGGTCATCATCACCATCCGCATCTCTTTGTCAACACAGGTCGCCTCTTCGTATAGGCCGTGAACAAACCTATGGAGAAGCCCGGTAAACTAAAACGAGCAGGTAGCACAGGTGGGCACGCCAGCTGCAAGAATTCCTGTGATTTTAGCCGCCGACATGTCGGTGTGTTGTTTTTGCTCGTTTTTTTGCCAGCTCTGTTCTTTCTGGTCATCGCCTGAATATAACAAGTAACCTGGGCCTAGCTCAGAAACGTTAGAGAACTCTAGATTCCTCTTAAGAGGAGAATGGCGAAATGGTAGTCATCGAAAGCCTAGTTGCGTACTGAGAATGAGTGGTGGCTAGTCATTGTAATTACTACAAGTCATAGCTAAGCATTTTTAATCATTTCCAATCAATTTGTTATATCAGTTCGTTCAAGTCGCAATTTGACATATTAGCCATTACAAGTCATCTTTAGTCATTATTGATGTCTGTCGATGTATTCATCGATGTCTGTTTATAACTGTTACTCATTACCTATTACCATCAATCGCTTTTATTCTTAATCTCCCTCCTCACACGTCTGCTACTTGCGAGTGACACATCAGCGCACAGGTGCGACGCACAGCTGGAAAGGCAAAAGCCTAGAAAGGCTATCGCCTTAAAATAAATGCGGCGAACGATACTTAATAACTCTATACTGAAATCTTTGTTAAAGTTAAACAGGCATTTCTGAATGAGATATTAAAAAATATGGGCTTTTGATCCTGATGATAGCAGCCCCTTGGCAAGGCAGTGAAAAAATAGAATCCAATCCCTCTTACCCTTCCTCACACAGAAAACAGATCATTTAGAAAATCAACCTACTAACTCGTTAGACGAGCCTAACAAAGTGTTTATTCGTATTTATTGGAGCCGTACGCAAGCAATTGATATCAGTACAGGCACCTACCATTGCTGGCACGTACAACCAGAACTGTTGCTTCATTCGTGCGGGCTACAAGGCTGTCCAGGTGTTTTCTTTGCTGGAAACGAAACGCAAAACGGGCGTTTAAGGGCTGCACCTTATCCTATTCGCAAGCATTGCCAGCTTTCACTGGGCTGCTTTCTGAAAAAAGTAAACACAAACGTTACAGGCGGAAAAACTTTGCTAGTGAATAGGAAGTGCCGTTTTTTTAAAGAAATTTGCCGTTGTGTTTCTATCCTCCTGTGTGCGCATCTGGGGGGCGTAGTGCACACGGGAATAACTTTGAAGATGCTGATTCGGGCAAGTCAATTGTTCAGTGATTGAGAAAAAATAGGGGGGACACATAAGCCCCGCATTCGAAGATGTTGCTTTTCACGTCTTCACTATTTTTGTTTGCTTTTAGCCGGGCGATGAGGTCAGCGGTAAGCTTGGAAGCCACTTATTGAAACTTGACCCGTCACAGTGCAGCGCAACGTGCTATTTGCGTTCGATGCAACGCTGAGGAGAGCACTTTTAAAGGAATGACGGAATAGCGCTTCACACACACGGGGAAAGTTGTTTCAATTTTTTATCATTTAAAATCCTTTACACACCAGTACACCAATGCTAAAATCACAAATTCTAGCATCAACAGACATTGGCCGTCCATTGTGAGCCTTTTTTCACTACCTTTATATCTGTCTCTGTTCTATTGCTTTACTTTTTCAATTGTTTAAACAATTACACACTTTAAATTTTCTTAATCAGTATTATCAGAAAGTTAGGTGGGCGGATGAGGTTAAGAAGTTCGCAGGGGTCAAGTGG
Organism: Amblyomma maculatum; assembly: GCF_055883805.1. Taxonomy (NCBI): domain Eukaryota; kingdom Metazoa; phylum Arthropoda; class Arachnida; order Ixodida; family Ixodidae; genus Amblyomma; species Amblyomma maculatum. The sequence continues at coordinate 15,655,871 of NC_139346.1, read as the reverse complement.
ATGCAGCTAGCACAGAACCGGGTTAAGTGGAGAAATATGGGAGAGGCCTTCGCCCTGCAGTGGGTACAGTCAGGCTGATGATGATGAATATCAAGCATCGGATTTCCATTGTGATCATTTTGACACCTTTGGTTCTCCCTTTGCAATTTGTTTTTAATGGCTTTAAATGAAAACTGTATCAAATACAAGCTTGTTTTCCTAAAATAAAAAGAAATACAAGGTTTTTTTAATTAACGTCATCAAGAAGTAACCTTTCATTTTGAGGATTTAAAATCTTATAATCTCTCCTTTATTCGTCATTTATTAAATTATCTAAACTATTAATGCGTAAATTAGGCACTAATTATCTAAATTGGCATCATCTGTCATTAGTTGTTCATTATGAGCATTTGACACCTTTGGTCACCTTTACGCAACTTTTCATATTTCTTATTCATAAATTAACTACTTTGATTTAATCATTTCGTCATTGTCTTCCAGAAAACAAATAATCACCAATCACTAGAACCATAAACTACCTTGCTAGTATTTTTTTACGTGCGCCCCCGATTTCTTCGCACACACGGTGTCGACACTACAATGCCAACAGCGTTTTGGCCAAACAAGCTGTATAAGGTATTATGTAAAATCGTATCATGGCAATTTGCTGTTCAAGTGATTGATGATTGACTGATTTCTGATAGGCTATGGCGAGTTAATTATATAACTGTTTCAAATTTGCTCGTTGATGAATATAAAGTAATGAAAAATGGCAAAAGAAGCTTTAAAGTTGTCCACCTGCTTTTGTTAAGAAAATGTAAAGTATGATCCATTAACTAATGAATTGAACTAATTGAAAAGCTGAAAAAAGGGTGCTCGACAGTTTCAAAATTTTAGAATAAAAAAACAAATTTCTGGATTATGTTAACTAAGAAAATTCAGAGGATGAAGTGATCATTTGAATAATTGAAATAATGAAAATAATAATAAGAAGAAAAATAGTTACAGACGGATCAAAAGCTCAGAATTAAAAGCCAATGCCTGATGATGGTAAATAAAATTACTGTGTAATCGTTACACTAATGAATTTATATAATTTAATGATTACAAACTGGACAAAGCTGAATCATAGACGTCGATATGCTTAGAACGAAAAGGCCATGCTTAACGATGCTAATAACATTTTCTAAAGCAACTGGAACAAAAAATAAAATCAAAATTGTGTAATCTCAATTAATCGAAATGATTAAAAATAGATCATCTGGAAAAAGCAGGGTAAAATGCTCAGAATGGAAAGTCAATGTTTGCTGATGCCAACTATAGAGATATAAAAATTTCTAATGTACCATTTTTCAATAATTTCCATTAATACATCAATTACATACTGAATTTTATAATTACCATTCTTACACATTTCAGTCCCCCTTTTTCCGATTTTCATTTTATGCAAAAATATCAAATATCTAATAATTCAATTAACGCACAACAGTTCTTAATTTACAGAAACAACAAAAACAACAATACTAATATTAATGACAAATATTTTAATAATAATAATAATAATATGATGATGATGCTGATGATTGGTTCAGAAGAAATGAAAGGCGCAGTGTCGGTCACACTTGTTTCTGTGGGCATCTGAAACGCGCCGTAAAGCAGGAAGGTGGCAGTGAACGAGTAAAGAGAGAAAAAGGAGCCCTAGTGGAGGAGCTATTTTCGACCACCTGGGGGTCTCTAGCGTACAATGACATCGCACAGCACACACGGGCCTCTTCGTTTCGCCTCCATCGAAACGCAGCAGCCGGCGGTCGGGATGGAATCCGGAAACTCCGGCACAGCAGTCGGACGGGCCATAATCAAGAATCGCCTTTTTAGGTTTAGTTTGGTTTTGCCTGCGGGGTTTAACGTCCGAAAGCGACTCAGGCTGTGAGAAACGCCGTAGTGAATGGCTCCGTAAATTTCGACCACCGCGGTTCTTTAACGTACTCTGACGTCGTACAGAATACTGGCGCCTAGCTTTTCGCCTCCATTATACAGTCTTAATTTTCCTAATTAGCATAAACTATTGGCTGTTAATTCTGAGCAATTTGACGGTTTCGAAGCAACCGTCTCTATTTTTTTCATATTTTTCACTTCTTTAATTTCTCAGTAATCAATTAGCTACGATTTCATTACCTCGTTAACACCCACTACACGTCAATTAATCACAAATCACATAAAATGCAAATTACCATGATACATTTTTTACGCAGCTTTTGGTTATTTCCAACTCGTGGGGCCGATAGCCACAACTGCTAACTGCTACGTGGACGCTTTTTTGGCCGTACGAGCTCTGTAAGCTATCGCTTCAAACGTTTCTGCAGATTAAAAGCGGAAAGCGGGAGTATTATAAATCCCCATGGTCACCTGAACCGCGCAGTAAGCGAAGGCACGAAAGGGGGTTTAAAAGAAGAGGGAGAGAAGAGTTGCCGTAGTGGGGGCTCGAAATAATTTCCACCACCTAATAATCTTCAACACGCACTAATATCGCACAGCACACGGACGCATTTGCGTGTGGCGCCGCACGTGATGTTCTTTTTCATTTTATATACGCATTCCAGGACTATCCCGAGTAATTCTCGTGGGCCCACCTTTCTGCTGGAACTAATGCTTAATTGGCATCTAAAAATGGCGCACATAAAAAACGAAACCGCAGAGAGAATAGGACGAACAAGAGCATACTCAACTGATGCGTGGTCCAAGAAACACCTGTCACTTGGAAAGCATGCGCCAGGAAATTCAGCAGTGGAACAAAATAAAACAAAATCAAACTATGGCGTAGCTGTACTATAAACATAGGAAAAAAATCAAGAGGAAACCTAAACCCATCGGGTGACTGACGCAACCGATCTGCACAGGTTAATCGCGAAAATTGCATGAAAGCGTTACAAAGTCAGCTATAAAATGCAGAGGAACCTGCGTTCTTTTCCAGCTAAAATTGATGAAAAAAATCGATCACCACAAGTCTTAACCTGCGGTGATTATCTTCGAGGCCTCAAGTATCTCTTTATCTACTTTTTGGCTTCCGCACCCGATCATACTTTTCGCACTGAGGTTGGGCACACATCCGCCCTCGCAGTGATTGTGTTGTTTGCAGTGCAGGGGAAGGTTCGAGTCATCACCTGTCCTTAGCGACGTAGCGTGTTCGGGCAACCTTTCGTTCACGCATTTACCTTTCAGGCTACATAAATCTTGCCGCAGCTTTATGGGAATACGAAACTCGACACCTGTCGCACAAGGAATGAACCTATTCTGGTGGTTGACCCCACAGGAAGTTTTGTTCGTTTGCCTTTCGTCAACCGGAGTGCATAGCCTGGAAAGCTTATGCGGAGCGGGAAACGCGAGACGCAGACCAGCCTTATGGGCTACCTTCTTAAGATTGTGAGACATCCAGTGCATCAGGGTACCAGTTCGAGGGCGTGTTTGAAAGGATTCAGCCTTTGAGTGCACATAGAACTAATCTGTTTCTTCTTTCGGTTGCCCTTTAGTAATGACTCATACAGGGCACTAATAACTTTCAAAAAGAAACCAGAGTCCTTCAATCTAATAACTTCCAGAGAAAAGCTTTCGTCAACTTTTTGTGCACACGACTAAGAAAAAGCCAACCAGAGGCACAAAGACGCCAAGCTCTCAGAAAAGCAGCGCCAAACAGACGCGGAAAAGAACGAGACAAGGACGGGCACTGAACTTTCAACAGTTTTTATTTTGAATACAAACCGGTTGAATAATTGAATCAACAGGTACTAAACCTTTAATAAACGAATTAAAACCCATATTATCTTGTGGAACTGACGAGATAAATATTAAATTTTTGCAAAACATTGGCATAATCTTGGTATTTTACCTCATGAATGAAAATGTGCTAAAGCAATCCCCATCCAAAAGTCAGGTCCAGCAAACGATCCCCTCAATTACCAGCCTATTTCCCTAATATCCGTACCTTGCAAAATTGTGGAGCACATTATATACACACATCTTGTTAACTTTCTTGAAAATAATTTTTTTATTCAAGTGCACAGCATAAATTCCGTAAACTATTCCGATGTCCGATGTCCGAATTTCGATCTCCTATTAATCCAGAATGACGTTAATAATATTAGCGAATGGGGCAGTAAATGGTGCATGCAATTAAACATTAACAAATGCAAACCAATCAGAGTAACTCGAACTTATGTAACAAGTCCTATGTATATGCCTAATAACGTCCCATTAGAATCTGTAAAGTCATACCATTACCTTGGTGTAATCGTTACTAGTGGTCTAACCTGGAAATCGCATGTCAACTCCATCATCGCTAAAGCCAATCGTACTCTCGAATACATTCACCGTAATTGCTCCCTTGCACCGTCATCATTAAAATTAATAATGTATACAACATACATTCGTCCACAACTCGAATACTCCTCATTTGTTTGTGACCCCGGTCAAGTCAAGCAACACTCATACACTCCGTTGAGGCAGTGCAGAATCGCTCCATCCCGGTTCATCTTAAATAACTATCCAAGGAAAGCCACAGTTACTAATATGAAAGCATACTTACATCTGCCGCTGTTATCGACTCGAAGAAAACTGTCCCGCCTCTCACTTTTTCATAAAATATACTACCATAACTCAACATTGCACTCCTTATGGGTTCAACCTCCATCTTACATTTCATTTCGCCGTAACCAAAGACAAACGGTAAACATTCCGCACTCTAACACAGTTGCCTATTCTAACTCGTTTCTTGCCCGCAGCTGGGATGATTGGAATAACCTGTATGCATCTGTATATCTAAAGAAGAAAAATTTTATTCCGTGCTACAAACTTTCTTTCTTGCCTAATATTAAAACCTATTGTATGGTTATTTGCTTATCTTCATTGTATACTGTTTTACCTATTATATTTTTATATTTTGTTTTTTTTTCACACCTATGCCGTCTTCCTAAATTACCCATATACCTCGTTGTTCTTATTTATGTGCTTTGTTTTTCAGATATGTGTACGCTCATTGCTTTAACCTTCTGTTTTATATATATATATATAAATAAATATATATGGAATAAAATTGATAATAGGGAAAGTTGTGCGACATCCTGTTTGAATATATATAAATATATATATATTGTAGCCGAAGAAGAGGGAGTGTGAACGTTCGGTGAAGAAAGAAGACGCTGATGCGGGCAATTCTTTTGGTGTTGTGGGTATCGCCGCCGTCGCGCTGGTTCCTGTTGCAGCCCTGCTGACCTGCGGTCGACATCATCGTCCCGTCCTTAGGCTAGGACGTGGCATTTGGTGGAGTCACCGGGTGCGAATCCCATGCAGCGTAGCTCTACACGTAATTTGAGCCCGGTCTTTAGTCTAGGCCACCAAATTTTCTTGCAATCTGCTACAGCACCTGAAAGCCGCTTCAGTCGACGTCAATAAGGCCAAGCTTAAGAATTCGGACTCTTGCCCGAGGGGAAGACCACCAGGGCTCACGTCACCATGGCCTTCCAACCACAGCAAACCGACAGTGCGGCTGCTGCACGGATAATCTACGTGCCGGTGACCCCAAGGACTGTCACCCCATTGCGTGGCGGTGGCCTGGACGATTTTGAAGATTGGGTTCAACATTACGAGCGGGTTGCTCGCCAGAACGGGTGGACCCCCGATCAGTGCCTTTAGAATATCTACTTTTCTCTGGAGGCAACGGCACGGTACTGGTTCGAGAATCACGAGGCCTCGTTGACCTCTTGGAAGGTCTGCAAGAACAAATTGGTGCGCACGTTTGCAAACCAGCACCGGCGACAGCACGCCGAAGATCTCCTCCAAGCTCAAATTCAGGGCCCTGCCGAAAGTGTGAGGAGGTTTGTAGAGGACGTGCTGCGCCTAATTTCTCGCGCGGACCCACAGGCTACGGAGGAAAAAAAGTGCGCGCCTTGATGTGGGGCGCCCGAAACGAGATCTTTGGCGGACTTATACGCGACCCGCCGATTACAGTAGCGAGTTTTGTGGCCGAGGCGACTAACATTGAGCGCGCACTGGCCACACGAACAAACCATTATCAGCGACTGGGAACCTACCCCAACGTCTCGAGCCTTGCCTCGTCTGGACCTAGTGGTGCTGGCCTCAAAATCATTCGCGAAGTGGTGCGCGAAGAGCTCAGGAGGTTTTTCCCAGCTCCTGAGCAGCCTTCTCGAGTATGCATCGCTACAGCCGTTCGTGAGGGAGAGTGACAGGCACTCAAACCGCAAGCCATCTCTACTGGGCCAGTGGTTGCTGCTGCCGAACAACAGCCGGCTGAATGTTATGCTGCCGTTCTCCGTCGGCCTCCACCGTACGTCACCAGTACCAACGGCTTACGGATTCTGGGCCTCGACGTCGGGAAATCTTGGCAAAGCAGGACACATACTCGGAGCGGCGGAGACCACGAAAAGCCGACATCTGGAAAACTGCGGATAGTCGACCGTTGTGTTTCCACTGTGGTGAACCGGACTACATGTACTGCCGCTGCCCATACCGAGATCTCGGCCTGCGATGATTCAGCCGGAGCGACCGACTACCTCGTTACGGCGAACAACGCCGAGATATACAGGAGTATCTTCGACGCATCTCATCCCCGATGCGAACCGATGACCATGATTATCTTCGACCCTCTTCATCGCCGATGCAAACCGATGACCGCGTATCTCGCTCGCATTCGCCACGCCGCCCTCCCACGCCTACTCACAGGTATCGCCCGTGAGAACTTGTCTCCTTTTCCGCGTCGGGAAAACTGAGTGCGGCGACGCCTGGAGGTGGCGTTGCCGCATACGGCCGAAAGAAAGAGCCTCCACGTACGTTTGACATCACGAACAACGGCACACGCGGCAACGAATATGGTTTGGCGGCCGCTAGTAATGTAGGCGTAATTATCGATGGTCACGCGGTCACTGCACTCGTTGACACTGGCGCTGATTACTCGGTATTCAGCGGAAAGTTATGTCGCCGACTTCGCAAGGTGACCACGCAGTGGGATGGGCCTCCGATGTAAACCGCAGGAGGTCAGCTCGTCGTTCCAGTTAGAAAATGCACCGCCCGCATCGAAATTTACGGCGAGACATGTCCCGCCAAATTTGTGATTTTAGAGAATTGCTCCAAGGATGTTATTCTTGGAATGTACTTTCTTCTTACAATAAATTATTGTCGATGGCGCGGCCCACCCGATTCGCAACCGCCGTACCGAGTTTCTAAAGGTAAGAGAAGCAATACAGGACCAAGTGCGGGAAATGCTACATGACGATGTCATCGAGCCTTCAAACAGTCCGTGGGCCGCACCTGTTGTGCTGGTAAAGAAAAAATATGGGACGGTTCGGTTCTGTGTGGACTACAGGCGACTCAACAAGGTGACAAAGAAGGATGTGTATCCACTGCCCCGAATCGACCACACACTCGATCGGCTCCGTCACGACAGCTATTTTTCTTCTACTGATTTGAAAAGTGGATACTGGCAGATCGAAGTGGATGAGCGAGACCGTGAGAAGACCGCGTTTATAACACCGGATGGCCTTTATGAGTTCAAGGTGATACCGTTTGGCTTATATACAGCGCCCGCGACATTTCAACGTGTCATGGACAGTGTGCTCACCGGACTGAAGTGGCAGACGTGTCTAGTTAATCGGGATGATGTTATCTTTTCAAGCACCTTCGCTGACCATCTTGTGCGCCTCGAAGCGGTTCTTTGTGCTATACAGAACGCCGGACTCACACTGGCCTTCGAAATGCCGGTGCGCATATGGTGAGCTGAAGTTTCTTGGGCATATAGTCAGCCACAGAGGCGTGAAAGCAGATCCCGAGAAAACAGCGACTGTGGCGTCCTTCCCGCCACCGTAACACAAGAAAACTTTCAGAATATTCCTTGGTCTCTGCGCTTACTTCAGACGTTTTGTTCGCAACAATACCCAGATATCGCAGCGACGCTAATCCACCTTACGAAAGACAGCGTCGACTTTGTGTGGAATGAAGAGCAAGAGTTAGCATTTAGGCAACTGAAGCAAGCCCTTTTGCACATCACTTATATTAGGCCACTTCTATCAAAAGCCCGACACTGAACTCCACACGGACGCCAGCAACAAAGGACTATGGGCAGTGCTTGTACAATTCCAGGATGGTGCTGAGCGCGTTATTGCGTACGTAAGCCGAACTCTTTCCAAGGTGGAAGGCAATTACTCAACAACAGAAAAAGAGTGCCCGCCGTCATCTGGGCCATAACCAAGTTTCGGCCTTATTTTCACGGCCGCCCGTTTCGTGTGGTCACCGACCACCGTTCGCTCTGCTGGCTGGCCAATCTTAAGCATCCCGCAGGCCGGCTTGCAAGGTGGAGCCTTCGGCTACAGGAGTACGAAGTCACGATCGTGCATAAATCCGGAAGAAAACATTATGATGCGGACTGCCTATCTCGGGCACCCGTGGGGACATCGCAGGTGACGCAGTTGATGAGGAAGACAGCTTTCTTGTGGCCTTGAATCCTGACGATATGGCAGATCGGCAAATTGCAGCCATAACCTGCCCAACAACCTTCCTAGATAAAGTTACATCCCACCTGTCATCATGAAATAAATGTTTTGCTTTCTCATGTTAACCCCCCCCCCTTATGTAAAACCCCCAACAAAGGGGGTCTTTAAGGAAAATAAAATGAAATGAAAATGAAATGAGATGATCCACAGCTTCGTCAACTGATGGCGCATCTCGCAGGAGACGAAGATGCGGTACCTCGGGATTTCCTGTGTATTCTCCCTGCATTTAAGATCCGGAATGGTGTCTTGTACAAAAAGAATTTCGACAGCAGCCAGAGATCGTGGCTTCTTGTTGTACCGGAAGAGCTGCGCAGTGAGGTCACTGAAGCGCTCCACGACGATCCTACCGCTGGTCATCTAGGATACATAAGGACGCTTTCGCGTATTCGAGAAAAATATTATTGCCGAAACTCGCAAAGTACGTGCGTCAATATAAAATAACCTGTCACGAGTGACAAAGGCGAAAAACCCCGCCTACGCGACCGGCGGGTCGTCTCCAGTCAGTCGAGCCACCGCGGGCTCCGTTTCATACGATTAGAATGAATTTTTTGGGCCCATTTCCGACATCGCAATCAAGCAACAAGTACATTATCATAGCGACGGACTAACTAACGCGCTACGCGGAGTCCCGCGCACTGCCGTCGGGAACGGCTACTGAGACAGCCAAATTTTTCATGGAGAGCATTGTCCTGTGGCATGGTGCTGTGGCATGGCACTGCTGATTACTGACCGTGGCGCCGCATTTGTGGCGCAACTCACTCAGCAGATCGTGCGCCTAAGCTACACCAGCCACCGCCGAACCACCACAGCTTATCATTCGCAAACTAATGCACTGACGGAGAGGCTCAACAGAACTATAACCGATATGATCGCCATGTACGTGGACGTCGACCATCGGAACTGGGACGAGGTACTGCCCTATGTCCCGTTCGCTTATAATACCGCGGTCTAGGAGACCACCCGTATGTCCCCCTTCCAGCTGGTGCATGGAAGGCAAGTCACCACCATGCTTGACGCTATGCTGCCTCACGCACCACCCGACGACGTAGCTGATGATACCCAGCTAGTATGTGAACGCGTGGAGGAGGTTCGACAACTGGCCTGACTCCACATACGACAGCGACAGCGTACCGATGCTCGTCACTACAACCTCCGGAGACGTGACGTCAATTTCCGCCCAGGAGACAAGGTGTGGGTGTGGACACCGATTCGCCGTCGAGGGCTTTCAGAAAAACTCATGAAGCGGTATTTCGGTCCGTACACAGTTGTTCGTCGAGTCGGTTTAACTTAATTATGACACGCTGCCCTGTGTGGCGCAACCGTCGTCACGCCGTTCGTTGCGTCCTGACATTGTGCACGTTGTGCCGCTTAAGCCGTATTACCAGTGATCCCCGAGAACCCTTCCTTCTACTAGCAGATGTGTGTGCTTCTGCGCGGTGATTAATTCATTTTGTGTTTAGCATCGGGACGATGCCTCTTTTCAGAGGGAGGCAGTGTAGCCAAAGAAGAGGAAGTGTGAACGTTCGGTGAAGGAAGAAGACGCTGATGCGGGCGATTCTTTCAGTGTTCTGGGTATCCCCCTTTCAGCTGGGGCAAGGAGGCAAGTCACCACCATGCACATCGTTGCCATAAGTTATTTGGACAACAACAACAACAACATCCCCGCCGTCGCGCTGGTTCCTGCTGCCGCCCTGCTGACCTGCAGTCGATATCATCGTCCCGTCCTTAGGCTAGGACGTGACACTATATCCTGTATGCGCCCCTCCCCTCTGTAACGTACATCTGTACCCTGAGGTTATTTTAAATAAATAAATATACATTCTGTACAGCCGATGGCTATCGTCCACGCATGCGTAAATAGTTTTGATCTTTTTGGGAAAGGATGATAGAGGCAGTGCTGAGACAATCCCCTCCCAGACTACATATCTGTTCTGACGCTGCGATTTTTCTTGTGATGTCTTATTTACTCTTCCTACTTACCGATTTGTTATTAAGTGCAGGTGAACATTCTTGGCACCTAAGACAATGTCTTGTGAATAAACCTTCAAAATCTTTCCCTCGCGCGCATTTTTGACGTTACTGGTAACATCTCTCGTAACATCTCGTTAACGCATCTCCCAGTTATCCCAACGTAATATAATAAACAATATGAGCAAGAACACGGGAACGCAAAAACATATAATTTAAATGTGCCACTCAGAACCATAGTATCTGAAACTCGAACTTGGCCACAATCTGTAGTAAGTTTTTTTACAGCGCCATTTTAAACTTTTACCTTTGAATGACCCTTTTACTGTTAACAGCTTTAACCAGGTTTTAATTTTTTTTTTTAGATTTAGCTCTGACAAAGGCTAGCAGGCATTCCCCATTGACATCAAAGATCTCTTACTGTTTGCCTCGCAAGCTCATCCTTGAGTGCGTTGAACATTCCATTGACAAATGTGGCTCTTTTCAAAACACCCCGGGGGTCACAGTTCGAGGTTTTTTAGAACATTTAAAACTTTATCTTAGATAAACCTACATCCAGTTTGAAAAAACACCCTTCCGGCAAAAGCAAGTTATACGTATCGGGTCCTGCATAGCCACGGTTCTCAGTCACATTGTACTGGCTCATTTCTATCGCCATCTTATCGCCTCCCTCATGGAAAGCCACGTTACCAAGGTTTTCCTTACGTAGATGATTTTTAGTTGCTTTAGACTGTGAGTCGCAGGTGATTCAGTGTGTTAGCGGTAACCTACCGGTTGCGTTAGAAATGGTAATTAACCCTCTTGATCTCACCCATGAACTCCCAGTCAATGGCCAAAATACGTTTCTAAATGTTCGGTTCCCCTTTAAAGATGATGCTTTCTGCTGGTGCTATGAACCGCGCTCCAAAAAACCACTTCTGCCGTTGAATTCCGCCCACTCAAAGCTCGTTAAACGAGCTATTTCCATGTCGTGCCTTAAAAACTCCTCTCGGCAAAACGTGCCCGCATCTTATAGCAGCAACGTTTGACCGTCAAGCCCAAAGACTGCTGAGCCCTGGGTGCTCTTGGCGCCTCCTGGCTGCAGTCGCTGAAGGCCGCTTGAAAAAGATGCGCAGTAAGGCACAAACGTGGGATTCCTGCCCACAGCATAGGCAGAAGGTTGCAGTGATACCTTATACACTCACTGTAGCACAATCAGAAAAAGGTAGCCCACCGTTACTACGTGAAATTCGTGTTCTCTGCTCCTGACCAGCTGTCCAAGCTTTGTAGGATAACTGATGCGGAGGGAACCCAGAGGCGGGGCTGTTTCAAAATACGCAGGTGGCTTTTGCTGAATGCGCAAAAGATGTATTTTGCCAATTTCCTTAAGGTTTGGTAGAACGTACTTTGGACAAATTGGGAGATGTTGCGGGAGCATGGCAGGAACGTCAAAAGTGCGCACGAGGGAAACGATTTTCAAGGTTTCCTCGAAAGTAATTGTCTCACCTGTTAGGATTGCTCACCTGCACTTGATAGCACCTCGGTAACTAAAAAGAGCAAAAAACGAACCACAAGAGAAAGCCACAATCTGAACAGATATGTAGTCTGGGAGAGGGTTGTGTCAGTACCGCCTCTATTACCCTTTTTCAAAAAGAGCTGAACTATTTGCGCATGCCTGAACAATAGGCATCGACTGTACAAAATGTATATAACAGCGTGTTCTTCTAAAACAACTGTTGTAAGTTCAGCGCCCGTCCTTGTCGTTTCGTTCTTGTCCGCGTCTTTTTTACGCTACTTTTCTGAGAACTATGTACCAACACGCCCAATTTACCCCATTAACGCCAAGCTCAATTTTACTAACTTCGAATGGGAGGATGTGAATGGTAGAATTGCCTTCTTTCACCTCGATATATAGGCCCCGAGGACGTAATCCAGCCCACTAATTCACATCCGCAGGTCAAGAAACTGAATATGACCACTTTCCTGAAGTTCAGCAGTGAGAACTCGGAGTATTAGGGCAACCCACGAACAACCCCATTAGCGTATCTGCGATAGATCCCAGTGCATGCCCATAAAGGGCATTAAGATAGGGTCCTGTGTGGCTCCAGTACTTGCCGAAATTTTCTTGCCCAATTTTATAGGAGGCTGGAGCAGAGACTAAGCTTTGCAGATGTGGGGTGGTGAATATTTACAATAATGTAGTGACTTTATTGCTTTCCTGAATGTGCCTGATGGAGATGATGACCTGGTATCTGTCACAAATGTGGTGGCGGGGTTCGCGTGTTACTCAGTGGAACCTCCTGAAAGTGGGCGCATTCAGAGTTTTGACCTGCGGGTGCGCCTTAATGCGATGGGCCCTGTCTTTTCGGCTTACACGCCGAGGTCGAAGAAGGCCATTCTACCTTTCACATCCTCCCATTTCATGTTGATAAAAAGGAGCTTGGCGTCTTCGTTTCTCCGGTCAGGTTTGTCTAATCCGTGTGAACACAAGGTTGATGAACGTTTTTCCATTCAAATTAGTAAATTGAAGGAGTCGGTTTTTCCATTGGAACTAATTATAGTTAGTGCCATCTCTGAGTCAATACTTAAGGGCTACTGAAAGAAGAAGAAAGCGATTTGTGACCTGTGTACTCAAGTGCTGCATCCTTCCAAACAGGCCTTCGAGGTGGTACCCTACATGCACAGGGTGTCTCACAATTTTAAGAAAGTAGCCCAGAAGGCTGGCGTTTGTCTCGTGTTTTCCTCTCCTCATAAGCTTTCCAAGCTATGCAGGCTTGTACGAAGGGCACACGAATAAACCTTCCTATGGGGTCAACCACCAGAATAGGATCGTTTCTTGTGCGACAGGTGTCGTGTATCGCATCCCCCTTATTGCGTCTGGATTTACGTGGACCAGACAGGAAAGTGCGTGAATGAAATGTTGTTCGACTGCACTACGTCTTTAAGGGCAGGTTATGGTTCGACCCTTCTCCTGCACTGTAAAAAATGCAAGGAATGCGACGACGGGTGTGTGCCCAATCTGAGTGCGACAGTATTATCGGGTGCAGAAGCCAAAAAGTATAGATAAGGAGATACTAGAGGCCTCGAACATAATCGCCGCAGGTTATGATTTGGGAGGCAGTTCTTCACCGTTTTTTTTTCTGGAGGAAGTAGGCAGGTTTCTCGATATCTGACAGCCGACTTTGCAGCTCTTTCATGCAGTTTTCGCCTTTAACCTGTGCCGATTGGTTTCTTCGATCCCCCGTTTGGATTAGGTTTTGACTTGGTGTCTTGCGTATGTTCATAGTGCAGCTACATCAAGGTTTGATTTGGTTTTTATGTTATTGACGCTGCTGAATTTCCTGGCGCATGATCATTGAGTGAATGGTGTTTCTTCGACCACGGATCATTTGCTAGTGCGCTCTTGCCCGTCCTGTTCTCTCTGTGTCTTCGTGTTTTATGTGCGCCATTTTTAGATATACCGCTACCAACTAGCCTAAATTTCTACTTTGCTGAGCACAGAACATAACCAACGAAACGCATCAAGATCTATAGGCATCACTGGGAAAAGCGGACAGACTTGCCTTCCTGGTCTCGTGCAGTGCAAGTGCGATGGAAACCACGGAGACGGCAATGATGAATCCAGCGTAGATGTAATACAGGTCCAGGATCCACACAATGATGCTGGCAATTTGGAAAACGTAAAACGGATGAAGGACCTGCAATCGAGCGGAGGTGGAGCCTGCTTGGATCATTTTGATCTCGAGTGCTGTTTTGAGAGCAAGAAATGGGACTACGCGTATACCTGGTGGAATAGGAGCGTTGTGTAGGGTTCCACTTGGAGCTGCAGGCTGTTTCTTCCATACAGCCAGGACCTGAAGGACATTGATTGCTATGTAAAAGGTACGCGCGTACTTCGGAGGCAGGAAGAAGTTGCTTAAAATTTAGCTACAACAGTTACAATTCGTGCGATGAGGCATGAGGCGTACGTATGCTATTTGAGCCAACTGCCATGACAGACAGTGCGGAGAGAGGCAGAATTGTTACGATAAAGTATTACCTCTCAACTCGATCGAAAAAGCGTCGCCTGCCAGTAACCCACAATTCAAAAAAAGAGTATAAAAAACACGCAGGTAATTTCGTATGGAAACTCTGAGAACCACTGTCTGTGCAGCGTTCAGATTTTTCGTCCAATGTAGCACCCATCCTGTAGTCAATTTGAGGTTGAAATTGAAGACTTATTCTAGATATAAGGACATCATCCTCAGCGCAAAGGCACGCGGCCAAACAAAAGAAGAAGGAAGACTAAGGACGAACACAGCGCTGACTCACAACTGTTTATTTAGCGACGCACGCAAGACTTATATAGATCCAGACTAGTGCAGGCACATACCGTGCCAGGAAAACGATAAACAAGAAGAAACGCATCACACCTTTATCTCATGAGCTAAGAAAGAAAAATCTATCGCCAACACAACCTGACCCAGCCCGCTGAATATAATATGCTTCTCTCGTTTCACGGGTAGTTTTTAATTTGCTTCCGCTTAAAATCCTCACTCCAGAAAACAGTGGTGTACAATCCTTGCAAGTAGTGGAGTGCGCGACAAGGCTAACCGCTTCCCTATTCTTTAGGCCTCTTGCATGCTCCATGAGCCGATCATTGATGCAACGCTCTGTTTTTTCGATGTACGATCTGTCACACGTCAGGGGAAGTTCGTACACTACGTCGGTGGCGCATTCCGCAAAGCGGTTCCCATGCCTCCTTTTACACCCGGGCTTTTTATTATCTCCGGTGATGCGTCTGGCCAATTGGCAAAGCTTCCTAGGGGTTGAAAAGACCAATGACACGTTGTGCCGCTTTGCCAATTTCTTGAGGCCATGGGATAATTTGTGCACGTAGGGCATCACTTCAGGCCTTACTTTAGCCTGCGGAGGGATTATTGCCAACTTGTCAGCTCCGCGCTTCAACTTTTTCAAGAGCGTCTCTGCAACAAAGACAACAACCGACCCAGGAAACCAGCGGCCTCAAGCCTTGCCAATTGAT
The DNA here is from genome assembly GCF_055883805.1 of Amblyomma maculatum. Taxonomy (NCBI): domain Eukaryota; kingdom Metazoa; phylum Arthropoda; class Arachnida; order Ixodida; family Ixodidae; genus Amblyomma; species Amblyomma maculatum. The sequence continues at coordinate 15,640,367 of NC_139346.1, read as the reverse complement.
ACCTGAAGCTATCTTGCATATCATTACACATGATGTTAGGAGCGCATACTCCAAGCACAGTTTAGCGACCCCTCTCTTCACAATTTTTGAATGGGGTGGACGAATATGGCAACCGCTTTTTCTGTGCTCCGGGGGAGTGCGACCAGCAAACGTGATTATTCACGAACCTAACTCTTAAATTCAAGAGTTGTAGGCTGGCATCAACTGGGAGTTCGTACATGAAAGTGAGCCATGCTTTTGAAAATCATTCAGTACACTAAAAAGTATATCCTCATTGGGAATGGTACTAGGTATGTTTAGAACAATTAAATAGCCATCAACCTAACGAAATACTTTTCGAACACAGCTAGTGTTAGATTGTTTCGAATGGTCGTGTAAAGTATATCCCATAAAGCCGAGGTAACATGTGACCCAATGCAAATCTGCGTCTTTTGCAGATAGAGCTCATTGTCAAAGGCGATAAAAGTATTACAAAGATAAAATTCTAAAAGCGCTAAAAAGTTCCCTGCAGTCATCCCCGAAGCATTCTGAAACGGAACGGGCCCGTTAGCGTCAATACATTCCCTAACGGCGTCAAACAGTTCTTGGTGCGGAACAGAATAGAAACGTCGTCAGCATCAATCGAAAAGGCATATCTTATATTGTCACGTAGTGATGACAAGGCCGTTGACACCAAAAGAAGACCCAGGCTTGATGGTACTGAAATTAACTCTTAACTTGCGCCCGCAAAAGAACTAAGCAACTCGGCGGCGGCGATATAGCAACAAACGTGCTGGTCGATCGTCGAACAAAGAATGGCCGTCGCACTCGTCAAGGCTCAATTTAAAGGCTGCTCAGAACAATCTAGATAACGACGCAAACTGCTAGTAGCACAACCTCGAACGTTGTGGAAACATACGCAAATGATCGGAATCTTCGAGAAAGATCTCGGCGCATCTTTCGCGACAAAGAAAATGATAACGCGTCGTATTGCGACAACGAGCATGAACAAACACGGGATACAGAATTGATACGCGTGCCAGGATCACAGTGATAAGCACGCATGCCGGCGGCTATTAAAAATACAAAATACAGTTTTGAAGGTTTCGCAGCATTACTCCCCCCTAACAAAACATCGGCTCGATGTTCTAAAATAAACAAAGCAACTTAAATACAATCATTACAAAGTTTAAACACAGCGGATTTTTAACGCTCGTAATAAGGCTTCAGGCAAACATCATATACGGTTTTTGGGCGTGCTCGTCGCCGTTGCGATGTTGTCGCACCGTCGGGAATGACTTCACAGTCCAGTTGTCCGACACTGCGAAGGATTTTATCGACGCAGCAGCTTTTCACTTAGTCCACGGAGGCGAATTGGAGTCCAAACCCACACTTGGTCTCCTGGATTGTACTCTGCGTGGCGTCGTCGTAAATTGTATCGTCCGGTGTCGGTGCACTGTTGGATTTAATACGCAGCTGTGCGAGTCGTTGGGCTTCCTCTGCATGCTGGAGGTAGGCGGCGACGTCAGAATTGTCCTCGTTGGTTACGTGCGCCAGCATTGCGTCGAGCGTTGTGGGCTCCCTGCCGTACACAAGCTTGAACGGGGTCGCTCTGGTCGTCTCCTGGACTGCCGTGTTACACGCGAAGATCACGTACGGCAAGATAGCGTCCCAGGTCTTGTGTTCAGCGTTTACATACATGGCGATCATGTCCGCGATCGTTTTGTTCAGGTGCTCCGTAAGGCCATTGGTCTGGGGATGATATGCAGCTGTTCGTCGATGGCTTGTATGACTGTATTCCAGGATGGCTTGCGTCAACTCTGTCGTGAATACGGTTCCCCTGTCCGTGATGAGCACTTCTTGAGCGCCGTGTCGGAAGAAAATTTGCTCGACAAAACATTTGTCAACTTCTGCCGCGGTACCATTGGGCAGTGATTTGGCTTCGGCGTAACGGGTAAGGTAGTCAGTGGCCACGATGATCCACTTATTACCCATAGACGAAGCTGGAAAGGGGCCGAGGAGATCCATCCCAATTTGTTAAAAGGGCAGGTCTGGGGGCGGAATCGGGTTTAGTAGTCCTGCTGGTCTGATCGGCGGAGTCGTCCGTCGTTGGCACTCACGACATGTCTTCACATAGTGGGCAAATTCGGCAGGCAGTCGCGGCCAGTAGTACTTCTGCTGGATTTGATGCAACGTGCGTGCAAACCCGAGATGGCCTGCTGTGGGCTCCATCGTGAAACGCCTGCAGAATTTCATGCCGGAGGTTTTCAGGCACAAGAAGCTGCGCGATCCTGTTGGATGCGAAGTTCTTCTTAACGAGGAGTCCATTGTTTAACGCGAACGATGATAATTGTCGCCTGAACACAGCAGGAGGGGAAGCGATCTCTTCTTCTAAGTATACGGCTAGCGCTTTCAGCTCAGGGTCTGATCGCTGTTGTTCTGCGAAACTTCTGGCGCTTACCGGTCCTAAAAAGGTGTCTTCATCGTCTTCTTTCGCCGGCGCATCAGCGGGGCTCGTGACAAGCAGTCTGCATCTGAGTGCTTGCGGCCTCACTTGTAGACGACTGTGATGTCGAATTCTTGAAGACATAGAATCCATCGGGCAAGGCGGCCGGAGGGGTCTTTCAAATTAGCCAGCCAGCAGAGCGCGTGATGGTCGCTTAACAACTTGAATGGTCGACGGTATAGGTATGGACGAAACTTAGAAGTGGTCCACATGATCGCGAGGCACTCCTTCTTGGTCGTTGAGTAATTGACTTCGGCTTTTGTGAAGGACCTGCTAGCATAGGCGAAAACCTTTTCCTGTCCGTCACCCTTCTAGATGAGAAGGGCTTCCAGGAACACACTGCTCGCGTCAGTATGAATTTTGGTCTCAGCGTTTTCATCGAAGTGGCCAAGTACCAGAGGGCACTGCAGACGGCGCTTAAGTTCGTCGAAGGCTCCTCCTTGCGGCGCTTCCCATTTAAAAGGTACGTCAGCCTTTGTAAGCTGCGTCGACGGTTCGGCGATGCACGAACATTTCTGACAAATCGTCGATAATAAGCGCACATCCCAAGGAACCTCCGCATGGCTTTGTTGTCAGCAGGCGGTGGAAATTGTGCGATTGCGGCTGTTTTCTCCGGGTCTGGCCGAACACCATCCTTGCTAACGATGTGACCTACCTAGGAACCGCAGTCCCTCGTAGGCGAAGTGGCGTTTCTCTGGTTTTAACGTTGGTCCCGATGACTTGATGGCTTCCAACACTGTTTGCAGCCGTTTCAGGTGGTCCTAAAAGTTGGACAAGAAGACAATGACATCATCCAAATATACCAGGCGAATCTGCCACTTCAAGCCCGCCAGCACAGTGTCCATTGCTCGTGTAAACGTCGCTGGTGCGGAGCAGAGTCCAAATGGCGTCACCTTGAACTCGAAAAGGCCGTCCGGTGTGATGAATGCGGTGTTTTCGCGATCTCTTTCGTCGACCTCAATTTGCCAATATCCACTCTTCAGGTCCATCGATGAGAAGGACTTTGCATTGCACAGCCGGTCCAATGTGTCGTCGATGGGGGGAGTGGGTAGACATCCGTCTTAGTTATGCCATTCAAGCGGTAGTAATCGACGCAGAAGCGAAGTGTGCCGTCTTTTTACTTCGCCAAAACGACTGGTGCCGCCCAGGGGCTATTGAATGGCTGGATCACGTCATCACGCAGCATTTCCTCAACGTGATCGCGTATGGCCTGGCGTTCTCGTGGCGATACAAGGTAGAGGCTTTGACGCAGCGGTCGAGTGTTTTCGTCCGTAATGATGCGATGCTTTGCAAACGGAGTTTGCCGCCCCTTCGACGCTGAAGAAAAGCACTCGCTGTAGTTTTCAAGAAGAGTGCGAATGCGGTCTTGTCTTCCTCGAGGAGCGTTGGATTAATGTCGAAATTGGGCTGCTTGGCTGGGTTGGGTGCATCGTCTTCAAGTTGCCTGGGGAGCGGGAAGACTTCTCGGGTGTCCGCTAGCTCGTCAAGGAAAGCAATCGTCATGCCCTTGTTCAGGTGCCACTATTCGTCAGTGAAGTTCGTGACGTGCACATCAGCTTGTCCATTACGTAAACAGACGATGCCTCTTGCGATGCCAAGTCCTCTATTTAGTAACAACTGAGTGTTTCTTTCGAAAACCCTTTCCGTGATTTCGACTTCTGTTGTAACCACAGGGATGATGACACTTGATCGGGGCGGTACGGTCAATTCTCCGTCGAGGTCGTTGAGAGCAACGTGATGCGTCGAAGTTCTCGTAGCAGGTATGGCTTTGTCGGTCGAGAGCTTAATGCGCTTGTATCGGAGGTCGATGATCGCTCGATGTTCGTTCAGAAAATTCATGCCCAGAATCACATCGCGGGAACTGTTCTGTAGGATGACGAAGCTGGTATGTAGGTACGTCCATTTACTGTAACCCTTGCGGTGCATCACACCGGCGGCGTAATAAGGTTACCACCAGCGGTGCGGATTAACGGGCCGTCCCAAGTAGTCGTCACTTTCTTGAACTGGGCGGCGAAAGCTTCACTGTTGACAGGGTAGTCGGCACCGGTGTCCACTAGGGCGGTAACCATGCGTCCGCCGACAGCAACCTCAAGGTCGCTTTTTCGCGTCCTAGTATTGCAAGCTGGCTTCGGTATTCGATCTCTGCTTGGTCTGGTGCTGAAGTCGCGGACTGGGCACACCGTCGTAACGTCGCTGGGCGGCGATGTAACCTTGAAGTCTGGTCGTGATCTCGTCGACGTTGTCGTCTTGTGGATCGGCGATTTAACGGCTGCGTCATGGTCACTCATCGTCGGCGATGGAGGATTTTCTTTTCTCTTTCTTTTCGAACAGAACTTCCTAAGGCCATCAAAACTTGTGCTTTGAATATCTCCCAATCCTTGAAAGAAGTCTCGTGATTTTCTATCCAAACTTGGGCATGTCTTTGAAGAACAAAGTAGACTTGCCTGAGTTTCGCACCATCGTTCCAGCCGTTGAATTCTGCCACATGGTCGAAAAGGTCCATCCAGTGTAACAGGAACAAGGCTAGGATCTTCGCTTGAAGGATCATAGGCAGCACCTCCACCAGATGTCACGTAGTGGTGACAAGGCCGTTGACACCAAAAGAAGATACAGGCTTGATGGTACTGAATTTAACTCTTTATTAGGCTGACCTGCGCCCGCAAAAGAACTAAGCAACTCGGCGGCGGCGATAGCAACAAACGTGCTCGTCGATCGTCGAACAAAGAATGCCCGTCACACTCGTCAACGCTCAATTTAAAGGCCGCTGAGAACAATCTAGATAACGTCGCAAACTGCTAGTAGCATAACCTGGAACATTGTGAAAACATACGCAAGTGATCGGAATCTTCGAGACAGATCTCGGCGGATCCTTCACGACAAAGAAAATGATAACGCGTCGTATCGTGACAACGAGCATGAACAAACACGGGATACAGAATTGATACGAGTGCCAGGATCACAGTGATAAGCCCGCATGCCGGCGGCTGTTAAAAACCACAAATACAGTTTTGAAGGTTTCGCGGCAATATATTGGTTGTCCTTTAGAAACTGTACAACATCCATAGAACTTCTCGCTATGAAAGAATCATTAATACTGAGGTCATTCTGCACTCTGTTAGGAAATCTGCTGACAATAATCTCCTATGTGTCCCTTTCAATTATAACCGTACTAAGCGGTGCATCTAGAACTAGTTTATGGACCTTTACACTCAAAAACACTTGTATTTCGTTACGTTGATGGCTTTAAAATTGTTCTAAAGATAACTAGTACCATTCCCAGTGAGCATACACTTTTGAGTGTACTGAATGATTGTCAAAAGCACGGCAGGGGGCTCACTTTGACTTACGAACTCCCAGTTGATGCCAGCCTACAATTCTTGGATTTAAGAGTTAGGTTAATGAATAATCACGTTTGCTATTCGTACTCACCTAGAGCAGAAAAAGAGCTGTTGCCATTACGTCACCCCATTCAAAAATTGTGAAGAGAGGGATCGCTAAACTCTGCTTAGAGTCTGCGCTCCGAAATTCATGTGCATTTGGTATGCAAGATAGCTTCAGGTATCAATTGGCAAGGCTTGAGGCCGCTGGTTTCTCTGGGTTGGATGTTGTCTCTGCTGCATAGACGCTCTTGAAGAAGTTGAAGCCCGCAGCTGACAATGAGGCAATAATCCCTCCGCAGGCTAAAATAAGGCCTGAAGTAATGCACAAATTATCCCATGGCCTCAAGAAAGTGGTAAAGCGGAACAACGTGTCATTGGTCTTTTCGACCCCTAGGAAGCTTGGCCAATTGGCCAGACGCATCACCGGAGATAATAAAAAGCCCGGGTGTAAAATGAGGCACGAGAACCACTTTGCGGAATGCGCCATGGCGTAGTGTACGAAACTCTCCTGACGTGTGACAGATCGTACATCGAAAAAACAGAGCGTTGCATCAATGATCGGCTCATGGAGCATGCAAGAGGCCTAATGAATAGGGAAGCTGCTAACCTTGTCGCGCACTGCACTACTTGCAAGGATTGTACACCGCTGTTTTCTGGAGTGAGGATTTTAAGCGGGAGCAAATTAAAGACCACCTGTGAAACTATAGAAGCATATTATATTCTGAGGTTGTACTAGCGATATCTCAGTTGTTTTGTACAACGCAGAAAAGAGTTTTCTTTCTAAATTCTTGAAATAAAAGATGTGATGCGTTTCCTTTTTTTTTTATCTTTTTCCTGGCACGGTATGCGCCTGCGCTAGTCTGGATGTATATAACTCTTGCGTGCGTCGCTAAATAAACAGTTTTGAGTAAGCGCTGTGTTCGTCACAAGTCTTCCCTCTTTTCCTTCATCTTTTTTTTGGCCGCATGCCTTTGCGCTGAGAACTATGTCCTTAAATCTAGAATACCAACTAGCCCAACAACTAACTCTACTGAAGTACATTTCTTATTTTATTTAGAAACCACTCATTATAGTTAGGACTATAGTTCAGAAACCATCTTGAAAGCAGCCTTTGGCGAAGCAGTTTGGAAATGGTAGTTTTTTATCAGTTGTGCTCTTGAATATAGTAAAAAATGAGAAAAAAGAATTCAAAGGTTTCAGAACATGCTTTTGAATCTAATAGACAACGCTGCTGAACCGAGGATTACTTTTTGTTGTTGTTGTCAAAATAACATATGGCACATACCCACAGATGGGGATCGGCCAAGAATTCTTTAGCAAAGAAATATTTTGAAGTATACTTTCATGTAATAAAAGAAGGAAAAAAGAAAAGGATGTGATTGGAGGGGCAGACGAAAGGAAATAAAAAGGAAAATAAATGAAATATAAAATGAAAAATGATAGCACACTGGTGAGATTGACACTGCAATTCTAGAATAAATGATGTTGAAATATTTAGCAAGGCAAACGATTTGATGCCAGTAAAAAATTTTGCAGGGCGGTAAAAACAGACCTGTGACTGTGTCCAAGGATGGTAGCGCCAAATGATAGCAATAACGGGCCACTTAAAATGAGATCAAGCTGTTGCAATGTCCTTTCCATCAACTATCTTCTCAACGTAGTGAAGCAGCGGCAAAACAACAATAAGTGATGCAATGATTCCTGTTCACCGTAAAACGCGCAGGTTGTAGAAAGTGCCAACACAGAAGATAGAAATTTAAAGGTGGGATACGGCATTGCAGTCTTGTTAAAGAAATTTAAATTTGCCGTGAATGACATAATTTCCTATTCCAAGAATAATTTAGACGCAGGTATAGTAATCAGATCGTAAAAGATATCCAGTTTGCATACTTAATAGAACGTAATAGAATGTACGCTGTCGCCGGAAGGATAGATAATACGGGGTAATTGAAGGACTCTTTTGCCAAGCTATCAGAATATTTATTTGCTGCGGGTGACCGAGCGTTCTTCTTCTTTCGCGGCTGTTGAAGGTCATTCGTGACTGCGGCACGGAATACGCGACTGGCCGAAACCTGGTGTAGTATTGCTTTCGCAATAAAGCAGAACTGCGCCAAAAGAACGGGACAAGAGAAGAAGACGAACGCAGACTAACAAGTGGTTTATTGCACCGAAGCCTATGTGCGCGGCGAAGAATAGAGCAAGTTCTTGAAGCTATTAAATTCGCGAGATTAGGTCCTGATAAATGTGTAAGCGAGACTTCCATTCACGTATACCGCAAGGAGCTAGAATTTCTCGGGCTGACCACATGATTTGGTGTTTTGGCTTTGTGTTGGTGCGCATGCGCGGTGGCGTTGAAGGAAGGAGGCGTCGGTGCAATAAACCAGTTGCTAGTCTACGTTCGTCCTGTGTTCTTTGTCTCTTGTCCCGTCGTCTTGGCGCAGTTCTGTTTTTAAATATTGCTTTTGAAGTTTCGGGCCTAAATTAAAATTTCAAGTGGTCTGGTGCTTACATTGCACTATCGTTTTCACCATGACTCAAATCTGTGGCGATTGCTTCAAGTTGCCTTCTGTTTTTTCAGTTTTGCAACAGCCCAGCGCCACTTTCTGCGCTAGTGAAATACTCTGCTTGATTGCTTACTGGGTGCTCATCTTCGTTTATGGTCCATATTCTATCTCCAGCTCTGCCGCACTTTCGCTAGCCAGGTCCCCAGTGGTACGAGAATTGCGCTAGAGAGTTACGTGCTCCGTTTTAGTCAAACCATGCTTCTATTTTGGTTTACAAGCCAATTTGCGGTTTCCATGGCCTAAAATTTGTATTTCCTTTTTGTTTGTAGATTTAGCTGTTTGCTATATTCTCGATAGCAAGTGCGTTTTGGCTAGAGACCGCAAAAGATAAGCATTGTAACTTGGGGATGCACAACACATTCAGCTTCTCGCCCGCTATGCGTTCGCGTCTTGATATACGAAAGATAAACCGGCGGAAAAGACGCGTTCACAACCAGAAGAAGTACATAGGACGAAGCTGGAAACACAACTGAAATTTACTAGTGAATTTCCAAAAACAGAACCATGCGAATATGCGCGTAAGAAACCACAGTGCCAGCGATACAATAACGTCAAAATCTATGATAGTGTAGGAGATGATATACTATTTCCCGTTCATGAAGCGATACTCTTTTGATGTGAACTTAACAGAGGCGTCACTGACGCATTCAGTGCTTAGTTTTTTATCTTGCAGGCCTCAGGGATTTTTCGTTCCAACTGCGTTTTTCCGCTGCCGATTATTTTGACATCATTAAAGATGGGGTGCAGTCTTCAAAACGGTTGCAGGGTTTAGAAAGATTGGCTGTGTTGTCTGGCTGGCTGTGTTGTCCGTCTTTTCCGCTGGTTTATCCTTCGTATCATGAACCAGCTGGCCTAACGAGCTACACTTGCTCAATATTGCGTATTGAGATCAGCGTTCATAGGCGCTTTTGATAGTGAGCTGCTCACCCCATCCCGCAAAAAACAATTATTATAACTTGTCCGCTGCGCAGATCACAACCAAACTTAGAAGTTTCGTAATAAGCGTAATCCAAACTATCAAAAATATGAAAGTGTTACTGTGAAAATTGTTATTTTATTCCCACCTACTTTGGACTGACAAAGAACAATCATTCCTTGATTTCATTCCGAACATCTTCCACTCTAAGGTTTTCTTTCACACACTCATATTCCCAAACCAAAGTAAATTTCTGGACGTTGAGATTACGCTGCATTAAGGTTCTCTTACCATTAGCGTATAGAGAAAACCCACGGACAGACAACAATACTTATATTTTCAGAGCTATGATCCTCATCACTCAAAAGCAAGCATCACATATTCTCAGGCTCACTGAGTCAAAAGAATTTTCTCCCAAGATAGACTCCGCAAAAACCGTCAAACGCATGCGGCAAGCCTTCGCTAAACAACGCTCCCTACCAGCAATTGTGGATTTCCTAAAAAGGGAATATGAACTCAATCGCGAGTACCTATTAGAGGGACATGGATGCAATGACCGAATGGATTGTCAAACGAGCGCAATGCTCACCTTCTAATCATCCTCGTCGTCATCACCATCATCCTCAGCCTGACTATACTCACTGCAGGTCGAAGGCCTCTCCTATATTCCTCCAATTAACCCGGTCCTGTGCTAGCTGCATCCACTTGACCCCTGCGAACTTCTTAACCTCATCCGTCCACCTAACTTTCTGACGCCCCCTGCTACGCTTTACTTCCCTTGGAATCCAGTTTGTTTACTTACCCCTCAGTAACCCTAAGTAACCCTGAAAGGGGAACAAAAATTCCAAAGAAACGTGTACACATTTCAGCCTCTTCACAGTTCCATGACTCCTTCTCCGGTGGCCTGTAAACGGCCCAAAACTATTCGAAACATTCTAGTTTACTCAAAAATAGATAGCTCCCGCGATTGGGGTGGCGACCTTGTGGAAAGAGTAGATGCTATGTGTGCAGACACACGCAGATATACAGTTTCGCAACAAGCACAGCGTCAGGTGTTAAGTGGAGAATACAGGGCAACCATGATAGAGATCCCTCAAACGTTGTATACCTCTTAAAATGCGTCTGTGCAGCATACAATAATTTGCCTAGACGGCTACTCCTCCATAAATACAGTTTTATAATCATCGTGCTCATATCCGCTCTTCACCAAACCTTCCTTTCTCAAAGCACGCTAACCAAAAGAGCACTCATATGAATAGGTCAATTCCAGGCGGGTTCGGAATAGTCGGGAACGGTGCAGAGTGAATCATACTTCGGAACGATTACCAATGAAGTAAACGAAAACACTGGAGCAATGTCTTCTATACCAGCACCGCAAGGCGAATGATGACAGCCAAGATCAGCGTATGAGGCAATCGTGGACTTATAGGAGTTTTCTTTTTCCGTTGGTGCTTTTTTATTTCCTAGAACCCTCCATGAAAGTCCACTCCCGTCGCCTCGGTTTACATTGAGCCTTCCTTCGTCCACCCCTCCCGTTCCCATGTCGCAAGCGGGCCGAGCCTGCCTGAGGGATGCAAAGGAACCACAGTGAAGATAGTAGTAGAAGACTTTATTGAAGCGCAACACTTAGGCTCCTAATACATCGATGCCCTGCTAGAAGCAGGCCCTGTTCTTCACCTTCAGCACCAAGCTGTCCACCCAAGTCCAGATATTATGGAAGGGGGTGAGAAAGTAACCCGATTGCAATTCAAACGGGCGGGAAAATAGGCATTGAGAGAGGTTGGCACAACGGGAGAGGCAGTTGGGGCATGAAGGATCGCAGTGGAATTTGTACAGATATAGCCGCGAAAGGATTATGAGCGTATTCAGCTGTATCTGCCGAAGGACGTGTGAATCGCGTAAGGAGAGATTAGGATGAGGAGAGTTTGCGCTCTAAGCGCGTGGCATTGTAATATTCTCTGTCATGGAGGCGCGAAGGGACAGTCTCGGCCCGCCCTCCAAGGACCTGGGCTAGGAGATGAACGTTGCCCGGTTGCGAGCTTCACGGACGAGCTGGTTCGCAAGCACATTGCTGTCGATCCCCGAGTGTCGAGGGATCCATTGGAGGAAAACGAGGCAGTGCTGCAGAGCAATATGTGGGCTTCAAGCTCCGTGGACAAATGAGGTGTGAGAATTTTAGATTCAATGGCACAGATAGCCGCCTGAAAGTCAGTGTAGATAATATGCTGAGGCACAGGTAGGAGAAAATGAAAACTGAATGGCGGCATGAATGATGGAGAGAACCTCAATCGAGATTACATCCGCAGGGTGGAAAAACGGGCCGCTAGTGTCATTAACAGGGGTAGATAAACGATGATGAAAGAGGGCCTATAGCTTCCAGACGCGTGAGGAGCCACATAAAAGGCATCCGTGTTAGCGACTCCATCGGTATTGAATAGGGCGGAATGGGATAAGACGCAGCAGCATGTCGGCGGCCAGCATGCAGAATCGGCGACATATTGGCTGGACGAGGAAGTACACGGAGGTTAGCGGAGGTTAGTAGCCTCCGGCGAGGAAGGAGTTGGCAGATGGACTGATAGGATGGGCAAATATCAGCCTGGTTGAGGAGCGAGCGTCCATGAAGTGTGCCGGAGAGGCGAGCTACCTGTTGGTCGCCGTGAAAGGAAAGGAGACTGAGAAGGGGATGAAAGAGGGCGGTGACATAAAGCTTATCGGTTGAAGTGGTTATGGGAAGAAGGAGATCAGTTTTCTAAATGCCATGAAGAGCTATTGCGAGTGTCTAACAGGCTCTGGTTGAATGAAATATGTTGTACGAAGTAAAGAAATTTGTTACGAAACAGCGTGTGAGCCAGTGTACAGGCGTGAGCTTCCTTCAGGCCAGAGAACTGTCTCACAAATCGGCGAAGTAAATGGGTGACAGGTTAACCGGTAGAAACCGCCGCATGGAGAGCCCGGTCATTTTGGCGGCATGCAGAGCCATGCCAAGAACGCGGCATTGAGAAACTTTGGAGGAGGAAGAATCAACATTTATTAGCCTCGACGTTATTCGATGGTGCATGCAGGCACTAGACGGTATGGTTCCCTAGTTGCGGGACCCATATGTTCCGAGCAGCTCCTGGCCCCTGTCCGTCAGTGCGAGCTGAATCGGCGGGGCTGGATAACAACGTCTCCCATCGCTCAAGGGGTTGGGGATTGGGGGTATTGGAGAGAAGGGAGGAGGGCAGTCTTGAGTCTTGCGCATTCTGCCAAAACGTGCGGCAGGGTGCCCTTTTTATTTTGCAAAAGGACAGAGCATATCGTGTTCCGCTGGGTACATGCGGCTGATCAGTATGTGATGCCCAAGCGATCCCACCTGCGCACAACGCAGGATTATCTGTTGTTGCTTGGTGAGTTTGGGGTGCGGTTCAGGCAGTCTGCACCTTTCCTCTCGGTACATCCGGGGTAATCTCCCGAAAGCTCGTAACCGGATACGTTAGCTCTTCCGGCTCGTGCTCACCCGTGATTGACATTTCTCGGGCATGGTAGTCTGCGATGGCGTTGCCTGCTACCAGCGAGTGAGCCGGGACCCACACGAGCTCTATGGCTCTTCCGGAGGCTTGCACTTGGATAGATGTCTGTCTCTTCCTCCACGCCGCCGTTCGGCGGGCCTGGAGAGCACTGTGAAGGGACCTCAGTACTTAAGGCATTTTCCTGGCAAGCGTATCCTTACCCTACTGAAGTGGTATCGTCCTTTTGGTTTCGGTATCGGAGCCAAGGTTTGCGCTGTGGCAGCGCCTTCATACTATTTCTCCCGTCCTGCACCCTCTCTCAAGAATTGAAGGTTGTCTGTTTCTTCCTGCACGCCGCCCTTCGGCGGGCCACGTGGCGTCCATGGCAGCCACGCCGACACAACAAATGGCTCATGCCGCGGAGGAGATTACCCCCTGCGGAAGCTTCTGTAGGCAGTCTGAGTCGGTGACCACGGTTCCCACGCTCGGCTGTGCGAGTGCGAGGGCCACGGCTGCTTCTTCGGCAACTGCGGGGCTGCTGTTTTTATGGACGCGCTGACGATCAGCCGGTTGTTTGACGTATTCACCACCACTGCATGGTCACTGTAGAGGACCCTGGGGTTCTCTTCCAGCTTCCGGGCTATGACTTTGGCCCGCGCCGTGCGCCTCTCGTCGTCCTTGCCCGGCGTCATGTTACGGGGAAGGGGTTTGGTCTGAATGGTCGTCTTCCAGTCTTCCGGAAGGGCATCCTTGAGGTGTACTGGCTCAATCTGCCATCCTATTTTACGTAGGATGTCTCGTCCGTGTTTCGTGTGACAGGCGGATTCTCTGATTAAAGAGGTGGGCTTCGATGAGCTCCTCCACCGTGTTGTGGGCACCCATGTCTAGCAGCCTTTGCGTGGACGAGTATATAGACATGCCCAGTGCCTGCTTCGTTGCTTTACGAAGCGTCGTGTTTAGGGTGCCCCTATTCGCCTTCGTCAGCTGGGAATAAAGGGCGGAGTACTTAACCCGCGACACGAAGAATGCGCGTATTAGGCGCATGGAATCATCCTCTTTGAGTCGTCGGTTTCGGTTAGATACCCTTCTAATCATACAGAGTATCTGTTCGGTTGTAGTCTTGATCTTTGTGACAGCGGCGTGTGCCTTTCCGTCGGTCTGAAGTAATAGGCCGAGGATCCCAATCTGCTGTGTTGGATTGATGGCCGTTACGTCGATAGTGACGATCACGTTCGGCGGCAGCTCTTTCTTGGATTGTTCCGGTTAGATCTTAAGCAGCTCTAATTTCTGGATTGGGGAGCTGCCTAGGGAGATGTGAGCTCATGAATAGGCAGAGTGAGTCAAAAGTAGGCGTTCTAACTTCTCGGGCGCGTGAGACAGGCCAAAAAAGGATAAAATGATATCCAATCTCTGCTGAATTGTGTCTTGAACATGACCAAGAGGTTCGCGCGAGCACCGCAGTGTGATGTCGTCCGCGTAAGAAGTGCTGACGATCGGAAATAGACGATAACTGAAGCGCGAGGCACTGCAGAAATGTATAAGCCTAAGCGTTGTTGTGTTCTCCACGAGATGTGTCAGCGGGGTTCCGCGACTGAAAGATATTGCACCTTTCTTTTCCTATAAATCAATTTTAGAACACCAGTTAAATTTGATGTGTTCAATGGAACGCATTGTTGTGTTGGACGAGGTGAAAGCGATGTAACGTGTATAACGCTCAGGCTTTCGCATTACTGAGACACGGAACCGGAAGCTGATAACAGGAACTTTGTCCTTGTGTTCTTCCCTCGTCCACGCGCAAATTTTCAGTATGCATGTTAACCAACTCGCCCAACTTTGCGCTCTTCGAAACCAGAATTGGGCTGTTGGCCTTAGCTGACTGGCGGCCATCTAGGCTTCCAATTAAACGCCTCGTTGTCTCTATTTAGGTACCTAATAAACCCACATCAACCATTGTGTCACTTGCCGACCCTTCCATGACGCTATATCTGAGGATCCACTCTTTTTCCGAGATAGCTCGGGCAATGTCACGCCCTTGCGAATCCCGCCTAAATAGCCATACAATGCTTACGCATTAATAAAGAAGTCCTCGCACAAGCCCGTAGCCATTCATATAGTTTTCGAATTCTCGGAAACTCCTTCTTGATGCTCTGACCTGCATTTCTTTTTGGCGCCCGGTGGCATGCGGCAGCCCTACTAGACTAGAACCCGATGCGCCGGCTGCAAACATGTTATTCTAACCAGCAAACACCAACCTTCAGGTTTGATGTTTTTTTTGTGTGTGCGCATGTTATTTCGCTGCCTTGTTCTCTTGCTGACGTGATGAAGCACAACCGCAGACCGTGGTGTCACCTCAAAACTCTTCATAATAGTTAACAACCCGAGAGTACAGGTGCAGTGAAAAAAAGGAGTAGGAAAAAAGGTCCTAAAAACGTGCTGTCCATTCATATTGCCACCTAGCGTTGCCAGGTGGCGCATGACTGAGTGAAGGACGACGAAGTGTCGCTTGTGGGTTTTGCGTCTGTGCTGCTCACCGCTGTTGTATCGGAGCTAACCCCTTGATATTCTTGATATCCTCAATCTCCTCGTATGTGACATTCTGGTGGAGCTGCTGGGTAAGATCACCTATGCAAGAGTCTCCATCTGAAAGACGTCGCGCCAGCCCTGTGCCATTGGACACCCCCGTGCATCGCTGCAGTCGACGGCTCCAGGGACTGCCTCCGGAGTTTCAGCCATCACCCGCCGCCATGACATCAGGTGCTCCTGCTCAGCAGGTAATGGGCGTCGCACCGGCCTGTAACTACACCTTGCAGGCCCCTCGGGTACCGAAGTCTTTTCATGGTGACCTCTTTGAGGATGTGGAGGACTGGTTCCTTCAGTTTGAGCGTGTCGCTGCTTTTAACCAGTGGGAAGCGACTGCCAAACTAAGGAACGTCTACTTCAGCCTTGAGGATGGCGCCCGGATCTGGTTCGAGAACCGAGAGCAAATGTTAACATCGTGCCGGGAATTCCGTCGTCAACTGCTCGAGGCCTACACTAGCGCGGATCGTCGCGAACATGCAGAACGTGCCATTCACTCCCGCATCCAGATGCCCAATGAGAGTGTCCAAGCGTACGTCGAGGACATGATGCGCCTTTTCAGGCGAGCGGATCCCGCCATGTCCGAGGACAAAAAGGTCAGGCACTTGATGCAGGGTTTGAAAGAGCAACAGTTCGCAGGCCTTGTGCGCAACCCACCGTCGACTGTAAATGGATTCCTTGCGGAGGCCGCCACAATGGAAAGGGTGCTCCAACAACGTGCCGCGGCTTATAACCGACCTCTCCATACTGGCACAACTGCGGAGTCATTTGCATCTTCCGAGCGGCATCCTGATGCTTTGCGTGAACTAATTCGCAGTGTCGTGCGCGAAGAACTGAGAAAGTTCTGGAACCCCATGCAGCAATCGCCAGCTTCCATTTCTGCTATAGTGCAAGAGGAGGTACGTCAGGCGCTCAAGAGTACTCTTTCGCCTATAGTTACGAGCCCACCATTGCTGTCGGGGACCGAAAACCGTCCCACATATGCGGAAGTTCTGCAGAGTCAGGCTCCCCCTTCACCACCAACCATTCCCGCGCCGCCTACAGTTCCGCTGCCTTCAGTGCAACCAGTTCAGTACTTCGACGAACGTCCCGTGCCCCGACGCAAAGCCGACATTTGGCGCACGCCTGACCGCCGTCCACTCTGCTTCCACTGCGGTGAGCCAGGCCATCTTTACCGGTATTGTCCTTATCGACGCCTCGGTCTTCACGGCTTCCGCATCGACGCGCCTCCTCCCCGGTTTGGTCAGCGACCCCGAGTTATTGAAGAGTATCTGGCGGAACAGCGTTCATCTCGTTCGCAGCGTCAGTCCCGCTCCCCTTCACCAAGGCGCTCATTGACGTCCACCCAAGGTTCCTCGCGAGAGGGGCAAGGCCGCTCGTCTAGCCCTGGTCGGGAAAACTGAAAACAGCGACCTTCGGGGGCGAGGCCGCTGGTAGTCGCTGCGTTGAAGACCTCCCGTCGTCGCCGCTTCGATCCGACCGCGAGCTGCTGGTACCGTCCCCTAGGGAAGCCAAAAGCGTTTCTCTGGACATTCCTGTTATTTTAGACGGTCGTACTCCAGTCAATGCATTAGTGGACACCAGTGCGGATTATTCGATTTTGAGTGGTCGCATGGCGACTGTTTTGAGGAAGGTGCTCACTGCTTGGCCAGGTGTGTACCTTCGAACCGCCGGCGGTCATATAGTTACCCCAAAGGGGATGTGCACGGCTCGTATTCAGATTAACAGATTGTCGCGTTTGCGCGTCGTCGATGGAGAAAAGACATACGCGCTATTGTTAACGGTTAACTTGGTTTATTACTAGATAAGAGGGTGCGACCAGCGTCGGCCGAGGCGTAGGCCGAACTGCCGGGCGAAGAACGGAGGGAACGGAGGCCGGGGATGGGGCTTGCTTCCCAGAACCAGAGGAGGGCGAGGGAGCCCACCGTGGGGGGCGTCCCGCTGAGCGCAGGCAGGCGGCGAGTCCTCCCGGCGAAGCGCAAAGAGGGGTGCGGGCCTGTTCATTAGCGCGCACTGCTCCATTCACAACGGAACGGACGAGCACAGCACTTGGAACACAACACTTCCTTCCCCCTTAAAAAGTTGCCTGATAGCGTGCAGGGGGTCGGCGAGGACGCGTGGAGACACGCTGGCTCTGTGCGCACAGGGAATGACCACTTGTAGGTTGAATGTTGCCCGCTGTGCTTTGTAGGTCTGCTCTGGGTGCAGTCTTTTCTTCTGTGGAGAGATGCCAGGCTATGTGGGAGGATGGCTCAGATGTCCTCGCTGCTGCCGGATCGCTCTCGGAAGGCGTCGTAAATCCACGCAGCTGGTTGAGGTGTCGGCGTGCCACCGTTCCATGTATGCTGACAAGCCAAGAGCGCAGGCCTATGCGTCGCACAACAGTAGCTTCCTCCCAGCGTGGTTTTCTGAGAAACTGGCGGGCGAGGACGCGCTGCCCCTCAACAAGTGTCCCGCAGCGCGGAATCGGTTTTTCCTCCCGGGTCGTCTCTGTTTCTGGCTCGGGGAGAATAGCTGTGAGCTGCGTCCGCATTTCGCGCTCGAACATCATTTTCGCTGGGGTCTGGCCTGTCGTGTTTTGTACAGTTGTGTGCTGCTTGAAAAGAAAACGTGCAAGGCGGCGCTGCAGCGACCCTGTCTGGTCTCTCTCAAGGGCACGTTTTAGCTCGGCCACGTAGCGCTCGACTTGTCCGTTTGTCGCTGGGTGGTAGGGGGCCGATGTGACTGATGAGATCCCGTTGTCGCGATAAAACTTGAGAATCTCTGCAGATACAAACGGTGTTCCGTTGTCCGACACTACCTTGCGGGGAATTCCGAACGTTGCGAACAGTGATCGGAGGTTGTCAATGACTGCTGCCGAAGTGGTCTGTCGCATTTCCCTTATTTCAAGCCATTTGGTGTAAGCATCTACGAGCACAAGGAAAGTGCAGCCTTCAATTGGGCCTGCAAAATCAACGTGCAGGGTGTGCCAAGGTGTGTGTGGCTTTTCCCATTCCGGGAGAGGAGCTTTCGGCGGATTGCTCCGGCTGCTTTGGCAAGGCTTGCAGTTTCGGACTGTTGTTTCAATGTCGTGGTCAATGTTAGGCCACCACATATAGCTTCTGGCACACGCTTTCATGGCAACGATGCCCCTGTGTCCGGCGTGGATGAGAGAGATAGCTTGCGCGCGTAGCTCTCTCGGAATCACAACTCGGGATCCTAATAGGATGCAGTCGCGGTGGGTGCTCAACTCTGTAGCTCGCCTGCGGTAAGCGTCGAAGTTGTCCCCTTTGAGTTTGTGCACGTTGCCTTGTTGAACAGCTGTGTAAACTTGGCGTAGAGTTGCGCATTTCTGCGTAGATGCTGCAACTGTGCCTGCTGTAAGCGGAGGTTCTGGCAGTGCTTCGAACATAAGAACGTCTCCGGGCGGAGGCGGTTCGTCAACTGTTTCGTTCAGTGGCAGGCGGCTGAGCGCGTCGGCATTCTGATGTTTAGTCCCATTGCGGTAGACCAGATCGTAGTCGTACGCTGAGAGCTTGATGCACCAACGTGTCATTCGCGGAGACAATGTCGGTGGCATGGGCTTTTGTGGCCCCAGAATGCCCAGTAGCGGTCGGTGATCCGTTATAAATATCACCTTTCGGCCGGCAATATACTGGTGAAAATGTGTTGCCGCGTAGACGATGGCCAGCCCCTCTTTGTCCAGTTGCGCGTAGTTGCGCTCCGCTTGTGACAACGTACGTGAGGCGAAGGCAATCGGGGCCTCCCTTCCGTGGTCATCAGTCTGCGAAAGTACCGCGCCGACTCCGTACGGAGATGCGTCGCAAGACAAAAGCAGTGGCTTCCTTTCGTCGTAGTGGCTGAGGACTGTACACCTTCGAAGCAGGTGTTTCAGGGCGTCGAATACCTGCTGATGGCGGGGCGACCATGTCCATTTTACATCTTTCCGGAGCAGCTGATATAAGTCGTTGGCCACAGTAGCTCTTTGTTCTAAGAAACGGTCGTAGAACGTTAAGAGTCCGAGAAACGCCTGTAGCTCCTGCTTGTTTGTTGGTGCCGGTGCTTCGGTGATCGCTCGCACTTTGTCTTCGGTCGGGTGGATGCCTTCTGCATCGATTCGGTGTCCTAGAAATTGCACCTCTGACATCGCAAAACAGCATTTTTCTTTGCTTAAACGCAAATTTGCGTTCGCTAGCCTTTCAAGAACGTGCTCTAGGCGCGCTGCATGCTCTTCCGTGGAAGCGCCACTGATTATTACATCGTCCAGGTAGACACAAACTCCTGGGATTCCTTGAAGTACTGTCTCCATGAACTTCTGAAATATGGCCGGGGCTGCAGCTACACCAAAGGGCAATCTCTTGACCTTGTACAGGCCTTTCAGTGTGTTGATTGTCAGTAATTCTGACGTCGGTTCGCTCACCTTCAGTTGTTGATAGGCCTGGGTGAGGTCTAGAGTGCTGAAGACTCTTGCGCCGCGTAGTACACTGAACACTTCTCCAGGTGTTGGCAGAGGGTAAGACGACGCTTTAGTCGCAAGATTTACGGTGCTCCGGTAGTCTCCGCAGAGGCGTATGGTTCCGTTCTTCCTGCGAACTACAACCAGTGGTGTGGCCCATTGCGAATGTTGTGTCGGCTCGATGACACCTTGCTGCTGCAGTTTGTCTAACTCCCTTTCAACGGAAGCTCTGAGAGCAAAAGGTACCGGCCTGGCCTTCAAAAACTTCGGTTGCACGCCGCTTAACAACTCCAGTGTGACTGGTGGCCCTTCATTACCTGGAATCTCTTCAGAGAATACTTTTTCGTATTTCTCCTGCAGTTGCTCAATGACGTTGTGGCTCGGCGTTTGGTGTATGCCGCATATCGTCACCCCTAATGGAGAAAACCAGTTTCTCCCTAGAAGGCTTGATCCTGAGCCCTTCACAACAAGGAGAGGTAGCGTATGGGTCTGGCCGTTGTAACAAACCCGCACGTTGGCAGATCCCAATAGTGGCAAGTTCTGTCCTGACCACGTTCGCAGGTGCGTGTCGTTTTGTTGCAAGGGTGGTGCGTCTGATGGCCACGAAGTTCGGAATGTGGCCTCACTGATCAGAGTACAGGCTGCGCCTGAGTCCACCTCGAACTTAATCAGTTTGTGGTGTACTGTAACTTCGGTAAAAATCTTCGGACGCGTGCCTAGATTCACGGTGTTCAGGTCGTACAACACTGATGATACTGCTGATGTTGCTCCGTGGGCATCAGATGGCGGCCTATTCTCTGAGGCGTCTACGCTGTGGTTAGGCTGAGAAGGCGACTTTATCTTGGCAAGCTTCCGCTTCGTAATGCATGCTTTCTCAATATGCCCTTGCTTGTGGCAAAAATTACACGTGGCTGACTGGAATCGGCATCCCTGGGCGTTGTGTTGGCCGTCACACCGCCAGCAGCGTTGTACATTCTTGACCGATTTTGCAACAACAGAAGGTCTGCGTACCTGGTTGCTTGTCTGATGTACCGGCTCGGTGTTCCGGCGCATCGCTCTCTGCTGGTGACCGGCGCTCTCCGCTCGCACGGCGATGTCGTAAGCTTTGTTATACGTGAGGTCTCTCTCAGCGAACAGGCGCTGCTGTAGTGACTCGTCACTCAGTCCACACACAAATCTGTCACGTAACATGACGTCCAATGGAAGCATGGTGGTGTTAGCAGATGCTGTGTCTTCATGCTGCCCGGTAGCTGTCCTGGCTGTGGTCAGCGTCCCAAAATTGCAGTCAGCTGCAAGCTTCTTGAGCGCTGCTACGTAGGCGCTCACAGTTTCGCCTTCCAGCTGATCTCGTCGCTGGAAGCGGGCTCGGCTGTAAACTTCAGATGGCCTCGGGTCGTAGTGCTTTTGAAGTGCTGCGACGATTTCTTCGTAAGGCACTTCCGCTGGTGTGCTTGGCTGAATAAGGGCGCAGACAGTGTCGTAAGTCTGCTCCCCGCACAGCGTTAGCAGGTTGGCCCTCTTCAATGCTGGGTCTGTGATGTTGTTAGCTTCGAAGTAGAACTGGAGGCGTCCAACCCACGATGACCAAGATGAGCCGTTGAATTCTGGTAGTAACCCTCGCGTAGCCATGGCTTGTCAATAGCGTTGCGTAGCGCGGGTCAAATCCACTTCCTCGTCGCCACTGTCGCGTTTGCGCGTCGTCGATGGAGAAAAGACATACGCGCTATTGTTAACGGTTAACTTGGTTTATTACTAGATAAGAGGGTGCGACCAGCGTCGGCCGAGGCGTAGGCCGAACTGCCGGGCGAAGAACGGAGGGAACGGAGGCCGGGGATGGGGCTTGCTTCCCAGAACCAGAGGAGGGCGAGGGAGCCCACCGTGGGGGGCGTCCCGCTGAGCGCAGGCAGGCGGCGAGTCCTCCCGGCGAAGCGCAAAGAGGGGTGCGGGCCTGTTCATTAGCGCGCACTGCTCCATTCACAACGGAACGGACGAGCACAGCACTTGGAACACAACACAGATATACGTTCGTCGTTAGTTGCGTCGTTTTGAGTGACTGTTCCCGTGACCTTATCCTCGGCATTGACTTTCTGCGAGAATACGGAGCAGTTATCGACCTGCGAAATAGACGCGTCACATTTTCGATGGGACAATCTGCCGAAGGAGATAGTAGCAGTCCTTGCAATGCCGCACTTCGCGTTTCCGCCGAGAGCGTCTCGCTGCCGCCGCGAAGCAGTGTTCTTGTAGAAGTTACCTGTGACGATTTCCGTGCCGGCGATGCTGTAGCGGAAGCGAACCATTCACTCCTGCTTGCTCAAGGCATCTGCGCTGCTCGAAGTTTATTGTCGCTTCACAATGGCCGGGCTGCACTCCTTGTCACAAATTTTTCTAATGAGCACCGGCACTTGTTTCCGGGAACTGCTATCGCTTTCGCTGACCCTGTTACGCACGATCCGGTCTGTTTTACATCCACGGCAGTCGAAACTAATGAGCCATCTCTTGACAACATCGACATTACCTGCCACTTGTCGAAGGAGAAACGGCGGGCCTTAGAGATACTGTTGCTGGACTTCAAGCACTATTTGCTTCTTCCTCGAAGGTTCGTCAAACGCCCATCACACAACATCGCATCATTACTTATGAAGACGCTCGCCCTATACGACAGCAGCCTTATCGTGTGTCTGCCAAAGAACAAGAAGTGATCCAGACGCAGGTTCAGGAGATGCTGGATGATGGTGTTGTGCAGCCTTCACAGAGCCCGTGGTCTTCACCAGTAGTCCTGGTCAAGAAGAAAGACGGCACTCTTCGATTTTGCGTCGACCATCGGAAATTGAATAATGTGACAAAGAAAGATGTATACCCGTTGCCGCGCATCGATGACTCACTGGACAGATTGCGACGTGCGAAGTATTTTTCATCTATTGATTTGAAAAGCGGCTATTGGCAAATCCAAGTAGACGAAAGAGACCGAGAAAAAACCGCATTTGTCACTCCAGATGGCCTATATGAATTCAAAGTACTCCCATTTGGATTGTGCTCTGCCCCAGCTACATTCCAAAGGATGATGGACACCGTCCTCACTGGCCTCAAGTGGCAGATCTGTCTTGTGTACTTGGACGACGTAGTTGTTTTTTCCGAAACATTTGACCAACACCTCGAACGCCTTCGAGCTGTACTGGAAGCGCTCCGTTCTGCTGATCTCACGCTGAAGCCCGAGAAATGCCACTTCGGGTATACAGAACTCAAGTTCCTTGGCCATGTTGTGAGCGCCGATGGGGTGCGCCCGGATCCCGAAAAGACTGCTGCCGTCGCACGGTTTCCCGTTCCAGCTAACAAGAGGGCTGTTCAGCGCTTTCTCGGCCTGTGCGCATATTATCGGCGGTTCATTGCGGACTTCTCTCAAATTGCGGAACCTCTAACGCGCCTCACAAGGAAGGACACCGCCTTTGTGTGGAACTCTGAGCAGCAGACGGCCTTCTCTTTGCTTCGCGAGCGCCTTCAAACATCCCCTGTTCTGGCGCACTTCGATGAAGCGGCTGACACAGAGGTGCACACTGACGCCAGTAGTATCGGTCTTAGTGCTGTCCTTGTTCAGCATCAAGACGGGATTGAGCGAGTAATAGCCTATGCTAGCCGCACACTCTCTCGCGCCGAAACGGACTACTCTACCTCGGAAAAGGAATGCCTGGCGGTCGTGTGGGCCACTATGAAGTTTCGCCCCTATCTTTACGGCCGACCATTTAAAGTCACGGACCATCATTGTGTGTGCTGGCTGGCAAATCTGCGAGACCCTTTGGGACGACTTGCACGCTGGAGTTTACGACTTCAGGAATTTGACATAACTATTGTTTATAAGTCAGGCCGCAAAACGAAGACGCTGACGCGCTGTCACGAGCCCCCGTTGACACTGACGATGCTGCAACCGATGGCGACAACGGCTTTCTAGGAGCTCTCAGCGCATCTGAGCTCAGGGATCGACAAAGAGCTGATCCAGACATCCTTCCATTCATTGATTATCTGGAAGGGCGTGCTACGCCGCTCCCTCGACGCCTATCTCGGCACATTGGTTCATTCTGTATGCAGCAAGGCGTCTTGTATAAAAGAAACTCCCAAGGCCAAGAAAGAGCTTACCTTCTGGTAGTACCATGCGAGCTCCGTGCGGAGGATATTCTACTTGCTTGCCACGACGAACCGACGTTCGGTCATTTGGGTTACTCACGGACGCTTTCTCGCGTCCGCAACATGTATTACTGGCCAGGGCTCTCCGCAACTGTGAAACGCTATGTAAGAAGCTGTCGCGAATGCCAGCGCCGTAAAACACCGCCTCTGAAACCTGCCGGATTTCTCAAGCCCGTTAGAGCACCACGTATTCCGTTCGACTAAATCGGCATGGACCTCCTTGGCCCTTTCCCTTTGTCGCAGGCGGGAAACAAATGGATAGTAGTCGCTACTGACTACCTGACCCGATACGCTGACACAAAGGCAATCCCTCATGCCACAGCTTCTGAAGTAGCCGAGTTTTTCATGCATAACATAGTCTTGCGGCATGGCGCCCCTTCGTATGTCATTACCGACAGAGGCACAGCTTTCACTTCGGAGCTCATCGACCACATATTTGAGTTGAGTTACACGACGCATCGCAAGACCACAGCGTACCATCCGCAGAGCAATGGTCTCACCGAAAGGTTAAATAAGACGATTGCGGACATGCTGTCAATGTACGTCGATGTGCAGCACAAGACCTGGGACGAGGTGCTGCCGTACGTCACATTTGCGTATAATACAGCCCAACAGGAAACAACGCGCTTCACACCATTTCGACTTGTGTACGGGCGTGAAGTTCAGAGCATGCTCGATTCCATGCTTCCGTGCCCAGATGATGACCAGCTTCCGCCAGGTGCCCAGCAGTATGCCATCCGCACTGAGGAAGCCCGCCAGCTTGCCCGTGTGCACATCGGACGGCAGCAGACCTCTGACGCGCACCGCTACAACCTCCGGCACCGCCAGGTTCACTACAAACCTGGGGAACAAGTCTGGGTGTGGACACCAGTTCGCCGTCCAGGCTTGTCAGAGAAACTCCTTTCCCGCTACTTCGGGCCGTACAAAGTGTTGCGCCGTGTGAGTGATCTCAGTTATGAAGTTATTCCAGACGGCGCCGCAATTTCAAAACGTCGAAAGCCCAGCTCGGACATTGTGCACATTGTGCGGCTGAAGCCGTACTACCAACGATAACGCACGGCCACCTCCTGTGACGACTCTCTTACTTTGCACACCGTTCTCACCGCCCGTCTTCACTTTTTTTTCCATTTTTTTTTCGGAAGGGGGAGTAATGCCACCTAGCGTTGCCAGGTGGCGCATGACTGAGTGAAGGACGACGAAGTGTCGCTTGTGGGTTTTGCGTCTGTGCTGCTCACCGCTGTTGTATCGGAGCTAACCCCTTGATATTCTTGATATCCTCAATCTCCTCGTATGTGACAATATTATACTACCTCTTCTCGCAAAGCCATCTTGGCGTTGGAAATCTTTGAGCATCAGTCCGGGCTGCAATCTTCCTGGGATGGAACGCGTTGCTTCTCGCAAGCGGACGCATAGTGCATCGGTTCCGTGTCGGCGCCACTGACGTGTCGGCCGAAACGTCAGTGGCCTCCCCGCCTCATGCCACCAACCAAACACTGCCACAGGCATGCAATGACGCCCACGACCCATGCCATACCCGCACCCTCAGTAAATTATTGTAATCATCAAGCCCTGCGTGGCGGCGAACTTGCGGAGTGTGTTCCAACAGGGCGAACTGGGAGCGGCTCTCACCGCCTACCTTGGCGAACAGGCGGTCGCCACTCTCAACATCTACCTGGCATGGGACCAAAATCTTGTTCTAGTAGGCACCCAGGACCCACCCACAGCGCACTGCCTAATTCGCGACTTCACGTTCGGCATCTGCAAGGGGCCCCTACCTATGGGTGGACATTTGAAACAGCCCGGCGAAATTTGCCGAGGTGTGATCTCTGTGGGTAACCAGGACACAAGCAACACCCTGAAAGACAAAGTGCAGTGGCGAGCTGGCGAGCTCGCACAAGTACGCATGCAGGGAAAGACAGACAAACGTTGCGATTCTTACTTTTGTGGGCAAGGTGGTGCCGCGTTTTGCGCATTCCGATTCGGAACTAGCTGTCGTGCGTGAATACAAGCGTACTGTGCCGGTTGTTGTTGTTGTGGCTGTAGGAAGAAGGAAAAGAAAATGCAAGGGCCTGCTACCGGCTATATAGCTGAGACACCTCCGGTGCCTCGGGCGGACAGAAGTGAAAATAGAGAAGAAAGAAACAGAACCGGGAGAGAAAGACACGCGCCGCAACAGCCGTCGTCCGCCACCAAAGTGGTGGCGGGTGCTACGACGGCCTACAACCGATAAAAGTTCGGTGGTACGCTAGCCCCCGCCGCCTACCTGTCCCATCTCCAGCAGGGCCATGAGCAGCCCCACTCCGTCCCCCCCTGCCTACTGTTCCGGCGTGTGTGAGGTGTGGTCCTATCGGGCATCGGGCAGACACGTGTCCTGCCCCGGGCCCCTCAAAGTGCGGCCTGTGTGGCCAATCTGTGGAACTGACTCCAGAAGGCGCAACTAAACATGAATGTAAACCAGCGTGTGGCATCTGCGGCTCGGCCCACCCGACGGGCTCACAGGATTGCACGACAAAATTCCGAAGACTTCGGATTTCAGAAACAAACCCCGGCAACATGGCGTCTTGAAAACAGACACACCTGGCAAAACGCCAGATCACGCCACTCGCGGAGCCACGGTGTCCGCGGAGGTAATGACAGCGCGGAACGCGACAAACGCGCCGCCGGCTAACGTGACAGTGACTTCAACTATTATTCTTCTCGCAGCCTGACGTGTTTGAAAGGAAAGATGGATGGATGAAATATAGGAGCGCCCCCTTTAAAACGAGATGTTAGCTGTAGCTATCAAGCTCATTTTTCTCAAATATATTATTTATTGTTCTAGATCACTTAACTATAACAACATTCGATTTACTGAATTTTTGTTGCCAGGTTAATAATGTTATGTTACATTTCTGCTTTTAGGCCACCAATCTTACAATCGTTTTTTGCTACCTTCTACCACAAGTTAATTTACCCCGTCACTGGTATCTCTATATCCCAGGGCCTCAGGAAGAGTGACTGCGCCTGTATCGAATTCCGGATGAATACCATCACATTTTAGCATAAGATGGGTAATTATTTCTGTGGATTTACCACATACTGCACATGTGTCATCTTCATGGTTAAATTTCCTTTTGTAGCTGCATGTTCCAAGGCACCCTGATCTAGCTTCAAAAAGTAGGGCACTGCCTCTTGAGTTATCAAAGAAAGGTTCCTTCCTGATCTGCCTTTTCCACTTTCGGTATAGCTCCACATTCTGTTTCTTCCATAGAATTTATCCAATGTTTACCTTCTGTGCTTTTCATCTGTTGCTTAGCGCTCTTTATTTCTTCGTCCTTGTGACTTGCATACTAACGGTTATTTTCCTAGTTCGTTTCCTCCATTGTGAGTCAACGCTCTTATTTAGGTATTTGAACACGTCAGCTACCCACCGGTTCCTGTCCAATTTCCTCAGGCGTTCCTTATATAATATTTTACTCTGAGCTTCCCTTACTTCGAAATATGCCCAGCCCACATCTCCCTGCATCGCCTTATTTGCGGTTTTGCCGTGGGTACCCAGTGCTTATCATCCGACGGCTTTCTGATTAATGTCTAATGCCGACTGTACTGCGTTTAGGCACAAAACCGGATTTCCGAAAGTAAGTCGGGGCACATGGCGAAGAAGGCGCCCCCACCGCCTCCAAGCGGCAAGGATGGAAGACACTTCTCGGCCCTTCAGACAACCTCCTTGCTTCAGGCAGATGGCGCAGCCGATTGACACGGATAGTCTCCGCCCATCTCTCTCACCGCCTGTGTGGGAAAACTAATGGAGACTATGGTGCGCGACCGGCTGTTGAGTACCTTGAACACAGACACACTTTCTCGGAAACCTTGTTCGGAACTCGTCCCCACAGATCCGCACAGGATGTCCTTCTCCAACTTAACAGAGAAATTCTCAACCCATTCGAACGCCCCCACAATGACCGGGTTGTGCTCGCTCTATAGTTGAAAGGCGCTTTCGATAACGTCACAAACGCAGTGATACTGACCAACCTAAGTTAAACACACTGTGGCAGCAATACTTTCAATTATATAAGACGATTCCTTACATATACGGACAATCCTACATCAAAATACAAGACAAGGAACATGGACCATTCATGCTCTGCACGCGGGGCACACCTCAGAGCGCAGTTCTCTCCCCCAAGCTGTTTAGCATTGCCATGATGCAACTGCCGGGCCAGCTGGCTGTGGGCGAAGGCGTGGAGCGCGCTCTACGCAGACAACATCTCTCTCTGGGCCACGCAGGGCAGCTTGGCCGACATGGAAACCTACCCGCAAACAGCGGCAAGCATAGTGGATCGCTATGCCCGGCATTGTTGTCTTCAACGTTCCCCCAGACATCGGAGTTTGTGCATATCCGCCCCTCTCCAAGATGCAGGACACAAATCTCCCTCTTGCTTACGAGTGGTCCCATTCATGAATCAAAAGAGATCAGAGTGCTCGGCGTCTTCATCCATCATCAAAGACAGAACACAAGCCAAGCTCTGCCATGTGGGGGACCGGGTAGACCGTATGGTGCGCCGGGATTCTAAAAACGGGGGGGGGGGGGGGGTTGCGAAGTATGGATGCCTTGGGGCTGACAAACGCCCTCGTAAATATTCGAATCCTGTATTCGACTCCTTACGTCCACTTGCGGAAGCACGAGGAAGAAACCGTCGAGGTGATCCTCCAGAAAATCATGAAACGTGCCCTCGACATCCCGATCTCCACATCTACTGCTCGGGTCATGACCCTAGGGGTGGTGAACACTTTCAGGGAGTTTCGGGAAGCACATTTTATTAATCGATATACCCACCTCACACAGACTGTGTCGGTTTGCCGCCTTCTTGCCCGGCTAAACAATCAACATAAATAGTCCACAAAGAGGTTGTGCATTCCAGAAAACTGGAGACGCGCCCTCAGAGTGCGGCCTCTACCTGCTAACACGTCACGAGAAGACCATAGTGGGCGGCGCCTGGCGCGGGCAGAAGCCTTCGCCCGCCTCTATGGCAACAAATCAGGCTTATTCTACGTGGATGCCTCGGCCCACATCTGGGCGGCTGGTATAAGGCTGCAGTCATTCATAACGGGAACACTGTCGATGGCCTACCTTCAAGGACAAATCTATAACACACGCTGAAGAGGTAGCCATTGCACTCGCCGCCTCAGACCACCCCTCTAAATATATCATCACCAACTCACGAGGGGATTGTCCGAAGGTCACGCAAGGCTGGACCACCCCCTTAGGCTATGGAATATATCAAAATTGCAGTTGGGACACTTACCCCGCGTGCCGATGTCTCGTCTGGGCTCCTAGCCACAAGGGTCTTGCAGGGAATGAGGCAGCTGACGCAGCCGCTCGCACACTTTCTCCCCGGGCAGTTTGTTCGCGACTCGAATCGGCTGAGGACATCGATTCCAATCCGGCATACACATTCAAAGACGTAATTGTCTATCGAAACTCGCATCGAATATACCCTAACCCCTGCAAACAGTTGGGAAAAGCGAACGAGAGGCTGCTCCTGCGCCTCTACCAACACGATGCTGTGCCCGGAAGCACTTCAACATTTTGACTCCCAATTCACTAGCCAGTACCAGTACTGTGGCTAGGAGGCAGACACCTACCACATGGTATGAGCCTGCCAACAGAACCCATCCCTTCTCCCATTCTTAACCCTTCCCAGGAGGTCTGGCAGGCGTCCACTGCTCGGCTGCTGCGACCTACAAGCCCAAAGGGCCTTAACGCGGCGTGCGCGGGCGGCGGCAACCGCCAATGGGGTCCCTCACTAGGGACTCCACCTAGTATTTGTAATGCCAAGGTCCTTAAGGCTCCACGCCAAACAACATCCTTCTAAACGTAAAATAAATGTTTTTACCCCCACGACCCGTAGCGTTGGCACCCTTCAGCGCACGTCGCGAACTGATCGCCCACTCGGCGCCGGCTATACCTTCACTCAATGCCAAAAACCGCTGCTCCCTTTCCCCAATATTTGTGTTTCTTTACATGGTTCTGTTTCGCACCCCAGTTATGTAACCCCCCTCACATAATACTCCAATCGGAGTCCGTGAGGTATTTGAATAAACAAAAAAATAAATAAATAAATACTCCATCTTCAGGCCGTAAGCGTGGTCCCGGCGGTAACCACGTTTGACCTTTGACCTTTAGACGACCCCACGCTGGCAGGAGCTACCAACTTGGGTCTCTCGTTTCACATGGGACGGTTATTTCATAATCAGCCTGCTAGGACCCTGGCATTCCCGTTACCCCTATAGGCCACTAAGGCACGTTCATATCGTTTGTGTAAGGCGGAGCTCTATATGTGGGCTGAGGAAGAAAAAGAGAAGAATTCTCAGTCACCCGCAGCTATTGCTTTCGCTCAATATTTGGTTCAGCAGCATTGAACCCTTGTATTTTTTTCTCTGCTCCTCCCCAATCCGGCACCTCCCTTTCTTTCCCTCATCCGGAATACGTCTTCATGGGTATGAGTCAGTGCCAGCAATGTGGCTTTGCCACTGTCGGTATTGTATACGCCTGAGTCGCGGCCGCCGCCTGGTGGACGGACCTTTCTGTGTTTAAGTGGGTGTGCATTATGAGTTCTTTGTTTTATGTACGTAAGCGTTGACTAAAAAGTAAAAATAGAAATCGTCGAAGCAGTATTAAGCATTTTTTACTTGTGCATACATCTAGCATCCGAGTACCCAAGTATGTCCCTCTCTGCTACTACGTATGTATATATATATATATATATATATATATATATATATATATATATATATTGTGAAGAGGAAGAAGTGCACAAGGAACATGCCAGTCAGTGGCATCGTGATCGCTGCGCGTGCTGGATCTGACTGTGTTCGCTGCCGCTGTGTTCGCCGCTGATCTGCTCAGTCCTGCTGATCAAGTCCTGTTCATTATATATATATATATATATATATATATATATATATATATATATATATATATGGCATAAGTGAATAGACGTACTTGGTTGCTAAAGGTTATACAAAAGTGAGAAAAAAAACTTCACACTGATTCCAGTTTTATTTCGAGTCGACGTTTCGGCAGAAGCCCTGCCTTCCTGAAGGCTGAGGGTATATGGTTCTTGCTTGTCTTCTTGTAGTGTTGGCAACTCAACAGATGATACAAACTCGGACGACAGAATATGGGCACACACAAGCGAACAAACACACACACACACGCACGCACACACACACGGAGAGCTGGGTAGGCACAAAGTGTCAAGCCATCCACCCAAGGCGCCGGCCGGGAGTCAGCTGTATACAATACAGGCAGCGGCGGAACAACCTCGGAGGAAAAAAAAGAAGAAAAATGGGGGACGGTGTTCACTGCAGAATGTTGAAATAATCTGCGGTTCTCGATAAAAGATGTGAGCGCCAAGTCTGAAGCAGGTTTTTAGGAGAAGTGGCCGACTATGACTGGTAAGCGCGCTCGCTTGGAGATATTTCTCTCTGAACCTGTATATCCTCCCCTCCCTTGCCGGACCCACTGGCCCAACAGGGGAGAAAAGAGAGGAGGCATTGCTGGTTAGAAGAACCTGTTAGCGGCAAGTGAAGACCGAGCCTGCTTAGAGCGGTAAGCAATTTGCGGTAAGCAAAGAGGGGGAAGAAAAGAAAAGTGGGAGACGGTAGAATGGTGAAATACTTTGCGGTTCTCGCTAAAAGATGTGAGCGCCAAGCCTGAAGGAGGTCTTTTCTAGAAGTGGCCTACGGAGGACTTCAAAGAAGCGAAAGAAAAAAAGGAGAAAACGAAACCGGAAGGAAACGAGGAAAACTGTTAAGGGAGAACGCTTGATACGTCAAACATTATGATGTCGCAGCGCTGGCAGGCAAGGACAAAAGACTAGGGACACACACAACTGCGCTGAACTTACAACTTTATTTTGAATGCTTTTGATCCGCGCATTTATAATTGACAGAAGGAATTGGACACGCAAGCGCACTCACAAGACAGATATGTCAATCTCAGTAGCAGCATTGCAATATCTCGCAATCTCAGATGCCGAATCGCAATCGCAGTAGCTGTATTGCAATCTCAGTACGAGAAGGCCGCGCCACAAAAAAAACGACCGTGGTGCAACAAACACAGAACACGCTATAAAAACAGGGCATAGAAGCAAGCAAAAACAAAATGCAGCGTGATAAATGAAGAAAAAATGGCATGGAAGAGCCAACCATAAACAAGCCAAAATCAAGAAAAGGTGAAGATGCATGAAAAACGGCCAACAAAAAAACATGCCAAAAACTTCAATGAGGCGAATGATAAAGATGGATAAAATTTCATCAAAGAGGCAAGAATTAACAGCCAAAACCTCAATGAAAGCTAAAAAAAGGTGAAAAGATGACGTCAGTGAGGTAAGAATTAACAAAATGAGGTAACAATTAACAGCAAGACCTCAATGAGTAGCTAAAATGAGGTGCATGGATATCGTAATTGAAGCGAAATCAGCAGGTTAAAAACGAAACAGAGAAGTAAGAAAAGTCTTTTACATGGCTTGGAATGCAGAGTACTCATAAAGACCCGGACAAGAAGGCGATCTCTTTTTCTAGAAGGGCTACTGAAGGCAGGCTGACGCAGTCTGTTTTCAGGTTGTCAATGAAGGCGGCTTCAATGTCGAACGCCTCTACAACGAACGCCTCTACAGCGAAATCACCTGTATAACAAAGGATTTCGTTTGTCCCAGCCGAATTCCTATCTTTCATATGTATCGTGAACGGCTCTACAGTGAAGACCATTACAACGAATTTGCCTGTACAACGAAGGAATCTAGCCCCCCCTAACGGCTGATTTGTTGCTTTACAACGAAAACACGCAGCGGCACACTGAAGATTGTAGCAATCAATGAAGTTAATGTATGAATGGAAAAAATGTTTGTAAACGAGTCTGTTAATGTGTTTTGTCGCCAACGTACGCCGTCTCCTCAGTAAACAGTTGTATACACGCGTGGAGAGCATTCATACACGCTAGTTCGCCTGCGTTTTTGTCAGGTAAGTGTCTCTTAGTTGCCGCGCACGCATAATAAAGATCATTCAGCCTTTAAATTACCGCGATCGTCAGAGCTGCTTAAGCAGAAAAGTGGAGCCTTATGAGTATAGGAGGCATCTTGCGGAAAACGATTGCTTTGCCTATTAAACGCGACAGCCGAAGAGTGCTCGCGACTGCCGACAATGGCATGATTTTGCCGCTTCTCATGAAGGGCACAAGGACGCCACGGACCGCAACTGTCTACGTAAGGTCGCAAATAGGAGGCGGTCGCTTCAATGCAACAAACAACAGCGGCGAGAGACATATAGCGCACTGCCCTGTTAAAAGAAAAGAGCTTGAGCTCGGCGGCGCTCTACGCAATAACAGACGCCTGAGCGAGGCAAAGCGTAGAACGGGGCCTGAAAGCGGCGGCGCAGCAGGCAGCGAAAGACGCCACAAATAACGTAGAGCGCAGCCCACCTAGAGGAAAATGGGCGCAATTATCCGGCTCAACATGCTGCGAAAGGACTCAGCTCAGTTTGAAGAAGAAACGTGTCAGCAGGAGGCAGCTTGACACGTAGCGGGAGAAGCAACATATACAGAGAGCACTACATAAATAGAAGAAAACCGCCTAAGATGGCACGAGAGGTAGCGTTCATATGGACCACTGCACAGGAGGATGTGTGGTATGCTCTGGTGTGGTGTTCTACCTTGGGGAGCGAGAGTTCCTTCTCCAATGATCTCACCCCTTTTCTACCGTGTCGAATGGAAGTGTACAGGGTGGTTTTCAGTTCACCTTGGTACTTGTAATATAATGTAAATATCTGTCACTTCACAGCTGTATATATCCCAAAACACATAAAGACATGTGTAATATACACAATGTGCATGCAATTGCTGTATATGTTTTACTATATCTATTGTCAAAGTATTGTAAACTGTGTATAATTTCATTTAAAGTGTCATTCAAAATTGTATATATCATCATTCCGATCAGCCCATTATTAATTTTTTTTTTCGAAATGTAAGTAGTGAACTTTAATGTATTTCCTCGGCTTAAGGTATGTTATGTGCAATGTCTACTGTGGTTAAAAGTGTGCGTTTTCGGTTCTGATCATTCGTAATTACACATGTCAGTGAATAGTGTCTAATAAAACTTTTTCTAAACACAATTTTTAATTGCTAATATACTTCTCTTCATGCAAAATTGGATAACATTTTGACTTAATAAGCATTTCTCAGTTCGTTTTGTGTGAGTCATTTATTTCATCCATTCTCTCGCCGTATAATAAATTACATTACAAACAACAAATATATTCTTTGACCCGGACATACTGTGATATTCTGCTAATTAGCCACAGAACATGAACATGAATGCTTGAATGGTAGACTTACTGCTGCTCTTGTTCTTCTCTGGAGTAGCCATGGTAGCGTTTGAGGAGGTCTGTGCACTTTATACCCTTGTCCAGTCCGCTGTTGAAACAAGCCAGAAGGCATTAAGGCAGTTACATATACATTGCGGCCATACTAATTCGCTGGTACATACTCCACATCAAGCACGCCTACTCTCGCCTTGTAGCGGCACCACTGAAAGCTACCTGTCAGCTGCGGCGGAAGCTGGGATGGGACACACTCTCCAGCTGCCACGTTTCTGCAGCAAGCGTGACTGAAATTCACATGTGTAATTTGCCGTTTTTGGGGGTGCGTGAGGATAACGTTTTTTGTGACAGTGAAAAGGACGGGAACTGCTGCGAACCTCTAGAGAAACTATGGACCCCTAAAATGCGATTGAACCCGCCCCCCACCCTATGGCACCTCACTTTTCTCACTCCGATCTTCACCACTTCTCTTAATGCGCCTTATCACTCCTGTAACCAATATGAAACGCCGCTGATTCCTGCATTACTGCGTCTTCTGCAGGCTGTTTGGTGCGGCGTTCGAGGAAGCGCCAAATGAAAGACGCAGCACGGATGCCTGTATCGGAAAATAGGCGGGGTCACCTTCATACATGCGTGAATGATATCATGACCGAATATGACATCATCTTGACGTATCACACATGGTCGGATGTGACGTTATGATTTCGTCATATCCAGTTATGGCGTCTCTACTTATGACGTCAGCAGGTGATGACCTTATAGTCAGTCATCTGTGTCCTTATCATCACTGTCACTCTAAGTACCACTATCATTATCGGACACTGCCCCTAAGTAGCGGCGGCGGTCTCATGGAAACCGCGCTAGCATCAAGCTAGGTAAGGAGAACTAAGATACGTTTCTCACGTGCCTGGCGTGACTGTCAGGATGATCGACAGCTACACTGGGACAGGACACCGTGAGTACGGGGCATTAAAAGGCTTTCGCCTTCAAATGTCGCAGCAATGTGGGACGGCCCATTCCACATTCGTGCGAAATTCTTGTCGTAGAGAAGTGCCACTAATCACGGTTACGTCGTGAAGCTTACCTTGAGTGGATGTTACTCTTTTTGAAGCGAAAGCTTCACTATGGAAGGTAGCTCGAGCCATCAGCATAGCTCCGTTTTCACCTTGAAGGGACCTTGACAGAAACTGCGCATTTCCTTTCTTATAAACCACTTTACAATGAAAGCGAAACCTTCGCAACGACAGGTCTTCGTGTGACACCAAATAAGCCCTTCAAATGACTTTGACCAATGAAGTGTGCTTGCACGATTCCGTAGTATTCACCCAAATGTATAGGGAGGTGGTGAAGGCTGGCAGTTCCTGGCCTCACGGGGCTGGGAGGGTAGGCCAACGCCGCTAGCGGCGGGGGCTAGCCAGCTACCGAATTTTATCTGTTGTAGGCCGTCATCGCACCCGCCACTGCTACAGTTCGTGGACCACTGCTTCGGTGGTGGACGACGGCTGTTGTTGCGGCGCGCGTATTTCTCTCCCTCTTCTTTTATTGAGAAAGCAATACTACTTTCACTTTTCGGCGGCTGCGTTTCGATGGAGGCGAAACGAAGAGGCGTCCGTGTGCTGTGCGATGTCAGCGCACGTTAAAGATCCCCAGGTGGTCGAAATTACTCCGTAGCCCTCCACTACGGCTCCTCTTTCTCTCTTTCCACTTTCACTCCCACCTTCCTGCCTTCCCTTACGGCGCGGTTACCGCGCATTTCCCTTCCTATAAAGCAATCAGCAATCTACTTTCACTTTCAAGCCTTTGCGGTGCGATGACGGTGCACATAAAATGACCGTTCGCATGACCTCTGTGTGACGTCACGCCTAGAAGCTGGGCGACCAACTCGTACCATCTGGTGGTGGTGGGTGGTGGTGACTATGGTTTATTTTTGGGGAGAGGGTACTGGTCACGTCTTATGTTGGCCATCTTTGTGGCATCACTCTTGGTGACCAGGGGGATGGGGAAGTTGGGTTTAGGGGAAGGTTGGGGAGGGGAAGGTTGCTGACGCCGCCTATGTCGCCGCCATTTCCGCACGAAGCACTATGGGCCCATGCAGGCCTACAGAACAGAGCTGAGGCCAGACTCCTCCAGATAAATCAGGAGGAGCCGGTGAGCAGAAAGTTGGTTCCGAGATGGGAAGAGCAATTGCCCTTCGGTATCAGCAGGGAGACCAAGATTCCGATAGCCATTCAGAAGTTTCTGGCGATGGCCAGCGGAGGCTGGACACACGAGGAGCAAGTGTCCCAGTGTGCCAGTATTGCCGCAAGAGGGACAGGCTGGGCTGGGAGCTCGGCCACAGGCATACATGCGGGACGGAGTCCACGTGCAGCCTATTCGAAGTCGTAGGAGGAGGGATTTGTCCCTCCGTGAAAGTTTGTCAGAGAGCCGTTGGAGATGTTCACCAGCGGCAATACGACGGTCAGGATGGAAAGACCTTATCGACCTTCTCAAGAGGGGTCTTGAAAAGTCAAAAGGTGTGACAGCCTCAGTGACTGGGGCGCCGTTGTCATGCGCCGCTTTGGCCAAGGCATCCACCTCTTCATTGCCCTGGACTCCAGTATGTCCTGGAACCCAATGTAGGGCCGGTTGATACCCCGAGTCCTGAAGGGCTAGGAGACGGGCTCGGAGAATGTTGACCGAGAGGTTGGTGCCGTGGTAGATAGTCAGGAGCTGCAGAGCAGATCTGGAGTCGCACAGAACATTCACAGGTCCAGGAGGGACACTGGAAGCGATGAACTGTGCGGCTAGGTGTAGACCGGCCAGCTCAGCAGCTGTTGAACTGGCAGGGAATGACAGGCGGCAGGACCTAGACTGGTCTAGCTGCGGTGCTGTCATAGCAGCAGCTGCTTGGAAGGTAGCGGGTCGAACCGAGCCATCCGTAAAGAGGAGTGTAGATTCTCTACACTCCTCAAGGAGGGCTGCAGTTGTCTGCTGGAAGGCAGCTACAGGGGTGTGACTTTTGGTGTGACCATCCGTATCCAAAAAGACAGGAATTGGGGGTCGATTGGGTGGAGGGGGTAGGACTGAGAAACCTGGGACAGGACCGATGATTTCTCTGTACACTGTATACAGCTTACTCATACGAGAATGGGATTTGCTGTGCAGCCGTGCTAGGAGTGAGGCACCATCTGGAGCATGGCTGAGACGATCAATGTGGGTCAGTCCCCTCTGGGCGAGGAGAAGATCCAGAGGGTAGATACCAGCTTCCGCAAGGGTAGCGGGAATCTGTGAGGATTGAGGGACTCCGAGGAATCTTCTAATCCAACGCCTTCGAATCGTGTCGAGACGAATGACTCGAGTCGACCGAAGGGAAACGAAGGGAAGGGCATATAGGATGACCGAAGTCGCCGCTGCCTCGAAGAGCTTGATTGCCCAAGTGGAGGAGCAACCATTGCCATTAGCAAGGAGACGCTGGACTGCTCTTCCCACACGATCGAGATGGGGAATGAGGGCTTTGTCAGCTGGGATCCAGGTGAGACGGTCGTCAATTGTGAGACCTAGGTATCTCACCTGGCGTTTCCATGGAAGAGGGGTTCCTTCGATATGCAAAGTTGCAAGACGGCGGGAACTCCGTGCTCCTCTGGGATGGTAGACGAGGGCCTCAGACTTAGTAGCCGAGAGGGTCAATCCTTTAGATGATAGGAAGTACTGGACGCCGTCCAGTGCCTGTTGCATAGCCTTCCTAGCGGAGACAATACGTCTCTTTGGAGCTCGGATCCAGAGGGCTATGTCATCTGCATAGATGGAGCAGGAAACTTTGTGGATTCTGATCTGCTGAACGAACTTCGGCAGGCCAGCTAGGACGAGGTTGAACAGCCAAGGACTGAGGACTGATCCTTGGGGAACCCCAGATGTAACAGGACGAGGAGAGCTAAGTGTTTGCCCAACTCGAACTTGGAAGGTGCGATTGGAGAGGAACGCCGAGACAAAGCTACGCAGTTTCCCAGTTACTCCAAGGGCATCCAGAGCCTGCTCAATGATGGTATGGGGCAGGTTGTCAAAAGCGGACTGGACATCCATCGTACCATCTGTGCGGTGCGCATGAACGGCGGCCTAACTCCCCCTCTCTCCGCTAGGAGAACACTGAAGCGGCGACAGACTCGCGCCGTCTATGAGAGACGGCGGTGCGCATAATTACGATGCCGCCTACTGCTAAGGATGCTTTCGCAACCTACCTTGCTTAACCAAGCTAAGCCTCTGCCAACGTTTTTCCTTTCTTCTCTATTTTCTCTTCTGTCCGCACGAGGCAGCGGAGGTGGCTCAGCTACAGAGCCAGTAGCAGGCCTGTGCATTTATTTCCCTTCTTCCTAAAGCCACAACAACAACAACAAATGTATACGGAGCCTTCCTTTCCTCAAAACCTAACTTAAACGGGGAGGCCCGCCTCTTTTCGCCTGGAGCGAGCGGATGGGTCTGAGATGAGTATTAATTTTTCAGCAAAATTCCGTGTTATTGGCCACTTAGATCACTTTTGCCCTGGACGTTCATATACCACTCCTGACCCGGTGTGGTTATTTCCGGACCAAGATTTTCCGGACCAAGGCAAGCTTAATCTTACACCCCCCGGGGTGTCGCTGTGGTTACGGCGCTCGACTACTGTTCCCAAGGATGCGGGATCGAATCCCGGCCTCGGCGGCAGCTTTTCCGTGGTGGCGAAAAGCAAAGCTCCCGTGTGCTGTGCGATGTCAGTGCACGTTAAAGAACCCCAGGTGGTTGAAATTTACGGAATCCTCCACTACGGCGTCTCTCATAGCCTGAGTCGCTTTGGGACGTTAAATCCTGCAAACCAACCAACCAAGCTTAATCTTAATTCTTAATTGGTTGACAAGAAGGAAAAGGCGCAGTATCTGTCACACTTGTTTCTGTGGACACCTGAACCGCACCGTAATGGAAGAGAGGAAGATGGGAGTTAAAGTGAAAAGAGAAAAAGAGGAGCCGTAGTGGAAGGCTTCGGAGTAATTTCGGCCACCTGGGGATCTTTAACGTGCGCTGACATCGCACAGCACACGGACGCCTCTTCGTTTCGCCTCCATCGAAACGCAGATAAGTTTGATGACTTTTGATGATTTGGCCGCAACCGTCACCTTGACTATAGTGAACTGGAATAGACCGCGTCCGCAAGCCGCGTACGCAGGCCGAATTTGTAAGCAGGTCGCGTACGCAGGTCACACCGAAGCGCAGAGTGACCGTCCGGAGGACGTGGTCCGAGAGCCGTTCCGACTGCCATCAGCAGCACGGAGGCACTGGTGTGGGTCTAGTAAAAAGAGCGGCAGCGCCCCTTGCGGGAGGCGAGTCGTTTTGCTTCAGCCGTTCCGCTGGCGCGCGCCTCCGTTCGCGCCACTAGATTAGTATTCTAATTCACTATAGCCTTGACTATGCATTATGCTCTAGAAAGCACCGACATTACTGCCGTGAAGTTACGCGATGGTTCATGGACGGCGTTCGAAATGAAACGCCGATACCGAAGACCATCTCCGCCCCACAAACGACCTGCCGATGCCCAGACGCTAGCCATGACATCGACTCTGCCGAATCCGCGGCCACGCAGACGCCCTCCACCGTTGACCAAGAAGCGTCCCCTTCCCCGCCTGCCCTCGGAACACCTCAAGATAGGCCTCCGCCTACAGGGCACACCCAACCATGATACCGTAGGTTTCGCACGACTTACTGTTGCATCTACGCAGCCGCCAATGTCGACCACCACCTGGCGGTTACTGCCGAACAGGTGCGTATTCACCCCGCTAACAACACCGTCAAAGTGAGTACACTCGATTGTGTCCGTGCCGTATCTTATGCCAAGATCGGCACAATTAAAATCACTCACCAAAACAGTAGTCCCGTTTGCTGCCTGCGCCTCAGCCCAGACAGTTCCGCGCGGGGGATTTTGAAGCTAAAAGCTTCACTAGGCTAGTCAACGTCGGGTCTGGCGTGCGTGTGATCACTTTTAGCCGCAGCTGCGCATGCGCAAACTCGCCGAGTGACGTCACTAGGAGAGGCGCAGGTGATCGGCGCAGCCGGCGCCGAACGCTACTCCGCTGGTCGACCTTCGCCGTCGCCACGTGCTCTGGCTCTGCGCGTGTTTACGAAGTGAGCACCGGCGTGCCCTCAGCTTCCTCGTATGACACTAATACGCACACCACACCCTCTCGCCCTCATTTCGGCCTTGGCTGTGGCGCATCTGATAATGCTGCGAGGCATCTCGTTGAAAAAATGCAGACGCCCGCCATGAAAGAAGATCCCGAAGTGGTGGCTTGGAAGTAATTGGCCTAGAGGCAGCGATTATACGAGAAGCGCAAGGCCCAGAAGAGCGAGAGGCTCACCTCGCTAAACAACAGCAAAGAGATGCCGAAC
This sequence comes from Amblyomma maculatum, assembly GCF_055883805.1. Taxonomy (NCBI): domain Eukaryota; kingdom Metazoa; phylum Arthropoda; class Arachnida; order Ixodida; family Ixodidae; genus Amblyomma; species Amblyomma maculatum. Next base: position 15,599,594 of record NC_139346.1, on the reverse strand, counting down.
AGTTACGCAGCAGAAAGAACGAGGGGAATGAAAAGTACGGGGAACCTCAAGTACAACAATGGCATAAGCACAAGCTAAACCACAAGCATCACTGAATCTTTTCGCTTCGGATATCCAGGCTTAACCTAAGCTAAGCCATAGCCATTAGTAAGAAAGAAACGCATCAACCAATTAGCGGTGAGGGGGAGGGCAGAAGAGTTCAGGATCTCGCTGCAGAATAGGTTTTCAGCTCTGAGGATGGCGACATTACCCTAGAGGCAAGGAACAATAATTTCAGAGATATCATTACTGAGTGCGCGGTAGAAGTAGGCGGTAGAATAGTTAGAGAGGATACCGGTAAGCTGTCTAAGGAGACGAAAGATTTGATTAAAAAACGCCAGTGTATGAAAGCTTCCAATCCAACAGACCAGATCGAATTGGCCGAGATATCAAAGCTAATCAATAAACGCAAGGTGGCCGATATAAGGAAGTATAACACGGAGAAAATTGAGCATGCTGTAAAGAACGGGAGAAGCTTTAAAGCGTTAAACAAGAAATTGGGCATAGGCAAAAATTAGATGTATGCGACAAGGGACAAGGCGGGCAACGTCATCACTAATATGCACAAGATAGTCAAAGTAGCCGAGGGGTTCTATACAGATCTCTACAGTAGCCAAAGTAGTCAGGACAGTAATGAGATTGGCGCTAGGGAAAAACAGTCAGACGTTCCACCAGTGACGAAGGACGAGGTCAAGAAAGCACTAGAAACTATGAAAAGGGGGAACTCAGCTGGAGAGGATCAGATATCTACAGATTTGCTGAAGGACGGGGGGGATATCGTGCTAGAAAAACTGGCCACCCTGTATACGCAATGCCTGGTGTCATCGAGGGTACCGGAACCATGGAAGAATGCAAACATTATCCTCAATCACAAGAAAGGGGACTCTAAGGACCTTTAAAATTACAGACCAATCAGCTTAATGTCTGTTACGTATAAGGTATTTACTAAGGTAATCGCTAATAGAATCAGGACAACCTTAGACTGCAATCAAGCAAAGGATCAAGCAGGGTTTCGGAAACGGTACTCTACTATCGATCATATTCATACCATCAATCAGGTGATAGAAAAATGCTCGGAATATAATCAGCCCTTATACATAGCATTCATTGATTACGAAAAAGCATTTGACTCAGTTGAAACATCGGAGGTGATGCAGGCATTGCGAAATCAGGGGGTAGACGAGCCGTACCTGAAAGTGCTGGAAGATATATATAGTGGCTGCACAGCAACCATCATCATCATCATCATCAGCCTGATTATACCCACTGCAGGTCGAAGGCCTCTCCCATATTTCTCCACTTAACCCGGTTCTGTGCTAGCTGCATCCACTCGACCCCTGCGAACTTCTTAATCTCATCCGCCCACCTAACTTTCTCCTGCCCCCTGCTATGCTTTCCTTCCCTAGGAATCCAGTTTGTTACCCTCAGCGACCATCGGTTATCCTCTCTTCGCACTACATGTCCTGCCCATGTCCATTTCTTCTTAATTTCTACTAGAATGTCGGTAACTTGAGTTATTTCTCTGACCGACTCTGCACGCTTTCTATCTCTTAATGTCACCCCTACCATTTTTCGTTCCATAGCCCTCTGGGTTGCCCTCAACTTAAGTAGAACTCTCTTGGTTAGCCTCCACGTTTCAGCCCCATAGGTGAGTACAGGCAAGATGCAACTGTTGTATACTTTCCTCTTGAGCGATACCGGTAAGCTGCTAGTCATAATCGGCGAGTGCTTGCAAAATGCGCTCCATCCCAATCGTATTCTTCTTGTTATTTCCTTTTCGTGGTCCGGATCTGCGGTTACTATCTGTCCTAAGTAGACATATTCGCCCACTACTTCTAGTATTTCGCTACCTAATGTAAACTGCTGTTCCTTCCCGAGGCTGTTGAACATTACCTTAGTCTTCTGCATATTGATTTTCAAGCCTACCTTTCTACTTTTTGTGTCTAGATTATCAATCATTAATTGCAGTTCATCCCCCGAGTTGCTTAGCAAGGCAATGTCATCAGCAAATCGCAGATTACCGAGGTATTCTCCATCTACCCTTATCCCTAACTGCTCCCATTCCAAGTGTCTGAATACTTCCTCTAAACAAGCTGTGAATAGTACTGTGGAGATTGTGTCTCCTCCGAACACCTTTCTTTATGGGAATTTTGTTACTTTCTTTATGCAGAACTATGGTTGCTGTGCAGCCACTATATATATCTTCCAGCACTTTCACGTACGCCTCGTCTACCCCTTGATGTCGCAATGCGTGCATCACCGCCGAGGTTTCAACTGAGTCAAATGCTTTTTCGTAATCAATGAATGCTATGTATAAGGACAGCAACCATAGTTCTGCGTAAAGAAAGTAACAAAATTCCCATAAAGAAAGGTGTTAGGCAAGGAGACACAATCTCCCCAGTACTATTCACAGCTTGTTTAGAGGAAGTATTCAGAGACTTGGAATGGGAGCAGTTAGGGATAAGGGTAGATGGAGAATGCCTCAGTAATCTGCGATTTGCTGATGACATTGCCTTGATAAGCAACTCGGGGGATGAACTGCAAATAATGATTGATGACCTAGACAGGAAAAGTAGAAAGGTAGGCGTGAAAATAAATATGCAGAAGACTAAGGTAATGCTCAACAGCCTCGGGAAGGAACAGCAGTTTACATTAGGTAGCGAAATACTGGAAATAGTAGGCGAATATGTCTACTTAGGACAGGTAGTAACCGCAGATCCGGACCATGAAAAGGAAATAACAAGAAGAATAAGATTGGGATGGTGCGTATTTGAAAAGCACTCGCAGATTATGACTAGCAGCAGGCCGGTATCGCTCAAGAGGAAAGCATACAACAGTTGCATCTTGCCTGTACTCACCTATGGGGCTGAAACGTGGAGGCTAACCAAGAGGGATCTACTTAAGTTGAGCACAACCCAGAGGGCTATGGAACGAAAAATGGTAGGGGTAACATTAAGAGATAGAAAGCGTGCAGAGTGGGTCAGAGAAATAACTCAATTTACCGACATTCTAGTGGAAATTAAGAAGAAGAAATGGACATGGGCAGGACATGTAGTGCGAAGAGAGGATAACCGATGGTCGCTGAGGGTAACAAACTGGATTCCAAGGGAAGGAAAGCGTAGCAGGGGGCGGAAGAAAGTTAGGTGGGCGGATGAGATTAAGTTCGCAGGGGTCAAGTGGATGCAGCTAGCACAGAAGCGGGTTAAGTGGAGAAATATGGGAGAGGCCTTCGCCCTGGAGTGGGTATAATGAGGCTGATGATGATGATCATGATGAACCCATAGGCAATGTTTTTGTACCAGGCCTACAGCTATGAAAACGACGTCCCTGGCCGAGCTCCGCGCTCGCAGTCTCGAACTCCTCAGCGTTGCGGCGCGCCGTATGGGCAAGACACAGCCCTTCGTCGTCCCGTTTACCAACACCGAGTTGCCCCGATACATGCGGTACTTAAGCTTTATCTTCGATGTCTTCCGTTTGAAGCCTCGCCAGGAGGCGTGCTTCAACTGTCGTATGCTGGGTCACCGAGCGGATATGTGCCCCCAACCACAAATAGCTACTTGCCGCTGCAGAGGCGTTGCTCACGAGTCCCCAGCAGCCGGCCAACCACCAACCTGTCAAGCCCTGGGCATCGTATACGCAAAGGCTCACACCCCACCGGTTGCAGGAGTTTCGTATCTACACACAGGCCCATATCTTCCCATTCCCCTGCGGACATTGCCACTAACCCTGCCACTTTGCCAAGCGGCCGCCAGTCCCGTCCCCGAGAACGCGGCAGCCAATAACCACAACAAAGGGATGCATCCTTCCTTCCACTGCAAAGCAGCAGTCCCTCATCTGCCAAAGTCACAAGACAACCACCCAAGTCGCAGCAGGAACCAATGAATTACTCTTCCCCCTCTACTTGGACGCAGTAGGAGCAGAGATAGGAGCAGATCGTCGTCTCGGAGACGCAACTCGAGGACGAACTCCGATTCCGGAGAATAAGAAAGTTCTGACAAACATTTGTCATGGAACACGCCACTTACTGATGACGAGCAACGACTAGTACTCGACCCACAGGTACGGGAGCTGGTTAAGTTAGTCCGACAACTGCAACAACGGTTAGCTCAGTCGAACACAAAATGAAAGATGGCTTAGGTCTGCTATGCCTAGATATATGTAGCGAAAAGCAGTGACTACCTCGGGATCAGAAGAAGAAAATTTCTTCAGTCTTCTGCGCCGTTCGGCAGCAGCTTAACTCTTGGCTTCCATGTCAAGCTCGTCTAATTTCACTGCCGTTCTATAATTCATTTACAGGAAAGGAAAGGCGCAGCATGTGTCACTCGCGAAAGGCAAGAAGCGCCGGCTGGCTGCGTTGCAGCGCACTCATTCCCGCTTGGGCGTCATAGCTGATGGCAGATGGGAGATGTCACGTCCTTGATGTCACCCTAATTGAGTGACTTAACTATTTTAGTCTTTGATACTTTCAAATTGCCCGCCAATCGCAGTATTTGTCATTTGCGAAATCCTGCTATCATCCTCAGGGTAGAGAAGCAGAACTATGAAGAGCGTTTCACCACCCTGACTTTGTTGTGTCTTGTTATCCGGCCAGAAATCGCGCTATCACTGGATTTATGAGAAGTTGTTTTTGCGTTAAAACTTTTGCGTGCCCAATTTTCGGTTTAGTATCTTAGTACTGTATCCAGGAAAAAATTGTACAAGGACTCGCTCAACCTGTTTGTACCCCTACCTTTATACCGATCCATATATTGTGGAGGCCCAGGACAAGATGGCCTAAAGACAGATAGGAAAATGCCGGTAAAACCGATCGTCAAATCGTGTTTCTTCAAGCTTCACTTTGGCACCCTTCCCGTAAGAAGGTGGCTTAATGAAAAAGGTATATTTGTACATTGGACCCTCAACTGCACAATATGTGAAAACTGGAGACCATCAATTACGTTTTTATAGTCTGCAGGAATCCATTTTTCACTGGGATATATTACAAATAACTTTTTTTAAAATCTACCCATTAGTCTTTACGGCACCCGGCTTCTATCCGTACAAAGTGACGAGGTCCCATACGACATGATTATGGTGCTGGGCCTCCGCAGCATTTGGAAAACGCGGATGGGATTTAGGCACGCCGAAGAAAATGTATGATCTGTCAGGGACAACATCATTGAAACATTTCTCAGAGATGTTCTCCGCAGTCAGCCTGATCAGCCTCAGTGGATGAATGTGATTGACGCATTGATCACAATGAAAAAGTTTTAAGACATTTAAGTTAAAGGCAGACTATGATTTCTATGCCTGTACGCGTACTTTGTTGACCGGCAATGAAGAAAAAAAAACAGGATCATGGCACAGCGGTAAAGCGCTCGGCTGGAGATCCAAGGGATGGAGGTTCGATTACCGGATGGCCACTCATTTCTTGTTGATGAGGAGGAGTCACACTTCTTTAAGGCCGGCAGAGCTTGTACGGTGGCAGTTGGCCTTGGCTGTCACGTCACTCGGTCACGGCATACGCGAAGCCAGAGTCCTCGCTCCTCTCTTATTTTAATCATGTCATGTCACAGCTATGGAGATCGCAGCAAAGAAACACAGAGGCTTCTGCGCAGATTTGACATAGGTGCCTGACATGGGCTTTATTCAGGCAGAGCTCAGTCCAATGCCTTCACTTGCGTTCTCACCATAGATACCATTTTTGTGCACTGTGAGGAGAATGAAATTAAATACTATCAATAAATCAATCTCTATTTAACCTAACCAGCAACGACTATGCCTTGTTGGCACTGGAGCCAAATGAGAATAAAATGGCCAGAAAAGTTTCAAATATTTACAAGTTATATATATATATATATATATATATATATATATATATATATATATATATATATATATATATATATATATATGTGTATATATATGTGTATATATATATATATATATATATATATATATATGTGTATATATATGTGTATATATATATATATATTGTCACGTAGTGGTGACGAGGTTGGCGACACAAATGAAGGGTCGATGATTGCACTAAAGAAACTCTTTATTTGGGCTGACTTGCGCCCGCAAAATAACTAAGCATCTCGGCGGCGGCGATAGAAACAAACGTGCTCGTCGATCGTCGAACAAAGAATGCCCGTCACACTCGGCAACGCTCAATTTAAAGGCTGCACAGAACAATCTAGATAACGTCGCAAACAGCTACCAGCACGGGCTGGAACATTGTGGAAAAACAAGCGAGTGGCCGGAACCTTCGAGACAGATCTCGGTGCGTCTTGCGCTACAACAAAACTGATAAAGGTGTGACTCGCGACATCGAGCAGTAACAAACAAAGATTACGGAACTGATACGCGGTCCAGAATCAGAGTGATAAGCCTGTATGCCGGCGGCTGTTAAAAAACAACAAATACTGTTTTGAAGGTTTCGCGGCATTACTCCCCCCTTAAAAAAACATCGCCTCAATGTTCCAAAACAAAGAAACTTAAACATAAACACTGCAAAGTTTAAACACCACAGATTATTTAACGCGCGTAATATGGCTTCAGTCGTACAACATCTACAATTTCTGGGCGTGCGCGTCGCCGTTGTGATGCTGACGTTCCGTCGGGAATGACTTCATAGTCCAGTGGTCCGACGCGGCGAAGGATTTTGTATGGCCCAAAGTATCGACGCAACAACTTTTCACTTAATCCGCGACGGCGAATTGGTGTCCAAACCCAAACTTGGTCTCCTGGATTGTACTCTGCATGGCGTCGTCGTAAATTGTATCGTCGGCTGTCGGTGCGCTGTTGGTCTTTAATACGCAGCCGTGCGAGTCGTCGGGCTTCCTCTGCACGCTGCAGGTAGGCGGCGACGTCAAGCTTGTCTTCGCTGGTTACGTGCGGCAGCATTGCGTCGAGCGTCGTCGTGGGCTCCCTGCCGTACACAAGCTTAAACGGGGTCGCTCTGGTCGTCTCCTGGACTGCCGTGTTATACGCGAAGATCACGTACGGCAAGATGGTGTCCCAGGTCTTGTGTTCAGCGTCGACGTACATAGCGATCATGTCCGCGATCGTTTTGTTCAGGCGCTCCGTGAGGCCATTGGTTTGGGGATGGTACGCAGTTGTTCGCCGATGGCTTGTGTGACTGTATTCCAGGATGGCTTGCGTCAACTCAGCCGTAAACGCCGTTCCCCTGTCCGTGATGAGCACTTCTGGGGCGCCGTGTCGCAAGAGAATTTGTTCGACAAAAAATTTGGCGACTTCTGCCGCGGTACCATTTGGTAGTGCTCTTGCTTCGGCGTAACGGGTAAGGTAGTCAGTGGCCACGATGATCCACTTGTTACCCATAGACGAAGATGGAAAGGGGCCGAGGAGATCCATCCCAATTTGCTGAAAGGGCAGGATTGGGGGCGGAATCGGGTTTAGTAGTCCTGCTGGTCTGATCGGGGGCGTCTTGCGTCGTTGGCACTCACGACACGTCTTCACGTAGTGGGCAACTTCGGCAGGCAGTCGCGGCCAGTAATATTTCTCCTGGATTCGACGCAACGTGCGCGCAAATCCGAGGTGGCCTGCTGTGTTCTCATCGTGCAACGCCTGCAGAATTTCTTGCCGAAGCGTTTTAGGCACTACGAGAAGCTGCGCGGTCTTGTTGGGTGCGAAGTTCTTCTTCACGAGGAGGCCATTGCTTAACGTGAAGGATGATAAATGTCGCCTGAACACACCAGGAGGGGAAGCGGTCTTTCCTTCCAAGTAATCGGCTAGCGCTTTCAGCTCAGGGTCTGATCGCTGTTGTTTTGCGAAACTGCTGGCGCTTACCGGTCCCAAAAAGGCGTCGTCGTCATCGTCCTTCGAGGGAGCATCGACGGGAGCGCGGGATAAGCAGTCTGCGTCGGAATGCTTTCGGCCCGACTTATAGACTACAGTCATGTCAAATTCTTGAAGTCGTAGGCTCTATCTGGCAAGGCGGCCAGAAGGATCTTTCAAATTAGCCAGCCAGCAGAGCGCGTGATGGTCGCTTACCACCTTGAATGGTCGGCCGTATAGGTATGGACGAAACTTAGAAGTGGCCCAGATGATTGCAAGGCACTCCTTCTCGGTCGTCGAGTAATTGACTTCGGCTTTTGTGAGTGACCTGCTAGCGTAGGCGATTACTTTCTCCTGTCCGGCACTCTTCTGGACGAGAACGGCTCCTAGGCCCACACTGCTCGCGTCGGTGTGAATTTCGGTCTCGGCGTTTTCATCAAAGTGGCCAAGTACGGGAGGGCATTGCAGGCGGCGCTTGAGTTCGTCGAAGGCTTCTCCTTGCGGCGCTTCCCATTTAAAAGGTACGTCAGCCTTTGTAAGCTGCGTCAACGGTTCGGCGATCCGTGAAAAGTTTCTGACAAATCGTCGATAATAAGCGCACAGCCCAAGGAATCGGCACACAGCTTTCTTGTCATCAGGCAGTGAGAATTGTGCGATTGCACCTGTTTTCTCCGGGTCAGGGCGTATACCGTCCTTGCTAACGATGTGACCTAGGAACCGGAGTTCTTCGTAGGCGAAGTGACACTTCTCTGCTTTTAGCGTTAGTCCCGAGGACTTGATGGCTTCCAACACTGTCTGTAGTCGTTTTAGGTGGTCTTCAAAGTTTGGCGAGAAGACAACAACGTCGTCTAAATATACCAAACAAATTTTCCACTTCAACCCTGCCAGGACTGTGTCCATTACTCGTTGAAACGTGGCTGGTGCGGAGCAGAGGCCAAATGGCATCACCTTGAACTCATAAAGGCCGTCCGGTGTGATGAATGCGGTCTTCTCGCGATCTCTTTCGTCGACCTCAATTTGCCAATATCCGCTCTTCAGGTCCATCGATGAAAAGTACCTTGCATTGCAGAGTCGGTCGAGAGTGTCGTCGATGCGGGGAAGCGGGTAGACATCCTTCTTCGTTATGCTATTCAAGCGGCGGTAATCAACGCAGAAGCGAAGTGTGTTGTCTTTCTTCTTGACCAAAACGACTGGTGCCGCCCAGGGGCTGTTCGATGGCTGGATTACGTCATCACGCAGCATTTCCTCAACTTGATCGCGAATGGCCTGCCGTTCTAGCGGCGATACACGATAAGGGCTTTGGCGCAGAGGTCGGTCGTGTTCGTCCGTTATAATGCGGTGCTTGGCCAGTGGTGTTTGTCGTACTTTCGATGATGACGAAAAGCCCTCCCTGTAGTTTCGAAGAAGACTGCGAATCTTGTTTTTCCTGCTGTGGGTCAATACTGGGTTGATGTCAAATGTGGGCTGACGGAATTGGTCCGGTGCGTCTTCCAGTGGTTGGTCGTGGAGGGCGAATACGTCTTTGAGGTCCGCTAATTCGTCGAGAAAAGCGATGGTCGTGCCCTTGTTTAGGTGCCGGTATTCTTCAGTGAAGTTTGTTACCAGCACCTGAGCTTGTCCTCTTCGGAATTTCGCGATGCCTCTTGCGATGCCGATACCTCGTTCCAAGAGCAATTGAATATTTCCTTCGACGATGCCTTCAGCGGTTTCAATGTCTGTGCTACCTACGCTGACGGCGACGCTTGATCGGGGCGGCACGGTCAATTCTCCGTCGAGGACGTTTAGAGCGACGTGTTGCGTCGAAGTCGTCGTAGCAGGTATGGCTTTGTCTGCAGAAAGCTTGATCAGCTTGGATCGGAGGTCGATGATAGCCCTATTTTCATTTAGGAAGTCCATACCTAAAATCACGTCGCGGGAGCACTGCTGCAAGACCACAAAGCTGGTGGGGTAAGTACGCCCATTTACGGTTATTCTTGCAGTACACCGTCCCGATGGAGTAATCAGGTTGCCACCTGCGGTGCGAATCAGCGGGCCATCCCAAGCGGTTGTAACTTTCCTGAGATCGGAGGCTAACGGTCCACTGATGACTGAATAGTCAGCTCCGGTGTCTACAAGGGCAGTGACTCTGCGACCGTCGATATCAACTTCAAGGTCACTTGTTCGCGTCCTCGCATTGCACGTGGGCCTTAGTGTCCGATCTCGGCTCCGTCGTTTCTTCAGGTCATGGCCGGGGCATACCGTTGTTACTTCGCTGGGCGGCGGTGTCTGCTTGCACTTTGGTCGTGTTGTCGTCGATGACGTCGTGTGGAGCGGCGGTGAAACGGCTGCGTCGTCGTTAGTGGTCGTCGGCGGCGGAGGATCTTCGTCTTTTCGCCGTTGAGCAACCTCACCTCCAAAGGTTGCTGCCTTTAGTTTCCCCTACGGGGGCTTGGGGACCTTCCGCGCACACTATCATCATAGTTACGTCCTGGCGACGCAAAGCGGGCCCTGTACGGCGATGGAGATCTGAACCGACGGCTTGGTGGCGCAATTTCACCGCTACGCAGATAGTTGTCAATTTCTTGTGGTCGTTCGCCTAGGCGGGGTCGTGGAGCGTCGACTGCAAATCCGCGGAGACCGATTCGTCGGTACGGGCAGTGTCGCAGAATGTGGCCGGCCTCACCGCAGTGGAAGCATAATGGCCGGTTGTTTGCAGTCCTCCAGGCGTCGCACTTCCTGGGGCTTGGGGGTCGTTGGTAGGCTTGGCGGGCGGGGGCCAAGGGGCGGTTTTCAGGAACAGGACGGCTGCGGCGAGGGCTCGGAAAGTCATCACGTCGGGGCGGAGGGCGACGTAATGCACCGGCGTAGTTCATCGCTGTTGCCTCGTGTGCTGGAACAGTCGCAGCCGTCGCTTGAGGAACGCCCAGCGCCTGCTGGACTTCTTCACGGATGACGTCCGCAAGCGTCGCCACCTGCGGTTGTTGCGATGATGGCATCAGTCGGCGGAGCTCTTCTCGCACGATCTCTCGGATGAGGTCCCGAAGGTTCTCTCCGCTTGTGGATGCGTTGGGATGTGGCTTGAGTAGTCCGGCTGAAGCGGTCGCTCGTAGTGGCGCATCCGGGTGGCCAACGTCTTCTCGATAGTAGACGCCTCCGTTTCAAATTCCGCCACGGTTTTTGGCGGATTTCGGACAAGGCTTGCAAAAAGCGATTCTTTGACGCCTCGCATTAAAAATTTGACCCTCTCTCCTTCGGTCATGTTAGGGTCGGCGCGGCGAAAGAGGCGCTTCATCTCCTCAACGTATGCCAGGACAGGCTCGTCAGTATTTGGAGTCTTGACTGAAAGAGGGCCTTGGCTCTTTCCTTTCGGACGACGCTTGAAGAGGCAGTAAGAAACGCTTCCTTGAAAGTCTCCCAATCATTCATAGTTGCTTCATGATTTTCGAACCAAACTCGGGCATGTCCTTGAAGAACAAAGTAGACTTGCCTGAGTTTCGCGGCGTCGTTCCAGCCATTGAATTCTGCAACGCGGTCGAAACGTTCCATCCAGTCTTCTGCATCTTCGTCCGGTCGTCCATGGAAGCAGGGGGGCTCACGGGGTTGAACGAAAACAACCGGTGCTGTAGGCTGGGCCATTGTCAGCGTCGATGTCTTCCGAAATCGAATGGGGTCAGGTAGCAGACCGTGCTCTGGCTGTAGGCCTTGAAGTCGGCGGCTGGCTCGGTGACCTGTAGGCTGGTCTTCCAGGGCGACAGGAACACGGCTTGGGTCTTCGCTTGAAGGATAAAAGGCAGCACCTCCACCAGATGTCACGTAGTGGTGACGAGGTTGGCGACACAAACGAAGGGTCGATGATTGCACTAAAGAAACTCTTTATTTGGGCTGACTTGCGCCCGCAAAATAACTAAGCAACTCGGCGGCGGCGATAGAAACAAACGTGCTCGTCGATCGTCGAACAAAAAATGCCCGTCACACTCGGCAACGCTCAATTTAAAGGCTGCACAGAACAATATAGATAACGTCGCAAACAGCTACCAGCACGGGCTGGAACATTGTGGAAAAACAAGCGAGTGGCCGGAACCTTCGAGACAGATCTCGGTGCGTCTTGCGCTACAACAAAACTGATAAAGGTGTGACTCGCGACATCGAGCAGTAACAAACAAAGATTACGGAACTGATACGCGGTCCAGAATCAGAGTGATAAGCCTGTATGCCGGCGGCTGTTAAAAAACAACAAATACTGTTTTGAAGGTTTCGCGGCAATATATATATATATATATATATATATATATATATATATATATATATATATATATATATATATATATATATATATATATATATATATATATATATATATATATAAGAGACGACAAAGAAAAATAACCTATGATGTGGAATGAGAAGTTATGAAAGTTTAATATTTTTATATTATTATTACCCTCGTCATCATCATACTGTCATTAGAGAATACGATAGAGATTTTGTATTTGCACTGTACCTGACTCTGGAGAACCTTGCTTCCTGTGAATTCCAGGCATAACGGATGTGCTGGTGGACGAAGTACCTCAGGTGCGTCTCCTGTAAGGCAAATTTCGTTCCAGATAAATCAATCTCTGCTTTCAACCAAGCGAGAAAAGAAAGCAACAAATAGGGATCTCTGAGGATATGCGAAAATGCTGCGCCTTTGTGACGCTCACGGGACGTTGCGTAAACGCTCTTATTATTCTTGTAAGTCCCATGGTTTTTCCTGCCTCGCTGTTCTGTTTGTGATCACTCCCAAACATATCACAATGCTTATATAGAGGCCCTCACAGCTTACCCCCATATGCATGATAATTATACGTGCTAACTTCCAATAGCTCTTTTTTATACAGTAAGAGCAGCTTTCAGGCTGCCCTGACAAAGCGAATGCCATTCCTGTCGGCGAAATAAAACATTGAAAATCACATTCGAGTTTTTCGTGCCCTTTCATTACAGTATATTCCTTCTCTCTTCCTTCTGTCTAGCGCTGCCGATGCTGGATAAATCGCAATGATTGTGATCGATCCAAATCAGGGTTCCAACTTTAGTCCCATAGTGGAGGGTTTTTTCGAATCGGTCGTCAATGTGTCCCGAGCAGCGGAAATATGAAAACGCACGGCAGAAGTAGTGAAACAATCGCGCCGCAGTTATCTGGAATCTGTGTATTGTATTAGACAACCGTCTGTTGTATTACAAAATAAAAAAGGATAACCAATAGGTGTTCAGTATTCATAATAGCAGAAAACGCAATTGCCATGCAAATATCAAGAACAGTCATGCGGCCATGTAATATAGCAATGGAGATAAAAATCACTGGACGGTCTCGCACGCCCTCCGGAGCAATCCGGCAATGCATAGCTGCGCTCTCACAATGACGCACCTGGTGACGAGACTGGCGCAGCCTTCACTAACTGCGAACATGCCGATTTCTAGGGCTACAAACCGTATCTCATCATTTGTCGGGGGCGCCGCCGGTACGGCCGTGGCGCGCTCCTGACTCAGCGGCGCTGGCAGGCACCTCGCTTGCACTTGCGTAGTTATAATAAAGCTCGTTTTGGCCACTTTTCATGGCAGTGCATGTGAAGCCTGTGTTAACAAAATACAGGAGGAATTGCAAAGCCTCCAATTACAATAAAACTAGGAGTAGGTTTCCTTGTCAATAAATATAGCGGGTAATATAGATGAACTCTATAGTATTAATGAGAGGTGGCAGGCATCATAATTAGGCTTAATAAGCGGTATAAACTGAAGGTTGTACAGACCTATGCACCTACATGTAGTTATCATGACCAGGAAGTTGAAAGCCTCTACGAAGATGTAGGATCGGGAATACGAAAAGTAAAGACGCAGTATACTGTAGTAATGAGCGACTTCAATGCCAAGGCAGGGGAAAAGCAGGCAGGAGACTATAGGCAGTAGGTGACTATGGCATTAGTTCAAGGAATAGCAGGGGGGAGTTACTAGCTGAGTTTGCAGAGCGTAACAAGTTACGAATCATGAATACCTCCTTCAGCAAATGGAAGAACCGGAAATGGACATGGAAAAGTCCTAACGGGGAGATTAAAAATGAAATCGACTTCATACAGTGTTCAACCCCCGCCATTATGCAAGATGTAGAGGTAATCTGGAAAGTGCGATGCAGTGACCACATGATGGTGTGGTCCTGAATTAGCCTAAATCTGAAGAAGGAACGCAACTGATTAGTAAGAAAGAAGTCCATCAACGAATTAGCGGTGAGGGGGAGGGCAGAAGAGTTCAGGGTCTCGCTACAAAATAGATATTCAGCTCTAACCGAGGATGGCGACATTACGCTAGAAGCAATGAGCAATAATTTCAGAGATATTCTTACTGAGTGCGCTCTAGAAGTAGCCGGTAGGATACTTATGATACTGGTAAGCTGTCTAAGGAGACGAAAGATTTGATTAAGAAACGCCAGAGTATAAAAGCTTTCAATCCAACAGACCAGATAGAATTGGCCGAGATATCCAATCTAATCAATAAGCGCAAGGTCGCCGATATAAGGAAGTATAACATGGATGTAAGGTCGTCAATAGTGCATGTTTACTCGGGTTTTCCTTTTGTGTGTGTTTGTGTGCTTCCTCCCGTTTCGGAGAGCCGGCCCGCGAGGCGCGCGGGTGGAGCGGCGCCCGTACCACGGGAGGGGGAGCCTTTTTCTTGTTTTTGTTTACAGTGGGAAGTGTCCCTGCGTGTGTGCGTTGTCTGTTTTATGTCTTTCTTGAGGGGCGGGGGATCTCGCGCATTGAAAGGCGTTCGGCCGTTCTGTGTTTGGCCTGTTGGTTAGCGCTCGAGGCTCTGAACACCGCCGGCGACCCCGTCGAGCGCCAACTGGGTGTTTTAACTGTTTTTACGCTGTTTCTTTATTTTGTATGTGTAAAACGCGGTCGTAAATCTCGTGGGCGTCCTCGAGAGTGGAATGCCAGTGGTGGAAAGGCCGGGGTTGGGACGCTTCGGCGAACTGGACCTCGGCTACGATTTTCCACGAATCTGTGTGAACGGGGGGGACACCAAGGACGTTTTCACGGAAGCGGAGACCGCGCGAAAACGAGGAGGTGCGATGGGTGGCCCGGGAGTTGCGGCCCGAGCGAAGGAGAAGACGGACGTTCTCCGGTACGCTCGCTTGGGACGACGGACTGTCCTAAGCCGGAGGGCGACCCAACTTAGTGTCTGTTCTGTTCTTTATTTCGACTGTGCTGTGCTTGATTTATCTAACCAACCCATTAATTTAGTTAAATCAGTTTGCAAATTTAATTCCGCCTATTGAATTTCTTTCGGCGAAGCAAGCAGACGGGATTATAACCAACAAGAAGAAGAAAAAAAAAAAGTACTTCTAGAAACATCAAAAAGAAGTTTACTATGGAGAAAATTACGCATGCTGTAAAGAACGGGGGAAGCCTTAAAGCGGTAAAGTAGAAATTGGACATGGGCAAAAATCAGGTGTATGCGCTAAGGGACAAGAAGGGCAACGTCATCGCGATAATGGACAAGATTGTCAAAGTAGCCGAGGAATCCTATACAGATCTCTACAGTAGCCGAAATAGTCAGGACCTTAATGAGATTGACTGTAGGGAAAAACCGTCAGACGTTTCACCAGTGACGAAAGGCGAGGTCAAGAAAGCATTAGAAACTATGAAAAGAGGAAAATCAGCTCGAGAGGATAAGATAACTATAGATTTGTTGATGGACGGGAGGAGATATCGTGCTAAAAAAACTGGCCACCCTGTATACGCAGTGCCTGGTGTCATCGACAGTACCGGAACCACGGAAGAATGCAAACGTTATCCTCATTCATAAGAAAGGGGACGGTAAGAACCTTTAAAATGACAGACCAATCAGCTTACTGTCCGTTACGTATAAGGTATTTATTAAGGTAGTCGTTAATAGAATCAGGACAACCTTAGACTGCAATCAAGCAAAGGATCAAGCCGGTTTTTGGAAACGGTACTCTACTACCGATCATATCCATACCATCAACTAGGTGATAGAAAAATGCTCGGAATATAACCAGCTCTTATACATAGCATTCATTGATTACGAAAAAGCATTTGCCTCAGTTGAAATCTCGGCGGTGATGCAGGCATTGCGAAATCAGTGGGTAGACGAGCCGTACGTGAAAGTGCTTGAAGATATATATAGTGGCTGCACAGCAACCATAGTTCTGCATAACTAAAGTAACAAAATTCCCATAAAGAAAGGTGTTAGGCAAGGAGACACGATCTCCCCAGTACTATTCACAGCTTGCTTAGAAGAAGTATTCAGAGATTTATATTTAGAGGAGTTAGGGATAAGTGTAGACGGAGAATATCTCAGTAATCAGCGGTTTGGTGATGAGATTGCCTTGGTAAGTAACTCGGGGGGTGAACTGCAAATAATGACTGGTGACCTAGACAGGAAAAGTAGAAAGGTAGGCTTAAAAATCAATACGCAGCAGACTAAGGTAATGTTCAACAGCCTCTAGAAGGAACAGCAGATTACGCTAGGTAGCGAAGCACTAAAAATAGTAGGCGAATATGTCTACTTAGGACAGGTAGTAACCGCAGATCCGGACCATGAAAAGGAAATAACAAGAAGAATAACATTGGGTTGGAGCGCATTTGGCAAGCATTCAGCGATTATGACTAGCAGCTTACCGGTATCTCTCAAGAGGAAATTCTACAACAGTTGCATTTTACCTGTACTCACCTATGAGGCTGAAAAGTGGAGGCTAACCAAGAGGGTTCTACTTAAGTCGAGGACAACGCAGAGGGCGATAGAACGAAAAATGGTAGGAGTAACATTAAGAAATAGGAAGTGTGCAGATTGGGTCAGAAAAATAACTCAAGTTACTGACATTCTTGTGGAAATCAAGAAGAAATGGGCATGGGCAGGACATGTATTGCGAAGAGAGGATAACCGATGGTAGCTTAGGGTAACAAAGTTTATTCCAAGGGAAGGAAAGCGTAGCAGGGGGCGGCAGAAATTTAGGTGGGTGGATGAGGTTAAGAGGTTCGCAGGAGTCAAGTGGACGCAGCTAGCACAGGACCGGGTTAATTGGAGAAAGACGGGAGAGGCCTTCGCCCTGCAGTGGGTATAGTCATGCTGATGATGATCATTATGATAGAATGCCTAAAAAAATTGAGTTTTCCAGAGTACCCCTCTCATGCTGCAACCTCTTTACATTTGAACGGTTGGTCTGTAAAATTGATCATACAAAGAAGAGTATAAACCAGTATAATGCGGCCTGCTTAATAAAAATATCGGAAACAATCTGCTGAGGCTTAAATTATGCCTGCGCGGGCTGTGAAATTGTCATTGTGTGTATTGCCAGTGCGAACCTTTCATACCGCATCGGCTAAGGTGCTGTGCGTTCGGTGATCCCTCACTTGCTGGCCAGTGGCCAGAACTGCTTATCAGGTTCCTTTGCTCAAAAGACATTTATTTATAGCTCGGTGGGAAAATTCATGTTATTCAAAAGAACTGTTGCGAATTCTTGTTCGCGGCTCCGCCTGGGTGGCGCCGTGGCTATGGCGCTCTCAACTACTGTTCCCAAGGATGCGGGATCGAATCCCGGCCGCGGCGGCCGCTTTTCGATGGAGGCGAAAAGCAAGGCGCCCGTGTACTGTGCGATGTCAGAGCACGTTAAAGAACCCCAGGTAGTCTAAATTTCCGGCGTCCTCCATTACGGCGTCTCTCATTGCCTGAGTTGCTGTTCAATTCAATTGAATTCAATTGATTCAACACCTTGAAGATGTTGGGTGCGCCGACAAAAAGCCAGAAAAAGGCTTGACAGAGGCCGACGCACCTTACATGGAGTTGACAGCAGTATGCACAAATAAGCATTATTTACGTAATGAAGTAACAGTCTCTACATTACAATGATAGCATCATCATCATCAGCCTGACTATACCCATTGCAGGCCGAAGGACTCTCCCATATTTCTCCAATTAACCCGGTGTATAGCTGCTAGGTTTACATGAATGGGGTATAAAGCAGAACGTGAAATACCTAAATTGCCAATATTATACACACACAAACAATCAACAAATAGAAATCAGAGTGATGCAGCATTATTGATAGTGTTTTGTATACATCAGTTTACTTGTGCATTGTTTAGCAAACAAAGAAGAGCACAGCGCAACATTTGCGGCCATAATTGGATCTAGTTTTCGGCACAGTCTATGTGAAACGAGCGCGAGTAGAATAATTTTGGTTTCTTGCTTTTAAAAGAGACAGCTGCTTCGTGAATGAGCTTCGTTTAAAATATTAGTCTTGTACATTCTTAAAAGGATGGTGTCATACAGCTGGGGAATGGGGATGATGCGAAGTGCCCCAGAAATAGGTTTAGTGTGATCAAATCGCAAATAATCTGTAATGCTAAAAACAATTCTCTTCTGAATGAGATGCAGCAGTTTATTATTGGCAAATGATGTAGTACTCCACGCAAAAAAAAACAATTATTAAGAACAGAAGAAAATAGTGCATTGTACAACATCTGTAGAAGAACGGCTGATTGGGCGAGTTGGCGAACCATGAAGGACAGTAATATACGTGCGCAAAAAGACAAGACAAAGAGGAGAAGCGGACAACGACGGCGCAGCGTCTTTTTGCGCACGTATATTGCTGTCCATCATGGTACAACATCTGTTTAATACGCTGCGGCAATAGAAACCGTTAAATAGTTAAAAATCGTTAAACCACACAAACCAACCAACCAAATATTTGTTCCTTCTACTACACTACGACAATGCGCATAGATAATTGCCGAGGTAGTACAGCGATTTCTCTGGAAATACAAAAGTTTGGGCGATTTTCTAATTAACGTTTTTTTGGCACAGCGAAGAACACACACGGAGGAAGCATACTGAGCCCGCGTGCACGTTTCTTACTTTTAGCCACGGCCTCGTAAATCTGGCTAAGGAACGTAATAAGCGAGTAGCGTTAATTGAGTCTCTATGATATATGCATTTCTTGTTCAAAAAAAGCATAAAGTGGTATACACGAGTAACAGCGCTAATAATACTTAAAACCCTGTGGTTACTTTGAGACGTTAAGATTTCGTGTCCTAAGGACGCAAGGAAAAGCACGCACGGAGCGATACACATGCACTTTGGCTCCGCTTGCGCAGCTTCGACGAGAAATGAACTGGAAGGAGGCAGATTGCAAAAAGTTTTTCTAAAATAATTTTGAATGTTTTAGATGAAAAACTTTGCAGAAACTTATCTATAAATCATAATGTATATGAGGTGCTTAATAATGGCGCCAGGCAAAACAATTAGCACTCTCAAATAAATATGAGGGTCGAGTTCAACTATGCAATGACGCGTAGTTTGTTGGTAGTACCCCGCAAAATTGTGATTCTTCTCAATCCCTTGCTTTAACCCTTCCATGCATGCCTGTGTTCCGCCTAGAGGGCTGCACAACTAGCCTAGATACGAAGGGCTGTTGAACACTAGCGTTGTTAGGATTCCTATCTATACTTTTGATTCTACGGATTGCCTTATAAAATACGTCCTGCTCGGAGTACGAGCTCGATGATTACGTCACATTAATTTAGTTTGATTGTCATACGGGCAGTTTTTGGGGTCAGGAAAGCAGATGCCCAATGCATACCAATCCTGTGGGTCGCCACAACTCTTTTGTAGCCGTACTAATAAATGCCAAGTGGCGCTGGTTAAATCTGATTTTGTTTGGACGCTGTGTTCTCGACACTTTTCGCTCTCCTCAGAGGCGGCTTCTGTGAGCAGCAGCATGACTTGATGCGGCCTAATTTGTATATGGGCCAGCTGCCCACCGCTGTTCCATACTTTGGAAGGCGGATAGTTGCACGTCTCTCCATTTCTCCATCTTGAAAGCCATAACCGTCCCTTACGGCCCTGATCCAGAATGACATAGTGAAAATTCAAGTTTTTTTGCTGATTGCTTTCCTCAGGGCATTTTTTTTAGTAAGTACGAGTCATTGGTCAAATAATTGTCGCTTCCTCTCGCTTGCCGATTTATGACCTTAGTGGCTAGCGCCGCAGCCTAGGAATGCTCGCAGCCATTTTTTTTGTTTTTGTTTGCGTTATCGTAGATGGTCTGACCATGCAGATTGGTTGATTCTAGGCGTTGAAAGGCATCTAACAGCCCTTTTCTCAACCTCGGACTTAAGTCATCATTCATGGCGCCGAAACTGTTGCTAGAAGAATGAAAGCCCATTGCGCGTCTTATATTTTCTAGAAGTGATCCCCAGGGGCAAATTTGCCAGCTCACTATTAGGATGAGCACTCTGAATAACATATTTCAAGCTGTAAAAACGAGAAAGACAGGTTAGGTGACGTCAGACGCATTGGCAGATCAAGGGCAACAACACAATAAGTGGACAGACTAATTGCTGACCCGTTCCTCAAAGCGAAAGGAAGCCCTTAATCTCGATGTTTCCTGCAAAACCATACGGCGGAGAATGCAGGAAGGAGGTCTTGTGAGCTGCTTGGCCGCCCAAAAGCCGCACCTGGTAGAGAATCAGCGAAGAGAAAGGTATGCGTTTGTTCCAGTAGTTGAGCAGTGGCCAGTGACAGACTGGGAGACGTCTTCTGAGACTAATCGACATTCAGAACTCGCTGGGATAACCAACGTTGTGTGTGACTACCAGTCAACTGCACCTTAGCACTCTTTAATTTACGAAACGTTTGTTTATTTAAAAAACAAAGCTCTTTTTATTAAACGTTTGCTTTGTTAGAAGACGGTCTTTGCTAGGACCGTTGATGCCGTCCGCCGAGCCACGGGGCCGCCAGGCCAACGCTACCGATGGGGCCGCGACCCACATGTAACAACTGGTGGCAGCGATGCGATACGCAGGCGCAAGCCAAAATCAAACAAGCCCAAGTATCCTTTCACAACCCCTCATCCAGAACTCGAGCCTGTCGCCCGTCTGAGACCGTATAATTAAAGTTTTCCTGCGTAGGACACACCGGGACGGTGCTTCTCCCGCGCGGGGGGTACTGTTACGGTATCCCTTATAAAAATGGGAACATCCTTTGAGTTCAATGTGAACTCAAAAAAGTCAGAAGGAGGCAACTTCCTCTGAACTGAGAATTGGCTACTGATTTTGAATTCACAGTGAATTAAATTTTTCTGACCATCCTGTGAATTTCCTGTGAATTTCCTTTGAGCTCCCGGTGAACAGACCGTTGTCAGTTTGAGTTGAGTTCACAGGCAGTGGCCAATTATGGGTTCAAAGGAAGTTGGAAGGAATGATGACTATGGGATATTTGGTGGATGTTCGAAGGAAGTAGGTTCAGACTGAAACATTTGTTTGTATGAGCTTATATTTATTTGAATAGATGTACTTCCTCTGTTTAGGCCTTGCAATTAGGCCTGCTTTCGAAGACCCTGCGACAAAAAATCGAATCACTGCCCACAATCCCAGTGCAAACATGCGCAGCTGCCGGTGACCACCTTGGCCAGTACTCCATTGAGCAAGCAGGTGTAGGCTGCAAAAAGAAAAAAAAAACATTAGAAGCATGACTGCAATGAACAAGCTAGAGTGCATCCAGCCTTCCTTAGCTTTTGTAAATTAAATATACAGAGCACAGACAGTGTGAGCACCATGCAGGCACCACAGCGTTATGCATTAAGGCAAGCATTATGGCCCTGACCACCACTGAAAAGTCAGCTGTTTGGACAATATTTCAGAATGCTCTTGCATCACATGCACAGGCTATGAGCTCGAGGACTTACAGATAACAGCATCCAATTTTGGGCAGTCCAGTGCCTTCTTTGGAGCTTCTTCCTAGCGGGCATTGCTGACACGGCCATAGAGTGAGCTTTCTTCTAGTTCTTCGGGTGAGAACACAACCCGCACCAAGTTACACGCAAACTTTGTTGCTTGATTGCCCGTACTGAGTTTCATGCGGTCAATCAACTGCTGATTTACCATAATATTGCTGCCAATGTGCACCTGCAAGAACAAAAAGCAAATATTAGTACTATGACCAGTATTGTAACATACAACAATATTCCTTGATATGCAATAACAAAATGAAGGGGCTTTACAAACAACAAAAAACTTAGACCAGCTTCAGAACATTCAAAGAAACCCCAAAACGCATAATTAAGGTCATTTGTTTGCAAGTAAAAATACACATTCAAGAAGCCATACTTTAACATGTACAACAATGAAGGCATACGAAAACTATTGGATGTTTTTGACACCTTCCCGAGCGGTGTTTTGATCTAATTTTGAATGATGCCAAACATCTTTTAACATTTTTATTAGCGTAACCTGACAATTCTGTACTATGTATTTAAGGTAACTAGCCAAAAAGAGGGCACATAATGCCCCGCAAAGGATTGAGCACTAATAGTGCATTGCTACAGCAGAAGAAAAAACAAGAAATAATAGATTTTTTAATGACCTAATTTATGCTTGCATTTCAACAATAAAAAAAAACTGATTTTAAGTCAGAAAATAAAGGGATTTACTCATCATTAACATTGCAAAGGCCATTAAAAGCCAGTTTAGACAGAGCACAGTGCCCACATTGTCACCTCCTGTTTAAAAATACTAAGATCCTTTTCGTACATCAGAAGCTCAACCAATTAAAAAAACTGCCAATGAAGGTTTAGTAAAAGCATGCACTCCCTGCTCTGTATGTGCTACTTTGAGGCAACATTTAGTTTCCAGCTTGCACAGCTAGCTTTCATAATTTAACCCCTCAAGAGCTTTGGACAAGCAGCTCGTCCTTGTAAAGCTGCCCTCAAGCCATTTTGGACGAGTGTAGCTTGTCCTTGCAGGATAGATCCTCACCCTGAGAGTTTTAGGCGAGTACAGCGCTCCTCTGTGGCTTAGGTCATGCGCCATTTGACAGATGGCACCACTGACCCATTAACTGCTTTTTGTTCTACCGCTTGAAAGCCTTTTAAGCAGCCTTAATGAGAAAAATGGTGCCTGGCAGAGGCAAGGCATGCACTGTTGGCCCTTCATCGCAGGAAAGAAGCTTTTCTAAGCTTTTCTTTGTTGCATTCCTCGCCATCCGAAGATGGCTCAGACACCAATTTTTGCATTGTTATGGGAAGCGAAGACGACAGTGATGACATGAGTAGTTCTTCCGACGAAGATGATGACAGTTCAGACGATACTATTGCAAGTTCTGTGTCAGTGGATGAAAATTGACAATATTCCGATGAAACCCCCTGGGCTTCCATTCTTGGTCGTCCCTTGTAAAACATTTCCAGTTACCTCGCTATATGTTACTCGACTAGATTGCTGGTTATTGGCGGGCAGTTGATTTTTCACGTAATGAGCAATAAACTTCACTGCGCTCATTTGACTTAGTTTCTGGTTCAAATATTTTTGTCTCTGATACCTCCTTTTTTATTACACTACCAATAGAAACCAGCAGTAAAAGTAAAAACTAAAGGGACACTTAAGCTCCGCCTTTAAGGGTATGATGCGACCAGTGTAGGCTACCACCCAACATATAAAGCCCTGCTTTAACCAAGCTGTATTAACATGTCTGCGTAGCCTAGGTGTAGCAAGCCTGACTCAGCATTGAAGAGCACTGGAATGTTGATTCGTATTTCACCTTCCCACCTCGAATGAACGACCGGAGTTAGCAGCTCCTCCTAACTTTTGGATATCATGTGGTCTCGTTAAGCCACACAAATCATCGAAGAATGTGTGTTCGGCCATGCCACTTGCCAGCGCCATGCTCTTAATGTTTCACTCACAACACAGACAACAAACTTTCATGTAATGGGGCCTTTAACGATATCGTAATTTTAAGCAATTTTAGTTGGAAATCTCGAAATAATAGTGCTCAAGGGGTTAAAGTGAAATTGAACTATTGTTGGATCAGCTTAAGAAGCCACAACTCCTCAAAGGAGACCCTCCTGGCAATACCATGGTGGTTAATTGCCTTTGACTTGCCAGAGTGACATTGCAGGTGGCTGTCAGGTGCAAGTGGATTATCTGCACATTAGCTTGAATACCATGATGACTGGCCCAAGTCGCTAAAATGACTGATTAGAGGAGCACCAGCTGCGTCATTCGAGTTGTAGTGCAAAAAGATGGCCTTCCGAGATCGATAACCTAAGAAATTGCTAGAAATTGCTGAATATTAAACAAGCTAATGGAAATCTCTTTTCTGATGAAAAGGGCTTTGCTATAGCCCAAGCGAAGTATGCTCAACAGGAAGCGTAAACAAAAGTAACCTTGCACTTCCGATCACTACAGCTTTCACAAAAACTCTTCCAAATCAAAGTACACACGAATGAAGTAACAGTCACTAAAATGAAAGGAAGCAGTTGGGATATTTTTTCATGGTTGCTTTGACGAATTTAAGAAAATAGCACTGTCTGTCTTTTGTCGTTTCTATTAAATTGACATTCATTTAAAATATCATTATACTACTAATTATGCAGTCTGTGAGCCCAGCCTCATAAACAGCATCCCGGCCACGGCAGCCGCTTTTCAGTGGAGGCGAAACGCAAGGTGCCCGTGTGCTCTGTGTTGTCGGTGCAC
Organism: Amblyomma maculatum; assembly: GCF_055883805.1. Lineage (NCBI taxonomy): Eukaryota > Metazoa > Arthropoda > Arachnida > Ixodida > Ixodidae > Amblyomma > Amblyomma maculatum. The sequence continues at coordinate 15,575,271 of NC_139346.1, read as the reverse complement.
GTTAAAGAACCCCAGGTGGTCAAAATTTCCAGAGCCTTGCACTACAGTATCTCTCATAGCCTGAGTCGCTTTGGACATTAAACCCTAAGAGCCAACCAATCATAAAGAGCATTGCTTCTTGCCTATCTCTGAATTCAGTGACTGCTGACTTCATTCACATGGATAATGAGCTCCTCGTTTCCCTATCCCTGCACACTTCTCAATGGAAGTGCATGACTTGTGGCAGTGCTATCATAAAGCTAGAACCAAGTTCTTGTGTGACCCTTAAAAAAGTTTCATCGAGAAAGGCAGTAATGAGGACAACCATGCAGACACTAAACTAAAGCAACTAACCTGAGCCTCGGTTGGCGGCACAACTGCTTGTGTTGTACACGCAGCATTATTAATGGATTCCGTCAGCTGATTGACCAGCTCAGCAACATCTGAAAAAAAAAACAAACAAAACATACTATTTCATCACTAGCAGCAGCAGCAGCCCATGTAACATTTACCACAGGAGAAAAGCCTTTTCTTTGCCCTTGACTGCATGACCAACCCCTTTCTGTCACCAAATGCGCCATTCAAAATTTAGCTGCTAGACACTGGCATCACTCACGCACTCACGGCGCCCTATCAGCGGTACATAATCTAGGGGATGCTGACAGCAATTGATGAAGCCAATGCTGACATCCCACTTCTGATCTCTTTGTTCGCTGTGGAAATGCCTGGATTGAATTAACTGCGGAGGACGTTGTAACTACAGTGCAACTGACGGGAGCTGCTATTGCTTATAATGAATTCATGGGTGCGGATGATGATGCCGAGATAGCTGTGAGCGCTTTAACAGAAGTTAGTCAGATCACATCCCTGAAACAATTTGTCGGTAGCAAGGGCCTTGAAGAGGTCAGCATGCAATATACATGTATGGCGGCAGCAATACGCCATACATTTGGACAAAGGCTGACACTCGGGTGTGTAGCTGATACTCGATAGCCCATGCTTCACCTATCTCGTGTCTGTCTTTCTTGTCGACATTTGCTAACATGGTGTAGTGACCGAGTTAAGTTAGGCAGATTGCTGAGCCAGCACAAGCATAAATTTGCTGTTGTGAAAATAACAAAAAAAACACCACCTAAGTGACCAAAATGGCACAGGAAAATGAAGCGCATGCCATAAGGACTCCAAGGTCCAAGACAGGACGAGGCCACATATGATAATTTCATACAAATTTAGATTTTTTGGTGCCCCTCTTGTGCTCAATCTAGATGCACCTCATCATTTGCAGGAGACTCTGAGGTTAAAATCTGAGGGAATCAAGGGTTCCATTCAGATACGCCGTCCACAGTAATGCAAGAGCACCACAGACCTGCCGCAGCCATCTGGCTACAACTTATACCCTGTGAATGTGTTTGAACCTAATGCAGCTCTCCGGGTTCACTGGAGTGTTGTTGTCACCGACCACTCCAGAACAGAAAGGAACCCGATCCCGTGCCTGTTTTTCGGCCTCGGCTTGAGCAGCACAAACCAGCACAGGTGCTCACCTCGAGTGGCATTTGTTTACCATGCATTTTCATGCAGCTATCACATACGACAACAGGCTCAATTTCAGATGCATGCCGATCCCAAGCAATGACATGTGACACGCAAGTCACTGTAACACAAACAAAGCATGCTTGCAGAGCAGGAGTGGCAGCAGTTCATCTGCTATGTGCACTGCAAGCGTGGTGGTTGGTGCATCATGCAGCAGCGTCAAGGTGTAGCTGAGCACTACTGTACACCTACAATGTGTTGCAAAGACAACTACAGGAAGAACACCGATCCTAATCCTCAGTGTAGGGGGAACCTTATTGCAGCAACATAATCTTACTGGTGCTTTTACTAGGACGTGCTACAGACCAAGAGGTCTTATTCATTTAAGAGTTAGCACTTGAATTTGTTATGCTTTACGTAGCATCTGGTGACACAGCAAATAATTTCAGTCTCATAGCAATGGAGATCAGCATTCCAATGGCTTCAGAAAAAAGTGATCACATACCAAGCATCTGACGTGCTTCATCTCTTGCGGCCTTATATTTCTTCATTCTTTTTTTTTGCAGACTCCACTTCATCCTCAAGCTCCAGGACTCTCTTTTTTGCATCTGTTGGCTTAGACATTTTGTCACAGCTGCAGTTTTCCTGCAAAACGTCATGTGGCAAGGTCTATTCACTAAATTGTATTTGCACTCAAATGCATCATACAAAAATTAATCAGTATAAAGCATTGTGCAGATATCTGGTTCCACACATGAGATTAGCAAAATAGTGACCAAATGAAGACCACTGACAAGAGAAACGCAGCATGGACACTGCTTAGGGTTCAAAGCAACACTTCTTAAGGAGGAACATTAGCCCTTGAGCAAACCTTGGCACATAAAAGGACACGGTAATGTTTAACTGCGAGCTGACACCATCCAGCATCACTACTGCTCAAGTGGGCAGAATGCCCACTTGAGCAGTAGTGGACAAAACAAAGGATGCATTTCCAGAAAAACAGTTTGAGCTCCCACACATACCGTAAAACATAGCCACTCTGCTTTATGGTAGGTTCATGGTGTTTTATGTCCCAAAGCGACTTAAGCTATAGCTATGAGGGATGCCGTAGTGGTGGGCTCACCTGGGGTTTTTTAATGTGCAAATGACATCATACAGTACACAGTCAACTTGCATTTCACCTCCACTGAAATGCGGCCATGATTGCTGGGATTGTAACCATGTACAGTCGTGAGCTTAATGAAAGGGAGCACGCGATCCCGTGGCAGACAACCTCGTCCTGAACTAGCGGCAAAGCGCAACGGCAGCATTGAAAATGAAGTGGAGAGAGCGGTGCTCTTCCACCTGTTGGCCGTACCCCATGCATTGGGAGCAACTTTTAGATCGGCAGCTAAAAATCATTGCAGCATTATGCTTTGAAGTAGGATGGACAGTTGGGCGAGTTGGTACAATTGCATAGTCGGTGGAACAGCGCGAAAAGACGAAACACACTCTCTTCTTGTGTGCTTCGTCTTTTCGTGCTGTTCCACCCACTAAGCATTATGCTGTTGGTAACTGATATCACTGCTTGCATTGCTACGTTCTGACCTAGCGACCCAGCGTAGTCTGGTAACTCAGGCAAAAGCAGCAGCCCAGGCCACTGCGGTCTTGGAATGGCGACTCCATGCACTGCACCCCCCCCCCCACACACACACACATTCTTTTGTTTTCCTTTTTCTTTTTTTTTTGAAATAAAGTTTTCTCTCTCTGCGCGAAATCTGGAGAATGGCTGGTAGCGAAGAAAGGAAGCATGTTTGATGCTTCAATAAAAAGAAACAAAGAAATGAACATGAAAATAAATGAATGCGACAAAACGTTGGGCGCTTTTATCTGCTTAAATTTCAGTCTCCTGCAGCTGTGAAAGCGTCCGTTTCGCTGCTACACTACCAGTTGTCTCGGAACGAGCACCCTGGGCATCTTTAAAACTTGTTCTAAATCAGCTTCAATAATCAAGGAGCTGCCATTCTCTATGCCGCACCGTACCGAGACAACGGTGAGAACAGAATCCCTTTTTTTTTACGGAGCCCAAATTGGAAGCCTACTCCTGTTATCACGAAACACCGAGAAATGCCATTTGCTGTGTAAACAGGGAGAATCATGTCCACGTAACGACAACAGGCGCGTTTATTCTACTTCTTATTTCCGCAAATTCTATTCATTAGGCTTTTTTTTGTTGTTGTTTCACGTAATTCCCGGAATCAACTGTCTGTCTACCCGTGCACCATGTGCACTACTGTCACCTGCCGGTTAACACAATGCGGTCGTAATGCGGGCATGTAAACGACTTCGCAACACGACTCACTGCGAGTAGCAAAGGAAGGTGTTTTCACCGGTGAACATTATTACGAAAACGAAAAGAGACAAGAGACGTTTGACTACTTACCCACTCCGAGGCTGAACGCAGGAGAGTACGACCCCTCCTTCCATCGGACATGTAGTACTCCTTGGTTCAGAATAATCTTCCAGTATTTTGGCGTATCGACCAGTTTCGCCTGTAGTTCTTTTGGTTGTAGGTTATTTACGTACCACTTCTGAGCGGTCGCCCATTTAACCAAGACGTGATCGGCCATTTGCACTACTCACGCTGTGAAAACACGACGAACACAACGAACGCGAACAATCAACTTCCTACAGTCATGAAATACATAGTGAAGTATGCCGCCGGCTGTTTTCACGAAAACGATAGCGCTAGAGTCTCAAGCGCCAATTCGAACGAATCAAAATTCAAATTCACTTTTGCAAATTTACAAACTTTCAAAATAAAAATATGATTAAAAAACAACCTTAAGAGTTTGTTTTTTACTAATGATATGTGATGCGTAACAAACGCAAATAATTTAAGCAAATTATTGTCACTAGCAACAGCAGCGCTCTTTTTTTTGCAGCGGAATTCTTGTGGTGCGTGTCAATCTTCATTGGTTTTACTCAACGTGAGAATGTTGGTTTTACTGGCAGTACTTGGCAACCTCGGCTGCGTGGGCTTCTTGTGCACGATGGCACCGACGTCGCCGACATATTAATTGCTGGTCTTTAAACTGCGATAGGAGGTAAACGAGCTTGACTTTCGTGAATAGTGTGTCATCCGGCACTAGGCACATCGTGAAGTGCATTTAACCGCAGGCTTTTGAAGCCGTTATCGATGGTGCTGCGATAGCCGCCTACCCGTCGCCTACCTGTCGCACGCACTGGAAATGCCACCACGGTAAAAGCGTACTTGCGCGACGTCAACGTCGCGCCATACCGAGGTGCACTAAATCACGACGGAAGCAGTCCTCGTTTGCTAACAGCGTCGCTACGAGCCAAGCGTTGCCAGGCTGCAGTGCCGACCCAAATATTGAACCCTGCCAGCCCTACGCCGAGCTTCGTTGCGTACCGTGTCAGAGTGCTGAAGCAGCGGTCACAGATGTAGACGTCGTCTCGCGCATGCATCGCCATCGAAGCAGCGGGCTGCGAAAGCGATGAATTTGAACCACTTGGCATTCTTTAACATGTATGAAAATTCTTGAATGTGCTATATTTTATGTAAAAAAAAATTTAGAGGGGCAAGACATAGACCAAGTAATGCCACACACACAAAAATAAGCACAAGAAATGCATGAAATGAAGTTATCTTTACACTTAAGGACAAAGGGAGGAAGGGGTGAATATTCTTGGTCCTTGTGTGCTGACTAAGAAGAAACACGCGCTAAAAATAAGATCTAGCGCATGAAAAAAAAAATATATATAGCATGGATTCAAAATAAAATGAAAAAAAAAATGAAAATGATGTTTACTTGCACAGCAAAGAAACGAATGTGATTGTGTATATTTTGATAAATGTATGATTGGTTTATTCTAAAAAGTTCAGAAGTTAAAAAAGTGCAAGGGATACTCATGAAAGAAAAAAACGAGAAGTAGAGCTGAAAAGAATGAGCTTCGTATGTTTTCACTTAAGAACAAAAAAAAGAAGGTTATGATGCATAAAAAGTAGGCTGTGGCTAAAGGTACGTCCGACGGACCCGGTGCGTTTTTCTTCGGGATACGACGGACGGATCCGGGAAATATTTTTCAGAGGTACGGCGGACGGACCCGATCGGTAGGGTTCTTCCGACGGACCCAACGCATTTTTCTCCGATATGGGCCTTGGGATCATAGAGTTAATACAAAGACTCTAGAGGGAAAGCTGGGCAGGGAAACGAGCTTCTCACTGGTTCGCCGCCATCATCAAATTTATCATTGTGGCCAGCACAGTTTCTGCTCACTGCGTCAAAAATGAACAAAGGTTTGAACAAAAGTTTTAAAAACCGCTGCCGATAACACAACTGTAGGAAATTTCTATACATTGTTTTCAAGTTTCAAGCATATTATATAATCTTTCAGGCACCTTCCTGGCCATAAAGGAATGATGTAGAACAATTGGAAACCATGTTTGCGAGCAGACGTAGCGACGTAGCAGATCAACAGTAAACACACACGACCACCCTTTGACATTTACTGTATGCAGAACTAGCCATCCCGGATAGGCCAAGGGCCGTTGCTGTGGAATTCGTCACTGTCTTTTTTAATATACTGTGGTCGTCGTCTTGCGCCAAAGCAAATTTCTGACATATTTTCAGGTGATCGGGCGCAGAAGAGATGCATGTGCGCTCGACGGACGAAATGCATGCGAAGCGCGAAACAATCGCAGGGATAGCTGGCCTTGCGATAACAACTCAGAAGAATCAGGACACCTATGTGATGTTACAGTAGGTACGCGACGCAACATATCACAAGAAATGCTCCACACGCGACGATTCTGCCGTTGTTTACAGCACCTACTGAACAGTAGCCGCCCGCCGTCGGTTAGCTGCACGCCGCCATCTTCCCACGATCCAAGTTGCCAGCTTCAAACCATCTTCATGTGCCAGATTTAGCAAGTAAAATTCATCTGGCAACCAATGAACAGTGGGATAATAGCGGCAATCACGCGGTCACTCCTCGAATGCATTGGGTGAACGGGCAGCTTTCCCTCTAGAGTCTTTGTATTAACTCTATGCTTGGGATCCGTCAGGAAAGCCGGACGGATCCGAGATCCCCAGATGTGGTTGTAGCAACAACATGGTAGCCATATGTAGCCAAATCGAAGTTGGTATGAGGTGTACGTGCGAGGTGCAAGATGTATGATACTGCATGCGTGAAATGTGAAATTACAAAGAATAGTACAGTGGCAAGAATAGTGCCTAGAATGGGTGATATACTACGTGATGGCATGATGATAGGTTTACGTGAGTTGGACCGCGGCAGGGTGGCAAGCACGACCAGAGCGCAAGCGCATGTAATCGCGGTGTTGACGGCCAGCCCGCGGCCATTTGGTCCTCGTTATCATGTGGATTAACGTCTACGACGGTCGTTATGTAGTTATTTAGTTTTGATTCTTCAAAGTTTCCTCACTTCCATTTGTGATGAGATGCGTCACGTAACGCATCGCTTTCTGCTCGCATTGAGGTTTGTTGCTGCAAGTTCTACGTAGTACATATACAAGCGGCGCTGAAAAAGCCAACGTTTGAAAAAGCAGGGTGCCGCCGGCGTGTCTCTAGCCCAAGCATCGCGTCATTCGTGTTTGTTGGAGGTGTGGTTTGTGCTTACCGTGAGATGCTGTGATGTACGGATTACGTCCTACTAGAGTGCTGTGTGAGACTACGAAGAGTGCTGTGATGAGTGCGCCGATGTCCGGACGGACATCAGTGTGTCCGTTTATGATCGGCGATGTTGCACGTGCATGTCAGTGTTTATTAGGTGCAGTGGTAATTTATTTACACGCGCTGTGCAACAATCAGACGAAAATAAGTCATCGACAATTTGTTAGCCTGCACTACAGAGCTCAAAACTCGGAAAATGGGAATGCACATGATGCAGTTTTCGCATGTTGGAGTGGACCGAAAAATAAGTGCCCAGCCCACACCGCCGGGATGCGCATTACTACAGGTGAAATGGTTCAGGATTCTGTAAAATAGCTGCCTGGCACAGCACCTTCCTAAATGTTCAGGTTTTGTACTATTGTTGAAGGCCACTTTATCATAATAAAGGAACGAATATGCTTTATGTGTCAATGACTAGTGCTTTTTCAACATATGTTCATTTTTCTTTTTCGTTTTTCCTTAGTTTCCTTTGTTTTTCATGCTAGACAAACACAAATAGTACACTTTTAAACCTGTCAGTCCAAAGCTGAACATGAATATCTGCCATGCATGTGACAGCTTTAATGCTAGAAAGGTTGACGTGTATAGCATGCACGTAGACGCTGCGACATCTTAGTGGCAAGTTCGGCTACTTGCCCCAAGGTCGTGATGTTTAATGCCAGTGATGGCAGTCGCACTTTGGTGCAGGTGAAATGCAAATGCTTCTGTTTCCTGCAAGATATCAACGCAAAGTACAAAGCCCGGGCAGTCAAATTAGTCTGGAGCTCTCCACTACCGTATTTTTCATAGCTACATATGTCACTTTAGGACGTGAAACCCTACATGCCACAGGTAGGCTGCATTGTTCTTTAGATTTTGTAACCTCTCGTCTATGTTTTGCAACATTTGGCTAATTTTAGTTCTCAAACAGTTGTTAAAGATGAAACCGAAGCAGTTCTTGGCATGGTTTCCTGCTTGGATTAATTTTCTAATTGCAGTTCCTTGAAACTTGCATCAATGCTGGACAGTTCAAATAGCAGGCAGTTGAATTACAGAAATGATGTGGATCGTGCATTTCAGTTCTGACAAATGGAAAGTAACGGTCCCCTCCTTGCATGCATAGGTGCCCTTAGACAACATACTCGGGTGTGTGATTGTGACGCATATCAAGGGTCAACAGAAGGCCATGTGGAGCCAGTGTGATATTCTTCATGAAGGCTAAAGTAAAATTGTACAACAGCTGCTGTACCATGCAGAAAAAAATTGATCATTTAGTGTATCATTAACTGACATAGCATCTTACTTGGAGTATGATGTGATATATATCTAGTTTAGCATCCCAAAATAACTACGGCTATGAGGAACACAATAGTTGAGGGCTCCGGTATAATTTCGACCACCTGGGGTTCTTTTACATGCACTGACACTGCACGGTGCATGACGGCCTATTGTTTCGCCTCTATTGAAATGCCCCTGCTGTGGCTGGAACCAAATCTGCACCTTTCGGTTCAGCAGCCAAGCACTCTAACTACTGAGCCAACACAACGGGGCCAAGTATCAAAATGCATGCTATTACATTTCCTTCTAGCCGGTGGTTTTCTTCACAGAACTAATGTTTACAAGGAAAAGTAAATAGCAAGAAAACACTAGTTTTATTGCACATTATATTCACATTTCAGCAAACATTCTCTAGGAAAAAAATTTCTCATAATGTTTGCATGGAAACCATGAACATCTTACAAAAACAAAACAATGCACTTACTCCACTCCAATTATTAATGGGCAAGGTTGCATCTATGCTACTACACTGCACTTATCACAAAACCACAAGCCCCATCTGCTTTGGCCAATCACTTGATAAAACTAATGGAGACAGATGTCGCACACCACAGACTGGTCGTCTCACAACATATCTCTGCATATGTTGCATTTCAATTTCATGCCTTTCCACTTAGCTTCAACTGTTGCCAGCATTACTAGTCACCCATCTTTTCTGAAATTCCTTTTTACGCTGTTGGGATCAGCATCCTTGTTAACGATGGTCTCTGGAATTTTCGATGCTATCATTTTCACATCTTCCTCATCTGGAAGAACGGAGGAAATGACAAGCTTTGAGCAGAAAAAAAATTAGGGAGACTCCTAATCTCCACCTGTAAGGGGATGGTGCGCCAGTGTTAATGGTTCTTGTCTGCAGATCCCACTGTGGATTCCCGTTAATTTACATGCCCTTTGCTACAAACATAATTACTAATTCCTTAATTCATGTCTCTGTTATCTCAGATATACTCATTAGCATACGGTCGTAGGCTGCCTGGTTAGGTGATAAACAACCTGGCATAGACCTCTGTAAGCCTCAACCTTTCTTAATTGGAGCTGAAACCTCCCAGAACATATTTCAAATATAACTGTAAACTTGACTTAACAGCTCCTGCCATGTCGTGTGGCCTCATGACATTTGGCTCGTGGCACTTTTGGCTTGTACACAGGGGTCATCTGTTAAATGCTGGTTAACATGCATGAAAAATACATTTTCACACAAACTGGTGGCAAATGGTCAAGTGGTGCACTGCAGATTCTGAAATGTATACCTATATGCATGCAAGAATTGCATCATCACATAACATGATCAAGAGTTCTATCAGTACCTGTAGTTACATAGCATTTCAATGCCCATTAAAGGACCACCTCAGACAATGGTTGTTGTTACCACAAGACCTGTTCTAACAGCGTACTGACACCATTCCACTGAGCGATGGACATGTATATGCATACCCTAGATAGCTCATGATTGTGGATCTCATTTATTTCTATGACTTCCAAGGAGTTCCTGTGGTCAGAAACCCTACACTTTATGAAATCGGGACAGTTGTCTTGAAAGGTGATGAAAAAAAATAACCAGGTTACCTTGATGCAATGCTAAATTACAGAGGGTCAATATGCTGCATGAAGATACCAAAAAGCTTGTACAAAGAAAAGTGAGAGGGAAATGGCAGGATTTTTGAAACATTGAAATAAACTAGAAACTATACTTGTCAAACCTGTCATTAAGGAATGGAAATCATGCAGTAATCAAAAACGCAGCATGGAGGCCATTTTAGGTCATCTTCACGAAACACATACCCACACCTCACACACAGCTTCATACTTATGAAAGAGGACAAACCAATATGCAAGGAGTGTGGAGATGAACTAACAATAAACCATATCTTACACGTGCGCCAGAGTCGAGAAAATAAGAGGAAACATTTTGTACAATTTTGCAACAGATCCCTTTCCATCCCAGCATGATCCTAGGAGAGACGTGCAAATTTCCTGCATTTTTGTTTTCCTAAAATGTTCCTAAACAAGCTAAATCCTAAAGAACATTTTAGTCATTACACACAAAATAAATACATTAAACCTTGTTCTTGGTGCATGGCAGCATTAGTCGCTTATGCACCATAAAAATCAACACAATGCTGTAAGGTATACCTTGGTTAGCTATGTTATATGAGACAAGCTTTCAGTCTGATGTGGTCCTTATTCACGTGACAGCGCTGTCATGAGGGTCTATGTCCCAGCGATCGGAAAGTGACCTATTCCAATAATTTTACAAACTCAAGGCGATTCTACAGACTTCTAAAGACTGGAGTGCTCAAATGTATTATCAACGTCCGCCTGCTTTGACAGCCTGGAGTGAAACTGTTGAAGAGAATACATTTCTGAACATTTAATGCGTTTCTGAAAGTGTTGCTTTCACTTACGGGGCCCACAAAAAGCAGCTGAATGTCAAACGCCGCCTAGGTGGGCTTTCTAGCAAGACAGCGGTGTAGCGTGGAAAATCGCTCCGCCGGTCCATCGCTGGCGCCGCTGACTTGAAAGGCGAACTGTTCAAACTTATAGCTAGTGACCACACCTGAAACACTGAATTGTGCATGATCAAGGCAGAATTTCTCTAACACTGAGCACTGGTAGCTATCGATTTCGCACCCAATATTGTGAAAATCCGTCCTCTCTTCGATTATTGATACATCCACGGTTGAACATTTATGCGCATCGTGGTAGGCCAGCCGTGGGAACATAGTCTGCAAGTTCAATATATCTGATATTTACTCTAAAACCGTAAATGCGTGGTTGTAGCAACGATCACTTGCATGGCACACACTGCAAAATTCCAAGAGTCAGCTTCTGCAACGAAATGTGCAGCGCACATTTTCTACCGCGTACCTAAGTCCGGCGATGCATATGCATATCGACCCCGATCGTTTCAAAGCTGCGCGGCCGTTCAGTCGGGTCACGCTAACCTCGAGCATGCGGGGGTTTAAACTACATGTACGCAAAATTCAACGACAAGAAAAAGATGCAGGCTAAGCACTTTAGTCTAGTCTTTCCCTAAATACCAAAGAACATTGCCGTTCACGGGGAATTCGGATCATTCGCGCTTCCGGCTTTCCGGTTGTGCACTCTTGCTCTTGCGGTGCGGTGCAGTAGGCCTTCGCCTCGACGAGTCGATGTGCAGCTCGCCGCAGTAGCAGCGCAGGCCTCTAGTAGATTCGGCATGTCTTCTGCCACGGCTCTGAGGTAGAATTTAAACGAAGAATTTAGCTAGAAACATCCTGTTTCCTCGGTCTGGATGTGAGGAACGAGCATAATGCCATTTCACATACATACTTTAGACTGCCGAATGTTCTGCACGGCGAGGTGTGTGTGTGTTGTGCCGACGCTAGATCTTCGGAGGTCGATGCAGGACCTAAGACAGCGTAAATGCTAGGAATAGCTCGCTCGCATTACGGGCAGATCGAGGTGATAGTTTAGTGCGAAGCGAAAGCTGCTCGTGAATGTGCGTGAGCTTACGCAGCATCGCCTGCATCTATATGCGTGACAGCGATGCTTGCCGTACACAACCCTAAGTGAAGACCGTGATTTATGTTAGAACGGATGCACTCTTCGTAGCACCTCATCGAGAGTCGCGGCTAGCTGATATCATAGAGGATAAGATTCATTCACGCGTAGCAAGCGGCGTTCGACGTGCATATAGCCATGAGCCTGTATATCGACGTCCGCCGTATCTTTACGAGAATCGAATGGATACGTCGGACGTACCTTTAGACACTTCGTAAAAAGTAAAGGGAACTTACTTCCTCTTTACTTGAGGACAAACGAAGGAAGGTCATTATTGGTATTGCCAAAGAGAGCCAGTTTAAAAATGAGCTTCCTTCTGTCAAAAGAAAGGAAAGTCTCAACAAGGTGAGTTCAAAGGAAACTTCCGTTAGTCAAAAGAAAGAAAAAGTCTATAGGAAGGCAGTTCAGCAAGCAAAAAGGAAAAACAAAGGAAGTAAAAAGGCAAATTCCATTTTCATAAGGGATGTAGTATTGAGGAGGTCACGACGTGCTGGTGTGGGTGGTTAAGAACACCACGCTCAAGCTAAGCTTGGTTCGTTTTGTTGGTATGTGCATGCGTCTAACAGTGAACTAGAGTTTACCGCTGTGTACTTTTTCCTAACATATATAAACTCGAAGAAGTCTTATACTTCGATGGCACCTGTAAAGAAGAGCCGCACAGATTTCCTATCTGCGGGTTTGCACAACCAAAGATTGGCGAAATAGCAAGAACCAGAGCTTTTGGATCATATCAGTTGCGAAACTCCGCCACAAAAAACGACGGGCTTTTGCACGCATTTTTTAGGGTGTCTGTTAAATGTCGCGCCATCTGTAAGTGCTCAATAGAAACTTTTTGCTATTGCCCCCATTGTCTTTTGGAAATCAAATTTTTCTCTCCTCTTTTCCATCTTAAATAACTATATGACTGCTACCCTAATAATTTTTGACCGCCACAAGTCTTCAACTAATTTTACTTTCCGTGATGCTTGGGCATTCATCAACAATCAGAAAGTTTGGAATTTAGACGCAGTTTCCTTTAATGACTGCGGGTGCCGTCACCATTCGTAAACACCCAAATTTTCACCAATAAATACAGCTGTTTTTTAATACATGGGCCTTGTGGAAAGTTTCGCAACCTGTAGTATTGAAGAGCTCTGGCAAGAACAACACACATATGAAACCATCACAACTCTAACTCTTTTGCTGCGGTAGATACTGCCATCACAACAGCTATAGCCTACAACAGAGCCATTATCCTTGTGAGCGACTGCAATACGTGCCATATACAACAAAATAAGATCAAGAATCTAGTATTACTAGGAACATGCTCCTCAACCTCGACACCCGTGAACAACTAAGAAAAATCGACCTGCGCACGTAGGTAACACTGGAATCGAGGCAGCGAACACATACGGCTGTGCAGATGGAAACCGAGCTTTGGACATCGCCTTAAACCTGGAGCCCATGGCGGAATCCTTCATCTCATACCATGAAGACGCCACGCGGTACAGTCTCAGGAGAAGATAATGCTATCCTCCGCATAGCTCACTATCCAGATAGCAACAAATGGGGTGGACAAAACATCAAACCGATATCAAACCTCTCGCTTCTGTGGGGAAACAGCATCAACTTATAATATAATTCGGGATTGTTGGGCCCAACTATCTCGAAGAGAACTCAAACCTGATCCTTCACATGACACGTGGTTAGCGCCGACCCGGACATTCAAATTCATGCAGCGCCGTGGACCCATGTCGGCCATCATCCTCATGTTCTCGGAGGCACGAATTACCACCCTTTTTTTAGGCCCGTCTTCTCCATGCCCACATTTTCATTGCACAGTATGGCTGTACTTCACATGAGAAAACATGAAAAGAAGGTGAAGTGGCAAATGGTGGAAAAGAGCGTCTGAAAAAAAAAAAACATGTGCAGCACTACTTGACCCCAAAAGTTACTTGAAAGTTTGCCAAAGCATTGCACGAAATATATATGCCGCACCCTTTTTTTTTAAGACCGTAGTGCTCGGCTAAGCGCGTAATCCAAAAGATGCTTTTGAAGCTTAGGATGCCGAGAAAAGGCGGGGATGAGTGTGTTCGTGACGCATTTATACTGTTAACACGAATGAGACTGCTTATTTTGAATCTGGTGTCAAGTAGTACTGCACTTGTTTTGCGTTTTTTAAGAATTGCTTTTTCCGTATGCTATCTCAGATCCGGTATGCAAGAAAAAGATACTCTTAGACTAATACAGGCCTTTATCATCTGCAGGATAGTGTGCGTAGCCCCGTACATTCGTATAAGGAAAACCGAACTAAAGCACCTGGACGTTATCATTACAACTGTATATAAGAAGGCGCTCCGGTTACCAATGAAAGCATCTACGCAGCATCCGCTACAACTGGTGGTGCACAATACTGCTGATGAACTGATTAGCGCCCATCTTATGAGCCAGGTAATGCGACTGGCCACAACCAAGACTGGCCGCAGGGTCTTAGAAAATTTAAACATTTGCTTTCCACGACAAGTGGCTGGGAGACAAGATATACCTCAAGTGTGCAAGAGCAAATTCCTTACGCTTTCGCTCCCCAAAACCATGCACCCGGAGCATTATCATGCTAGACGAGTGGCGAGAAGCAAGAAGGTGAATATTATTCAAGACTAGAAGGAGCCTTCTTCTTGGACGCTGCGGGTCCTGTAGCGGGGATATCAACAATATCAGGGGTGCAACAAATGCAGGTAGGGGACGGGCTTTCAGTTCGTAACGGGGATACGCAGGCTATGGAGGAAGTGGCGATAGCCCTAGCCGCAACGCACTCCGCATCGAAATACATAGTTACAGATTCCCAGGCAGCTTATAGAGACTATATGCGTGGCATAATCACGCCACTAGCCTGCAAAATTCTGAGTCAATGTAGGAATTCATCTGCACAGAATTAGCTAATATGAGTACCAGGTCACCAGGGAGTTGAAGGAAACGAGCGCGCACATGGATCGGCCCGAGCTTTTCTTCCCCGAAATCCTTCTACGTCCTCCCTTGCTGATTTAGACTCCCCCTGTCCGTTAACAGCATATTCAGAGATATTACAGCATTTGCGCCTTGAAAGGCAGACATTCCCGAAGCCCGCTAAGGGTCTTAGTAAATCAGAAGAGTGTCACCTTGTGGGATTCGGGCTTGCTGCGGCTGCCCTTTGCGCGGCCGCCGCCCGCTTCCCAGTTCTTCTCCCCGTTCCCTTTCTCCCGCCTGAGGCGGCGGAGAGGGGCTCGAGCGACTTGTCACTGTCGTTCGGGCCACAGCTCCGCCCTGGCGTCCCAGTGACTGTCCTCATTGGCGCCTTTTGGCGGGAACACGGCACCGCTTCGACAGCCGCGCTCGCGCGACTGTCCGAGCGGAGCCCAGAGAGAGACTCCTCCGAGACATCGCAAGGTGCGTACGCTACTGTTCTTGTCTGCCGGCCTTTGTCCGCGCAGACCAGTGTGTACTCGAGTTCGTCTGCTCCGGGTCTTACCTGAGAGCGAAGCTCGAGCCTGTCGATCGTGATCCAACGATCCGCGACAGGCGTACCTTGCGGTGGTTGCCCACACTCTCTCAAAGGAACCCTTTGGTCACTGCGAGAGAGATCACAGCACGCCCTTGCGTGCTTGCGGCGCGCACTCCGTGTCACTTGTGCGCGCAGGGGAGCCTTGCTCCTCGCGCGCTCCCTTGACACGGTAACTGCGTATATGTGTGTATGTGCGTTTGTAAATATGTGTGTGTGTGCATGTGTGTGTGTGTGTGTGTGCCGCTGGAGGATGGCGTTTCAATAAACGTCTCCTTTGTGAACTTGGAGGTTGGTGTCCTTGCAGCGAAGTGCTCTCCTCCCGGTGGAGGTTGAGTGCACGCTGCAGTGTTTCAGGGCGCGCGCGGTGACTGCTGATCGGGGCTTCGGCTCGCGCGACGCTCGAACCCGCGGTGGTTGGTGGCTTATGTCCACGTAGAAACCACAACTGGCGCCCAACGTGAATTGTCCCTGGCTCCATGAGTCGTTGGACAGCACATCGGCCGAGCCGGTCGCCTTGACGATCAAGCTCATGCGCCATGCCTGCCGCCCCCTGCGCGGCACTCGGCAAAGGCACTGAAACACGCTACATGGTTCTTCGGACCACCCTGCGGTGCGACCGTTGACCATATGCCTCCTCTGTTTCAGCTTTACGCCGTTGCGGAAGCAATGTGCGCGACGCCGCCGCTGCCGGCATCTCCGCACAACAGCACCCGTACCCCGCTTGCAGTCATTTCTGTTCGGGGAACGGCGAGGCGTCGGCCGGGCTCCCTCTGGAAACCGCGCCGACAGGGCGCTCAGTTGGCTGATGCGGCTCCTTGAACTGGCGAGCCGGCTGGCGCGCCATTCTCTCTTGGTACAGCATTTCGACTTTTCGGTGCAGTATCTACAGGGGAGAACGAACGTGGTAGCTGACGCGCTATCCCGTGCCCCACTCGCCCGCGGCGGCGTCTTTACGGACGGCGGGCGAAGGGGGCGAAACAGCGGACGAGCCGCAGAGCGGCACGGAGGGGACGCCTGCAGACGGGTTCCCCATTCCGCTATCCGGGTAAGCAGCACTTCGCAAAGCAGGCGAGGGTGAAAGCTCTTTGTGAGCACATTTGAGACGCCGATGCCAGCGGTAGTTTTGCTGCGAACCTGCGGGGGGACGAACCCAGGCTCTCCTTTGGGATGACTGGGATCGTTTTCAGCCATGAAGAGCTACGACGGGCCAGCAAAATGATCCGTTTTGTCGCGATGTCAGCGACGGTCTCTGGGAGACGAAGCGCCGTTACGCTGCTTGTATTGCAGCGGGCGCAGCGCCGTTACGCTGCTTGTATTGAGCGGGCTCAGGGGGGCACGAGCCAGCGTGTGTCGCGGCGTGCCCCGGGGATTCATAATTGCTGGGCCATGACGGGCTCGCGCTGAAATACATAGCCACGGATGATGAGTCCTTGAACCATTTGAAGTGGCTATTCCCCAATGTCTGAGCGGCGCTCTGTTGCGTTCTCTCACGACAAACAATTGGCTGGTCATCTGAGTGGCTCCAAGGTTTTAAGAAACTGAGTCAATCGGTGACTGCAGCCGGCATGAAGCGCGACATTTTCCGCTGTTGCCGTTCCTGCCATGTCTGTCAAATGGAGAAGTCAAGTTGTGGCAAGCCACCGGGCATGACGAAACCAACTGACAGTGTGCGTCCGTGGCAGATGGCCACCTGCGATTTCATGGGGCATTTCCCCAGTAACAAGCAGGGGCTCATTGCTGGAGAATCCCCCTATGGGGAAAGCCAGCCGTGCCTACATTGCAGACCTGAAGGCCTATGCGTAATGGTCTGACGAGCTTGCGCTGGTGCCCATTGTCACCACAGGCAAGCGCCAAGGCACACCCGATGCGGTGGAACGCAGCCGTGCCCCGCACCGGTACAAGGTGAGACGACGTTCACCTGTGTGATTGATGCCGGACGGCGGGCCTTTTCCGCAACCGAAAGCATACCGCTTCACCGAGCGAGCTTGCTCGTTCAACCCTACCCGGAAGCAAGGTTGGTCTCCCCCTTTTCTGGCTCGCTCAGTTCCAGCCTGTGTGCTTTATTATTATTTTTTTTTTCGTGTGCCTCTGTTCCCATTTTTCGCTTTCTTCTGTTTCCATTCTTGCTTCTTATCTTGTAAATATTGTACAGGGAGTGCCTTCTTTTGTACAGCGCGCCTTCTCTCCTCTTTCTTCTTGAAATTGCGAGGGTTGCTCATTAGGCAGCCCCGACGCTCGGCTTTTCCGGTGTGTGTGGGGATGAAGTTGGGGCCGTTTGGGGACGGGGAACATGGACGATGCCCCTTTCGCCCAAGGCCGCCGCGATTGCGAAGGTGCTCGGGACAGGTTCGCCGCTGAAGGTCGGCATCACCCTTTGTTTGGTGTGTGAGTGGCTTGTGCGTGTGCGTGCCTGGGCGTGGAGGCGACGACGTCGCGCCATGTGTGTTTGCCGGCGTGTGCGGAGCGCGATGGAAAGGAAGCCCCGCGCGGTCTTCCCATGTGCGTCTTGGATCGCCACGGAGTCACGGACTTTCCCCACCCGGGGCCCCTGCGGCGTGTTCGCTGTCCCTGCACCTAACCTGTACCACCACCGACCGAGATCGTTTGCAGCCAAGGATGAACGTTGGCCACCCAGAAGTCAACGAGCGGTGAGTCACCGCAGGCTCCCTGAGCTGCACCTACGAACTTTGGAACTTCTGTACAAAGTTGTGTTTGTACATAGTTGTTCTGTACATAGTTGTGTTCTGTACATGATTCTGTTCGGTACATAGTCGTTGTTACTTAGCCTCCGGAACTTTGTACATTATTCTTCATGTCATCTTGTTCATTTTTTTTTGTGCGCCTTGCTAATGTTTGTCTTTCTTGAGTGTCTGTCTTTTCGAGATCTTTCTTGCTGGAACTGAAGTGTAGTTGACTTGTTGCGTGAGGATAGCATTCTTTTCCTCATGCTGGGGACCTGCCGCGTGCTTTCACTGATGGGTAGGAGGGCAATTAAGGAGAGGAGGATGTGGGATTCGGGCTTGCTGCGGCTGCCCTTTGCGCGGCCGCCGCCCGCTTCCCAGTTGTTCTCCCCGTTCCCTTTCTCCCGCCTGAGGCGGCGGAGAGGGGCTCGAGCGACTTGTCACTGTCGTTCGGGCCACAGCTCCGCCCTGGCGTCCCAGTGACTGTCCTCATTGGCGCCTTTTGGCGGGAACACGGCACCGCTTCGACAGCCGCGCTCGCGCGACTGTCCGAGCGGAGCCCAGAGAGAGACTCCTCCGAGACATCGCAAGGTGCGTACGCTACTGTTCTTGTCTGCCGGCCTTTGTCCGCGCAGACCAGTGTGTACTCGAGTTCGTCTGCTCCGGGTCTTACCTGAGAGCGAAGCTCGAGCCTGTCGATCGTGATCCAACGATCCGCGACAGGCGTACCTTGCGGTGGTTGCCCACACTCTCTCAAAGGAACCCTTTGGTCACTGCGAGAGAGATCACAGCACGCCCTTGCGTGCTTGCGGCGCGCACTCCGTGTCACTTGTGCGCGCAGGGGAGCCTTGCTCCTCGCGCGCTCCCTTGACACGGTAACTGCGTATATGTGTGTATGTGCGTTTGTAAATATGCGTATGTGCGTTTGTAAATATGTGTGTGTGTGTGTGCATGTGTGTGTGTGTGTGTGTGTGCCGCTGGAGGATGGCGTTTCAATAAACGTCTCCTTTGTGAACTTGGAGGTTGGTGTCCTTGCAGCGAAGTGCTCTCCTCCCGGTGGAGGTTGAGTGCGCGCTGCAGTGTTTCAGTGCGCGCGCGGTGACGGCTGATCGGGGCTTCGGCTCGCGCGACGCTCGAACCCGCGGTGGTTGGTGGCTTATGTCCACGTAGAAACCACAACCTTCGAAGGTTATAAACTATGTCATTTAATATTCCAGCAACACTTCACGCCATTGAGCCCCAATTCTTATCGGCGCAATGCGAATTTTGTGGCCAGAAGGCAAACTTATACCGTATGGTATGAGCTTGTCAGCAAAATACCACTATTGACATAATAAATCAGCCAACGTAGGAAGGCTGGGAGGCGGCCCTGTCCAGCTAGGACCTCGAGGAACAACGAGCTCTCGTCGAGAGAGCACGGGGAGCGGCTTTTACCAACGGTGTCCCGGACTAGGGACCTGACCAGCCTTCCCTTAATCTAAGCCAATGTCAATAAATGTTTTCATCATCATCATCATCATCATCATCATCATCATCATCATCATCCGAATTATCTATGACTTCATCTTTTTTAGTTTTCATGTTTTATGTTGCATGTTTTGTCCCCACTCTGTTAGCCGTTCCAATAACAACCGAGGTGTAAGTAAGCTCTCGTGTGTGTCCCTTCATTCGTCCTTGTTTTTTTTTTTCGCTACGTTTACAGAAATTCTCGAGGGCTGTTTGAACCACTCAAGTGCGACGAGGAGAACGCACTTATAGCGCGGTGGATCATAGCCCTCCACTGCGGCCCTTCTATCTCCCTCTCTTCTTTGACTCCCATCTTCTTCCCTTCCTTTATTTATTTTTATTTTGAGCATACTGAAGGCTGAGCGCCCAAGCAGGAGTGGCATACATTTACATAAAATTCAAAAAAGCATGAAAGCACAAGGTACAAAACACACACACACATCGAGTGGACCAGTTGAAGCGGTTATTACTGCACATAAAATATAAGCCCATAAAATATAAGCACAACAACTGTAAGAAAAAAAAGAACACTGACACAATCAAAACCGACACCCAAGAACTGACAGGAGAGAATATTTCTTAAGTCATTACACACTTAATTCAAGCATATCTAAAGACTGAAGGGAAGAAGCAGGCAAACTATTCCAATCTGCAATTGTATTAGGGAAAAAGGAGAATTTGTATAAGTTAGTCCTTGCAAAGTTAGGTGCTAAAGAGAGGGCATGAGAATGGCGTGTCTGCCTAGTGGTAAGAGGGCAAACGTAAGGGCTAGGATCAAGTGCAAGTTTGTTATTAAGTAAAAGACACGAAAATTTAAGACGGAGGAATTTTCTTCTTGCTTGGAGAGTGACAATACCATTTTCTGCCATTAATTCAGATATCTAATCGGTGCGACCGTGTTTGGATTAAATAAAACGCACTGCCCGTCTCTGAATTTTTTCAAGAGCATTTATATTACACATCGTAGGGGGGTCCCACACTGTGCAAGCATATTCAAGCCTAGGCCTTTTAAGTGTTGTGTATGCGAGAAGTTTAACATCAGCGGGAGCATCCTTAAGCTTGCGTCTGAGCAGGCAAAGTTTGCGAAAGGCTGAAGAGGAGATGTTAAGAATATGTGTGTTCCAGCTGAGGCGGTTATTTAGTGTAACGCCGAGATATTTATATTCCTTCATTTCGTTTAAACTGCGGTCCTGGACAGAGTAAGTGTACTGAAGCAAGTATTTTTTCCTGGTTATGCGAAGCGAGACAGATTTTTCTGAGTTTAGCAGCATGCCCCAATCCTGGCACCATTCTAGTATATTAATTAGCTCGACATTAAGTGCGTGCTGGTCTTTGGGTACCACATTTTTATTAAAGGTAACGCAGTCATCGGCGAAGAGACGGATTTTCACGGGATCGTTGATCACATTAACTATATCGTTGCAAAATATCAGGAAGAGGAGTGGCCCGAGAACACTACCTTGCGGAGCACCGGAAGAGACTGGTAGACAGTCAAAGTCTGAGCCATTTATATGTACGTACTGAGAATGGTTGGTTAAGTAGGCGGAAATCCAGGCAATGAGAAACTGGGAAGGTCAAGCTCCTTTGATTTGAAAATAAGTTTGTCATGCGGAACACAATCAAATATTTGCTGAAGTTCAAAAATATAGTGTCTATTTGTCATGGTCCATAGGGTCACGAAGAGTCGGACACGACTGAACGCCTGAACTGAACTGAACTGAACTGTCGAGGACAGAAGCGAAAAAATGAACTGTTCTTAACTGTGATGTGGTTGAATACCCCTTTCTGAAGCCATGCTGGAATGGAGATAGAATATTGTGGTTATTTAGAAAGTCAGAGATGGGGGGGGGGGGGGGGGGGGTGAATACTAACTATGTGTTAAAGCATTTTACATGTTGATGATACTAAGGAAATAGGGCGGTAATCAGATACTGAGAGTGCGTTGCCTTTTTTAAACACAGGCATTACGCGCGCTATATTCCAGTCACCTGGAAGAGAGGACGATCTGATTGAATGCTGAAAGGTTAATACAATGTACGTTGCTAATTGCTCTCCGGAGAAATGCATTTGGAAAAACATCTGGTCCTGGGGATGATTTTACTTTCAACCTTAACATCATATTAACAATGCCCTCATATAAAATAATGTTAGTGTCAAGAGTATCACCAGGTGTGTTTACAAATGGTTCAGAGATAGAAAAGACACTGCTGAAGTGGGGGTTGAAATGTGATGCAGTAGCCTCAGGATCTGTTATTAAGGTACCTTCATGTGAAAGGTGCTCAATAGGTTTCTTAAGCTCACTAACAAAGTTCTAAAATTTATCAGGATCTGATTTGATAAAATTAGGCAAGGTAGTGTTAAAATATAAATGTTTGGCTGACTGAATGGCATTTGAAATGACGCGACGAATTTGGATAAAGTCATGTGAAGCTGTACGGTCTTTTCTTCTCCGCTTCGCTTTCCTTTTTAAATATATTATGTCCCTAGTCATCCATGGATTACGTTTAGCAGCCTTTTTTACTTTGTTCGAAACGAAGCTGTCAAAACAAAAGAAGCATATATTTTTAAACTTGTTCCATAACGCATTAATGTCATTACCCAAGAAGTTTTCGAGGTGAGAATCTAGGTAATCTGTTATGCTTACGTCATCGGCATAAGCGTAGTCTTTCACAGTGTTTAGCATAGAAGCGTGATTGGGTCGAGTACCAAGTAAGGAAAAAGTGACTGAAACAATCTGGTGATCAGAAATCCCCGGATCAACTGAAACATTGTAGTTATTTATAAGACGGGGAATAAGAACAAGATCAAGAACCGAGTGTGAAGAAGCAGTAACACGTGTTGGTTCTAGCACAACTTGGTACAGCGTGGCACAACGTTTCGCGGAGAATTGTTACAAATACTGTGCTTTTTCTTTCCTGTGAATCAATTTTAAGCGCCGCTGGCCTGGATCGGACACCCGGTGGGGTCATCCTTTATAACATGAATCGCCTGGTGACGTCATGACCAGTCATGACGGTACATCGCCCGCCCCTTGTCGAATACAACCAGCATTTCACTGAACGCTAAAAGTGCACTAGTATTCTACAATTTTACAGGAAAGGAAAGGCGTAGTATCTGTCACACGCGGAATCCCGCTCTCGTCTTCACGCTAGACAAGGGGAATCATGAGAACGAGTAAACTGGCGAACGACAGGACTGAAGAAACACACAGGCACAAACAAGGCCTAATGACACTGGCAAGGCCTATGGCACTGGCACAAACAAGATTATGATGAGCGTTCCACGATCCGGAGCGTGGTGCAGTTGTTTAAAGCGCTAGACTGGAGGTCCGACGGCTGGAAGTTCGATTCCCGGTGGAGACAGGATTTATTTATTTTTAACCATGTCCCTCGCTTTTTAACCATCTTCTAACGGTAGATTTAAAAAATGACGTCACCAGGTCCCGACGTCCCAATTTCGCAATATTCAGCAGAATCTCGCGAAGAGGTGTGACACTTATCGCGAACGTACGAGAATATGAGTCATTAAAGGCTTGCGTTTTAAAATGCAAGCGCACCAACTCGCCCAGTTTGGCATCATTGTACTGTCCATTCCTGAGTTCTGTGTCCTCGTGTTGTTTGCGCTGTATTTGTGCTTTGTAATCAATTACCTAGGCTAACTAGCCCGAATTACTTGGCACCCTTCATCCGTAGGCTACTGCAGCTATGTATACCTTCGGACGCCATGTCCCTGTATCGGGTTGCGAATTTTGTGAGGCCTGCTATGCAAAAAGGTAATGAAAAGTGCTATTTTGAATCTTTACAGACACGCGCCCCGAGTCACTTTATTGAACAGCTGGCACTATCCTACTCGAAGCTCAAGAACTCCTGTCTGAAGAGTGAGGCAAAATGTACACGGCTACGTTCTATGGAGTTAACAGTAATTGCTCCTTGTTTTCTCATTTCTTAGTGTTAAGAACCTGCACTGATCAAAATAATACCATTTAATCAACGGAGGAAGGGCTCGTTAGTGTGAAACAATCGCTATCATCACGAGCGTGTTTTGCGTTGCATGTACTTCTGAATCTTGGCGTGCCTGTTCGGGGACAGGGCGCCTCAAAATAGCCTCTGCGGGTGCATTGCTTTTCTGAGTGTTCGGCGTTACTTTTTCACTTTGCGCGCCCTGTTGTGCAAAAACCAATAAAGGCGGCGTTTTTGGATGTTTAAAAACTCGACTTCCTTATTTAAGGTCGAAAACCAGAAAATGGCCGGTGAGAGTAATTTCTCACTTTCGATCTTTTGCTCTGTGACTCAGCTGGATAGACTACCTGTAAGACGCAAGTGCAAAGAAGCTTGTACAGAAAAAGTATTTTGGACATGACGGCTTTCGAAACGGACATTCCAATAAAGAATAATGAACAGCCTAATCGCATGGAGCAGAACACTTTCAAAATAGCGCGGTCGGCCATGTAGTGAGCACCGAGAAATTGTTGCAATGAAGGCTAAACCCGGTTTGCTACTGCGAGCTACCATGAAGTACGACGGCTACAACCGCTGGCAGGAGCATGTAAACACACAGAACTCACAGCGCTGCCGCCTTGAAGGACGCACAGCGAAGTGTCGCATTCGCTTCCAAAAGTGCCACATCGTTTTGTCCGTGCCGGCTCAGTGCAAATGCTTTTACGTTTTTTACAAATGGTAAACCCTGAGTGATTTATTTATTTATTTAGGAAATCAAGCAATAATCTGTTAGCAATCTTCTGTGCCCCATATCTTGCTAAGGACACTATCGCACTTTCTGCTGGTAGCATGCATTACGTATTCTGTGTGGAGGCGCTCTTTCCCCGAATGGGCACATTTCAAAAGACAAGAAAAAAATAAAAATTTTCTTTCACCCTCTTCAGGAGACTTCATTTGAAGCGTGGAGAGGCGACAATGATTCTCTGAAATTTTTTGTATTGCAAATGTTTTTAGCTCCTCAAGGGGATATCCAGGTGAGTATAAGGGAGACACACCTTTCTGCCGTTATGTCATCCGATGACAACATTGAATGAAAAAAAAAACAGCGAAAAAAACACCATCACAATGAGAAGTGTACATAGGAAACACAACTGTTGCGTTTCCAGCGTCGTCCTCTGCACTTCCTCTTCTTGTGGTTGTTCCAATTACAATGCATGCAACAAATCGCTCAGCAAGCTACGCTTCTTCCCACGAGAACATTCTTCAAGCTAATGCTGCTAGGTCTGGATCGGGGTAGTAATTGTTATATTAAAGCTTGGATATGATTTTTTTATAAATTTACACTCGTATCTTGATCTTGGTGGATATGACAAATAACACAAAACTAAGTTTCCTGATAGATATATATTAACGCAGTTAGACCACGTAGACATGCGAAACTGTGTGTCTTTTAGCCTTGTAGTTTCATTCTCTTGCTTTATGTTTAATGTTGGTGAAGGCGGTGACATGCAACGCAAAGCGCGGATGATTGGCTATACCTGTAGTGGTGCTATAGCTGTAGCTATAACTGTACTGATGCGGCAACAGCTATAATTTTCTTTAGCTGCAAGGTTTCGCTCCCGCTTCCCAAGAGGACGACCGTGGTTCGGATTGGCTCCGTTGTATAACAGTTTTCTTTTACTGTGAGTTGCTAGGCTGACATGGTCATTTCAAAGACGAGCAAAATACAAATCAGGCTACAGGTACACCTCATCAAAGCGCGGAACTTGCGCATTAAAAACGTGATGAACCAATGCGAAAGTTAATAATTTTACCACATAATTAGGTTAGCCAGTGTTACGTTTATTTTAAACACTCCTCCTCACAACAGAAAAGCAGTAAATTCACAATAATCACGTGATGTGTGCAATATTACACAAATTCGTCCTGCACTGAAGCGGTTCACTCCTTAACAGTGCATAAAGCCTGGCTTTATCGGAGGAGGTCTCTAGTGATTCAAACAATGGTGTGAAGCAAATAGAGAGGGAAATCGGCTGATGACCTGCTTTGCACATCGTTTTATACAAAGGGGGGCATTGTTTATTTTTCTGCGTCTCAAGTTTTAGAAAAGGTTCTAATGCTTCTTATTAAGGCTCACTGCGTAACTTGAAATTATAGAGGAGATATGTTCTAAATACCACTGACAAGAATACTTCATATGCAGTCTTAATACTTTTAACTGCGGGAGTCTCGGACCTCTCTTGAATATTGGTGGAAGGATTGAGATCCCCCAGACATCCCGACTTTATCATTTACTCCTGAATAAAATCCGCATGATTCAGAGTTTTTGGAGCAACAGCTTTCTTAGCTGTTTCTGATGTCGCAAATTTTCTCTTTTGTAAACCCGTTTTCTGTGCTGTTTGGAAAGTGAACCAGTTTTATGTATTTAAACCTCAATTTCGCCCTGTTACAGCATAAAAAAACGAGCTACAGACTAGATGAAAGTGCTGTACAAATATGCACAACCACAAAAACGAACTTCAAAGCTACAGCATTATTTTGATATTATTCTGTAATTTTTTAACTATCCAGCTGCGACTTCTGCTTGCCACATTGGCGCGTGTTGAAATGTTTTCGGTATACTGCGATAACGCAGCATTGTGTCGAACATTTCGCAGTGCATACCGGAGGAGATGAGAAAGCCCGTTTTCTTCTCTGGTAGCTGCTGCTGAAAGAGAGCTTCCTGTTTCCCAAAAGGTGTGTGACAATCTGCGAGATGGACAGGCGAGAATGGGAGTCCTGGGAAAAACAAAAAAAAAAAAGAGGAGAAAAGGCTGTTTCAGTAAAAGAGGAGCCGCTACAATTGTTTATTCAAAATTGTTTATTAAAAATGAAATTCTCTTCAAAAATCAGTGGTCACATCTTCCATCGTGTCTTATTTATTTATCGAGAAATAAAGGTAGCCTGAGCATCTTATGACGTAGCTAAAACAAACATTTTACAGAATAGCAGTGCTCCCGGGCTCAAAAAGATGTAATGCAAATTAAGTGTGAAAGAAACGGCAAAATTGTAGGGCTAGAAGTAAAAGATAAATGCATAAGGGTACGTAATCCTTCCACAGTTGCTAGATGACATATGCATTACAACCACTAACACAATATACTTTTTTGAAATTAAACATACCGCCCACAAACCTATATATAGCTAAGTACTTCGAGCCTAAGAAAAATAGATCATTCAGTCATGATACAAGGTCGTTAGTTATTTAACAAGCTGAAAAGCGGGGCTCATTGGTGCCTTATCTCCTGTCTAACTAAGCCCGGCTATGCAAAGAAACTATTTATGATTGGTTATTTTTTATTTCTAATCCATGTTAGACTCACTTATTCCTGAAACTAGTTTAGAGAGGGGAAGCTCGGTTAAGCATGGTGTGACCATTGTTACATATGGTTTAACTTCTCATGGCTGTCTACGAACATCACGTAAACGTAGCTGAAGCACTAATCCCAGCACGTGACTCTTCTATGGCTGTCTGCGACTCTCAATAGCACCAGAGACTGGTCTAGATGAAACGAAGGTGTTGAGGGTATCTTTAAGGAGGAGATCCTAGGATGCGAACCAGATAGGCACCGGTGGCGGTGGCCTAGAAGGATGTGTTCTTTGTGTGAAAAAATATGTATTTCTGGAGTTACAGTGAAAGGGCGATCGCTTCGCTTTGCCTAGAGTCCGCATTACTTAAGTCTTGTGCTCACATGGCTGAGGCTAGTTTCAACAATCAGATCGAAAGACTTCGAATGGCTGGTTTCCCGTGTTCTGTTGTTTGCAGCGTAGCGGAGACCCTCCTACAAAAAATTAAAGGGAAGAAGAAGAAATCCCATGCTAAGCCGGGATCAAGGCGACCACAAGTGGTCCCCTATATTCACCGAGTGGCACATAACTTGAAGAAAGTCGCCGGCCGGTACGACGTACCTGTCGTTTTCTCCGCGCCCAAAAAGCTGAGCAGATTGTGCTCGAAAATCGGGCAGAAGAAGAAACCCCTGTGCGAAAAGAGGCACGGCAAGCATTACTGTTCCTGTGCCGTCGGAGTGGTCTACGAAATCCCACTGACGTGTGGAGGGGTCTATATAGGCCAGGCGGGTCGCTGTATTAACGACAGAGCACGGGAGCATGAGAAATCGTTAGAAAACGGAAGCGGGTTAAATTTTTCTACCCATTGCAAAGATTGCAACTGTGAGCCAATGCTTAACGGTATACGAATTCTGGGCAGGAGTCGCGATCAGGTGGCACGGGAAATTCTTGAAGCCTTCATGATCAAAAAGAAGGGTAGCATTTGTGTTAGCGACTCGTCTGTGTCCCTCCGTAGAAATGAAGTTTCATTCCTTGATAATTTTTTGTGACGGCATGCACTGTGCGACTTTAAGCCCGGAATTTTTAACGGCCTTGTGATGTCTAGTTAGGCGAATTGTTAATTTAGTCGCCCGTTTGATTCTGCTTTTGCTACCAGTGCTTTTTGTTCTGTTGTTTTAGGTTTGACCGCTGTTGTTTCTTTTGTTTTGACTCTGCTTTTGCTACGATCGTTTTTAGTTGCTTTTAGGTTCCTGACTGTTTTTGCTCCCCCTTTTTTGACTATGCCTTTGGTATACGATTGTGTTTGACTGCTTTTGCTTCATTTCTTTGACTCTCCTTGAGCTACAAATGTTGGTGTTGGTTTAGGTTTTTGACTGCTTTTGCTTCCTTTGTTTGACTCGGCCTTTGCTATGATCGTCTTTTGTTGTTGTTTACTGTTGTTGTTGTTGATGTTAATGTTTTTTTTTTTACTGCTTTTGCTTCATTTGTTTTGACTCTGCTTTTGCTACGATCGTCTTTTGTTGTTGGCTTAGGGTTCTGACTCCTTTTCCTTAACTGTTTTGACTCTGCTTTTGCTACGATTGTTTTACCGTTTTGTATTTTTTATGTGTTAGGGTTCGGGCTGGTCGCTTCTCATGTCTTACTCTGCTGTTTTCAGTCCACACTGCATTTGCTATGAGATATGGCCTGCCTTCCGTTTTTAAAAAAAGGAAAAAAATGTTTTTTTTTTTCCCGTTTTTGATAGTTTATCTACTGAGGTTAGAAATATCTTGTCTGATTTCCTGTTGGTGCTGCTCGGCGTTCACGTGTTGGGTTTGGAGCGGACTGTGGCGATGAGTGTGATGCTTGAGATGGACGTATAAATATGCCATCTTTCCGTTTAATAAATAGTTGGTAGTGTGCGCATGTGGTGTCCCCTTCTTGTCTGTGTCCGTTTCCGTGTTGCGCCGCCGTTCAATTCCATCTTACAGTGAAACCTCCGCGCCAGCTTCAGCTCATGCACCGCCACGCACCTATGCATAAGTCTTTTCTCTCGCAGCCTCTATACCGATGTATGCATATGCTGCGACCACGGTGTGCTCGCAACACAATGCCTTTGATCAACCTCTACCCCCTGCCACATGGCGCATTTCGGATAACCGCTCGATTTCCGGTGTCTGCAGTATCCCCGGACACACTGCATGCCACGGCGGGCGCTGCATGTCGATGGCTGTTGCTTCATCCCCGACGCAAATTATTCGGGCCATCAGTCGCGCGTTCAACAAGGGCCACCACCAGAGACTTCTGATTGTCCAGCCTTCTCGCCTCGCCGTTAGACTTCATTTC
The DNA here is from genome assembly GCF_055883805.1 of Amblyomma maculatum. Classification (NCBI taxonomy): domain Eukaryota; kingdom Metazoa; phylum Arthropoda; class Arachnida; order Ixodida; family Ixodidae; genus Amblyomma; species Amblyomma maculatum. The sequence goes on along the minus strand of NC_139346.1, from coordinate 15,545,912 downwards.
GTCACCGCTCCATTTCGCCTATGCGCCGGCGAATCTTTCCCGAGCTGGAAAGATAGTAGCCGCAGTTCGCTAGTGAACTAAAGGTACTCGATTTAAATTGATACTCATCGAACTTCTCTCAAAAACGTTATTGCCACTGTATTTTAAAATGTTCTAAGCTTGCGCTCGTCGACACTGGTGATCTGTATTTGTGATGAGCCAAAACCTCTGTTGCTCCCTTCGCAAATGGACATGCCTCTTTCTGCTTTTTGCTTCGTACCGTATCCGGGCCGAATCTACGGCCGGCAGATAACTGCAATGCTTGAGTAGTCACATCGCAAATGCATTTATGTCATTATATTTCTTGTCCTCCCCACTTGTTCTCATGACGCCATTCTCAGCTTGGATTTCCTTTCCCAGCATCATGCAGCGGTTGAGTGCGGTACTCCTTAAGTACAACTCTCTGCGCGCAGTGATGCGCCGCCTGAGGCCATTTCCTGCGAGCTATTGGATCATACCAGTCGGGAAACTCTGCATCAAAAATTGACCAGTTTTCGTATACATGTTTTGGTGTTATAAATTGTCGGCGCATCTATAAGCGGTCAACAGAAGCTTTTTGCTGTTCTCATCATTGCCTTTTGGAAATTACTTTTTTTCTTTCTCCTTTTCAATTTGTATTAACTCTACAGCGCTCATCTCTAAAAAGTTTTGCTTCTGCAAGTGTTGAATTAATTTTATTTTCCGGGCGGTTGTGCCTTTATCAACAATATGAAAGTTTGCAACTTAGACCCAGTCTCCTTTGATGGTCGCGGGCGAAGCTACTATTCGTATACGCCCAAATTTTTACCTGTGGAAAGTTTCGCAACTGGTGTTATAAACAGCTCTGCTATGAGTGTGTCCTCGTCCTGTGCGAAAATTACATGTCCCTCAAGGCACACCCAGTCCATCCTTCAGCGCTGTTTTCATTCTCCCATCAGCCTCTTCTGCCACCGACACGAGAGTTCCTTCCGACGTTGTCTTCCGCTGCTGCTGCTCACCATTGCCGCCTTTGAGCTGCAAAACGGCGCACTAACTGATGTTCAATCATTTCGGGGAATAAAACAAAGGCACTATAAGCCCGAACAGAAAGGGGACAAAGCGCGCGTTTTGATGAGATCAGTATTAACAAGTGGGAAAAGGCTATTTGCATCAAGGCTATTTGCATCAATTGAGCAAGTTGGTATACATTCATTGTGCCCCTTAACGTTGCTTGGAGGGAACTGGTCTGGCTACAATGCGCCCGTGGACGTTCTGTACGACCTGGATGCCAGGGGCGGAAAGCTGAGACCAAAAAGTCGCTGCTCCCAAATGCAGCGCCACCATTATTAAAGCAATAACCGCGGCGAACAGAGTTTTTTCTTGCTAAGTGAAAATGAGCAAGGTTTGCATCTGGAGTTTCAAAACTGCAGTAGATAACGTAGCTTTTTTTAATTACACGGTTTCTTTTCTAGTTCCCAAACACTTGTCAGACATTGTTGGGGCATAAAGAGTTGATGTAGGACGATTTTTAACCATGTTTCCGAGCCGACGCTTTTTGAGTTTCGGTTTGAAATTTCTGTTTTCGATTATCGCTTCAGAGTTAACTTGCAAGATGAAAGCATTTAAAATGAGAAGCTGCTCGCGATAAAGAGCCGCTTGCACTCTCAAGCATCGCAATGCTCTGTATGCAAGGCCACAACTCCAAAGAGACCCGGAATATCGCTTCACGAACATGTGAGCAAGCGCATGGCGTTGAACTTACACTTGCAAATTTCATTGCAGAGTTTTCCTTCCGCATCGAGACCTATGCGTGAGTGCGAGGTGTGTGAACGAAAACGTCTCTGAGACAAATGACACCGAGTGAATTGAACACTTTTATTCGCCAATTTGTTTACAGGGACAGCTGAACAAATGAATCAGTGCCACATGTTTATTACCAATTAGACTAGAACACGCTGCTCTACTGACAACATTCTCAGCCGTAATTTATGAGAGAACACAGGGCAAATAAAGTGAACATATCAACACACACGCGAGCATACTTGGATGTCTGCTGTACGAAGTACTGGCCAACTAGTATAAGCCAGCCATGACCGCTGCTGTGGAATTTGTCAACATTTTTTTCTATTGTTTAGCCTTATTTTGCCAAAGTAAAATCCCGACGTGTTTTAAGGCGATCGGGAACACGGGAGATGCGTGTGTGCTCGACGGAAAAGATGCACTCGAAACGCGTAGCAATCACAGGGCTAGCTGGCCATATAAGCTAACAACGCAGACGGAGCTTGATACCTATAGCGGCTGCTCCTTTCCTTTTCTTGTAGTAAAGGAAAATAAAGTGTAATTATTATTATTATATAAGGTTACAGCAGATAAGCGACATACCATACCACGAAAAATGCTCCAGACGCGGCAATTGTGCTGTTGTTTACAGCAGCTACCCTACGGCAGCTGACAGTCAACCGAACTTGGCAATATTTCGACAATCTACCTTTTCAGGTTCAAACCTTGTTCATCAGCCAGATTTAACAGGCAAAAATTGTCTGGTAACCATAAAATAGCTTGATTATGGAGGCAATACGCGTTCACCATTCCAACGGGCTGGCTGAATGGTCAGCGTTCTCTCTAGAGTCTGTTTATTAACTCTATGCTGGATGCTGTCGTCCCACTCTCTGCTTGACAAGTTGGCGTTTTGAGTGCAATTCGCGTGGTTTCCTATCCGATGAAGGGGGACCTCTTCTGTTGGCAGCGCTCTCGAGCCTCGCCGCTTTTTCACCAGTTCAGCTAGTAGTTCGAAACTTAATGCAACGGCCTGACACTGGTGCTCACCCACCGTTGTTACCGTAGAACAACACGACGCCTCCTTGAAAGCGATGTCGTTAGAAAATTCTCATGTTGTCCCAGGTCAAGAAATGAATGAATTTTTACATTTTTGTGCGGGCTATAGCCGCCTAGCCAAAAATAGGCACCGAAGTGTGTGCTTGCGTGTGTGTGTGTGTGTGTGTGTGTGTGTGCGTGTGCGTGTGCATGTGCGTGTGCGTGTGCGTGTGTGTGTGTGTGTGTGTGTGTGCGTGTGCGTGTGCGTGTGCGTGTGTGTGTGTGTGTGTGTGTGTGTGTGTGTGTGTGTGTGTGTGTGTGTGTGTGTGTGTGTGTGTGTGTGTGTGTGTGTGTGTGTGTGTGTGTGTGTGTGTGTGTGTGTGTGTGTGTGTGTGTGTGTGTGTGTGTGTGTGTGTGTGTGTGTGTGTGTGTGTGTGTGTGTGTGTGTGTGTGTGTGTGTGTGTAGACTGACAGGCGCAGATTCCGTTTTCTCCCTGGATTAGCACTCCCGGTAATGGTACGTCACCATTGCTGGGTCCGAATCTCAGCCGGAGCTAGCCGCCGTATTCAGAAACTTGGAATGCGAGCAGTTAGGGATAAGAGTAGAAAGAGAATACCTCAGTAATTTGCGATTTGCTGATAACATTGCCTTGCTAAGGGGATGAACTCCAGAGAACGTGACCTAGACAGAAAAAGTAGAAAGGTAGGCTTGAAAATCAAAATGCAGAAGAATAAGGTAATGTTCAACAGACACGGGAAGCAACAGCAGTTTACATTATGTAGCGAAGCACTGGACGTAGTAGGCTAAGTAGTATTAGAAGGCTAGGATATCTGCTTAGGACAGGTAGTAACCGCACATCCGGACCATGAAAGGGAAATAAGAAGGAGAAGAAGATTGGAATGGAGCGCATTTGGCAAGCACTCGCAGATTATGACTAGCAGCTTACCGGTATCGCTCAAGAGGAAAGTATACAACAGTTGCATCTTATATGTATTCATCGATGGGACGGAAACGTGGAGGCTAACAAAGAGGGTTCTACTTAAGTTGAGGCCAACGCAGATGGCTATGAAAAGTAAAATGGTAGGGGTAACATTAAGAGATAGGAAACGTGCAGAGTGGGTCAGAGAAATAACTCAAGTTACTGACACTCAAGTTTAAATCAAGAGGAAGAAATGGGCAACGGCAGGACATGTATTGAGAAGAGAGGATGACCGATGGTCGCTTAGGGTAGCGAACTGGATTCCAAGAGAAGGAAAGCGTAGCAGGAGGCGGTAAAGTTATGTGGGCGGATCAGGTTAAGAAGTTCGTAGGGGTCAAATGGATGCAGCTAGGACAGGACCGGGTTAATTGGGGGAATATGGGAGAGGCTTTTGTCCTTCAGTGGGTATATATAGTTAGGCTGACGATGATGATGATCATGATGATCGTTTAACGATGCGGTCATAGGTTGTGCCCGGGCTCAAATAGCGCTCTCTGAGCGGGCCAATCCCCTGCCGGACGCTGAGCCTTTCGATGCCTCTCTGCCAAAGTTCTTGTCGCCAACAGTGCTGAAGTTCCTGCGTGCCCGTTTCTCATTGCGTCATATCCTGTGACTCTGTTCGCGATTCAGGTGTCACCTTCACGCAGTCTGATATTTTTCTTCACCATACTGTCTGCCTCTGTCTTATGCCCTGCTCACCACATCCGCTCGCCTCACTTCATTATGGGTCTCGAACCCATTTTTAAGCCTTTACGCCGCAGCGAACGCATCGGTACTGTGTAGCTCTACAGTTCTGTTTCCAACATCGACGGCAGAGGAGTGTCACCTATGTTCGACATTAACGCGCTGAGCCCCCCTACCTACTCCTGCGTCCGCTACGTTGGCGCCTCTGATCTTGTTCTTCGCTCTATTATTGCATCACTTCCTTCCCCTCGGCAAAACCAGCTTCTTGCGCTCCTTGAAGAGTTCCCTGCCCCCTTCGATTGTCATTGACCTGTTTTGGGACGCACGGCAACTGTCAAACAGCATATTGGCACCGGTTCCCAAGCTCCTCTACGTCAGCGTCCATATCACGTTTTTTCCACGAGCGCCAACGTATTCAAGAACAGGTGGACACAATGTTTCAAACTGGGGATGTTCAGCCCTCCAATAGCCCATGGGCCTCACCAGTAGTACTCAGCGAAGAAGATGGCTCCGCAAGATTTTGCGTCGATTACCTCCGTATTAACAACACCACCAGAAAACACATCTACCCTCTGGCCCGCATTGATGACGCTCTGGGCTGGCTTGAAATTGCGGAGCTCATTTCGTCACTCGAATCACGCTCTGTGTATTGGCAGGTCTCGATGGCAGCTGAAGAACGGAACAAAGCCGCATTTGTAATCCCTGATGACCGTCATGCCTTTCGGCCTATGCAACAGTACGGCAACCTTTGAGAGAATGATGGACACAGTTTTGCGTGGCTTCAGGTGGAAAACGAGTCTTTGCTGTTTGAACGATATTGTAAACTTTTCGCCCGATTTGAAGCTCATCTGTGTCGCCTGAAGCATGTTTTGACATGCCTCACGAACACCGGTATTCAGCTGAACTTAAACAAATGACCTTTTGCTGCCCGCGAACTCGAAGTTTTATGGCACGTTCTTTTGAAAGATTGGGTGTGCCCCGATCTTGCCGAACTTCGTGCCGTGTCTGCGTTCCCCAAGTCATTCTAAACTAAGAAGCTGAAAAGTTTTCTAGGGCTTTGCTGATTTATTCGCAATTTCGCATCAATTGTTGCCACTTTTACTGAGCTGCTCGGCATTCATAAGACTTTCTTGGCTTGGTTACCTGCCTGCGACGAAGCCTAAAACACCCTGCGTCGTCTCCTCATGACCCCTCCGAATTTGCTCTATTTTGACCCACCAGTTCAGACGGAACTCCCCACGGATGCCAGTGTTACTTTTCTCGGAGCAGTGCTTGCCAAGCGCAAAGCTGGATTCGACATTATGTCGTTGCGTACGCTAGCCGCACACTCCAAAGCCGAGCAGAACTACTCCATAATAGAAAGAGTGCCTCGCCATCGTGTGGGCGGTCGGCAAGTATCGCCCTTGCGTGTGTGGCCAGTCTTTTGAGGTCGTTACTTACCATCATGCCATCTGTTGGATTTCTTCTATAAATGACCCTTCCATCCGTTTGGCACGATGGGCGCTGTGGCTCAACGAATATGACATTCACGTCATCTATCGGTGGGGTGGCAAGCATCAGGACGCCGATGTCTTGTCCCACTTTCCGCTTCCAGGAGAAATGGCCCACCTCAGCTACATCGAAACTCCTGCACTGACTCCCACCATCAGAAACATTCCTTCTGAGAAGCGCAAGGATCCTTTGATTATGACTCATCGACTCTGTCCGACCCCACAGCGTTTACACCATCGTGCGTCCTGCGGCCTCAAGCTTCACATTTTTACATCCGCGGCAACCTGCTTGGGCGTACGGTTACCATTCTGACGGACGAAAATGGCTCCTGATATGGAACGACACCTACGGGCCTATGTGCGGCCTTGAATTTGGCAAAATACTGGCGCACTGCAGAATGTAAAAAGCTGTTTAGGCGTATTAGTATTTTCTATATCACGACCCAATTTCCGCTTTCTTGCCGTTCCACTTACGAACCAAACAGTGACCTATCCCTAACAGGTTTCGAAATACTAAACTGCATATGTTAGAAATGAGCCTGTGTAGCTTTTCATGTGGAATACTTTAATCTAGAGGCACCTGAGGTTACCTGCCAAATTCACTTCATCCCGTTCTTATTATCCGACTTATTCTCTGTCGGGACAGGGATCTGCAGGCACTTGCTGCCTTGAGTATACTCGCTTTCTTACAATTTCAGAAGGCTTACTATCTATCGTAAACTGCATCATCACTTTAGTACGTAATAGTGGCACATGTAGTAGAGGAAGAAGAAAGAGAGCGCTGTCAGCAGAAGTAGAGAACGCTGAAGTGTAGGACCGTTTTTCTTGGTGCCACCGCTTCACTACGTTGAGAAGACAGTTGACGGAAAGGCTATTTCAACAGCTTGAATTCAGTGTATGTAGTCCGATATTGTTATTTGCCGCCACCTTCCTTGGACACTAGGTCTGTTTTTACCACCATGCAAAATTGCTTACTGGAATCAAATCGTTTGCCTTGCTAAATATTTCAACATCACTTGTTCTACAAGTCCAGTGTCAATCTCCCCTGTGTGTTATTACATTTCATGTTATGTTTCATTTATTTCACCATTTGTTTCCTTTCCTCTACCCTCCAATCACATTTTTTTTATTACCTAAAAGTACACTTCAAGAACTTTCTTTGCTACCCAATTCTTGGCCAATCCCCCTCTGTGGGTATGTGCCATGTTGTATTTGGACAACAAGAACAACCGCCCTCCTTCCCTTGTTCAGCTCTGTCGGTGCCCTCGTTCAGCCGCTTGCAGTTTCCTCTCAGTGTAACAACTGTTACGCATCTGGTACGCATACCGACGTGCGTACGCCTGCGAGATAAAAACCGAGGTCACACCGGTCCATCAGCACAACCTGTCCACCTGGGAGACATTTCGCCAAAATCTCCTAGCTACATTCCCCAACACCGACCGCCGGGAGAAAGCTGAAGCTACGCTTCACTCCCATAACGAGCGGACTAACGAAAACATCCGCGTGTATGTGAAGGACATGACGCGCCTCTTCAAGCGTGCTGACCCTTTTATGACGTAAGAGAAGAAGCTTCGCCACATGATGCGCGGGGTCAAGCAGGAGCTTTTCGCCGGTCTTGTGCCCAGTCCACCGTGTACTGTTGCCGGATTCCTAACTGAAGCGACCACCATGGAGACGACGCTCCTGCAAAGAGCCTGGCAATACAATCGGGATGTAAGCACGCTTAAACACACGGTATCGTCGATGCCGTGACATGGCCGTTTTACTTGACCTAATCAGGTTAATCGTCAGGGAGGGATGAAAACCCTTCCAGGTGCCTCCCAGCGCGCCTTCTGTTACATCGCTGTCTGAAGTTGTCCAGGACGAGGTGCACCTGGCAGCGCAGCAGCAACTCTCTGAGGTTCCTAGAAAGACTTAGTTGAGCCCTGCCTATACATCTGTCCTCTACCGGGCGCCAGCACCAGGCTACGACGTGAATACTACGACTGAAGCAGTACAGCAGTCTTGTCTTGCCCGTGTGCCTGCTCGACAAGTCTATCAGTGACTTGTCAGTGACAGGAAATCTGATGTGCGGCCTGCACCGCACTGGCGGCCCCTCTGCTACCACTGTGGTGAGGCGGGTCATCTTTACAGGGCCTGCCCATACCACCGAGTTCATCTGCATGCTTTCGCGCCCGACGACCCTTGCCCACGGAACGGCGAAGGGCCACTCGAAATAGCTCATCTGTACGCCCGTCAGAGGCCTGGGACATAAGGCCGCAATAACTCTAGATCGCCGTCTCCTCAGCGTTACCGTTTCACAAGCCCTCGCCGAGACGCCAGCTATCCTGAGCGGCGTTTCCCAGTCCTCGCTGGGAAAACTAACTCCAGCAGTCTCCAGAGGCAGGACCGCTGCTATAGGGAAAACTGAAGATCCTCCGCCACCGATACGTCGATACGCCGATACACTGGTTCCTTACAGGGGCAGGGCAGCAACAGCATCTGACACGCTACCTCTGATTTGTGTTTGAGAATTCATGGAACGGACGCGATAGCTTTACTTGATACTGGTGCTAACTATTCAGTGATGAGCAATGCCTTCAACCATAACTGAGCAAAGGTTTAGTGCTGTGGTTGGGCCCTAGCATTCGTACGGCTGGGGGTCCCTCATTAGTACGACCAGAAGGAGCACAGATAGATTCGATATCCGCGGTTTCGTCTGCGTAGGTGAATTTGTCGTCTTGTGCGAGTGTGAGAGGGATTTGATCCTAGGCCTCTACTTTCTGTAGGCGAACGGTGCTGCCATCAGCCTTCACGAGGCGCGAGTCAGATGTTCAACGAAGCAAGCCGTGGCGCAGAGTGACACAGAAGATTCAGGAGTCAACGCACTGCGTATTGCTGAAGACGGCGTAATGCTGCCACCACGATCCAGTGTACTCGCGTTAGAAACGACTCATTTCATGAGAACTAAGGTATTTCGGACAATGATCTTTCGCTGGTTCTCGAGAAGGGAGTGGCTATCGCATGCGGTCTTGTCAAACTGAATGACGGCTGTGCGACTGTTTTGCTGACAAATTTCACCAATAAAATTCAGCACCTCGCCTAGGGAACGGTTGTCGCCTTCCTTCACGACGTGGCTGGGTTGCCGAATCTGCCCCGTGGAGATGAATCTTCGCGACAATGCAACACCTAGTAACGCCTTTTAGAACGTTAAGATTAACCTGGGTTTGTCGTCTCATCAGAAGAACCTTCTGTCGTCCCTCCTACTTGATTTTAAAGATTGCTTCGCTACGAGCTCCAAGGTCGTGCGTACGCCTGTAGCCAATCATCGCATCGCAACCGATTCCACCACGCCATCAGTTTGCCAGCGTCCATACCCTGTTTACCTAGAGAGTGGGAGGCTATTAGAACTCAAATCGACGAAATGCTTGCAGGCGATGTTATACAGCCGTCAACAAGTCCATGGCCGTCGCCGGTTGGGCTTTTCGAAAAGAAAAACAATACGTTGCGGTTCTGGGTTGGTTACAGAAAGGTCAATAATGTTCCTAAAAAGGACGTATGCACACTCCCCAGAATCGATGACTCGTTTGACCAACTCCGCGAGGCCATGTTCTTCTCGTCCTTAGGACTGAAAAGCGGATATTGATAATTAGAGGTGGACGAGCGAGACCACGAGAAAACGGTCTTCGTGCACCCGATGGTCTGTATGAGTTTACGAAGTTCCCGTTTGGGCTTTGCTCCGCTCCGGCCACATTTCAACGCACGATGGACACCGTTTTAGCTGGTCGGAAGGGGCAGTCATGCCCTGTGTACTTGAACGACGTAGTCATTTTTTCGCCTATCTTCGACTAGCACTTGCAGCGATTGCGCATTGTCATTCAAGCTCTCCAGTCAGCGCAACTGACCATCAAGCCAGAGAAATATCATTTCACCTTCGAGGAGCTTAGCATTTAAGGCCATGTTATCAGCGTACAAGGTGTTCTCCCAGACCGTGACAAGACTTCCGCCGTCTCCAGTTTCCCGCACCAAACCGACACGAAGGCCCTCCGACGCGTTTTGGGCCTCTGCTCGCATTACCGCTGCTTTATTTAAGATTGTTCTCGCCCCACTGAGCCATTCACAGCCTTGACCCGAGATGATACACCTTTTTTACGGGCGAGCGGCCAAGACGAAGCATTCAAGGAAATCATCCGCCGCTTTTAAAGTCCACCAATACTAGCTCCTTTTGACGAGAATGCAGACGCTGGTGTCCACACTGACGCCAGCAATGTCGGACTCGGAGCTATCCTCATACAGGGGCAGGACAGTACAGAACCAATTATCCCTTATCCGAGCCGCACACTTTCTCGATCGGAAATAAATTATTCGACGACAGAAAAATAGTGTATTGCCGTCATTTGGCCTCAGTAAATGTTTGGACCATACATCTACGGACGACCATTTCGTGTTGTCAGTGATCATCACTCGCTATGCTGGCTGATAAGCATCATCATCATCATTATCATCAGCCTCACTGTACCCACTGCAGAGCGAAAGCTTATGCCATTTTCCTCCAATTAACCCGGTCCTGTGCATCCACTTGACCCCTGCGAACTTCTTAACCTCAACCGCCCACCTAACTTTCTGCCGCCCCCTGATGCGCTTTCCTTCCCTTGAAATCCAGTTTGTTGCCCTACGCGACCATCGGTTATCCTTTCTACGCGCTACATGTCCTGCCCATGCCCATTTCTTCTTGACTTTCATTAGAATATCAGTGACTTGAGGTATTTCTCTGACCCACTCTGCACGTTACCGGCGTCTTGGCGTTATACCTAACATTTTTACTCTGCATAGCCCTCTGCATAGTCCTCAACTTAAGTAGAATCCTCTTTGTTTGCCTCCACGTTTCAGCCCCATAGATAAGTACAGGTAAGATGCAACTGTTGTATACTTTCCTCTTGAGCGATACCGGTAAGCTGCTAGTCATAATCTGGGAGTGCTTACCGAATGCGCTCCATCCTAGTCTTATTCTCCTTATTATTTCCCTTTCATGGTACAGATATACGGTTACTACCTGTCCCCAGTAGACATATTCGCCTACTACTTCCAGTGCTTCGCTACCTACCTTAAGCTGCAGTTCCTTCCCTAGGCTATTGAACATTACCTTAGTCTTCAGCATAATGATTTTCAAGCCTACGTACCTTTTTACTTTTCTTGTCTAGGTCACCAATAAATATTTGACGTTCATCTCCTGAGTTACTTAGCAAGGCAATGTCATCAGCAAATCGCAGATTACTGATGTATTCTCCATCTACCTTTATCCATAACTTCTCCGATTCAAAGCCTATGAACATTACTTCTAATCAAGCTGTGAATTGTACTAGTGAGATCGTGTCTCCTTGCCTAACACCTTTCTTTATGCAAAACGATGTTTGCTGTACACCCTCTATATATATCTTCCAGCACTTTCACGAACGACTAGTATACACCCTGATTTCGCAATGTTTGCATGACCGTCGCGGTTTCTGCTGAATCAAATGCTTTTTCATAATCAATGAATGCTATGTATAAGGGCTGGTGATATTCCGAGCATTTTTCTATCACCTGGTTTATGGTATGGATATGATCGATAGTAGAGTATCCTTTCCGAAAACCTGCTTGATCTTTTGCTTGGTTGCATTCTAAAGTCCTAGTAGAATTTATATCGTTCGTTCCTCTTCGGAAGGTTCTTTAAACCCTTCCTGTTATGTAGTTCGACGTAGGGAAGACCAGGAGGCGTACTTCAAGGTGATGATGGTAGAGCAGATATTTACAGCATGACATATATATACAGAGAATAAAATTGAAATTTGAAATGAAGTTACAAAAAAACAACAACACTCTGCGCTACTTTACTCTTCGACCTAACTGGTTAGAGCCTAAGCACAATAGCCGCGTTACATGCCTACGCATGGAGCTCAGACTGCACTGAACTCTCTTGGATCACGTGCCGTTTTACAGCATCATAAAACAAAGAAATAGGGGCGGTCATTTTCAGAGGCCAGCCCCACACATCAACTGACCAATAAGGAAATGTGCTAGATGGGCACAGCCCCATGGGTTGGCCCAGGGCTCCACTGGCAATACAAATTACAACAAACACAGCACGGTGAAACTCTTTTCCCGGTGAGGGTGTCGAACCCTCTCCACTCGGTAGACGTTTTCCCACTTGTCTCCCGCACACCGCCGCCCCATCCACGCGGGCGTTGCTGGGTAAATCCTTTCCACAGTGCATTGCCCCGTGCTACGCGTGTTTACCACTACGAGCAACGACATGGAAAGGGAAAGATCAACCAGCCGCCATGCTACAGGCCTGGCGCCGGATTAAGGGGAGTTTCTGGCTTGAACGCTCTGAGAACAATGCCCGAGTCAATTCCTGAGTGCCTCTTCGGGCGCTTATTGTCGCATCTGCAGACAGGATAAACGAAACTGCCTTTCGCACTGCTCAAAGTCGCAGTGTAAAAAAAAGGCTTAATGGTCATATCGGTGGTCGCTACCGGCCAGTACGAAGAGTGCCATACATGCGAGCACTCGGCAGCACGTTCCGCTGCACCTGTCCTCATGAACGACCTTCGGGCTAAAACAGTCCCGCGAATCCCGCGCCGATGGTGCGATCGGCTTTCCCCACACGCGGCACGCTTGTAGAGGGTTGACCGCGTTCACAATACAAGAAGAAGACAGGTGGGTGGCGGCGCCATGCAGAGACGCGCACCTGCAAGTGAATATCCTCGGGCGCGGCCCTATGGGACCGCGCCACAATACAAAACAGGCGGGTGGCAGCCGCGTGCAAAGACGTGCACCTGCAAGTGATTATCCTCGGGCGCGGCCCTACATCCTGATTATATTAGGGATTACTTTGGTAAATAACTTATACATAAGACACAGTAAAGTGATTGGTCTGTAATTGTTCAAGTATTTAGCGTCCCCTTTCTTATGAATTAAGATAATGTTTGCGTTCTTCCATGGTTCCGGTACCAGCGATGACACCAGACACTGCGTATAGGGTATATACAGGGTGTCCAATTTTCTTAGCACGATATCCCCCCGTCCTTCAACAAATCTATAGTTACCGCATCCTCTCCAGCTGCTTTCCCACTTTTCATAATTTCAAAGCCTTTTTAACCTCGTCCTTCGTCACTGGCGGAACGTCTGACTGCATTTCCCTGCCGCCAATTTCATTATTGTCGTGACTTCTTTGGCTGCTGTAGAGATCAGTATAGAAGTCCTCGGCTCTTTTAACTCATCATCATCACCATCATCAGCCTGAATATACCCATTGCAGGGCAAAGGCCTCTCCCATATTTCTCCAGTTAACCCTGTTCTGTGCTAGCTGTGGCTACTTGACCCCTGCGAACTTCTTAACCTCATCCGCCCACCTAACTTTCTGCCGCTCCCTGCTATGCTTTCCTTCCCTTGGAATCCAGTTTGTTACCCGAAGCGACCATCGGTTGTATTCTCTTCGCATTATATGTCCTGCCCATATGCCCATTTCTTCTTCGTGATTTTCACTAGAATGTCAGTGAGTTACATCTCTGACCCACTCTGCACGCTTCCTATCTCCTAATGTTACTCCTACCATTTTTCGTCCTTTAGCCCTCTGCGTGGTCCTCAACTTAAGTAGAACCCCCTTGGTTAGCCTTCACGTTTCAGCCTTATAGGTGAGTACAGGTAAGATGCAGCTGTTGTATACTTTCCTTTTGAGCGATACCGGTTAGCTGCTAGTCATAATCTGTGAGTGCTTGCGAAATGCGCTCTATCCCAATCTTATTCTACTTGTTATTTTCTTTTCATTGTCCGGATCTGCAGTTACTACCTGTCCTAAGTAGACATATTCGCCTACTACTTCCAGTGCTTCGCTACCTAACGTAAACTGCTGTTCCTTCCCGAGGCTGTTGGACATAACCTTAGTCTTCTGCATATTGATTTTCAAGCCTATATACCTTTATACTCTTCCTGCCCTGGTCACCAATCATTCTTTGCAGTTGATCTCCTGAGTTACTTAGCAAGACAATGTCATCAGCAAATCGCAGATTACTGAGGTATTCTCTATCTACCCTTATCCCTAATTGCTCCAATTCCAAGTCCTGTTTTAACTATCTTGTCCATAATCGTGATGAAATTGTCCGCCTTGTGGTTTAGCGCATATATCTGATTTTTGCATATGCCTATTTTTTCTTCATGGCCTTAAGGCTTCCCCCTTCTTGACAGCATGCTAAATTTTCTCCATGTTATACTTCTTTTATCGGCCACCTTGCGCTGATAGATTAGCTTTGATATTTCGGCCAATTCTATCTCGTCTGTTGGATTTGAAGCTTTCATACTCTGTCGTTTCTTAATCAAATCTTTCGTCTCCTTAACAGCTTACCTGTATCTTCTCTAACTATCCGACGGCCTACTTCTACAGCGCACTCAGTAATATCTCTGAAGTTATTATTCATTGCTTCTCGGCTAATGTCGTCAGCCTCAGTTAGAGCTAAATATCTATTATGTAGTGAGATCTTGAACTCTTCTGCCCTCCCCCTTACTGCGAATTCATTGGTGAACTTCTTTTTTACTAAACTGTTTCGTTCCCTTTTCATATTTAGACTAATTTGAGAGTTTACCATCCTGTCGTCACTGCAGCGCACCTGCCGATTACCTCTACGTCCTGCACAATGGCAGGGTTAGAACACCATATGACGTCAATTTTATTTTTAGTCTCCCCGTTAGGGCTTTTCCACGTGCACTTCCGGTTCTTCCGTTTGCTGAAGAAGGTGTTTATGATTATTCAGTTATTGCGCTCTGCAAACTTAACTAGTAACTCCCCCCTGCTATTCCTAGAACCAATGCCGTTATCACCCACTGCCTCGTCTACTGCCTGCTTTTTCCCTACCTTGGCATTGTATACAGTCACCCATTAGTAAAGTATACTGTGTGTTTCCTTTCCGGATTGCCAATTCTACATCTTCATGGAAGTTTTCAACTGCCTTGTCATCATGATGACATGTATGTGGGTTGGCTTTTACAACCTTCAGTTTATACCGCTTATTAAGCTTAATTACGTGGTCTGCCACCCTCTCATAATTGCTATAGAATTCGTCTATATTACCAGCCATATACTTATTGACAAGGAAACCTACCCCTAGTTCTCGCTTCTCCGGTAAACCTCGATAACACAGTACATGCCCATCCTTCAGTACAGTATATGCCTCATTCGGCCTCCTAACCTCACTAAGCCCTATGACATCACATTCCAAACCCTCTAGTTCCTCCTACAGCACTGCTAAACTAACTTCACTAGCTAGTGTTCTAGTGTTAAACGTTGCCAGGGTCAGTATCCTATGGCGGCCTGTCCAGCGGGGCCAGGGATTCTTAGAACCCCCCCCCCCCCCTCCCCCGCTCCGGAGCCGCTGGTGACTGAGGGCTGGGGTTTTGTAGGACGAATCATGGGAGGTTATGGCCAATTACTGCCCTGGGTGGCCGATTCCTGTTCTGGTGAAGAAGTACGTTGAGGGAGGTGTTCACCGGCATCAGGTCGTACCCAAAACTTGCTTATGCAATTCCATTAACACGCAGAATTTTTTTAAACTGGTGAGTAATTGCGTGGCACCAGTATTCAAGCCATAGTCCTCATGCATGCGAGGCGGATGTTCTGGTTAGAGGAGTACGACGTAACGGTCGTCTGTAGGTCGGGCAAGGTGCACCAAGATGTGAACTGTTTGACTCGAGCGCCCGTGGACCCTGCTACGCAGACAGCACCGAAGATTGTCCTAGTCTCTGTGCCATTAGCGTCTCCCGTATGGCGCAGCTTCAACGGACTGACTCTGAGTTAGCGCCACTGATTAATTATCTGAAGGGTTTTAACGGTATTTTACCTCGTTTCTTTCACCGCGGGCTACAGTCCTTCATTCTGCTGCATGTAGTTTTCTGCAAGCGCAACTTTGACAGCAACAAGGAGACGTTTCTGCTTGTTGTACCATCTCAGTTACGCTCCGAAACCTTGAGCACTTCTCACGATGAACCACCCGCTGGCCACTTGAACGTCAGTCGCGCACTGCATACATGGCAAAATTACTTTTGAAAAGTAATGAAATTACATTACTAATTACTTTGCTCATAATCGGAGAAAAGTAATTAAATTACATTACTCATTACTGCTCCTAAAATGTAATTGTAAGGTCGTCAACAGTGCATGTTTTCTCGAGTTTTCTTTGTGTGTGTGTTTGTGTTTCCTGCCGTTTCGGGCAGCCGGCCCGCGAGGCGCGCGGGCGGAGCGGCGCCCGTACTCAGGGAGGGGGGACCTTTTTCTTATTTCTGGGTTACAGTGTGAAGTGTCCCTGCTTGTGCGCGATATCTGTTTTGTGCCTTTCTTGAGGGGCGAGGGGTCTCGCGCAATGAAGGGCACTCTGCCGTTCTGTGTTTGGCCTGGTGGTTAGCGCGCGAGCCTCCGAACGCCGTCGGCGGACCCCGTCGTGCGTCCGTTTGGTGTTGTTTTTTTATTTGGTATGTGTAAAGCGCCGTCGTAAATCTCGTGCGCGTCCTCGAGAGTAGAATGCCAGTGGTGGAAAGGCCGGGGTTGGGACGCTTCGGCGAACTGGACCTCGGCTACGATTTTCCACGAATCTGTGTGAACGGGGGGGACACCAAGGACGTTGTCACGGAAACGGAAAGCGCGCGAAAACGACGAGGTGCGAGGGGTGGCCCGGGTAGTTGCGGCCCGAGCGAAGGAGAAGACGGACGTTCTCCCGTATGCTCTCTTGGGACGACGGACTGTCCTAAGCCGGAGGGCGACCCAACTCTGTGTCTTATTTGTTCTTTCTCTCAACTGTGCTGTGTTTGTTCATCCATCCGACCTATTAGTTTAATTAAATGAGTTTGTCAATTTAATTCGGCCCATTGAAATTCTTTCGGCGAAGCAAGGAGACGGGACCATAACCAACGAGAAAAAAAAAAAACTTCAAGAAACATCGAAAAGAAGTTTACTGTAATGAAATTACATTTCAATTACTTCGACTGAGTAATTAATTTACTTTCTAATTTTCATCCATGCAAAAACTAAGTAAAGCTACTAAACAAAACAAAACAACAACTTGTTCTCCAGACACGAAGCACGCACATTCTTTCGTCTTCCCGCCAAATTCCGTCCCAAACTATTCCTTCCCTCTTTCCTACAGCACCTGACATTGAAAAAATAAGACAACCGCAAAAAAAAAATAACAACAACAAAAGCAGAAGCATGGTCGAACGGTCGTCAAATGAGTGGCGAACCCAGCGTCTTGCTGGCCCGGAGCTGTCTACGCCATTTGAAGGTCCCGAAGAAGCTAGGCTATTGATTGCTTCCGTAGTCCCAAGAATCGTCCTCGGCACCTTGCGCTCAGTCATGCTCACGCCACGGCGGTTCCCGGCATGGACCCTTCGGCCGGCCTACCCCGCCCCAACCCTCCCTCGCCCAGTGGTGACGAGTGTAACCAGGCACCACTGTGCCCTAGCCGACGCAACACGCCGCGCTTCCAACTAGGTTTCAACTCCGGCCTTCTTCCACCATCTGTCCCTTCGGCATTCCCTTGACGCCTTGTTTCCTGCTGCTTGGAGAAAGGTTGCCATTGGATAGCCGCACTGTGAACTGCTACACAGGGTCGAGGTCTCAGGCGCACTGTTTTGCTCAATTTTGTCTCGTTTTGCCGATCCGTTACGCTGGCTTCGGCTTGTGGCACGTCGTTCCTGCTTTCGCGGCACTCTACTTTGTTGTCTATTGAAGAAGTAGTGGTACATTTAAGTAAAAGTAATTTCTAAAGGAATTAATTACTTTTGCTGATAAATTACTGCCAAAAAGTAATTCATTACATTACTAAATTACCAAACCAAAAAGGTAATTCATTACATTACAGATTACTGAAAAAAAGTAATTAAATTAGAGTAATAATTACTGTAATTCAATTACTGCCATGTATGGCACACTGGGAAAGATTCAGCTGAAATATTATTTGCCTAATTTACTACCATCAGTGCGTAAATACGTAACAGCATAGCGCGATTGCAAGCGGCGCAAATGTCCATGTGAAACCAGCCGGCTTTCTACAGCCTATAGGACCCCCAAAAATCCCCTTCCTGAAAATTAGCGTTCACCTCCTAGGCACCTTTCCGAAGTCGTCCAGTGGAAAATGGTAGATTATGGTCGTGAAAGATTGCCTGACACGGTACGCTGATACCACGTCACTTGCAAGCGCTACTGCTGCTGAAGTCGCCGAATTCTTTGTTCACAACATCATTCTGCGTTATGGCGTAACTGCAGCTATTATTACCGACCGTGGAGCTACATTTGCTGCCTGCTTCACTCAGGCTGTGCTGAAGCTCACGAACACTATCCATAGATGTAGAACGGCCTATCACCGCAGACAAATGGCTTGGTGGAGCGTCTCAACATAAGCTTGACCGACATGCTTTCCATGTCTGTTGATGTCGAGCCGAAAACATGGGACCAAATCCTTCCATACGCAATACCGCGCAGCAAAAAACGACGCGGCTTATTCCGTTGAAAGTAGTCTTCGGTCGCCATGTTACTACCCCGCTGGACGCTATGCCTCCCGTGAACCCCCTTGACAGTGATATATATATATATATATATATATATATATATATATATATATATATATATATATATATTGTCACGATATTGGCGACTAGGTCTAGGCTATCAGAGCCGGTGCAGGTGGAATTATAAGGTCCAAGCTTTAGGTACGTCCTTCTAGTCCGGAGCCGATTCACTTCGTCCTCTTTCTCCGAGCGCCACTTCAACGTCTTTCGCTGCGAGCGCCCCCTGGCATTCCTCCCTCCTTAAGCGTGACGCACACGGCACACGTGCACACAGGTGGACAAAAGCAAACGAAAAAAAAAAGTTTGCAGATGCCGTCTTTCAGTTACCGCGTAAAATACGGCTTCATGCGTAGGACATGAACTGTCTCTGGACGAGGTAGCCGACGGCCTCTCTGCTCTGGGCCATCTGGGAGGACCTCATAGTTAACGTCGCTGAGGCGCCGCAAGACTTTATATGGTCCGAAGTAACGGCAAATCAGCTTTTCTGATAGGCCACGGCGTCGAACAGGAGTCCACACCCACACCTGGTCCCCGGTGTTGTAGGAAGCTTGTTTGTGGCGGAGGTTGTACCGGCGTGAATCCTTGTCCTGTTGCTGGGCGATGTGGACGCGTGCTAGTTGGCGTGCTTGCTCAGCATGTTGGGCAAAGTGTTCGGCGTCAGTAGAAAGCTCGGTATCTGTTTCGCAAGGGAGCATTGCGTCCAGCATCGTCCGAACCTCTCTGCCGTAAACTAGGCGAAACGGCGTGAAGCGTGTCGTCTCTTGGACTGCCGTATTGTACGCGAATGTCACATATGGTAGGATAGCATCCCAAGTCTTGTGCTGGGCGTCGACATACATCGCCAGCATGTCCGCAATGGTCTTATTAAGCCTTTCAGTCAGCCCATTGGTTTGCGGATGGTAAGCAGTAGCTTTTCGATGCGTCGTACCGCTGAGATGAAAAACTTCGGCCATCATTTGTGAAGTAAAGGCAGTCCCTCTGTCAGTAATAATACAGGTCGGAGCACCGTGCCGCAGCATGATCTGGTGTACGAAGAAATGGGCAACCTCCGATGCTGTACCACTAGGTAACGCTTTGGTCTCGGCATATCGAGTCAGGTAGTCTGTGGCGATGATTATCCAGCGGTTGCCCCCGGAGGATCGAGGGAAAGGGCCGAGAAGGTCCATGCCGACTTGATCAAACGGTGCGCGTGGTGGTGTTATGGGCACGAGAAGGCCTGCAGGCTTTGATTGCGGAACCTTCCGACGCTGACATTGCCGACAGCTCTTAACATAGCGCTTAACGACAGTTGCAAGGTTAGGCCAGTAGAATGTTTTTCGTATTCTAGCAAGTGTGCGAGTATAGCCCAAGTGACCAGAAGTTGGTTCATCATGGCACGCGGAAAGGATTTCCTCTCGCAGTGCTGCGGGTACCACGAGGAGGTAGGTTCTCGAATCGGATCTAGAGCTGTGCTTATAGAGTACACCACTTCTCAGGCAGAAAGTTGAGAGGCTCCGAGAAAAGCACTTAGGTATTGTGGCTGGCTGACCTTCTAAATAATCGATCAGGGCTCGTAACTCTGGATCAGCACGCTGCTGATGAGACATGTCTGAAGCATCAACAGCTCCGAGAAAACTGCCAGAGTCACCCGTATGTGGTGAAGCGAGCTCGACGGGCGCACGAGAGAGCGCGTCAGCATCTTCATGTTTATGTCCGGACTTGTAGACTATAGTAAGGTCAAACTCCTGTAGGCGAAGGCTCCATCGCGCCAGGCGGCCGCATGGGTCACGCAGGTTGGCCAGCCAACACAAGGAATGGTGGTCAGTGACCACTTTAAATGGGCGACCATAGAGGTAGGGGCGAAATTTTGCAGCCGCCCAAATTACGGCGAGGCATTCCTTCTCAGTAGTTGAGTAGTTCATCTCGGCGCGGGATAAAGCACGGCTGGCATAGGCGACGACTCGTTCCACACCCTCTTGACGTTGCACGAGAACCGCCCCAAGGCCAATGTTACTGGCGTCAGTGTGGATTTCTGTTTCACCGTGCTCATCGAAATGGGCTAGAATAGGCGGCGATTGGAGACGGAGACGCAACTCGGTAAAAGCAGCTTCTTGCTCGTGACTCCAAACAAAAGGGGTGTCTCCCCGGGTGAGCCGAGTCAGCGGTTCAGCAAGATCAGCGAAGTTATCGATAAAACGGCGGTAATAACTGCACAAGCCGAGAAATCTACGAACAGCTTTCTTGTCACGTGGAATCGGAAATTTCGCAACAGCAGTAAGCTTGTCAGGGTCGGGCTTCACGCCGGCAGCGCTTACGACATGACCGAGGAATTTAAGCTCTTGGTAGCCAAAGTGACATTTCTGTGGCTTAAGCGTCAATTTAGCGGATCGAAGGGCTTCGAGTACTGACCGCAGGCGTTTAAGATGTTGTGAAAACGATTCTGCGAAGACCACCACGTCATCTAGGTAGACTAGGCAACACTGCCATTTAAGCCCGGCGAGGACAGTGTCCATCATCCGCTGAAATGTGGCCGGCGCGGAACAAAGTCCGAAAGGTAGAACTTTAAATTCGTAAAGTCCGTCGGGTGTGACAAAGGCCGTTTTTTCACGATCTCGCTCATCTACCTCAATCTGCCAATAGCCACTTTTTAGATCGATTGACGAAAAGTACTTCGCACGCCGAAGGCGGTCGAGAGAGTCGTCAATCCGCGGCAAGGGGTATACATCCTTCTTGGTTACGGCGTTCAGCTTGCGGTAATCGACGCAAAAACGTAACGTGCCGTCTTTCTTTTTAACTAGAACGACTGGGGAGGACCATGGGCTATTTGAAGGCTGGATAACATCATCTTCGAGCATTTGTTTAACTTGTGACTTAATAACTTCGCGCTCGGTCGAAGAGACGCGGTAGGGGTGCTGGTGAATTGGGCGGACATCATCGAACGTCACGATCTGGTGCTTGGCAATGGGAGTCTGATGCACTTTTGACGATGATGCAAAACACTCTCTGAATTCAAGTAACAATGAAAACAGCTGTTCACGCTGGCTCACCGATAGCTCTGAGCTAATATCGAGGTTGTCGAGGGATGTGGACGGTGGCACGGGTTCTGTGGACAAGCACTCGGAGACTTCAGATATGCGTTCCGCGAAAGCTACGGAAGTATTCCGAAAAAGGTGCCGATACTCGTGCGAAAAATTGGTAACAAGTACCTTGGACTGGCCACAGTTAAGATGGATCAAACTGCGAGCCACGCAGACTCCCTGCGTCAACAGTAACGAGAGGTTAGTTTCGGCTATTGCATCACCATCGTGAAGTGCATTGCATTTGACATTAACGAAGGTGCAGGTTCGGGGTGGCAGCGTGACACTGTCCGCATAAACTCGTAGCACATTGAGTGGTCGCTGTGTACTGCTGAGGGCCACTGCTTTCTCAGTTGAAAACGAGACCAGTTGAAAACGAGGCAATATATATATATATATACCGTGCCGAGGGATTTTTCTGCCCCCAAGAATCTCGCTCAGCTGAGCCGTCGCATCCCTGGCGAGGACGAAAAGCAGGGCTGTAAAAAAAAGCATGAACAGCGTTTTGTTCAGTGGGCCACGTACAAGTACTTACTAGGCTGTTCGCGCGCAGGCCTGCGATTATACATATGCTTATTTTAGGCTTCAATAAAGCAGTTGTGAGCAGCGCTTGGGTTGTACGTGTTTTCTTACTGTGTTCTGTGCTTTTGTGCTAAACAAGATGAATTGTAAGTCTGACCGCCCACTAGCCAAACAATTAACGTTTTTAAGACTTTCACGCTGCATGCAGCCTGTTTCGTGATGTCGGACTCCTGGTGTAACTCTTGGACGCTTTTTCTCTCCGCTCTTCTATCTGATGGTAACACCGCATATGCTCCAGAGGACAGCGCAATGACACGTGTAGCAGAGGAAGAAGAAAGAGCGCAGTCGGTAGAAGTAGAGGACGCTGAAGTGTGGGGCCGTTTTTCTTGAAGCTGTCGTTCCCTTGTTCAGCTCTCTCGGTGCCCTCGTTCAGCAGCGGCAATTCTCTTTCAGTGTAACAACTATTACAATATATTTAGAATCACATCTTTGCTTTTATTATATTGATTTGCTCTGACCATGTAATAAATTCGTCTCCTACTAAACAAGTTAATATCATTGCGAGTCGCAGATAGTTATCGCAGAGAGAAATAATTTTGACACCTATAGCTGTTGGCAAACAAAGGCTCCTAATACTTCCAGTAAGCATATAAAAAACAGCAATGGACAGCTTGCGCCTATCAGCCTTCCTTACCTGGATTTTAGTTTTCAGTATGCAGGACTACGGTGCTTCACAGCAGCGTACTGTACCTACAAATATGGCCTGTGCACTGGTTTCTAAATGCCTGCATGATCGCTGCGGTTACGACTGTGTGTACTGCTTTTTGGCAACCTATGAAGGCTGTAGATAGGTCCGGTATATTCTGTGCATTTCTCTACCACATTGTTGACATTGTGATCACGATATATAGTGTCTTCGTGTTGAAGTCTGCATGGTGTTTGCCTCATTAAAGTGCTAGGTTTCATTATTGATTTAGCTATTGCCCTTTAGGAAACGGGCAGTGAGCTGATCGGTCTAGGATTTTTCCTTTTCCTAGAAACCCCCTACCGAGAAGAATCCCTCGTGGAAAAGCTTTGAGTCACAATGAGCTCATGCATTTTCTCATACCACTCAAAGAAATGTCATACAACGTCATATGTTTCTCACGACACCGCATCTAGTATGGTGCATTTACCTCATCTGTTATTCCAGATTACCCTTATACTCAACGTGGCTGTTGCAACGCCTGTTATAGTCTCCCCGAGAGCCTGCGCCTTGCCTGCGACGAAACAGCCCTAGTGACTCATAAGGGTCACGTTTGACCGTCAATGGCTACCTGTCCTGGCAACTGCGTTTACGCACAGCCACTATCAGCAACGACGAAAGGAGATATCAGCAGCAGCCAGATGCCGCCCCTGCGGGCCACGACACCGCATCTAGTATGGTGAATTTACCTAATTGCTTATTAAACCTTAGTTACCTAAACAATGGCTATTGTGTAAGAATCAGCAATCGTTGTTTCTTCGGGGTGTCGTGCCCAGGGGTCTTGATGGTTGTAATGGGATTGCTTGATAGGAGAGCAGCTCGTTGTATTAGTAACTTTCTTTTGATCATCTGCAGTGATGTGGAGACAAACCCAGGTCCTAACCACAAAAATGGTGATATACTGACAACTGTGCTCGCAACGGTTCAACGGATAGAAGCTGGACAAAACAAGGTCCTTAATAACTTAAGTGCTCTCAAGCACTGGCGGACGTCAGTTGATGCTGAGCTGAAGCAACTGCCTGAACGAATTCGCGCGGTTGAAGTAGACCTCGCTGAATCCAAGACGAAGGAAACCACCTCAGAGTATGCGCCCGGTCCTAACACCCTAGGTACCATTGGCACGCAGCTTCGCAAAAATTCAGTCGAGATGTGAAGACGCCGACAACACAGTAAGGTGATCGAATCTGCTTTTCTTTGGCGTGGCGGACGAGTCGTCTGAAACTTGGTGAACTGCAGGAAGCAAAGAAGTTGAGCTTTGCTTGGGATAAATCTCGAGTCAACACAACTTCAACGAGCACGCCGTCTGGGGCAGTTTCACGCTGGCAAATGCCGGCCAATCATAGTTAAATTTACATTCTTTAAGGATAAGCAACTCATTCTGTAAAACGGAAAGAAGTTTAAGAGCACCAATTATGCTGCACGTGAGGATTTTTCGTTTCATGCACGGCTAGCCTCAAAAAAGCTGCTAGAATTCGCGAAGTCCAAGAACGCTGCCTACAAGTTAAGTGTTGATGAAATTCAATGAGTGATTTCGTTTACATTTATGACTCACCAAGTAACCGAAGTTTCCAGATAGCCGCGACGTAAAACCAATCTAGTTATCAATAACCCAGTCCAGCCAACTAGCGATAGCATTCCATGTCCGCCGCTCCATTTCTCATTCTGTAACATGCGTAGACATTTCCCTAAACGCACTGAGCTATGTTCATATCTCGATAATAGCAGTTTTGACGTACTGCTTTTAAGAGAGACTTGGTTACACTCTGACGTTGCTAGCAAAGAATTTCTACCGGATACCCAAAAAATTTCAAATTTACCGTAAAGATAGAACGACTAAAACGGGTGGTGGAGTATTAATCGCAGTAAAAGATAACATTCAGTCTTTTCGTATCGATATCCCCAGCGCCATAGAAATCGTACTGTTAGCAATAGCATCCCGCTTGGATAACTCTATCTTGGAAGTCTGCTGGAGACCTTCGGACAGTACTCCTAAGTTTGTGCCCGACCTTCATGACAATACCAGTGCCATTAGAAATAAGTTTCCTAAGTCTGACAGACTTTTATTTGGAGATTTTAATTACCCTGACATTGATTGAAGTAACTTATCTTGTAATTCCTCTGCATTTAATGAATTCATACAACTTACCCTAGATTTTTCTTTTGTCCTGTTGGTAGACCATCCTACACGAGCAGCTAATATTTTAGACCTTAACTTCTTCCCTGCACAGGGTCAGTCATATACCTTTTGATGAAAGAGTCAGCGATCGTAAACTTCTACAGTTATCATTTAATGCTCCTTTTTTTTTTCACGTCGCGCTCAACCTAAACAAATCCTAAATTATAATAAGGCTACCTTCAAGGCTATAAATCGTGGTCTGGAGTGTTATCTGAACAGTTTCTCCGCAATTTTTCCTCCCGGTCTGTTAACAAAACTAGTCTTTGTGCAAAACAAAAAAAAAATAACAGAACTCGGGCGCAGTTACATTCTTCTGATAACGTTTCTTGTTAATGTATCTAAAGCTTGGTATAGAAAATCACTTTGTACATTAAAAAACAAGGAACGCCTTTTTAGATAAGCGAAGTGAAGTTGCACGCAGTATTCGAAAACACAACAAAAGTTATGTGAAGCATCATACTGCTATGCGGTCTGAAAGGCCAAGCACAAAATTCTGTCACATGAACTCCAATCGCTCATGAAAGTAATCAGGGAAAGTTTGAAAAATCATCCCCCCCCCCCCCCCCGTCACGCACGTCTGACGATATTTCTGTATTGGATCCAACCAGGTGTCCCATTGCTCAGGAGAGCTGCGCAATGCTATTTTCACATCTGTTCTCACTAACGAAGACTATTCCAACCTAACTAGCCCACAAGAAACCAATTTCCCTTTCATGAGTGCAGTAGACATCACTATAGAAGGCATTGCATCATCATCATCATCATCATCATCAGCCTGATTATACCCACTGCAGGGCGAAGGCCTCTCCCATATTTCTCCACTTAACCCGGTTCTGTGCTAGCTGCATCCACTTGACCCCTGCGAACTTCTTAATCTCATCCGCCCACCTAACTTTCTGCCTCCCCCTACTACGCTTTCCTTCCCTTGGAATCCAGTTTGTTACCCTCAGCGACCATCGGTTATCCTCTCTTCGCACTACATGTCCTGCCCATGTCCATTTCTTCTTCTTAATTTCCACTAGAATGTCATTAACTTGAGTTATTTCTCTGACCCACTCTGCACGCTTTCTATCTCTTAATGTCACCCCTACCATTTTTCGTTCCATAGCCCTCTGGGTTGTCCTCAACTTAAGTAGAACTCTCTTGGTTAGCCCCCACGTTTCAGCCCCATAGGTGAGTACAGGCAAGATGCAACTGTTGTACACTTTCCTCTTGAGCGATACCGGTAAGCTGCTAGTCATAATCTGCGAGTGCTTGCCAAATGCGCTCCATCCCAATCTTATTCTTCTTGATATTTCCTTTTCATGGTCTGGATCTGCGGTTACTACCTGTCCTAAGTAGACATATTCGCCTACTATTTCCAGTATTTCGCTACCTAATGTAAACTGCTGTGTCTTCCCGAGGCTGTTGAACATTACCTTAGTCTTCTGCATATTGATTTTCAAGCCTACCATTCTACTTTTTCTGTCTAGGTCATCAATCATTATTTGCAGTTCATCCCCCGAGTTGCTTAGCAAGGCAATGTCATCAGCAAATCGCAGATTACTGAGGTATTCTCCATCTACCCTTATCCCTAACTGCTCCCATTCCAAGTCTCTAAATACTTCCTCTAAACAAGCTGTGAATAGTACTGGGGAGATTGTGTCTCCTTGCCTAACACCTTTCTTTATGGGAATTTTATTGCTTTCTTTATGTAGAACTATGGTTGCTGTGCAGCCACTATATATATCTTCCAGCACTTTCACGTACGGCTCGTCTACCCCCTGATTTCGCAATGCCTGCATCACCGCCGAGGTTTCAACTGAGTCAAATGCTTTTTCGTAATCAATGAATGCTATGTATAAGGGCTGGTTATATTCCGAGCATTTTTCTATCACCTGATTGATGGTATGGATATGATCGATAGTAGAGTACCGTTTCCGAAACCCTGCTTGATCCTTTGCTTGATTGCAGTCTAAGGTTGTCCTGATTCTATTGGCGATTACCTTAGTAAATACCTTATACGTAACAGACAGTAAGCTGATTGGTCTGTAATTTTTAAGGTCCTTAGAGTCCCCTTTCTTGTGAATGAGGATAATGTTTGCATTCTTCCATGCTTCCGGTACCGTCGATGACACCAGGCACTGCGTATACAGGGTGGCCAGTTTTTCTAGCACGATATCCCCCCCGTCCTTCAGCAAATCTGTAGTTATCTGATCCTCTCCAGCTGATTTCCCCCTTTTCATAGTTTCTAGTGCTTTCTTGACCTCGTCCTTCGTCACTGGTGGAACGTCTGACTGTTTTTCCCTACCGCCAATCTCACTACGGTCCTGACTACTTTGGCTACTGTAGAGATCTGTATAGAACTCCTCGGCTACTTTGACTATCTTGTCCATATTAGTGATGACGTTGCCCGCCTTGTCCCTTATCGCATACATCTGGTTTTTGCCTATGCCCAATTTCTTCTTTACCGCTTTAAGGCTTCCCCCGTTCTTTACAGCATGCTCAATTTTCTCCATGTTATACTTCCTTATATCGGCCACCTTGCGCTTATTGATTAGCTTTGATATCTCGGCCAATTCGATCTGGTCTGTTGGATTGGAAGCTTTCATACTCTGCCGTTTCTTAATCAAATCTTTCGTCTCCTTAGACAGCTTACCGGTATCCTCTTTAACTATCCTACCGCCTACTTCTACTGCGCACTCAGTAATGATATCTCTGAAATTATTGTTCATTGCCTCTAGGGTAATGTCGCCATCCTCAGTTAGAGCTGAAAACCTATTCTGTAGCGAGATTCTGAACTCTTCTGCCCTCCCCCTCACCGCTAATTCGTTGATGGGTTTCTTTCTTACTAATCTATTGCGTTCCTTCTTCAGATTTAGGCTAATTCGGGACCTCACCATCCTATGGTCACTACATCGAACTTTCCCGATTACCTCTACATCCTGCACAATGGCGGGGGTTGAACACATTATGAAGTCGATTTCATTTTTAGTCTCTCCGTTAGGACTTTTCCATGTCCATTTCCGGTTCTTCCGTTTGCTGAAGAAGGTATTCATGATTCGTAAGTTATTGCGCTCTGCAAACTCAACTAGTAACTCCCCCCTGCTATTCCTAGAACCAATGCCATAGTCACCTACTGCCTTGTCTCCTGCCTGTTTTTTCCCTACCTTGGCATTGAAGTCGCCCATTAGTACAGTATACTGCGTCTTTACTTTTCGCATTGCCGATTCTACATCTTCTAGAAGCTTTCAACTGCCTGGTCATCATAACTACATGTAGGTGCATAGGCCTGTACAACCTTCAGTTTATACCGCTTATTAAGCCTAATTACGATGCCTGCAACCCTCTCATTAATGCTATAGAATTCATCTATATTACCCGCTATATACTTATTGACAAGAAAACCTACCCCTAGTTGTCGCCTCTCTGGTAAACCTCGATAACACAGTACATGCCCATCCTTCAATACAGTATATGCCTCATTCGGCCTCCTAACCTCACTAAGCCCTATGACATCCCATTTCATGCCCTCTAGTTCCTCTAACAGCACTGCTAAACTAGCTTCACTAGCAAGGGTTCTAGCATTAAACGTTGCCAGGGTCAGTTTCCAATGGCGGCCTGTCCAGCGGAGCCAGGCTTTCTTAGCACCCCCTGCTGCGTCACAGGTCTGACCGCCGCCGTGGTCAGTTGTTCCGCAGCCGCTGGTGACTGAGGGCCGGGGTTTTATGGAGCTTATCATCTCCAGTCAAAAGTCTCCAAATATATACTTTTTGAAGATTTGACGGAATAAATACCACAATTCTAAAACACACTGTAGATGCCTCTAGCATCAACCTCTGCCATATTTTCAAACAGTCATTAGAAACTGGCGAAATTCCGCATGACTGGAAGATTCGTTAGGTAATCCCCATGTATATATCTGGTAAAAGACACTCTGTCAGTAAACAACGCCCCATATCCCTAACAAATGTTCCATGCAAATTACTAGAACACATCATTGCATCTAACGTGCCTTCCACCTAGAGCGAAACTGTTTTTTTCTTCCCACACCAACACGGTTTCAGAAAAGGGTTCTCCTGTGACACACAATTACTCGAATTTACCACTGACATCTTTAAAAACATGGACGGAAATTGCCAGACTGACTGCATATTTATTTATTTCTCTGGTGCATTTGGTCGTGTCGCCAACTGTTGCCTCATAGCTAAATTACCATTGCTTAATTCAGACAACCTAATCATCTCTTGGATTCGAAACTTCATGTCACTTCTCATGCAGTCCACTGTTTTGAATAACAACTCATCAACCCTTACGACGTGACATCTGGCGTTCCTCAAGGTAGCGTCCTCGGTCCTTTATTATTTTTAATATACATGAATGACCTCCGATCTCACATAAGACCATCAGTTCAACTATTCACAGATGACTGCATAATTTATCGTAAAATCTGCTCTCTCACTGACCATGTCATCCTACAGCAGGAATTGGAGTACGTAACTAGCTGGTACAGATCATGGCAAATGACACTTAAAACGAAAAAACGCAAAATAATGACAGTTAGTCGAAAGCATTCGTTCTCAACCTACGCATATTCACTCAACAGAATTTCGCTAACCCACACATCTTATAAATATCTCGGCGTTCATCTTACCGCAAATATTTCATGGGCGACGCATATTGAAAATATAAATGCGAAATCATGGCGCACGCTCGGTTATCTAAAGCGAAATCACATAGCGCACCCGTTTCTATTCGCAAGCACACATTTTAACTTTCGTTCGCCCTCAACTAGAATATGCATCAGCCATCTGGTCACCACATCAAGAGTATCTAATCAAATCCCTAGAAGCTATTCAAAACCCTGCAGCACGCTTTATTTCCCATGATTACAGCCGCCATTCCAGCATGACTAACATCAAGTTGTCCTTATCACTCACAAGTTTACAATCACGTAAGAATATCGCGCTTATCTGCTTACTGCACAAACTAATCTACAGCCATCATCCATCAACAGTGCCACTTATACTAGACGGAGTCGCCACCTCCCACCGCCTGAATAACAATAGAAGTTTTCAACTTCGATTCGGCCGAACACGTGCATTTAACTTCTCTGCCTTACCATGGGCTATAAAGGGTTGGAATGGTCTTCCAGAACGCATCGCTAGCATACCTGACCCACTAGGATTAAAAACGAATTGAGTACCTTGTTTCAGTCAGAATAACTGTTTTATATTGCGTTCACTGTGTGCAAGTTTATTTCGCCCAATACCGCTAGCAAATGTATAATGTTATAATCCTCAGTTTATTACTTCCCATGCATGCTCTAATAATTATTCACAGTTCCAGTTCTGTAATAGTGTTCACTTTATTATTTTACACTGCGTGCCGTTGTTTCTTTCGATGCACAGTCGACGTCACCCTTGTGTAGAGCGCTCGGGCAGTGCTCAACCCGCAATAGAAACTGAATTTTAAATTCAGCCCACGCTTTGCGGACAAAGTGCTCTAGCTCATCTTGTTCACAGCTCTGTGTGGATCTACTTCCGTACAAGCACTGCTTGTAAAAAGTAGAAACTGCGACGAGGTATCGATTTTTATGCAGGGAAGTGCGCCGATCGAGCGCTCTACACAAGGGTGACGTAGACTGTACTGTTAACCCTCCCCCTCACACAATATTCCATGTTTGGAACTTCTGAGGTTCCTATTTAACCAGCCAAACGACGAAACACAGAAAAGAAGAGGGCAGGACAAGGCTGAACTAGCAACTCAATGTTTATTGAACAGAAGAAAACAACTAAGACTACTTCCGAATAGCACGCGCACAACCCAACCGGTGGAATGGCAGGAAATTGGGAAGAAGATGAAGAAGAAGATTCAAAGCCAATTCAAACTCAAGGCCTAACTAAAGACTTTTCTAATAGAGCAAATTCCTTACAATGAAGGCTAACCGACGCCTTAGCCAAACACTTGTCCTCAGCTTTAGCAATGTAATATGCTTCAACCAACTCTCTACAGAATTGATTACCATTGCTGTAAACCACACCCGTATTATTGAAATCAGGCGCAGAAAGGGACGGGTCATGCTCCGATTTACACTCTCGGGATTGCACATATAGCGCCAGATTAGAACTCGCCTTCCCTCCCAGAGAATTAGAGTGCTCAATGTGCAGTCCCGAGAGTGTAGGTCGGAGCATGACCCGTCCTTTTGTGCGCCTGATTTCAATAATACGGGTGTGGTTTACAGCAATGGTGATCAATTCTGTAGAGAGTTGGTTGAAACATATTACATTGCTAAAGCTGAGGACACGTGTGTGGCTAATGTGTCGGTCAGCCTTCATTGTAAGTAATTTGCTCTATTAGAAAAGTCTTTAGTTAGGCCTTGACTTTGAATCGGCTTTGAATTTTCTTTTTCATCTTCTTCTCATTTTCCTGCCATTCCACCGGTTGGGTTTTGCGCGTGCTTTTCGGAAGGCGTCTCGTTGTGTTCTTCTGTTCAATAAACATTCAGTTGCTAGTCCAGCCTTGTCCTGTCCTCTTCTTTCCTGTGTCTCGTCCTTTGGCTGGTTAAATATGAACCCTTACCAACTTGCCCAGTCGTCAAACTTGTTGAACTTCTGAGGTATTTGTATAAATACAACGCTGAATGATTTTTGTATCAGATGATATGAGATTTAGTACGAGTCATGTATGAGAAACCCGGTATAAGTTTATAGACAAGTTAGAGCTTTCTCATATTTTTTTCGGTAGGGTTAGTATAAGATTAGCGCTCTTCCACTAGTCCGGTAAGCTCAGGGTCATGAGGCGCTGGTTATACAGGGTGGCCAGTTTTCCAACACGAATGTTTCCGCGTCCTTCAGCAGCTTAGGAGGTATCTGATCCTTCCCAGCTCCTTTTCGCGTACTCATTGCATTCTAATGCTTTTTACTTGATTTCTTTTGCTTACAACCGAATGGTCGGATTGCTCTGCATTACTGCCATTTCTATTATTGTCCTGATTATTTTGCCCGCCGCATAGATCAATGTTGGTAATGATGTTGCTAGCATGCGTAAAACGTATGCTTATTCTTTGTTTGCTCTAGACCACTTTTAGGCTTCCGCTGTTCTTAGAGCACGCTGAAATTTTCTCTTATGTCACTTCCATATATCACTAACCTTACACATAATAATTGATTTTCAGACCTCTACCTCCCCTGACTGTCTATTTTTTGTACTCGTCGTACGTAGCTATGCAGAACAAACAGCCCATTCGTTTTGAAAAAAATCTGCACAAAATCAAGGATCATTTTCTGTATTGTGGTGTTCTTAAAAAACGCGCTTTTACGTAGAGGGAGGAATTTTCGCAACTGTCCATGAGGTCTGGAATGTGGTTTCAATAAGGTTTCTTAATTACGCTAGGAAATCATTTCAATAAAAGAGTGGCGCTCAACAACACCTCTTCAACTTTACAGCTCGTGCCGTAACACCATGGCAGGGCTACTTACCTTAATGAGCACCACAGTGGCTCGCGACAACTGGCAGGCAGTGCAGGTAACCTGGATGTACCAGTCGGGCTGCCAGCTAGCCACCAATGGCAGCAGCCCCAGAGAGAGCACGGAGAGCGCCCAGTACACGCCGAGTCTCCAGGAAGAGAAAGTGTAGCCGCGCACTTCCTGCACAGAAAGGCCCCCGTGGGTTGTGGTGAAACGGCCATGGACACCAAGGCCAGATCACTGGGAGGGCGTCAGGTGCTAGGCTACATGACAGGAAATAGCGCATCCGCAGTGACACATTTGACTAACGATTTGCAACTTGAGTTCACCCTTCGCAAACAAGACCTGAAGTGGTAATATGACAGCCATTATATAAGATTAAGATGCAAGCCAGTGTACGCGATAAAGTGTACAGCTCACGATCGACAAGGCATCACCGTCACCAGAGCCAGCGGTTGAAAAATACCTCGGTAAAATATGCAGCTGATTTGATGCCAAAATTATGACAAAACTCTTTGTTTTGCAGCTTTGAGGGTAGGGTCATACAATTGCGCTTCCCAATTAGCATATATTTGCCGCTCAACTTGGAACCCATTCTGCGAAATGAATTCGAACCGACGACATATGTGCACGTCTGACCAAAATATTATGGAGCACTCTTCTGTCGTTTTCAATTTTGTCATGCATCCCGTAGAGAATATACGCAAACGCTCAAGTGAAATGTGCTAACATATACAGGGTCTTGAATATTTGGGGCTGGGATTTAAAAAATTCCTATGCAAAATCTACTACCCCATTCGAGCTGAAATAACGTCACAAAGTAGCAAAATATAGTCTACGTTATCTGATAAGCGACTCAGCATCGGTACTTGCCTAGATTTCCCGAAATCGAGAAAAAACTGCTCTCGGGGGCGTGCACAATTCTCGCAGAAGAAAGTCGAAAAGCTATTTTGACATGATACGTCATCTGTCGAGCATTGAGAAAAGCTCCATCTCGGCCGTTGGCGCGCTTGCCTCGCTGCCCGACAGATGACGCACCATGTCAGAATAGCTTTTCGACTCTCTTCTGCGAAAATTGTGCACGCCGCCGAGAGCAGTTTTTTCTCGATTTCGGAAAATCTAGGCACGTACCGAAGTTGATTCACTTATCAGTTAACGTAGACGATATTTTGCTACTTTGTGAACGTTATTTTAGCTCGAATGGGGTAATATATTTTGCATAGAAGTTTTTAAAATCGCAGCCCCCAAATATTCAAGGCCCTGTATATAAGATTTGGCTTGGTTTTTTCGGTTTACCGTCCCAAAGCGACTCATGCTAGAAGAGCCACTGTAGATGAGAGCTTCGAAAATTTGGAAACCTGGTAGAGGAGGTGAAAATCGTTTATAATGAAGGCCAAAAATAAACTAAATCTTATAGCATCGTTGCGGATGACTGCCGATTGTGGCGTCTCAAAAGTGGCGGGCTTTGAGCTTGAGCATTGATCGTTAGCAAGACGCACTCTGCAGGAAGGACGGCTACGCGCCGATCATCGACGTGCGACATCCGCATCAAGCTTGGAGACTTCTGCGCAGCTTCGTCAGTCCCATGTAACTTTTTTGTCCGAACTCATTCCACGCCCTCTCTTGTGAATTCTGAAACGATAAAAGATGTCGACAACAAGCATTGCTTGGTGACGAGTTTTGGCCATCAAGTGATTGTTGCCTTACTGCAGGTAAGAGTGGCGTTTCATTGCTCTCTCCTCTCCTCATGCCGCTGGCCGCTGACTGCATTCTTGAGTGCCTGTAATTGTCTTCAATAAAAAACTGCCGCAAACGTGTCACGGTATTACCCCCTGACGGAAAATTCTTGACCAGCTCTAAACATGGAAGTGACTTTCACTAAACAAGTAAATGCTCTCGTGTTGCTACAAACTCGGCTCCTCGAATGAGAACTAATGCCTACTACGACTGGCATTGCCGCAAGTGCGAATCCCAAAGCGAGGCAGATTCTGAAAGTAAGGATTTTTCTAAAACATCAAGCAATTTCTTTAGAAAACTTCAGAGTTTAATTTCCCTTAAGGAAGCCATCGTTTCCCTGTCTCGCCGAGTTCAAGAACTGTTGCTCCTAAAAAGTACCGTCGAGCCTTTACAAGAGTCCGTGCTAAGTGTCCAGACTTATCCATTTTTTTTTCTCTGAAAAGTATTGACGACTGGCTGAAAACAGACTGCAGTTCAGAAGCTTGAAAATGAAGTTCATAGCCTGAACACTACGGTAAAATGGCAAACCGGTAAAACCATGCATCTTCGCAAGGAGATGCACGATTTCACCGGTTCATGATGCCGAACTTGAAATACAAGAAACTAGAAACCCTTAAAGAAGATGAAGAGGTAGCTGTCACGAAATCGGCGCCCATTTTCATCAAGCCGGTACAGCGCTAGGCGCGCGCGGCGTCGCGTGGAGAGCATGGAGAGAAGAGCCCCTTCCCCGCGCGGGAGAGCGCGTAGCTTTGTACGCGTTGCCGTGACCCTCTTTACCATTGCCCGGGGAGGACGGTGGTTCATCGGCCTGGAATGTGCCAGGCCTTTCGAGAAATTTCTATGGGACCTGGCCAATGACGACGCGCGGCTCGACTGGAGGAGAAGAGGGAGCTATAACCAGCGAAGCTATGTGTGTGTGCGCGCTAGCTTTGACGCGTGCTAACAAACAGACGCGGCGCGCCCTATTTAAAGAGACCGCGCCGCTTGATGAGTCAGTCAGTCAGTCAGTTCATCAAGTGTTTTGTGACGTGCTCGCCTGTGTTTCGACTGGACTCCCGGGGATCACCCACTGCTGGCAAGCCCACGGACTTTCAAGGGAGCGGCGCTCGTCTCGTGTAGCGGCCACATCGTGACTCTTGAGGCGTCGGACTGCAACAGTGCCCGGTGAACAATTTGGTGTTTGTTTATGTAACTCTCTCGTGTTTGATCTGTTGTAAAGCATGTGTTATTGAATCATTCTGTAGTTGCATGCCTAGCGTTTGTATTCTGTGAACCTCTCGTCTGTTGTATTGCAAGCGATCTTGTGTATTCCTTTGTACCGTCTCTTGCTGTGCATAAATTGTGTTTTGTTTGTTACTTCTGACTCCGATCCTTACTCTGGTTTGAACCGGCGACCGCTGGGCACCAAACGACCACCCCCTTCTGTCACTACAAGGTAGTTGAATTCCGGCTGAGCTTGCCACGCAAGTCGAGGGCATCTCCTTTGCGACCGAAACAGCTACCCCCACTCACTCTAAGGGTGTCTGGGAGTGTGCGCACCGTTAAGGGCGCATCGTTAATAATACCCCCCTTATTATTAACGGGTGACAGTAGCTGAGGTCCTAAAAGCATTGCAGAAAACTGAAAATTGAATTTCAGGAATCAGACATCGAAGCAGCTGACTGTCTTATGGAGAAAAAAAGGCAGCCAACTAATTTAAATTAGTGAAGTTCGTATCTGTCTATATGAAGGAAAAATGAACGAGTCGTAGACGTGAGATCTGTCCTGTTGCAAATAAATAGGAGCTGCCAAAAATATTCTTCAATGGAAATTTTACAGCTTTCAACAAAACTTTGTTTGGCAGGGTCGTCAGAAGAGCAAGTAAAAGAATTTTAAGCTTGTCTGGTTGACCAATGACAGATTTTTGCGAGGAAAGCAGAAGGCTCCTCCATTATTCGAATCAGCGACTCTGTTAATTATGAACACTGTCTTTTCTCGGTTCAACCGAATTATGAATTCTGTTGCTTAATACCCTCTAAAAATGAAGTCTTTAGCACACTCCATGTAAACATAAGTAGTATACGTAAGCATTGGAGTGAATTAGTGGCAATAATTAACAGCATTAACGGCAACATTGATCGATTTGTTCTTACTGAAATTAGCAGCCATGCTTTGCTTCTCAATGCCAGACTATCTAAGCTTTCTGTTCACACATGCTAGTGGTTATGTTTCTGCATAGCAAATGGAATGCCTATTTTATTGATCTGAAATTTTAGACTGCCGGGTGCATCGCTTTAGAGGTAAGTCTTCCTAATGGCGACGTCACTCTTCTGGCAGTATACAAGCCACCTTCACAAAATACTAAGGCATTTAGGAGCACTTCTTAGGCTCACAGTTGCTGAATCGACAGATTTATTTAGATGGTGAGTTCAATAACGGCACCCTTTCGCCCTCGCGTGTAGTCGTATGTGATTATCTGAACCTTCTAGCAAACCATGGGATGGAATCAGCGATTACATTTTATACAAGAGAAGGGAATCTTGGGAAATATTTCGTAATTCTTGCATTGTTGATGATGTCAATGTTAGAATTCCGTCTGCACACATTCACTCTTCAGTGATCAGATAAAAAATTGCAGACCATCATGTTGTTAGATTTCACCTTATGTTTCCTTCCTTAATGAAATACACCACCGATAAAGACCAGATACTAGTAAAAGATTTAGGCATATGTTGTAACCTTGTCACGGCATTTATTTGGGACGCGTTTCTAGAGCAAGTTGACCCCTACAGTGTTTATGGTCGATTTGTGTAAGTTCTTAATTCTATGAAAAGCGCGTCCCAAAAGGTGATGGTGGTGGAAAGGCGTAATCCCAATCTTCCATGGCTTTCCAGATATCTTCCAGAGGCTATTGTAGAAAAGGATGCCCTTTGGGCGCGTTGAAAACGCAGTCCAATAACACGCATCTTCAGGGTACACCGGAACCAAATAACTGCTATGATTCGAGCTGCAAGACATTCATATTTCAACACGCCTTTTTATAATAATAGCCACTCTCTGCGTAAAAGTTGGGTAACTATTATTCATCTGTTTGGAAGACATCCTAGCCAACAATGACCAAAATCATTGCCAAGTCTTTCAAAGGCCTGCCTACTGCGATGGATGGATTCAACGCCCTAGTTTTCTCAAGCCTTCTCCCAAACACAGCTGTATCCACTTACAATGTCCCTTGCTCACTTTATTCCCCAGCTTCATCTATTTTCCTGCTTTTGATCACACTTGAAGACCTAATATAACTTTATTTAGCTTTGAATGAAAAAGAGCTGCAGGAGTAGATAACATTAAAATGAGTGAGTGCTTCTTTACATGCTCAATAGTTTCATTCCCGGTTCTTTTATTCTTGAAACATTAAACCTTGCCGTAGTGAGGCTATTGCACGAAGTTCAAAGACTTTGGGCTTATGGCAGTTCTATATTCAACTGCACAATTCTTCAGAAACAAATGCTCAAAGTAATGTACACTTTTCTTCTAAGGCTAGAAGGGGGCAATTTGAAGCACACTTTGGTTTCCTTTAGGACAAAATCACTAATTTGTTATTACAAAACTTTTCCGATGATATTTACTCTGAACTTGATAACAATCAAGTTGTTTGCGCTCTTTTTTT
The DNA here is from genome assembly GCF_055883805.1 of Amblyomma maculatum. Lineage (NCBI taxonomy): Eukaryota > Metazoa > Arthropoda > Arachnida > Ixodida > Ixodidae > Amblyomma > Amblyomma maculatum. The sequence continues at coordinate 15,508,050 of NC_139346.1, read as the reverse complement.
AGATGCCAACAAGGCCTTTGATAGCATCCGGTACAATCTCCTATTGCAAAAGTTTGATGTCATGGGATTTTGGGGCCCATTTCATGGCTTTCTAAAACCTCATCTAATCGGTGGCAAATAGTATAAGTGGGTGGTCAACGGAATTCGGAGGCCTTGTTATCCAGCGAATGACTGGATAGATGAAGCTCTTTATTGTGTTACAAAAGGCTATTTCAGAGCCGTGATGAGTAGACTTCGGTAGTCCATAGGCCTTCAGCGCAGCTTCAGCCCTATTCACTAGTTTTCGCTTGTCTTGTGGGTCCTCGCTGCACAGAATGAACTATCATTGCTCTCTAGACGGGTTGGGGAATGGATCTACCAGGGGTCTGTTCTGGCATTCCCATATCACGTGGTATGTGTCTGAAATTTGGTCGCAGTGCCTACACTGAGGACTGTGTAGCTTGAGGTACCACTGAACGTTTTCGGTGCGGGGCCTGCGTTATTATTTGATTGGCTTTACTTAGTTTTTTTGTGAGGTGGCGGGTAGACTCTCCTCTGTGTAGAACCAGTTCTCCGTGCGGCATTGCGCTGACGTCGATTGCGTACTCCATCCCCTCTCTCTATGCAGTGCAATATGGGGCTACGACCATGTGAGGGTTGGCCCAATGAAGAAGTGCTTGGGCATGCCTATTAAGTGTCGACGTTACACACCTTAAGTCTGGTCTAAACTGGTATACAACAGTTGCCTCTTACCTGTACTTACCTATGGGGCTGAAACGTATAAGCTAACAAAGAGGGTTCTACTTAAGTTGAGGACAACGCAGAGGGACGTGGAAAGAAAAATAGTAGGGATAACGTTAAGAGATAGGAAACGTGTAGAGTGGGTCAGAGAAATAACTCTAGTCACTGACATTCTAATGGAAATCAAAAAGAAGAAATGGGCATGGGCAGGACATGTAGCGTGAATAAAGAATAACCGATGGTCGCTTAGGGAAACAAACTAGATTCCAAGCGAAGAAAAACGTAGCAGGGGGCGGCATAAATTTAGGTGGGCGGATGAGGTTAAGCAGTTCGCAGGGGTGAAGTGGATGCAGCTCGCACTGGCCCGGTTTCAGTGGAGGAATATGTGAGAGGCCTTCGCACTGCAGTGGCTCTAGTCAGGCTGAGGATGATGATGATGGTGAAGTGTGGTCAAAACTTCTCTTGAAAAATTTGATCTGCTGTGCTGGATAGTTTCGTTATTGTTGTGTCGTTGCCTCTTCCTTGGGGGATATATTGGTCCAGCACCTTGATTTCGGACGGTTTCTGGAGTGCTTTTCCGCTTACTCGGATGGTAAGATCATGAGCTAGTAATTCTCGTGGGTTCTTGCGGGTTGAAATTTACGACTTCTCCGGGGCGCACTCGAGTCCTCTCTCCCACGTGTACCTTGCAAGATATCTGCTGCCGTTTGGAGATAGCCTTCAGTTTGTCCTTGCACTTCGACTTGCCCCATATAGTGATGTCATCTGCGCACATCGAGTGTTTGGTTCCTGGGATCGTTGAGAGTTTGGCTGGTAGGTCTCTCATGGCCTCGTTAAATACGAAGGGGGGCATCGTCCCTTGAGGGGTCACGCGTGGACCCCTGGGTATTGGGTTTGACGTAACTCCTCCCGGGGGTCTGTTTTACCGCGCCTGCTTTTAATAAATTTTTCAATAATTTTCCTGGTGCTGTCTCAAGTTGCCTCATGTTTCAATATACATATGACACAGTTCTTGTCAAATAATATATCTTTTTTAGCGCAATGGATGCGCTTAGGTATGACAGTGCATGTGATGGACTGATACCTAAAAATTAAATCTCCATTATCAGCATAAAACAAAACTTGTCTGTGCTCATAATCCGCATAAAAAGCTTGTTTCAGTGCAGCCGTTGTTTCTGAATTTCTCCTGTTGCCTTGGTTACGACTGCATTTCCATTCCATTCTCTGATAATGCGAAATATTTTGGGAGACAATTTGACAGGGACATGTCTTCGAAGATTTATTTAACATTTTTTGTACCAACCTTCGTTATGCATCATGTGTACGATACAATACTAGATATTTGCTGCCCCTGAAACTCATAAGCTAATCACACATTCGCTCATTTATGGGGTCGTCACATATGGAATTACTGTATTTTAATTACTATTGCTTCATAACATGACGGTCGAAAGCAAACGTAATTCTTAAAATCATCGTCTGCTCCATAGCTTATAATTCAGATATTCCACTGGATAGTAATTTAATTTCTATTTTGAAACTCCCCTCATTTGATGCTCTGCTTCTTCAAAGTGTTGTGCGCAGCTATTTTTCACATAGTGACTTCCTGCCTACCCATGTGCCTGTGTGTTCCTTTCGCTGCTACACTCATAAGGCCATTTTGTAAGAAACTACTATGTATCCTCATTCTTCAACTCACTACCTGATACTGTGTTTTCTATTCAATGTCATCTTTAAAAAGTTATTTAAGTGCTAACATGTAATTTATAAATTTTGCTAATAGTTATTTACGCAACTGTTTTCTTGTCTCCGTTGTCACGCTGATTTATTCCTTTTTTGGCTATGTAGCTATACGTAGTCCCCCCCCCCCCCCTCGACTGCCGGGTACGGCCCGACAAGCCTTCTTTTAGCTTAGGTTGACCTGTTATCTTGTAGTACTCCTTGGATTAATAGATATGTTGTTAATATGATTATTATATTATTATTACCAATAATATTTTTATTATTATTATTATTCTTGGTATTATTTTTTTTTCTCCAAGATGGCGCCCAGTAAGGACGCATGTGCGCTGTGCTCCCGCCCGTTTTTTGGCAAGCAGCAGTTTTTACGATGTGCCGACTGTGCGAAACGTGTTCACACGAAGTGCGTCACCTGGGCGGATGACGAGCTGCAACTCCTGAAGTCCGGCTCTCGGCCATTCGTGTGTAATTTGTGTGCGTCGTCGTCGTCTGACGGTGTTAGGCTTAGCGACGGTGGTGCGCCGGCGGCTACGTTCCTTTCTCCCGTCGCCCCGCTCCCGGCCAGCCACCCGACCGGTTTTCCCCTTTCAACCGCGACCGGCGAACATGGCGGTGAGTTTGCCTCGCTACGGGCTCTCCTCCTCGACGCGCTTGAGGGAATCTCTTTTCTGAGCGATGAGGTTGCCCAGCTACGGGAAGAGAACGAGCGCCTTCGTGGAGAGAACTCGCGGGCTTTCGTACAAGCCGAGGTCATTGCCTCTCTACGTGCCGATGTGCGCGGCCTACGCCAGGAGCTTGTGCGGTGCGCTGCTTCGCAGTGTGAACGTCCTCTCGTCGAGCGTCCTCTCGTTGTCTCCGTGCGCAATCCTACCCGTGAGGAGCAGCCATCTGTGGACTACTCCGCCGCTCTTCATCGAGGGATGACTCCTGGCGATATTACCTGTTCATCGTCTGCCTCTGCTCCTCCTCGTGCGGTTAACTCACCCAGTGCGATGAAGAAGCACCGAAGTCGAGCCATTACTGGCGCATCGAGCTCATCTGTCCTGAACGTTGCCATTTACCAAAAGAAGCGTCCGAAGACTATTTTCGTCTCTAAACTCAGTCCCGATACTACTTCGGCAGACCTTACCAACCATCTAATATCAGTGAATATTACCCCCCTTTCCTGCCGGCAGCTGAAAACAATGTACGACTCCTACTCGTCCTTCCATATTGAAGTTGATGAAGAATCCTAAAGTAAGCTTGTTGAGCCTTCGATGTGGCCGATGTGTTGCATATACAAGGACTTTCGTGGGAAGCTTTACGACGATATGCTTCATCCCTCTGAACTGACGCAAAATTGCAGTGGCCCCTAATTTGGATATCTATTATCAAAACACCCGAGGTCTTCGGACTAACGGATCTGAATTTTTTTCTAGCGTCTTGTCCTTTTGTTATACCGCTGTTGTGGTTACCGAAACCTGGCTGTCAAGTGATATTCCTTCCAATGATTTCTTTCCAAATAATTACTCTGTTTTTCGTAGCGACCGACCTGAAACAGGTCCCAAATCAAGAGGAGGTGGAGTGCTCATTGCTATTGACAGTTTTGTGAAGTGTGTTCGACGTTCCGATCTGGAAACTGTTGAAGAATGTGTGTGGCTCGAGCTCACTTTAAATCTACATGAAAAACTTTTACTTGCAGCTTTCTACATTCCTCCGAATCTTCCTCCTTCAGCCTATTATGATGTTCTGCTCTCAATCGAACATGTTATAACCCGTCACAGCAAACACAATCTTCTTATTTTAGGCGATTTTAATACTCCTGCTATAAACTGGAACTCATTTATTTCTTCTCACAACAATCATTACATATTAAGTGTAACGCTCTACTTGATTTTATAGCCTTTAACTCTTTGCAGCAACACAATTTCATTGAAAACTGCTGTGGTAATATTCTTGACATCTGTCTATCGAATTTTGAAAGTGTTCGAGTCTCGAGTTCAGACATACCGCTGACTCGCTGTGACAAATTTCACCCTCCGCTTCTAGTTACTACTGCTGTCTCTGCCTCACCTTTTACTAATTCAGATAGGGTGAGGAATTCGCCCCGTTTCGCGTATGCACGTGGTGATTATGTCGGTCTTTTCAATTTCTTCTCTTCCATCGACTGGTCCCTTTTAAATGACATTAATGATTCAGATGGACAAGTCAGTCGCTTTACAGAAAGAGTTCTTGATGGTATGCGTCGGTACATACCTTTGCATACCTTTACGCGTAGGAAGTTCCCTTCCTGGCTTTCAAGGGAACTAATAACGGCGTTAAAACTCAAGGAACGGGCCCATCGTAAAGCAAAACGCCCTGGGTTTCACAATTGGGCAGATGAGTTTCGCCGTGTGCGTTCTCTTTGCAAACGCTTATACAAGCGGGACTGCGACTCCTATCTTGAGTCTTTAGAGAGGAGTGTCTCAAATCGTCTTAGTCAGTTCTGGCGTTACGTTCGCAAGCGTTCCATTAAATCAGATTTAAGTATCAGCTTAGTTGACTCTCAGGGTTCGGAAATTCGGGATGTTGCCGACAGTTTTGCCCAACATTTTTCCTCCGTTTACAGACATCCACATTGTGATTCCGTTTGTCTCCCATCTGGTGCACTAATTCCATTCTCTTTGACGAGGAGTTGATAACTGAGAGTCTTAAGCGTCTGAGACCATCTTTGTCTCCTGGACCTGATGGCATTCCAGCTGCCATAATAAAAGCCTTCAGTTATATCTTTGTACCAGTACTGACTGCCATATTTAATAACTGTTTAAAAAATGCTGCCTTTCCTCGCGTGTGGAAAACGGCACGCGTGTTTCCTGACTTCAAGTCTGGAAACAAATCTGATGTTTCCAATTATCGTCCGATTTCTCTTCTATGTGCAACCTCTAAGCTTTTCGAACTAGCTTTGCACAGGGTACTTTCCTTTCATCTCAAACATATCATAGTACCGAATCAACATGGCTTCATGTCGGGTCGCTCTACTTCTACCAACCTAGTCACGTTTATGACGTATGCCTCTGCAGCTGTCCTTCAGAGAGGCCAGGTTGACACTGTGTACTGTGATATGAGCAGAGCTTTCGACGTTGTTACTCACTCAATACTTCTTGAAAAACTTCTACTCTCTGGCGTTGAAGTCTCACTCGTAGCCCTCCTACGCAACTATCTCCTTGATCGCTTCTGCTTTGTCAGTGTCAATGGACAGACTTCTTTCGTTTACCCTGCAACGAGTGGAGTTCCTCAATGTTCAGTACTAGGCCCGCTTCTCTTCTCCGTTTTTATTAATGATGTTTCCTCCGCGATAAAGAACTCCTTGTTTCTTCTTTATGCTGATGATATAAAAATATTCAAGGTAATACATTCTCTTCAAGATTGCCTGTTGTTGCAATCGGACATATCTGCTTTTTCTGATTGATGCGCGAAGAATCGACTTACCCTCAATTCTTCCAAAACTAGGGTTGTGTCCTTTACTCGTAAAACACATAGTCTTCTCTACCAATATTTCTGTGAATTCTGTGCTGTTGGACAGGGTTGATGAAATTAATGACTTTGGTGTACTTTTTGACCGCACCCTCAGCTTCTCCTCTCACACTAAACGCATTGCTCAGCGGGCTATGCGCACACTCGGATTCGTTTGCAGACTTTCGAGAGAGTTCCATATTCTCCACTTCCGTTTCTAAAACTGTACCTGTCCATATGCTTGCCGGTCTTGGAGTATGCGTCGGTTGTTTGGAATGGCACTTGCAAATCGAACTTGGACAAGGTTGACAAAGTACAAAATAAATTTTTACGGATATTTCATTATCGCTTTCATTGCTCAACTTCCCCCTCTCGCTCCACCAGGAGCGCCCAACTGAATCTTCCTTCTCTTCACTGCCGTCGTATCAGAGTTGATATCATATTTCTGTACAAACTCCTTCATGGCCACAATATGTGCCCTCAGCTCTTAGAGTACATCCTACTGCGCGTTCCGCGAAAGAGCATGAGGGAATTCAGACCATTTCAGGTTTCTCCTCTTCATTCCCACTCCCCTCTGGACAGGATGCAGTGGTTATTTAACTCTTTTTGTCCCTTGACATGTTCCAAAACTCGCTGTGTTCATTTACATTGGATGTTCGTAGCATTGTATTCTAAATAGTACTTTATCACATATAACTCCCACTTTCTAGCCTTAATATTGTATTTGCTTCACTTTTTGCTTTTTCTCCTGTTCAATGCTGTCTGTATCTTGAACTACTTTTTATCCATTTCTTACTTATATTTCAACTTTAAACTTTATATTCGAATCTTACTGTCCCTTGTTCAATTCTACTTCTTTATTGTATTATTCTGTATTTCTAGCCTGTGTTTTAAGTACCATGCACTTGTTGCGCCTGGAATGGTTGTTTACTTTATGTATATTTCTATACTACTATAATCAATGTCAGTTATTTGTTGTTGTTTTTTTTTTCTCTTCTATCTACCGTTCTTTTTTTTTCTTTCCTGGTGTGTTTAAAAATTCTCTCACTGTGTATATAAGTGATGCTACTCATTGTTTGCTTACTTTCCGTGATACTTATCGTCTCAGTTTCATTTCATGTATTATTTCTTTTTTCGTGTTCTCTCTGTGTGTGTAAACATGTTTGTGCTTTTTCATTTTTGTTTCTTTTTTTTTATTTGTGCTGCAGCACAAAGACCACATGGTTGTTCCTGCGCACGTTAAATAAAGATTGATTGATTGATTGATTATTATTATTAAGTACAAATAAATGAAAATAAATCTTATTGTATTCTTCTGCCCACACTACCAGCCGAAGTTGGTTGTCCAGCTCGGTGCTGGACAATACAGCATCCTACAGCTGCGGACTGGTAAGCTACCAAGAGGCAGGGGGCGAGGTACCGGGAAGGGCTCAAGAATATGAGCGTAATCGGCGCGGGAGCTGTCACAAACTGCCGGCTGGCGAGTACGTCCCAGGGTGCAGAAGGGCAAGACGAGCTGGCGCAAGAAAGGTGGGCTTGAAGGTGGAGCCCCAAGTGCTGATGGTGCTGGGAAAGCGATCTGTGCTCAGGGTAAGGTGAGAAGAGAAGGGCGGTAGCGCAAGGTGATATGGGGGTACATGAAGAGAGCGTCACGCGTATCCATCCCTGCTTGGGTAATCAATCAGTTGTGGGGTGCCTCGATACGCGCGCGCTCCGGGCGCGCATCGAGGCATCCTATCGTCAGTTGAATCGCAAGCGATGGAATCAGCCCCCTCATTGCCAAGATGAGCCGCGTGAGTGGGGACAAGATGGTCTGGACAGGGTGAGAAAAGATGATGCCGGAACGCAAGAGGCTGATGGCAGTGGGTGCATCCATCCAAACGCATAGTCATAGGCTTCGAATCAATGCAAATGTGCCCTCGACAGAGGTCGAAGTTTAGACTGATACAGTTAGAATTGGTCTTAGAGAATTATCAGTGACTGCAAGGGCGTGGGGTGGGTAGCAGCTGGATGGGGCGGCATCCACATAGGCAACAGCCCATTGCCGTCCGTACTGCCCCTACGACGCGGAGGCTCGCGCTTCGCTTTTCTTTTGCAGGGGTGTCTAAAAATGAACCACCAGCCTGCACCCAAAGTCTGTGATCTCGAACGGTGTCTAGAAAGCCTGCATTTAATTTGTTCGCTTAGCTCAAGTTGACGATCCATGGCCTCGCTCCACTAGCTCGCGCTTGTTTTCAGTTTCCTTCCTCCCGCTGGCTCGGTATCTTCTTCCTCCTCGCTAGCTCATTAATAAGAGTGGCGCTAAAGATTTAACACTCTCGCCGGCTGCGAAAAGTCAGGTGTTGATCTCCAAGGGTACAAGGTTCTGTATTTCTCGCGTAGTGACAAATCCGTCGCGTAACTTCACCTTGCAGAAGCCTTGTTTTCGTAAATTTTGTACTTGTTTCGTGGTGCCTCATGTAGCCTCCAGTTGTCGAAGGCGAGTAGATGGGCACCATCAAGCCCAAGACAACATAAGGAAGCCAAGATTGTATCAGGAATATTGGTGTCATGTTTATGGCGATGAATTGTCCTTGGATCATAATTATCATCATCTTCAGCCTGAGTATACCCACCGCAGGGCGAAGGCCTCCCCATATTTCTCCACTAAACCCGGTTCTGTACTAGCTGCATCCACTTGATCCCTTCGAACTTCTTAATCTCATCCGCCCACCTAACTTTCTGCCGCCCCCTGCTACGCTTTCCTTCCCTTGGAATCCAGTTTGGTACCCTAAGCGACCATCGGTTATCCTCTCTTCGCACTACATGTCCTGCCCATGTCCATTTCTTCAACCCATGCCCATGTCCTTGGATAGTAGGATTTATCCAAACGCTTTCGTTGTACTCCTGGAACATGTACCGCGGCACCAGGCTGCTCACACTCACTCTCATGTCCAGATCGGCCTGCCCCTCACTGAACACACAATACAGCTCGCTGCTAGACTGCTGCATCATGAGAAATGCTTGAAACGTTGACTGACTAGTCAGTGCCATGACCATTGGTGTGAAGTAACGAATGATTTCTATCATCTCAGCTTCCATCTGGTACTCAGTGCGGACGCGTGCATTGTGGAGCTCCGCGGTGATAGGTACCAATTTCGACCGGCAACATGCTGTTGTCTGTTATCAGGTGATTTCTGATTTTCTTGCTATTTTATGCACAGACTCAAAGAACCACATTCCGTAAGGGTAGATGTTCTCAGTGTAGGCAGGCAGGTGACCTGGCCGGAACATTATCTTGGTGATGGGTTTGGCCCAAGGAAATAACGAACTGAAACTTCTCAGAGAGGAACGGCACCATGAAAGTCAAGAAGCGGTAGCGAAGGTAGTCGAAGATAGTGCGTGTGTCAGCCTCCTCTATCAATGTGGAAAGCCGTTGAAGCATCCCGGAGGGCCTGACGATTAGCTTGGAGATGCGAAAGTCTCTTCGACCCCGCAGGAGAACAACAAAGTACTGGTACCCCTTCCAGAAAGAGTGGTATCCTTCCCAGGTATTTAGAAGATGTATGACCTTTGTGTGCTGTTAGTGGGCCCGCACAAGGCACACGAAGGATTTCTTCGGCTAGCGCTGGAAGTCGTGCACGTTCTCAGCATGCCTGCGCATGTGCGTGTCGAGTTTTAAGAGTTCCAGAGCTCGAGCCACGACTCTTTTGCAGACTTCATCGGAGAGCTGTTCCCACGACGAGTAGCATCCTTTCAGCAGACAAGCTCCCGGCTTGACCTGTACTCGCAGCTTTTTGGGCGCCAGAGCGCTTCTGACAAATGGAAAGACCAGTAGTTTTACCTTTGTGGGGAACCCAGTAGGGTAATCAGGTTCCTTCATGGCTGGTCTCTCACTCATGACACCCTGCAAGTTCTCTCGATCGTTTTTTTTCTTTTCCTTTGTACTCGATGATGCAGTCACCTGGCAGAGAAATCGTTCCTTGGTCTGGTCGTCGAGCTGCAGCCTAGAGGTATGATCGAAGTAGTGGTGTAGCTTGACTTCCATGGCTGCCCTAGCGAGGTGGCGGTGAGACCGCGTGTCGAACGGATACTCATTTCCGCTCCATTTATGTCCACATAAGTGGCCTTAAAGGTCGGCACTGGGATTTACAAGGTTCTGCTCACAGTTTCGTTGCAATAGAACAGGTCCTGAAGATCAAAAAACAGCGCGGCTACTTGGGACAAACAGAGAAGGGAGAATAACGGACAAGCGCTGACTAACAACTGAAGTTTATTCGAAAAAAAGCACAGGTAATATACACTTTTTTTCTTCAAGAACCAGGACGCATGCTCTTGAAGAAGAAAAAAAGTGTATATTACCTGTGCTTTTTTTCGAATAAACTTCAGTTGTTAGTCAGCGCTTGTCCGTTATTCTCCCTTCTCTGTTTGTCCCAAGTAGCCGCGCTGTTTTTTGATCTTGCAATGCACCAACTAGCTCAGATTTCCGTTCTTCTGCAGGTCCTGAAGAAGGCCTTCGGAAGTGCTGCAGCTGTTTGTCGGCTTGAGTCGATAGGGTACCCTGCGGCGAGGGTCAGTGGCCTTTTTGTGGACATTGCTCAGACTTTTGTGTTCCCAAAAGGAGCAGAGCCATTCCTCGCTCTCCATTGTTCTCAATCACATTGTAACAACTAGAAAGGTCCATCGCAGCTTGGACTCCAAAGCGAGAGTGACGCAATCGTGTCACATCTACGGACCTGCCCTGCCTCAATGTCCTTGCATATGTGAGGAACCAGAATAGCACGCAAAGTGATCTCATCATCCGCAAACTGGCTCTTCAAATTCAGCTCTACAGTGCGTCATTTCTTGGCCGCTCGCTCAGAGACGTTTCCAAATGTATTAGAGCAATCTTTATGGATCACGCGAACTTCACTTGCAGCGGTCTTGCCAATGATTCTGTAATAAACGTGCGCTGCTTGCCTCCATCAAGATGCCTCGAACATAGCAGCAGGTGACGGCACTCACTGCCCATACACGGGACGTTTGCAGCAGAATACGCGAGGACAATTCAAGGGAGTTACATACTGTTTCGTCGGTGGTCATTCTATTCTCTCCTTGACGGATTCTCTCAGTAGCGTCCGCGTTGCACATGCTGGTGGCGTGTCGACCCTCACAGTTAGAGCATGTAATCCTGCGACGGCAGTCTCGCGCACGGTGCCCTTTGGTCGTGCACCGAAAGCATCGCATGCTCTGTGGCAGGAGCTCCTTTTTGTCTAGAAGCAGCAGGTCAGCACGACATGACGAAGTCAAATGATCGCTTGATTGGCAAAAAACACAGGCCTCAGTGATCTTTGAAGACTGAGCATGAAGAACTGATGAAGTCGGTCGATGCGCAGGCGCTGTCTTACATTGGCTGTCATGGTATTGCGTCCGGGTCTCGGACTGTATTGCCGGGTGCCCACGGGCTTTGTAGTCGGTCCTTTCCATGCTCTCTACTTCAATTATCAGAAACGCCAGCAAGCGATCTAGCTCCGATCCAGTTGCTGCGGTATGGTGGACTTCGGCTGCCGCACAAACTTCTAGTGTACGGTGCTACTGCATTAAGAGAGAACGAGGGAACGTTCTTAGGAGGACGTCGCAAAGCATCGCAGAAAACGATGTCCTACTCACGCCCAAGAATTGCAACCCTCTGATGTTTCTAAGTACTTGCTCGTAGAGCTTTCGGAGAGCCATGGTGCCGGTTGGAGAACGTATGGCTGCCAGTGTCCTATGTCTGGAGAAGTACTATTGCTCCAAGGGTGCTTTGTCGCCGAACCGTTTCTTATGCATAGAAATGGCGTCCACATAGCACGCTTCGGTTGTCGAAAGGTCCGCGATGGTTGAAACCGCGTTACCTCTCAAGAATAGTCGTAAGTAGTGAAATTTGTCTGTCACAATGAGACTATCGTTGCGGTGAATAATGTGGTCAAACTGCCCCCAAAACTCAGTCCAGCGGCTCAGGTCCCCAGAGAAAGGTGTTCAGGGGAAGGATTCAGGATCGGTGATTGAGAGATATAGGAGCAAGACGCCTTGCGAGCAGTGATCAAAGCATAGTATTCTGATAGAAACTTGAGACCGAAGATGAAGTAATGGGCACAATGGTTCAAAACAGTGCTGTAACGGAAGGTCATGGCTAGCAACAATAAAGCGAGCAGTGCAGAGGCCGTCAACACCAACCGTTCCGCCGTCTGCGACACGCACCCGAAACCGAGCCGCCGTGAGAACTTTACGTAAACGGCGACGAAGGTTTTCACTCATGACAGAGATATGCGCTCCAGTGTCTAGAGGCGCACGCATGGTGACAGCATAAAAACTAATATCTAGTTTGTTCAAGTGGGAAGTCTCGTGGAGGATTTGTGGGACTGGTCGTGGATTCAGTGTCACCTCCGGGAGCTGCGTCAGCTTGTTTTCAAAATCAGGTCGGCCGTATGAGGCTGCAGCCGAGAGTTGAAGGGGCTGCGGGGATCGAAAACGACGGGCTAGTGTAGATGGAGAGCGGAAGAACGACGTGGTTCGGAGCTTGCGAAATCGGGCGAATCTGATTGGTCATGCTGTGGGCGGGGTGGAAAACGACGGGGCATGGGCATATCTGGACGGTAGTCATAAGAAAACTCGGCGCGATAAGTCGGAGACTATCTATTAGGGCAATGCCGGGAAATGTGGCCAACACAGGAACACTTGAAACATATGGGGCGATCATGAGGCGTCCGCCATTCTTCTGGATTTCAATAGCGACGAAAGTACGGGGCTCGGGGATGGAAAACATTCCTGCTTGGGGGCCGGACACGGGGGTTTTCGGTGGAACAGACACCAGAGAAGTCCAAGTTTGCAAATTCCTCTCGCACGACGGGCTGAATAAGGGATACGACAGGCAAGAGGTAGCCGGAGATGGTGGTTTGAGGTGGTGCAGGTGCACAGGCCTCCAGTTGATGGCGAACGATCCGGGTGACGGTGTCGGTGATGTTAAGAGGCGAAGGGGAAGGTGCGCAATTTGGTGGCTGCTGCATAACACACGAAAATGTGGCGGCCGGAGAGGGGGAAGAAGAAGACGATGATTAGCTTATCGGCTCTGAGACCGGTCTCTAAGTTTTGGTGTTTTTCCGAAGTTTTAGAGTAGTCAGTGTTCCATGTGATTTGTGTCCTCAACATGCGACGATCTGGGGGTCCCTGGCCACCGGCGGAAGCACGCCAAGAGACCTCCTAGGCGCTCTGCGCCGTATGCACTCCGACACGAAACACCACCTACAGCCGCACTCCATGCTGCACTAATGGCAGCAGAGCCATCGGCTAGTCAAGCGGCCCCTGCAATGGCTTCAACAGATCAGGTCCTTGCGAAAAAGATACCACGCGAAGAAAAAGCCAGCGATGCGACTTTGGGTGACCACGCAGAGGACATGAACCACGCATCCTTCACGGTTGTATCCTACAAGACAGAGAGCTGCTGGTGTTCCGGTTGTCTTCAGGCCCACCAAGGTAGGAGGAAATCTATCAATAGCCAACCCTAACATCGTGGCTTCGACTGTTGTAGCGTCGGCACAAGAAAAGTTGTCAGCCATCGTCTTAATAAAGATGGGAGCTTAATGGTTATAGTATCAACATTGTCTGTTGCAAACCGTTTGCTCCCAGTAACTAAGCTGGCTGGAGTGGCTGTAGAGGCCCGGGTACCGTATTCTTACACAGCCAGCTACGGGAAAATGCAAGACCTGACTGTCACCTACTTAAATGGAGATCTGCAGGAGTATCTACTTGACCAAGGTGTCTCTCAGCTAGGAAGGAAACAACATAAATTCCCGAGGACGGCGGCAGGTTCAAAGAGGTACGCCATCGTTCTGTTATATTAGAATTTTCAAAAGATGCACCACTGCCTAAAAGAGTCACGCTTGGGTTCTGTAGTTAACCTGTAACTGAGTACGTCGGAGCAGCGACACAATGCTACAAATGCCAAAGGCATGGCCACATATCGAGACATTGTACCGGCCCCATGCGATGCAAAGTGCGTGCTGGCCCCCATTCGCACAAAGAGTGCAACTCGAGAGCGCAATGTAATTGTGCAAACTGCGATGGCCCACACCCTGCTTCATACGGAGGTTGTGTTAAAAAGAAAGCTGCTACACTTGCACGCTCAGTGGAGCAAGCACAAGGGAAACCGCCCAAGCGTCATGATCCACCATCTAACCCTGACGTGGTTTTTACAAAAACGTCAAATATATTCCAAAATCAGTCACCACAACATGGATAATCACATGATGGAAAAACGTTTGATAACACGTACGCGGCTGCAGCCAAAAAGAAGTGTGGAAAGTCCGCTGGCAGTCCGTTGCTCCTCCAACAAAGCAGCAGCAACACTCCGCACAAGACCCGACAACCATTCTAACTCTCAGCCTAAGGCAACGCAATGTAACAAGAAGGTCAGCGAAAGGCAGCAAAGCGGAAGCATCGAACAAGAAATCACAAGCCTACTGATTCCGATGCTGTTTGCCGATATCAAGGCACTTGTCAGCGCTAAACCTTCGTCACAAGGACTCCCAGAAGTAGAAGATGGTCTAGCAATGGAGCCGTTGCTGTCAGTCTCTTACGCTCCGCAGGGGCATAATATCACACGTCATTAATCATGGCTTCAACAGGAAGAGCTCCTCCACAGCTGACCATCCACAACATCTATCGCACATGCACCATTTTCCAGTGGAACGCTCGTGGTTTACGCTCGAAACTCTCTGATTTTCGTCTTGTGAGAGCGTACCACTTCCCTTTAATAGTCATCTCTGCATCGCGCGTGGAGGAAACTTTCAGACTAGGCGGATACTATTTTCATCGTTCACAACGACTAGATAACGTTAGCAGATTGCTGATAGGCTTTCGCAGGATATCCCGGCCTCCTTGGTTGAAGTTCCGCCTCACAATTATAACGAATATGTGTGCGCCATAACAGTAATTGGAAAACAAGGCTACACTCTTATTGGAGTATATCTTGAACCAGGCCGGCCATTCGATGCTTCGAGGCTTGAAAAGTTGATAACAAGGATGCCCACTCCACATATTATTTGCGGAGGCTTCAACGCTCACAATGAAATTTGGGGAAGCTCACACACATGTACCCGAGGTGCCATGCTTGCAGAACTTCTGGCAAAACATTTAATTGAACCGCTAAATGTCGGCAGCACAACCTATCTCCGAGGCCTGACGACTTCCAGCAGCATTGACGTCACCTTTGTGACAAGTTCAGCTGCCCACAGCTTTGGCTGGCGCACCGATCTGGAAACACGTGGAAGTGAGCATTACCTAATTCTCATATCACCTGTCAGTGCGCAGATGGCGTCAAAGAAATTTCTTATAAAATGTACAAACAGGGATATGTACAAAGATGCTGCAAGCAGAGGAATTACTGCCGCAACCCGGCATGAGGAACTAATATCGAAAATCGCTTATCGCCTGAGAGAAAGCACGCGAATCACAGCTAAACGCGATAGCTTATCCAAAAATGATGAGATATTTCAAAGGCTGTGCGCTATTCGCAGACAAGCTGAAAGGAAAGCTATGCGCACAAAAAACATTGAAGACCTTCAGGCCTGCCGACGCACACAACGCCACATTCGACGCTACCTGGATAAGCTTAGTCGGCAAAGATGGCGTGACTTTTGTTGTACACTGGACATGCGTCAATATCTAGCGAAAATTTGGCTAATATTTCGCGGTATGCACACGCCCCTCCAACAGCTTTACCCTTTAACAGCACTATCTCTGCATGAACGAAAATCCATCAAAGAAGGCTCAGAAGAATACTGAAGACGACTGTCCGCAGGGTCAGTGACTTCCAAACACTCCACAGATGTCTGTCCAACATCCCCCCGGCGGCAGTGTCAGCGATGGACCTACCTTTCACTATTGAGGAGTTAACCACAGCTATCGCAGAATTAAACAGACGGGCGTCTCCGGGCCATGATGAAGTGATCTATGATGCAATCGCAAAGCTACCTCACGATTCCCGCCTTCGACTCCTGGAATACTACATTTCTTCCTGGATGTCTGGTGAAGTCCCAACGGAATGGAAGTTGGCGAAAAATTGTCCCCGTTTTGAAACCTTCTAAACAGCCAACAAGTTATGCATCCTTCGACCCATTGCCCTACTGAGCTGCGTCGGTAAGCTTATGGAGCTAATGAGCTCCAAACGCGTCACCTGGTTCCTCAAGAGCAAAAGAGAATATCCTCACGAAATGAACGGGTTTCGCCAGAATATGTCTGCGACTGATAATGTTATTACCCTTGTCTCATCACTTGAAGAGCACCTTCACGCTGGATACATCCCGACAGCCGTTTTCCTTGACATCAAGGCTGCTTTTGACTGTATTTCATCATGCAATTCTCGCAGCCTTGGCGAGCCTTGGCCTTGGAGGAAAGATTTACAACTGGATTGGACACTATTTACAAGAGCGGCAAATTTTTATTGTGCACTCCCCATTATCAAACTCTCTTTCATGCAGTGAAGAGGGCGTACCTCAGGGAGCTGTGCTCAGCCCTCTCCTGTTCAATATTGTCTTCATACATATAACAAGAAACCTTCCCCGCGGAGTACGCATTACAATTTTGCAAGATGATATTTGCATCTGGAGTGCATCACGTTCGCGTTATACAACGCAGCAACGAATTCAGAGAGCGTTAATGCACATCTCAATGTACCTGGCTCCCCAGGGTCTTCGCCTCTCACCAGAAATGTGTGTTGCTATGGCTTTTACAAGGAAAAGAATGACTCTATACCCGCTCCTTCTGGGTGGACGGGCACTGTCCTATGTACGATCACATCGACTCCTAGGGGTTATAATTCACAGTAACCTCTCTTGGGCCCCTCAGATTAACAAACACCACGAGATAATCACTGCAGCATCACAGGTTTTCAGATTCATGGCGGGAACACGATGGGGCAGCAACTGCCGATCGATGGTTCTGCTTGAAAAGGCCTACGTTGAAGGAGCGCTACGCTACTATTTACCGGTACTTCAAAGATTATCTCCAACAAGCAAGAAGATTCTTGAAGCTGCACGGAACTACTGCTTGCGGATATGCCTTGGACTCCCAAAGGGATCCTCTGCATCAGGAACCCTTGCAGAAGCAGTATGCCTCCCGCTAGATTTGATTGCCGCCCAAGAAACTATGCGCACCCATCTATGACATGTCATCCAAGGGAAGAAGCATTTCTTGCATCGTGTCCACCAAACTCACAGTAACTCTGGCTTTGCTCAAGCAGTATAGTTTCTGACCCTCGCTACTATTACTCAGCCACGTAGTTTACTACCAGTCACCTTTCCTCCATGGACGCTATTGTCTTTAAAGGTGAATATGTCTGTTCTTGGCGTGGATGCGAAAAGCCGCATGCCACAGGTAGCATTTCTGCAAGCCGCTCTCGCCTACACAGTCAAGGAACATAAGCAGTACACGCACATATTCACCGACGGTTAAACTGCTCAAGGCACTTCATCCTGTGGCCTTTATGTACCCTCAACAAACCATGTCCTGTCTTACCGGCTGCAGCGGAAGACATCATCTACGACATCTGAGCTCCGAGGCATTAAAGAAGCTCTCTCCTATATCCTGCGCCAAACTCCCGGAAGATGGGTTATCTTCGCTGATTCCAAAGCATCTCTGCAAATTCTGAATAACCTGCTGAAAAAAAACAATCATCATCCTGTTTCCCTTGAAATCGGGTATCTTCATCATTTGGCTATTGCCGCAGGCCACTGCGTAAAATTTCAGTGGATACCAGCTCACTGTGGCATTAAAGCCAATAGAGAGATTTAGCATATCGTGATCCGCGATCCGCCACCGTGACCCTCTACCGCTCGTGGGCGGGGTGCATACGCTGATTGGTTCCGATGCGGCAGGTCTAAGTGCCGACATAAAGTATGTGGCGCCATCTATCGGCCTCAAAGGGATCTGGGCATGCGCAGTGGAACGTGCGGTGGCGGATCACGGTAGCGTATCGCGGATCACGGTGTTCCAAATCTCTATAATGAAAAAGCAGATGAAGCGGCTCGCAAAGGCCACCAACATCAAAGATACATTAGGACCTTCTTCACGAAATATGATGCCTCCCAACTCGCTAAAACATTTGCTTACGAAACAAAGTATCGACTTTGGAGCTTGCCGACGCATCACTACCAATTTCTTTATTCAATTGAGCCACATCTAAAATCAAGACTTCCTCCGAAATATCCTCTCCAACTAGAAACTCTTTACCACCGACGTCGTCTAAACTGTGCATACACAAATAGATTGCGCTGCCGTTTCGGTGAAATGAGCAGCCAGTAATGTGACAACTGTGGCTCGATTGAAACTGTGGAACATATCCTACTTGAGTGCATTGCGTACGCTGACGAGCGTGCAAACTATGAACACAGCATGGAGAACCTCTCCCCAGTGCCTTTAACAATGAACAGTGTTTTAGGTCCCTTAGCCTGCCCTAGGCAACAGAGACTCGCGATGAACGTTTTATTTAGATATTTGAAAGACATTGGACTCCTTGACAACTCTAAATTCACCTCGCATGTTTCCCTCAGGCATTTTGCAAGCTGTGAACTCTATAAGCCCATTTGTCGGATCATGCATTTTATTATTAGATTTTATATCATTACTCCACGAAGCACCTTAACACGTATTTAATGGGAGTGTTTTATCTCCCCCTTCATTTATATTATTTCCCTCACCCTTCTTTTTTCAATCTTTCCCTCCCGAATTCCCCTACCCACACAGAGAAGCATGCCAGCGAAATCTAAACGCCGGCAAAATTCTCAGTTTTTTTTCCATTAAAGAGTCTCTCTCTCTCTCTCTCTCTCTCTGTGGCCGCCGTATTCGGAAGATGTTGAAACTATGGGAAAATGCGCCGGCTCTTTACTTGCTCGAAGAGACGGCACTCATTGATAAGAGCATCCATGGTATCACAGCCTTTGGAGAAGAGCAAATGGAACGCGTCGTCCGCAATCCCTTTTAGGACGTGGCCCACCTTTTGAGATTCCGACATGGCGGTGTCAACCTGGTGACATAAGGCAAGCACTTCTTCAAAGTAGGTGGCGTAGCTTTCACTGGAGGACTGCGCACGCGACTCAAGGTGTGTTTTGGCAGCTACCTTCAAAGCATCTCGCAGTCCGAAGAGAGCGCAAAGCTTTACTTTGAAGACGTCTCAACTTGTTAATTCATCTTCGTGGGTGTCGTACCATGGCCTCGCGGTTGCAGACAAATAGAAAATTACTTTTGCCAGCAATTACGGTGGGGCCCACCTAATATGGGTGCTGACACGTTCGTGTACCGATAGCATTTGTCAACATATTCGTCTGAGGCACGAGAAAAGATGTCGGGGGATGAGCCATGACCATGAATGTTGGGGCTTCTCAAGTCGCTGAGTCATGGTCGCTGTGCCGATGTAGCGTCCTGGTGCAATACCCATGAAGCGGAGGATGGGAGGCTCCACAAAATTGTTACGTGGCAGGAGGCATTCACATCACAGAAACATTGGTGCACTCACACAGAACTGGACACAAGCACAAGGCATATTGGACATCAAAACAGGAACCACTGCCAGAGCGATTCGGGCCCCGAGAACGCGCCAAGTACACAAACACTTCGGCAGTCTCATTAGCGATAGGCAGGCAGGCAAGGCAGGTGGACGGACGGACGGACAGACAGACAGACAGAAGTTAAACAAGTGAAAAATTGCTTCATTTTGTTTCCAAGTTTATTTGTAGTCGACGTTTCGGCAGGCTACATGGTTCTTGTTTGTCTTCTTATAGTGTTGGCAAGAGGTGATACAAACAGAATATGGGCACATACAGGTGAACCAGTTGGGCAAGCACAACACACACATACACACACACGCGCGGAGAGCAGGGTTGGCCCAAAGGGTCATCCACCCAAGGCACCGGCCGCCGGGAGTCATCTGTATATACAGGCAGCCGCGGAACAACCTCGGGAAAGAAAAAAAAAGAAAAAGAAAACGACCATGTGGGGGAACGTGTTTGCATTAGTTGGTGAAAAAATTTGCGGTTCTCACTAAAAGATGGGAGCGCCGAGAGTGAGAAAGGTTTTTGCGAGAAGTGGTCGACTATAAATGGTCAAGGCCTTGACTTTGAAGAATTGTTTTCCTCCCTTTCCCTCCTCCCTCTGCTTTTCCCCTTTTCGCTGTATCTGTTATCCTCCCCTCCCTTGCTCCGACCCGCGGCCTAACAGGATGAAAAGATAAAAAAAAAACACGACTGGGTGGACATTGCTGGTCAGAAGAACCTGACAGCGGCGAGTGAAGTTCGAGTCTGCTTAGAGCGGTAAGCAACTCGTGAAATACTTTGAGGTTTTTGCTAAAAGACGTGAACGTCAAGAATGAAGGAGGTTTTTTCGAGAAGTAGGATATGGAGGGTATCAAAGAAGCGAAAAAAAGGGAGGGGGGAAGAAAACACCCCGACGAAAACTGTTAAGGGAAAAAGTGGTACTCGTGAAAGTGAGTACCAGGTTCGTTCGACGGTCTATTTTTTTCCTTTCTTGGACGTCCCTTCAGTATTTCCTCTCGGTTGAGTTCATATGCCTTTTTTATGGCGTCGTCAACAATATCTGGCGGGTATAGTAGTTTAGTCAGGACTTCCCGCATACGTTTTAGGTTTCGTGCGAAGTCCTGATCTTGGGAACAAATTCTTTTGAATCGATGAGCCTGAGAATATGGAAAGCTTGTTTTTGAGTGATGAGGATGACAGCTTTGAAAATGTAAGTATTGTTGCTGGTCCGTGGGTTTTCTGTATACGCTGGTGGTAAGCGAACCTTCATGAACCGCAATTTCAACATCCAAAAGGTTAATTTTGTTTCGGGAAAATGTGTGCTTGAAGGATATCCTAGGATTGAGGAGATTGAAGTTTTCAATGATATGTAGGAGTGATTGTTCTGTGCCAGTTCAAATTAGGAAAATATCATCTAAGTGGCGTTTGTATAAGGTGGGCTTAATTGGGGAAGTAAAAATTCAGATTCAATGCTATGCATGAAGATGTTAGCATAAGTAGGGGCCATGTTTGTACCCATGGCGGTGCTGTTAATTTGTAAGAAGTGTTCATTGTCGAATTCAAAGTTGTTGTATTCTAGTACTAGTTTCGTCAATACCTCTAGGACTTTTAGAGTGGGGGATCCTTCCTTCTTATTCTGATTATATGCCTCAATCAGAGCTTTGATTCCGTCGGAATGCGGGATATTTGTATATAGGGAGACTACATCTAAGGTTACAAGGAAGGCCCTCTGAGGAAGATTTAGACCTGCCATTTCGCGAAGGAAGTTTTTTGTGTCACGTATTGTCGGATGGGTGTGTTTCAGGTATGTGTCCAATTAATGTGTCAATGAAACTGGAGATTGTTTCTGTGATTGTGCCGATGCCGGATACTATAGGGCGGCCAGGGTTACCCCTTTTATGAATTTTCGGAAGCACGTAGAATCGGCCCGCGACGGGTGTTAGGCAGTCAGGGCTTTGCATAATCGCAGGGAGATGTCCCCACCTTTCGCGAGCTCATTTAGAGTCCCTGCTATGAAGGTTTGATGCTCTATAATGGGGTCCGCTTTTAGGTGTTTATAGAATTTAGTGTTAGAGAGTTGTCTAATGCCTTCCTCAATATACTTGTCCTTGTCCATGACCACTATGCCGCCTCCTTTATCTGCCGGTTTGATGACCACATCTTTCCGTCTACTGAGCGCCTTCAATGCGTCACGTTCCTTTTTGGAAAGGTTTTGCTTCTCTGGTCTCTAGTCCTTATAAGCTCTGATTACGTCGTTCTGGACGGCACTAATGTACATGTCCAAATGTTTGTCTCTCCCCGTATTCGGAGTCCATTGGGGATGTTTAAGGCTGAAATCTCTGCCATGTGCCGTGCTCTGTGTCCCTTTGAAAAAGTATTCCCTGAGTCTCGTAGTTCGCGCAAAGCTGTCAAGGTCCTTCAATACCGAAAATTCCTTACATTGTCCAGTAGTAGGGCAAAATGTAAGTCCTCGTGATAGTACAGATCGTTCCTCTGTCATAAGGGGGATGGATGAAAGGTTCATAATACTGTCCTCGGGATCAAATCCTGAGCTTTCAACCGGAGGGTAATCATGCGTAACTGCTTCTGTTTTCGAGCTTGTTTCCGGTATTGTTAGGTCCGTGATCATAATGTGGAGAACACCGTCACGGGTAAATTTTTTTCGTTTGATTTCGGTTATCTCGGTCGCTCTTTTTTCTTCAAACAGCATGAGTTCAGTGGCCTGAGCAATTTTTCTGCGAGCACGACTCTCCTCTGCTTTTAGGGATACCAGCACCCTCTCAATATGGAAAATGGTGACTTCTAAAGATGCAGATTTCAATACATGGTTCGAATTTTCCTTGTCCTCATCACGCAGGTTATTCATTGAGGGTGACAGTGATACCTGCAAACCCATTGGTGTGATTTTGGACTGGAGATAAGTCTTAAGGCTACGGATAGGAATTTCATGGCTAATTCGTTTATCAACAATTTTTCTTAACTTTAAAAATCTGGAGTTATCTGAGGAAGGCTGTTGGCAATGTGAGAAGAAGAGAGTCGGCGTACTCATGCAGCCTGGATGTCAGTCATGATGGATGCGTTGTGCCGAACCACAGCGCTTTCTCAAATCGTAGCGCGACACAGGTGTGCTCGGAATCATGCCCTCGGCTTCAGAGTTCACATGGTCCTTGGTGTGTGGGGCCGTGTCTGCAGTGGTTCTCGTTTTCTTAGGGGGCCCGCTTGCAGCACTTTGTTTTCGGGTACCGGTGCTCTCCACAAGGTCATTTTCTTTGGAATGGGATTGCTGATTACTTTTTGATGTGTTGGTTGGAGCTGTCTTCTTAGTTGTAGGGGTGCACTCCGATGTATCATCCATGGGTGTAGCCGGAGGTGTTTGTCGAAGCATCTCAGATGATGGCCGTGCTGCCGAAGGGGTTCCCTCCATGGTGGCATCCCGTGTCACTTCCCCTGATGACCTGATTGTTACAACCATGCCCTCGATCTCACTGAGATGCTGAAATGGCCACGCCGGGTTTGGCAGCAGGGCTCGGCGCTGGGTACCCGATGGAAGTTTGCCTCGCTCGGTTGCCTTGGATGACCTCGGGATTTTTTTTAGTGCTTCCCTGTAGCGTGGGCACTCTCTTATCCTCCACCTGCTGATGCGTCTCCGTGATTGTCGGGATGTAAAGGGTCTCGACTTGCCTGGCCTCATCCTGGTGGTTGGATCTCAGAGTAGGTGGGAGCTGCTCGGGTATGCTGTTCCCCGGGGGACCAGGTGTCACCAGTTACTGGCAAATGATCTTGGCACTGTGATAGGTGGTGCCGGTGGTAATCGAGAAGGAGCGTGTAGATGTGCCATGCTATAATAGACACCCCATCAAAGCTCCGGTGCACGCCATCCGCCGCGAGGACGCTGGTTGGGGCAAAGAGTTCCAATCAATGTTGGAGGAAGGTCTCTCGGTGTCGCCCGCAAAGTTCAATTAGACCAGAATTGAAAGTGTTGGCTTCGTGGTTAAATTTGTTAACTGATCGCCAATTACCGAAGCGTCGTCGGCGGTTAGGAGCGCGCGGCAACACAAAGTAAATGATGCGGATTGCAGGCCGTTCCGTGCTGATCAACTTGAAGGCACTGGCATACCGCTCCAGCGCGGTGTGGATGCCCTTGCCGTTGAGGTCATTACTACCCAAATGCAGAATTAGTCCACTAACACTAAGGGGCACGAAGTCCAGCAGGTGTTTCAAGTCGCTGATTTCTGCGCCAGGCTGGGTGACGAATGCCGGGGAGAATAAGCTCTAAGCGTCAAAGTGATGGAACCGATGTTTTGTATGGGAGTCTCCAACTACTGCCCATGTTGGCGGATGGAGGAGATATTTCCAGGAAACGGTAGAAGCTTTGCTAGCAGCCATTGAAGAAACTTAGCATAAGTAAATAGACGTACTTGCTTGCTAGAGGTTATACAGAAGTGAAAAATTGTTTCATTCTGTTTCCAAGTTTATTTGGAGTCGACGTTTCGGCAGGAGCCCTGCCTTTTTCAAGACTGAGGGTACATGGTTCTGGTTTGTCTTCTTATAGTGTTGGCAAGAGGTGACACATACAAACAGAATATGGGGACATACAGGTGAACCATCTGGGCGCGCACAACACACACATACACACACACGCGCGGAGAGCAGGGTAGGCCCAAAGGGTCATCCACCCAAGACACCGGCTGCCGGGAGTCATCTGTATACAATAGGCAGCCGAGGAACAACCTCGGGAAAGAAAAAAAAAGAAAAACGAACAGGTGGGGGAACGTGTTTGCTGCAGATGGTGAAAAAAGTTGCGGTTCTCACTAAAAGTCGGGAGCGCCAAGCGTGAAGGAGGTTTTTGCGAGATGTGGTCGACTATCAATGGTCAAGGCCTTGGCTTTGAAGATTTTTTTTCCTCCCTTTTGCTTCTCCCTTTCCCCTTTTCGCTGTATCTGTTATACTCCCCTCCCTTGCTCCAACCCGCGGCCCAACAGGATGAAAAGACAAAAAAAAACCGGGTGGACATTGCCGGTTAGAAGAACCTGACAGCGGGGAGTGAAGTTCGAGTCTGCTTAGAGCGGTAAGCAACTCGCGACGAGAGATGAACCTCAAAGAATGAAAAGAGAAAAAAAATCTGGGGACAGTAGAATGGTGAAATACGTTGAGGTTTTTGCTGAAAGGTGTGAGTGCCAAGCATGAAGGAGGTTTTTACGAGAAGTGGGATAGGGAGGGTATCAAAGAAGCGAAAAAAAAGGGAGGGGGGCGGAAGAAAACAACGCGAGGAAAACTGTTAAGGGACAATGATTGATATATGAGCCTAGCATTAAACTAGCATGGCTCGTATAGAAGACATTGCCCCAATGTTTTCATTTTTCTCATTATTAATTGTCCTAAACTTGTAAATAAAGTATGACTCACGCTGCTCCCGTTCCCGTGTATTTTTGAATTTCCTCTGAAGAACTGTTAGTTTGACTGAGTAGAATGAGTGTTGTTTCCCGTTTATATGTTTTGAAAAAGGGAGGTTGGGCAGAGAGCGTACATGAGCACGGTGATTATTAAACCGCATTCGTAGAGGGGTAGCTGTCTGCATGCGGCATACCCCGCATTTTAGGAGATATATAATGTTTGAGGCATCGGAAACAAAGTTGCCATCTATTCTCCATTTAAAATTTGACGCTCTGCTTGTTGCGCATCTTGTTGTCTGCATGTGCCTGCACACCTGGCATTTACTCTTCCCGCAAGCCCGGCACCCCTACCGCGGGTTATTACCTATTCTTGAGACAGTATGAAGCAATTTTTCACTTGTGGATAACCTCTAGCAACCAAGTATGTCTATTTACGTATGCTACATAGAGTTTCTTACCTTACCTAGAGGGAAAGCTGTGCTGCCGTCTATGGGAGTTTACATGGAGTTTCCAGACGGCCAGTTCAGCCACCATGGGCGCTCAAAGCATCATGGGCCGGAGAGCTACCGAGTGCAGAACTACAACTTTTGGCCAAAACTAATGCAAAGATAAACATTGTTCTACAGTAAAAATGTCCTAAGATTGAATATTGTGACTATAAATTGCAAAACGAGAGAGAAACAGCATGTCAGTGTGAGATTTATCCAATATAAGCGATGGCTCTTTCTCCTATTGGCTTAGTTTTGAGCAGCACAAATACCAATATTTCGCACTTAATAGGCAAAATTTGAAACAGAAAAACGTTATAAAAATATTTGTGGTTGTGCAATCACTTAAGAAAGTTTTTAGTAGCATTTCCGGAAACAAAAACCATTTATTGGCGACGTCTGCTTCTGCGCCTTCGCTACTATAGCTTTCGCGGTCTATGTATACACACCTTCAGATGATGATGACGACGAAAAAGAAACATCGCAGTAATGCCACTCCACGTACACGAGAAAAACCGACTGTCTCACAACAAGTAGCACACCGGCCCATGATTCTTAGCGCGCCCATGGTGGCTGAAGTACAACGCCCTCAGCTTTCCCTCTAGTTAGTGTAAGGAACTCTATGGTATGCTATATATATATATATATAAAGTTGAAATGTGATGCAGTCCGCCAGTTTTGCATGTTTCCAAAACAATAAGCGCTGCTTCCCCTCTCTCGTTCCATGCCTATGCGGTGTGCGCCTCCTCAAGGCATGTCGCATATGAGAACAAACTGCTACGTAGAGCGTTTTCTGAACTTTTGCAAGTTACAGGCTGCTGTTACCACGGCGGCTGGCTCGAACAAGAAAAGTAGTTCCAGTTTTTCTCGTCATACCATGCATTGCAATCAGCAAATAGGAAGGAGAGCAGCAATCGTCGACCGCATAGTGGGGAAGCCCTTTACAAAGTAACCACATAATTCTCAACGGGCATCTAAATAATCTTGAAATTTCTGAGATTTCCTGAGGAATGTTTCAAGGACAAGGTTAGCTTTACTTTCATTTTTTTGCAGCCAGACTTTATGCTGTGTCAGTTACAGCATGGGGTCTTAATTTTGAAACCTGATGGGCCCTGTATTTAGCAGCAATATGAATTTGCGAGTGAGCGCTACCGTCACAATGGCTGCAATAAAGGAAACCAAAATTCAAGTAGAGTATAAAAAAATACGCACCAAATTCTCTCCCTTGCCTTCACGAATGACAGCAGCGAAGCCCAGGATCTCGTCCTGAGGCAAGACATCGTAACCCATCCTAGTAGGTGTGCTTGATGCCCGGTCGCGTCTCTGCGTGAAGACCTAGAAGACCTTTGGCTTTCCTGGAGAAACAGATCAGGAAGATAAATGAGCAGCAGTAAAAAGATGGCTCTCCGCAAGACACATGTGTAGTAATGCTCAAACATCGTTGCGGTTTTGAAAAACAGGCGTAGAAAACGACGTGTGCTCTTCAAAAGAGCCACGATATTTGAACATGACACTCACCACCTAGCCCAATTAGAAACCCTTTTTTTGTGTGGTAAACTAACGGTGTTGAAGGGGTTCTCCTGGTGCAAAGTAAACTTGAAAAGAGCAGTGCTAATAACATGTGCATAGATGATTGCAATAATTACAAAACAGCTATCACAGTGCGCACAAATATGTATCCGGCTGTCAAAATGTGGACCCCAAATCTTCGGCTTACGTGTACGATCACTCTGAAACTCTCAAATACTAAAATGATAAGCCATAATATACTAAATGTGGCATTACGATTTTTCTTTTAGTTAAATTTCTTTATGAGAGTGCTGTGGCTTTCTCTGTCCCAATGTTTTCAACTATTCTCAAAGCGCTCCTTTTGCATTCTGCCAGGGATAGGGACAACCAATAAAAAAGCGATTAACAAGCATTGCTTGCGGCAAACAGCATCCGTCGTATGAGCATCGTAACCGCATGTGCGTGTCTGCGTGTGCGTGCGTGTAAGGCGGAATGGTGTCGAATTGCTTATTGGCACATATGTCCTCCGCACCCACACGTTAGGAAACGTATTGGACTAACTGCAGAGCCGGTAGAGCTGCCAGGCGCGCTTGCCCATCGGACATATAAGCAGTCGTTTTGAGGCAAGCGGGATTGCGCAGCCCGCACGGTGACTCATTCTTTACGGCGGTCGAATACTGAATTGGAGTACCAATGATCGAACCGCAGCGAGGTAACCGCGTTTCGATGGAAACAAACGCAAGAGGCCTCCGTGCTCTGTACATTAATAATTCCAGCAAGTCAAAATATTCATTCTGCAGCTTTCTACTAAGGTACTGTTGTGACCAGGGTTCCGGCTGAGGTACGCGCAGATTTCAGCAGTTGAAAAGGGAGGCGTACTTAGCGAACGCCGGCGAGCGACCGGCGCCAAAGGCAGCGAAGTGGCGGCGACGGCAGCGGAGTGACGCTTTGTTTCCGGCTGCGGGGCCAACATTCCCGCCTCCCCTCCTTCGGGATAGAAAAGAGCTGCCTTTCAGACTTTAATCCCCTTGGCGCCTCAGCGGTGACAACAGGGAACCTATCGTTGTGCCGAATGGGCCAGAGGCGCTCCACTGAGCAGCCTTGACGGTGGACCCTGCTCGCCGAATTCTTGAAGAAGTCGGGTGACCTTCTTAAATGTACACGGGGGAAATGACCACAGCCAGCGGGCGACTTTGCGGGATGTTTCACCTTGGTGCAGAAACTCCTTCGCCCGCAAAAATCGTCATCAACATCAGAAAATTTGTAGGAGGCTTAAGCTTCGCCTTTGAGAATGAACGCCATAGCACAAGAGACACCGTAGTGCGCCCGGAACAAGTAGTCGTAACCGCTTTCACAACACCTCTCTCAAGAGCGAGCTCATGTTCCGACGCTTCATGCCCTAGCGGTGACGTCATCGCTTCCCCTAGCCGTCTCTGCGAGAGAACCTTTCGGCTCCACTTCGAGCGTACAAGCGTTTCTTCTCTTACAATGCGGCTGAGGCGTGCACTGAGAAGGCAGGTTCTGTTTCGAATTCCTGCACAGAGCAACGTGCTATATTCATTTTTATTTATTAATCCTTCCGGAACGTAGAAGCACTGCCAGCCACCTTGCCGAAACGCGCGGGCCTCAAGTTGCAGTAGTAGTTCATCGGCAACATCGCTGACGATCCGAGCCGGCGCGATGAAGATCTCGGAGGCCATGCGCTGTCTTATTCCGTGCGCCACACGCATGATGGCGCTACATGCACGCCAAGCGAAGAGGAAGTACAGCGGAAAAGTAATTTGCCAATCGCTTAACTGCGTGTTCTGTAATTCTGTAATTTACATGCTCATAATTATTATTATATGTAATAATACACTTCTCTAAGGGATATTTCTGAGACAACACCGCAATCAATAGACGCACCTTTGTCCATTTCAAACCATCTAGCTGGCGGGGTGGCCGGAACTACTGCCGGCCACCACCGAGTGCGGACGCAGATAGAATGGGCTCCAGCGGAGCGGCGACAGCGCTCCTTGCCGGCCTCGGAAACAGGCTTGAAGATTATGAAGATAAAGATTACCAGATTATTTTGCCAACATTGCCCACCGGACGTGTTGTTTTAAACACCGTGTTTCTTCATGGCGAAGTGCGAGCGAGGCCTTTTCGAGTTGAAGATTTCCGGGACGGCCTGGACGAGACTGGAACGCTCCCTAACGTGGTCGCGTTGCGGGCGTACCAAATCAACTATGTCTGGGCGGTTACGCTGAGAACTTCCGAAGCAGCCAAGAAGCTTCTTGCAGTCAAGGATCTAGAAGTTAAAAAACGCCGATGTCTTATTATAGATCCCGAAGAACAGCAGGTGAAGCTCAGGCTGCACTAGATGCTTCACGGCATGGCCGACGAGGACATCCGGACCACCTTTGCAGAGTATGGAAGGGTTACGGAAGTGACCAGTGAGCGCTGGCGCGTTCAGGGCGTCAACGACAATTGTTCAACAACAAGAACTGTCCTCCTGAAGCTGAAGCCCGGATTCAAAGTCGATGATCTCCCCCCCCCCCCCCCCCCCATGTACGCGTTGCTGCCGAGAGTTAGTCCTGGTTGTGATGCCTGGACGACCCATGCAATGCCTGCGTTGCCATGGTACAAGTCATGTACGACGAGAATGCAAGGTGCCCCGCTGTTGAAGGGGCAGACGCTATGGCCATCTGGACAGCCAATGCGTCCGCACTTACGCATCGGCTACGGGTCATGGGTCGAGTGACGAGTCAACACAACTTCTAATGGACGTGGTGGAGGGAGAAGAAGCGGCGAAAGGTACCGAGGGGTCCGTCAAGACGACAGAGGAGACACCTTTGTAGTGGGCAAGGACACCAGCACGTCTATCAGCGGAGCCCTAGTGAAAAATCCCGTATCGCGACAAACGGATTTGAACCGGTCCTGTAATTCCCGTATAAATTTCATACTGGTGTGAACAGTCCTGTATGAAGCTTAAACGGGTTTATATCGGACAGGTCATGTCAGGTATGAAACTCAATCCGGACGGTCCAGGAGGGGATCGAGTTAATACAGGGCAGACCATGCATCTTATACTTGACATCCCAGTCCGGTCATGGATATGAAACAGGGCAGAGTAGTCCTGTGTTGAGCTTATATGCCGGACAGGTCATGTCCGGGTTAACAGAAACTGGACAAACCCGATATGAATGAAACTGATACGGGACAGAGTATTTCCGCTTCTCAGTACAATTCGGGCGGATCGTAAAGCTCGACCAGGATGACCACGTCGGAACATGCCTTCGCGCTAAGTAAACATGAAACCATACATATTATACGTTACAACTTTTCTGTATATGTGGAGTACGCTTTGTTTCGCAAATACCCAGATGATATGAAGCTGTGGATGTGTGCGCTAGCAAGAACATACACGCATTGCGTTTTGCTTTTGCGTGTGCAGCTTGTACGATCTTGCGGTGTATCTTCATATCTGCGACTGAAGATCTGCCACCTTCAACGCGAAAGTGCAAGCAAGAACTTAGCGTTTCGTTAGCGAGGATAAAATACGCTCGAGAATAAATAAAACACATCGCTGACCATCGAAATATGCACAGGTCAGCCGGCCATCGGGAGTCGCTTCCTCGAGTGTTTAGGCATGCAAAACACTTGGTCAGAAGTACATTCATTGACGTCGCGGCTCCGCTGGCGGCAGGTGAAGCTAAAACAAGCATTGTTACAAGTGTTGGTGCACCGCATATATCTATATGTAGCAAAAATTGCATGCGTTCGAAGACGATGACAAAACACATCAGCACTAATAAATTGTGACATTCTGAGGTTTGTCTGCAAGAAAGCGATACATTGTAAAGATGCGGGACACGGATAACCCTGCGTGATAGCCAGGAAAAAGATACAGCGTGTTTAAAGGGCGATCGTTCAATTACGACCACAAATTCTACACTGTACTAAAATACACAAACTACAAAAGAGCAATGTCGACTACATAAGCAGAAATATAACCACTACCAGCGTATCCTGCCGTGGTGTAGTGGTTAAAGTGCCTGCTGCTGGCTGAAAACACCGAACTTCGAATCACATGTAAACTTTTTCTTTTCTATTTTCTTTGTTTCTTGTTCTTTTTTCTTTCCTTTTTCTTTCTTTTTCTTTTTAAAATGTAGTGGTGTTATTTTATAGCTCTGTATGCTTTTTCCAGCCTGGCGTCCAGTTTTTTTCTGTAACAAGGGCCACGGACAATACAGGAATTTCCGGAATGAGAGCTCCGCGCGGTTTCATTTCGATTCAGCCTGTATCAATTAACCAGAAACCGGACGAACTCGTCATTTCTGGAACTGATACTGGGTAAAGTATTCCGCTTCTGAACAGAAGCCGGGCCGATCGACGAAGCTAAACCAGAATGACCATGCCGGACACGTCAGCGCACTAAATAAGCATGATACCAAACATATTATACAACTATTCTGTAACAAGAGTTGTTGTCGGGCTAGTTGGCTTGAATCATGTAATGCCATTAAGGCTATGCGCAAAAAAGACAACACAAAAAAAACAAAAAAACAGAGGCAACGACAGGACGAGCGCAAACTAACAACTAGTTTATTCAGAAGTTTAACCTCTAAATATAAAACATGTAAGCGCATGCGCAGAGGAAAAAACCACAACATGCCTAATAAACGCGAACCACCGTGATAACCTACAAAACAAAATTCAACAAGGCAGACTCGCTTTTGTATAAGGCAATAGACGTATCACTGACACAATTGTGCGCTTTCTTTATCAAAAACGACTCAAATATTTCGCGCGCCACTGCGTTGCTGCCACGGTCAAGTATCTTAACCTCATTTAGTCGCGGCCGGCACTTGCAATCTCGACAATGTTCGGTTAAGTTTGTAGTACATTCCTTATCCCCTAACGTGCGCACATGCTCCCCTGCTCGGTCATTAACGCACCTCCCTGTTTGGTCAATGTAGGCCTTTCCACATGTTAGTGGAATTTCATAAACAATGCCTTTCTATTCTGTATGTAAAGGGCACGCTTCGTTTCCCAAATACCTAGAAAATGCGAAGCCGTCGAAGTTTGCGCTAGCAAGCATATACGCGCGTCGCGTCGCTTTTGCGCGTACAACAGTCGCTGCAGGTCGTACGATCTTGCGGTGCGTCTTCATATCTGCGACTGAAGATCTGCTGTCTACAACACGAAAGTAGAAGCACGAACGTATCGTTTCGCTAGCGATGTCAAAAAACTGTTCGAGAAAAAATAAACAAACATCGCTGACCATCGAAAGATGCGCAGATAGCCGCACACCGGGCGACGCGTTCTCGAATGTTTACATATTGAAACCGCTCAGTCGGAAGTGTATTCATTGACATCGATGCTCCGCTGGTAGCACGTGAAGCTAAAACGCCCAGTATTACAAAATATTAGTGCACCGGATATCTCTGTATGTAGGAAAACTTACAAGCGTTCGTAGACGATGAAAAACACATCAGCACTAGTAAATTATGATATCTTGAGGTTTGCCTTCAATAAAGCATCATCATCATCATCATAAGCCTGATTATACCCACTGCAGGGCGAAGGCCTCTCCCATATTTCTCCACTTAACCCGGTTCTGTGCTAGCTGCATCCAGTTGACCCCTGCGAACTTCTTAATCTCATCCGCCCACCTAACTTTCTGCCGCCCCCTGCTACGCTTTCCTTCCCTTGGAATCCAGTTTGTTACCCTCAGCGACCATCGGTTATCCTCTCTTCGCACTACATGTCCTGCCCATGTCCATTTCTTCTTCTTAATTTCCACTAGAATGTCGGTAACTTGAGTTATTTCTCTGACCCACTCTGCACGCTTTCTATCTCTTATAGTTACCCTACCATTTTTAGTTCCATAGCCCTCTCCATAGCCGTTCCATAACCCTCAATAAAGCGACGCGTTATAAAGATACGGCACATTTGTGCACCCTCGTTGTAGGCTGGAAAGATATTCAGCGTGTTTAAAGGGCGATCGGTGAATTACGGCCACAAATTCTACAGCCAAGGAAAATATACAAAGTACGAAAGAGCAAAAGTAGCTACATATACTGAATAATAACCACTGAAATCATAACCCGCCGTAGAGTAAAACTCTTTTAAATCTAGCGCTTTAGGCAGAACGTGCCTAGTGCTTTTAGCATTCCTTTTGTTTTGCTTTGTTGTTGAGTATTCAGAGTGTATGCTGTGTGCTTAAAAAATTGGTAATAAAGAAAAAAAACGCCGTAGAGTAGTGGTTAAGGTGCCCGTCTGAAGACCATGAGGACCGACGTCCGATTCCACACTTGGTAGTAAACTTTTATTTGATTTTTTTTATTTTATTTATTATTTTTAATCTAGTCATTTTACTTTATATTGTTCCATGTTTCTTCCACCCTGGCGACGCGTTTCTGGAAACGAGGGCCATCCACCATACAGGTAATTCCGGTATCAGAGCTCCGCGCGGTTTCATTCCGGACTTTCCAGGGCAGTACAGGAATTTCCTGAAATAGCCCCAATCCTGTATCCCAGATGCTGTGCAGTAAACCTGTATACGATTTCCTGTACGAATTTAATACAGGATTTTTCAGTAGGGAGGGAGGGCACCTGAAGCGGCACTACCTCGCCATACAGACGGTGGAAAAACTAGCGAAGAAACGAGCTCTACAGACGTCAATGCTGACATTTTGTTGAGATGGGAAGTTCAGCAGACTAATACCGGCAGCCGCAACACCAGCATGACGGCTCCGGCTAAGCGACCACACGCCCAGACCGACACCGAGGTCAACAATGCATCAGCCTGCAGCGTTGGAGAGCCGCCAGCTAAAGCGCCCCATGCCCTGCACTCAATGTTCAAGCCGCGGTGGTCGGAAAGGTGGGCCGTCGACAAGGTGCTACGGTAGCAGGCTGAGGCCCTCCCACTGAATGACGTCTAGCAGAACCTAGACGCAAAGGGTAAGCACCATGCTCTCGGCCTCCTTACACTTCGCGAAAATGGCTCCTGCACCTTCGTTGAAAGTGGCCACACTTAAAGTCAGAGGTCTGGCAGGAAAGAAAAACCAAAGCCAAGTGCACCGACTTTTAACGGATGAGGGGACCGACCTATTGGCTGTACAGGAAACAAAAATTGAGGGTGAAGAAGAGACCGGGAGCATGGTGCGGCGTTTCACGTCTAGATTTTAGGCTGTAGTGAGTCACGCAATAGGCACTTCTACAGGATGTGTCCTTTTTGTTAAAAAGCTGTCAGGTCTTGCGGTGAAGGCCTATTTGCCATGTTTGTCGGGTAGGTGTGTTTTTGTTGATTTTACTCTCGGCAGCGCTGAGTGCCGCATTATATGTTTGTATGCACGAAATCAAACACAGGAAAGGGCAGCGTTTTTTGAAAGCATTGAACAGTATCTCAATTTGCGAAAACACCTCGCGCGACTTCAACTGCGTCCTTAGTAGCCGCGATAAGACCAGTGTGCGCGGATTCAGAGACGTAATCACTGCGGTACTGTCCAAAATTGTGGGGGAGTGGAACCTTGAGGATGTGGCGGAATGTCTTGACGGCGCGTGCGGTGTAAAATACACACATTTTCAGCCTGCAAGCCACGCTCCTCTTGACCGCATATATGTTGCGCTTGATGTGATTCCAAAATGTAGTAGCTACCGTGTAATTCCCGTCTCTTTTTCTGACCACTGTTTAGTAATTTGTGTGATAGGATCACAAAAACAGGGCAGTGCTTTTAATTTGGATCAGTGGAAATTAAATTAATTGATCAAAGACGAAATTTTCAGAGATGCAGTAACGGAAGAAATAGGCAAGATAGACCCTAACAGTACAGTGAGAACATGGCAGCAATGGGAGCTTTTTAAGGAACAGCTTAAAATAAAAGCAATTGGTAGATCTAGTGTCCTTGCCCACGAAGAGAAACATATCGAACGCAACTTAAGGTCCCTGCTTGAAAAAATGCTTGAAAATGAATGTGCAGCTCCTGGCAAATGAACAGAAGATATAAGGAAGATTAAACAAAAAATCGAACTGATAGAGCCAGAGCGTTATTGCGGTGCGCTTGTGCGTGCGAGAGCGGAAGAGGCAGCTGCAGGGGAGGCCCCGTCGAGACGAGCGCTAGGAATTTAAAGGCGCCCGCACAGAGAAATCACATCGGAGATATAGAATGGGGCGGCGTCTTATCGGATGACAATGAGCCTATTCAGCGAGCATTCTTCCAATACTACCAGACACAGTTTGCATTGCACGACTTTGATGTGAGAACGTTTAAGGACAGGTATCTAGGGGCGCTATCAAGACTAAAGAAGAAAAGAAACAAATATTAGAGCTGCCAATTACTGAATCAGAGGTCGAACTAGCGATAAACAATTTAAACCCGGGAAAATCCCCCTGTCCAGACGGCTTAAGTGCGGCATTTTATAAAGAATTTAAAATTGAAATAGCGCCAGTCCTGACTGTAGTGTTTAACGAAGCTTATGACGTAAATGAACTGCCTCCTTCTTATGGCAAATCCCACACAGTCCTCATACCCAAAACTGATGAAGAAGATAGGCTACTACAAGTAACATCATACCGGCCAATTGCGCTCACGAACGTTGGTTACAAAATTTATATGAAGATGTTAGCACGAAGGCTGCAGTCGGTAATCCGGGAAATCGTTGGGCCACATCAAGCATGTGGAATAAAGGGATGGTCCATTGTCACAAATATACATAAAGAAAGAAGTGTATTAGAATGTTGCGATGGGGGTCATAAATGGCCGTGTGGCCATCCTGCAGCTTGACCTTGAAAAGGCGTTTGACTGCGTTGCCCATGAAATTCTACTTTGTATAATGGACCATATAAATGTTGGTTTTGTTATTTGTGCGGGCGTGGCCCTGGCGTACCGAAACTGCACTAGTCGAAAATAAACATCTTGGAGTCCCCATTAGCGTGCAGCGTTCTGTGCGACAGGGCTGCCCCCTCAGCCCTCTTTTATTCTGCATTTACATTTAAACCCTTTGCTTAAATACCTTGGACAATGAGAATATTACTGGTTTTCGTTTGCAAGCCGTGGAAGTGAAGCTGCTGGCGTAAGCTGATGATGTTGCGGTTTTTATAATTTACCAGGATAGTATACCCAAGTTGTTGATTCTGTAAAACCCTTTAGCGAAGTTACAGGCAGTAGGGTAAACTGGTCCAAGTCCCTGGGACTCTGGCATGGCAGATGGCAAAGTGCTCCTGATAATTTTGCAAACGTGTCATGGGTGATGACTCTGCCAAAGTACCTTGGCGTGCCAGTAGAATGCTATCGTCATAGCGAGGCATATTGGAGAGCATGCACAGATGACATGCGGGAAAGGGCAGATAAGTGGAAAGGAACTGGTTTATCAATTTTTGCCAGAGCCACAATGTGCAACCTCTTCTTCATTTCTAGGCTGTGGTATGTGATGCAAGTTTTACACTGTGCAATACTGAGTGCGCAGAAGCTGCATAGGATATTCGCGGTTTTGGTGTGGGCTTCAAAATGGCAAAGATGCAGCCGCACGAATTTATTCAGAAGCGTCAAGGATGGAGGCGTTGGCTTAAGGCATCTTTTTTTGCGGCAGATTGTCAGCAGATTTCTGTTTCTGCGTGACGTTCACGATCCATTTTTACCGCTGTCTGCCAAATTAGGCTTGGAGGTGCACTGCCAGATTTTGTTGTGCCAACCGAATGTTACACGGGAGGTATTTTTGGTTACTTGAAAGAAGTTGTTCAAAGTGTGTGATTTCTTTCAGCAAGATTTTGAAAAGAATATTTATCAGCTGTGAAAAAGAAAAAGTTATACAAAGATTTGTGCGTTGTTCTTCCGGAGCCCATATATAGGGCCATATACAGGGGAGGCCCTGGCAGGAATGTACTGAAGAGGGTAAAGAGAATGTGAGTGCCGGCAGCGGCTAAAACTTTCCTTTTTAAGTTTCACACTGGAATTTTGCCAGTAAAAGCGTTTTTGCAAGAAAAAGGCTTATTTCTTCCGTGGGGTGCAGATCGCTTAATTTGTAAAAGCCAAAAACTAAAGATTATGTATTTCTTCCCTGTTGGGAAGGGGTTATTTTTGGGACGTACTTCAAAGAACCATAAAGAAAGCATCACCTAAAAATTATTATGAAATACGGTACTTACCCACTCAAAATGAGGAGGCGGTTCCATATGATTCAATCATGCTAATCGGCCTCCACAGTATATGGCGTTCACGCATGGCAGGATATCACTGTGATCCTGATACGCGTCCTCCACGAATTTTTTTTTTCTGCGAGGCTGTACATTGGTTTATTGAGATTGTGAAGTTTGTCAATGATAATCCTGAGTGGTTACCAAAGATAAAACTTTTGATGGATCTAAAGAAAATTTAGAACGATGAAGTCAGCCCCTGGCAAGCTTATTATATCAATGTCTTGTGTGTGTTTGTGTTGTCTTGCAAAAGTCAGGCAATAAACAAAAAGCTGGCGTGGTGGAGTGGTTAGCGTGCTCGTCTTGCACCCCGGAGGCCCACGTTCGATTCCTCAGATCGGCGATTTTTCCTACTCGTTTTTATTTTTTAATGCTTCTGGGATTTTTCGCTCACGGCCGACGCCGAACGACGTGAGAAGCGGGACGGCGGCCGCCGCCGACGACACCGACTTTTCTGCGACACGGGGCCCTTCACGCTGCCGCGTTAACATTTTCCCTCGCTACCGAAAGATATGAGAGGAGGTCCGAGCACTACCCTCGGCAGTGGGCGGCACGTCAAGTGGTTTCTTGTGTCCCATTGATTGGACTACACCGATTGAACTTTGTTTTCCCCAGCTAGGGAAGTGGGGACAACCGACTATATTTAGGCGTTGAAAAGTTTCTCTACAGAGAGCTCCGTTTTTTCTCTTTACCTGTACATATCCCATAATGTAAAATTTTGTATAAAACACTTTTTTTTGCCTCTCCTCCCTGGCTGCTTCTAGTCCTTCATCCCGGCTCCTCATGGTTCGACTGCGCTGAAACCTAAGCTCCCGAACCCCAGCCGTGTCAACTGGATGGCAGCTATGGGATCGTCCACGCTTGGTCTTGGCATCGGCAATGTGGTGAGCGTCTAACTTTCTTTGAGAACCTGCCAGGTTTGATAACTCAGGGAACTTATCAAAGCCAGTAGATTTTGTTTTTTTGTGTAGCGTGCGCGGTGAAGCGGTTATCACGCTACAATTTGTTTGGGAAAGTCCTCATTCGAAAATGGCCATAGATTTGAGCAAATTAGAGAAAGCAGAGTTGATTTTGCTTTGTGAAGAGTTGGACATTGAAGTCGGCAAAACCTTAGAGAGCCGCAACTTGTGAGGGCAATTCCGGAGTGTGGAGCTGAGGAGGATGATGAAATTTCCGAGACCTGGGATTTCATACAGGAGAAGTTCAGGAAGGCTGAGGAAGAGGCCCGCAGGATTAAAACAGCGAAAGAGAGATATCATCATCATCATCATCATCATCATCAGCCTGACTATACCCACTGCAGGGCGAAGCCATCTCCCTATTTTTCTCCACGTAACCCGGTATTGTGCTAGCTGCATCCACTTCACCCCCGCGAACTTCTTAACCTCATCCGCCCCCCTAACTTTCTGCCGCCCCCTGCTACGCATTCCTTCTCTTGGAATCCAGTTTGTTACCGTAAGCGAGCATCGGTTATCCTCTCTTCGCACTACATGTCCTGCCCATGCCCATTTCTTCTTCTTAATTTCCAATAAAATGTCGGTAACTTGAGTTATTTCTCTGACCCACTCTGCACGCTTCCTATCTCTTAATGTTACCCCTACCATTTTTCGTTCCATAGCCCTCTGGGTTGTCCTCAACTTAAGAAGAACTCTCTTGGTTAGCCTCCACGTTTCAGCTCCATACGTGAGTACAGGTAAAAGGCAACTGTTGTATAATTTCCTCTTGAGTGATACCGGTAAGCTGCTAGTCATAATCTGCGAGTGCTTGCCAAATGCGCTCCATCCCAATCTTATTCTTCTTGTTATTTCCTTTTCATGGTCCGGATCTGCGGTTACTACCTGTCCTAAGTAGACATAATCGCCTACTGCTCCCATTACTTCGCTACCAAATATAAACTGCTGCTCCTTACCGAGGCTGTTGAACATTACCTTAGTGTTCTGTATATTGTTTTTCAAGCCTACCTTTCTACTTTTCCTCTCTAGCTCATCGATCATTAAATGCAGTTCATCCCCCGAGTTGCTTATCAAGGCAATGTCATCGGCAAATCGCAGATTACTGAGGTGTTCTCCATCTACCCTTATCCCTAACTGCTCTCATTCCAAGTCTCTGAATACTTCCTCTAAGCTGTGAATAGTACTGGGGAGATTGTGCCTCCTTGCGTAACACCTTTCTTTATCAGAATTTTGTTACTTTCTTTGTGCAGAACTATGGTTGCTGTGCAGCCACTATATATTTCTTCTAGCACTTTCACGTACGGCTCTTCTACACCTTGATTTCGCAATGCCTGCATCACCGCCGATGTTTCAACTGAATCAAATGCTTTTCCGTAATAATTGAATGCTATTTATAAGGGCTGGTTATATTCCGAGCATTTTTCTATCATCTGATTGATGGTATGGATATGATCGATGGTAGAGTACAGTTTCCGAAAACCTGCTTGATCCTTTGATCGATTGCAGTCTCGATTGCAGATTCAATTAGCGATTAGCTTAGTAAATACCTTATACTTAACACACAGTAAGCTGATTGTTCTGTAATTGTTAAGGTCCTTGGAGTCCCCTTTCTTATGAATGAAGATATAGTTTGCATTCTTCCATTGTTCCGGTACCATCGATGACACCAGGCACTGCTTTTCAGAGGGACCAGTTTTTCTAGCACGATATCCCCCCCCCCTCCCAGGTCCTTTGGCAAATCTTTAGTTATCTGATCCTCTCCAGCTGATTTCCCCCTTTTCATTGTTTCTAATGCTTTCTTGACCTCGTCCTTCGTCGCTGGTGGAACGTTTGACTGTTTTTTCCTGCTGCCAATCTCGCTACGGTCCTGACTACTTTGGCTGCTATAGAGACCTGTATAGAACTTCTCGGCTACTTTGACTGTCTAGTCCATATTCGTGATGACGTTGCCCGCCTTGTCCCTTATCGCATACATCTGGTTTTTGCCTATGCCCAATTTATTTTTTACCGCTTTAAGGCCTCCCCCGTTCTTTACAGCATGCTCAATTTTCTCCATGTTATACTTCCTTATATCAGCCGCCTTGCGCTTATTGATTAGCTTTGATATCTCGGCCAATTCGATCTGGTCTGCTGGATTGGAAGCTTTCATACTCTGGCGTTTCTTAATCAAATCTTTCGTCTCCTTAGACAGCTTACCGGTATCCTCTCTAACTATCCTACTGCCTACTTCTACCGCACACTTAATAATGATATCTCTGAAATTATTGTTCATTGCTTCTTGGGTAATGTCACCATCCTCGGTTAGAGCTGAATATCTATTCTGTAGCGAGATCCTGAATTCTTCTGCCCTCCCCCTCACCACTAATTCGTTGATGGGTTTCTTTCTTACTAAACTGTTGCATTCCTTCAGATTTAGTCTAATTCGGGACTTCACCATCCTGTGGTCACTGCCTCGCACTTTCCCGATTACCTCTACATCTTGGTCAATGGCGGGGCTGAACGCATTATGAAGTCAATTTCATTTTTAGTCTCCCGGTTAGGGCTTTTCCATGTCCATTTCCGGTTCTTCCGTTTGCTGAAGAAGGTATTCACGATTCTTAAGTTATTGCGCTCTGCACACTCAACCAATAACCCCCCCCCCCCCCCCCCTGCTATTCCTAGAACCAATGCCATAGTCACCTACTGCCTAGTCTCCTGCCTGCTTTTTCCCTACCTTGGCATTGAAGTCGCCCATTAGTACAGTATACTGCGTCTTTACTTTTCGCATTGCCGAGTCTACATCTTCGTAGAAACTTTCAACTGCCTGGTCATCATAACTACATGTAGGTGCATAGGCCTGTACATCCTTCAGTTTATTCCGCTTATTAAGCCTAATTACGATGACTGGCATCCTCTCATTATTACTATAGAATTCATCTATATTACCCGCTGTATCCTTATTGACAAGGAAACCTACTCCTATTTGTCCCCTCTCTGGTAAGCCTCAATAACACAGTTCTTGCCCATCCTTCAGTACAGTATATGCCAATCGGCCTCCTAACCTCACTAAGCCTTATGACAACCCATTTCATGCCTTCTAGTTCCTCGAACAGCACTGCTAAACTAGCAGCAAGCCAGACTCCAGAATATTCTTTGCATGGAAGAACTTGGCGACTAACGACCCACACAGCTACTCCACCGCGTGTGGTAACTCCTGGGCACCAAGACTTCACAAAGCAACCTCCCATCCTTCGCGAGCTGTTCCTGGAAGGAATTCTACAGTCTTTACGATAGATACTTGCTGGCTACGATGACGTCACTGTCAACCGCCTGACAGAAATGACCGACCGCATTGCGGGTTTCAGCTCGTCAACAGCAGCGCCCATCGCGTCAGCCCGAGTTTTTGGGCAAATAGAGCGATTGTCGTCCCTAGAAGCATAATTCGACAGGCTTGCAGCTTGCTGCACGGAGGCTAGAAATTGCTCACAAGGAGTTTAAACATATTGCCACCTAGCATTGCAAGGGGGCGCATGACTCAGTAGCGAAGGAAGACGAAGTTGGAAGGAGGAGGAGGAGGAATCAACATTTATTAAGCCCGAAATAATTCGGTGGTGCATGCTTGCACCAGACGGGGTGGTTCCCTAGTTGCGGGACCCATATGTTTCCAGCAGCTCCTGGCCCCTGTCTGTCAGTGCGAGCTGGATCGATAGGGCGGGGCTGGACAACAAGGTCTCCCATCGCTCAAGGGGTTGGGGATTGGGGGTGTTGGCGGGAAGGGGAGGAGGGGGGGTTTTGAGTTGTTTGCATTCTGCCAAAACGTGCGGCAGGGTGCCCTTTTCTTTTTTACAAAAAGGACAGAGCATGTCGTGTTCCGCAGGGTACATGCGGCTCATCAATACGGGATGCGCAAGCGATCCCGCCTGCGCTCGGCGCAGGATCGTCTGTTGTTGCCTGGTGAGCTTGGGGTGCGGTTCTGGCAGTCTGCACCTTTCCTCTCGGTACATGCTTGTAATTTCCCGAAAGCTGGTAACCGGATGCGGTAGCTCTTCCGGCTCGTTCTCGCCCCGGATTGACATTTCTCGGGCATGGTAGTCTGCGATGATGTTGCCTGCTACCTGCGAGTGAGCCGGGACCCACACGAGCTCTATAGCTCTTCCCGGAGGCTTGCACTTGGATAGAATGGCTCGGGCCGCGGAGGATATTACCCCTCTGCGGAAGCTTCTGTAGGCTGTCTTTGAGTCAGTGACCACGGTGTCCACGCTCGGCTGTGCGAGTGCGAGGGCCATGGCCGCTTCTGCAACTGCGGCGTCTGTTGTCTTTATGGACGCGCTGACGATCAGCCTGTCTTTTGACGTAACCACCACTGCTGCACGGTCACTGTGTTTTCGGAGCGAGGCGTCCGCGTAGAGGACCCTGGGGTTCTCTTCCAGCTTTCGGGCTATGGCTTTGGCCCGCGCGGTGCGCCTCTCGTCGTCCTTGCCCGGCGTCATGTTCCGGGGAAGGGGTTTGGTCTGAATGACCGTCTTCCAGTCTTCCGGAAGGGCTTCCTTGAGGGGTACTGGCTCAATCTGCCATCCTATCTTGCGTAAGACGGCTCGTCCGTGTTTCGTATGACTGAGCCGGATTCTCTGATTAGAGAGGTGGGCTTCAATGAGCTCCTCCACCGTGTTGTGGGCGCCCATGTCCAGCAGTCTTTGTGTGGACGAGTATATGGGAATGCCCAGTGCTTGCTTCGTTGCCTTACGAAGCATCGTGTTTAGGGTGTCCCTATTCGCCTTCGTGAGCTGGAGATAGGGGGCGGAGTAGGTAACCCGTGACACGACGAATGCGCGTATCAGGCGCATAACATCGTCCTCTTTGAGGCCTCGGTTTCTATTAGATACCCTTCTGATCATACTGAGTATCTGTTCGGTTGTAGTTTTGATCTTTGTGACGGCGGCGTGTGCCTTCCCGTCGGCCTGAAGTAGTAGGCCGAGGATCCTAATCTGCTGTGTTGGCTTGATAGCCGTTCCGTCGATGGTGACGATCACGTTCGGCGGCAGCTCTTTCTTGGATTTTCCCGGTTGGATAATAAGCAACTCTGATTTCTGGGGAGCGCAGCTCAGTCCGCATGACTTTGCGTACTCGTGCACGGTTGTTGCCGCCTTCTGCAAGGCTTCCTCCATCCAGGCATCAGAACCGGCTCGAGCTGTCCACACCGTAATATCGTCGGCGTAGAACGCATGGTCCACGCCTTCGATTTGCTTGAGTAGACCGGGCAGGGGCAGGAGGGCCAGATTGAAGAGCAGGGGCGACAAGACCGATCCCTGTGGGGTGCCCCTATCACCCAGCTCGACAGGGTCTGACTTCTCCTCCCCTATTCTGATGGTCGCTGTTCGGTTTGTCAGAAATTCTTTGATGTAGTCGAATGTCTTTCGGCCACACCTGGTCATATTCAGATTCCGAAGTGTTTCTTGCGCTTGTGCTTCTGTACTCCATGTTGCCGTTTTGTCTGGGCTAACCCCTTGTCATAAAGCTATCCTTGTTATCCCGAATCATCGTGTACGTGACATTGTGGTGGAGGCGCTGGGTGAAACGATCGCCTATGCAAGAGTCTCCACCTGAAAGACGTTGCGGCAGCCCTATACCATTTGACACCCTGGTGCATCGCTACAGACGCCGGTGGCAGGAACTGTCTCCGGAGCTTCAGACATTAGCCGCCGCCATGACATCCAGTGCTTCTGCTCAGCAAGTAGCCGGCGTCCCACCAGCCTGTAACTACACCTTGCTGAGCCCGCGGGTACTGAAGTCTTTCCATGGGGACCTCTTTGAGGATATGGAGAACTAGTTTCTTCGATTTGAACGTATCGCTGCTTTTAACCAGTGGGACGACGCTACCAATCTAAGGAACGTGTACTTCAGCCTCGAGGATGGCGCCCGTACCTGGTTCCAGAACTGAGAGGAAGTTTTAACATCGTGGATAGAATTCTGTCGTCAACTTCTCGAGGTTTACACAAGCGCGGATCGTCACGAACATGTAGAACGCACCCTCCACTATCGCTTCCAGGTGCCGAATGAGAATGTGAAAGCGTACGCAGAGGACATGATGCGCCTCTTCAGGCGATTCGATCTCGAAATGCCTGAAGACAAACAGGTCAGACACTTGATGTGGGGCCTGAAAGAGCAGCTGTTCGCAGGCTTTGTGTGCACCCCACCATCGCCTGTCAACGGATTCCTTGCTGAGGCTGCCACAACAA
This sequence comes from Amblyomma maculatum, assembly GCF_055883805.1. Classification (NCBI taxonomy): domain Eukaryota; kingdom Metazoa; phylum Arthropoda; class Arachnida; order Ixodida; family Ixodidae; genus Amblyomma; species Amblyomma maculatum. Next base: position 15,463,858 of record NC_139346.1, on the reverse strand, counting down.
CGGCCGACCTTTCCATACTGGCACAATCACGGAATCATTCGCGTCTTCCGAGCGGCATCCTGACGCTTTGCGCGAACTTATTCGCAGCGTCGTGCGGGAATAACTGAGCAAGTTTTTCAACCCTCTGGAGCGATGGCTAGCTTCCGTTTCTGCTATAGGGCGGAAGGAAGTGCGACAGGCGCTCACCTGTCGTTACGAGCCACAATTGCTCTCGGGGACCGACACCCGTCCCTCATATGCGGATCCCGAATCACCCTATACCTGACAATATGCTCCAGTTTGGCATCATATGACAGTGACATCGGCCTTGTTTTCAAAGCGTTCAAGATTTGATACGAGGTATTTGCTTGCTGTTAAAGCTCAGTGGCGATGTAGAGGAAAATCCTGGTCCAAATACCGAAATAATAGAAAAACTTGTTGAAACTATCAAATCTATAAAATCTTCCCAGGCTCTCTTAGAAAATGGTGTGCAGAGTGTACAAACCCGGCTTTTGGAATTGAAACAAACCTTGCCTCACTTCAGCTGTACAGTGAGAAGGTACAAAAATGTCAGGAAGCCTTGAGTGTTATGCACAATCAATTAGAGCAAATGAACAGCAAACTTAATGATATTGAAATCTGAAGTTGCCGAAAACATCATCTATGGCATAGCAGAAGACGAAGGCGAAAACACTGCAGGTCTTAGAAAACGGGTCAAGGATGCAATATTTAAAGGCACACTAGGCATTGAAGTTAGGTCTATCGAGCGTATCCACCGTCTTGGAAAAAGTATCGAAAATCGTGGACGACTGGTCATACTTCGATTATACGACTTCTCGAGAAAAAATAAAAATACTTCCAAAATGCTTCAAACTAAAGGTAGCAAATTGTCAATCGCTGAGGGCTATTCTGTACCGGCTCTTGAAGTACGCAAGAAGCTATGGCAATCATCTAAGACAACTCGCGACAACCGTGATAAGGTGGCTCTCATATGTGACAAACTGAAGATAAACGATGACCTGTACATCTGGGATAAAAGCGAAAACAAACGAATGCTGTTAAGGAGTGCCGAGCGGGAGTCTGCCAACAGTGCTGCGGGAGGCAGTGACTGATAACAGGCTCCAGTACCATTTACGTTGTTATGTTTCAATGCTAGAAGTATTGTGAACAAAACCGAAAACTTTGAAGAATTGTTGCTGTTGCTGTACTCACCACATTTAGTTGTAATAACTGACACCTGGCTGCATTCGGATATTCATGACTCAGAAAAAGTTCCAAGCTCTTACGTCTTGATCCGCTCAGATCGGCATGGCAGAGGAGGGGGTGTAGCCATTGCAAAACAACAAGACGTTCCTTTCCAGAAAGAATGTGGTATACCAAATCATGAAAGTCTGTGATGCACTATTAACGTTCGGGGCAACTTTGCACTAGCGGCCGGTATATATAGGCTACCGAATGCACCCCCTGATTATCTTCTTGAGATACACGACTTCCTGGGTGTGGGTAAAAAGGTCCCCGGAAAAAGCTCCCTGGAAGATACGTCCCCTGAAGAAGCAGCAACTAGGAAAAAACGTCCCCAAGGTCAAGTCAGTTCAGTTCAGTCGTTCAGTCCTGTCCGACTCTTCGTGACCCTATGAATCATATCACGCCATGCTTTCTGGTCTCTCACTATCTTCCTAACATCCCATAACTTCATCTGCAGCGCCTCGAGAATGCCATCTAACCATAGCGTTCGCTGCCTACCTCTTCTCCGGTGACTCAAACTTTCTCAACATCAAATCTTTCTCCAGCGACTCCCCTCTTCTCATCAGATGACCAAAGTAGCTGAGCTTTAACTTTAGAATTTGACCCTCCAATGAGCATTCAGGGTTTTTGGTCAACAATATCGACTGATTTGACCTCCTGGTCGTCCAAGGAACTCTCAAGAGTCTCCGACAGCACCACAATTCAAACGCGTCAATTCTTCGGCGGTCAGCCTTCTTCATAGTCCAACTCTCGCATCCATACATCACAGCTGGAAAGACCACAGCAGGAGTTATACAGATATTGGTTGGCAGAGTAATGTCCCTGCTCTTTACTAGGTGGTCAAGGCTAGCCATGGCTATCTTTCCAAGAAGCAGACGTCTCCTAATTTAATGGCTGCAGTCTCCTTCCGGGGTAATCTTGGAGCCCAAGAAGAGAACCTCTTGTCACAGCTTCCACTTCTTGTCCCTTGATGCTCCAGGACTTGATAGGGCAAAACGCCATGATCTTGATCTCTTTAATGTTCAGTTTAAGCCCAAACCTCTCACTCTTTTCTTCTACGCGCATCAGAAGACTTTTGAGTTCCACTTCACTTTCTGCTATTAAAGTGGTATCATCCGCGTATCTAAGGTTGTTGATACGTTTCCCAGCAATCTTCACTCCAGCTGAAGACTCGTCCAGACCGGCCTTCCTAATGATGCACTATGCGTATAGGTTAAATAGGCAGGGCGACAGTATGCAGCCTTGTCTCACTCTTTTCTCAATCGGAAACCAATCAGTAAGACAATGCCCAGTTCTGACTGGCCTCTTGCCCTTCATACAGATTCCTGAGGAGACAGATGAGGTGGAGAACTTGCCACAATCTGCTGTGATCTACGCAGTCAAATGCTTTCGCATAATCAATAAAGCAGAAGTCGATGGGTTTCTGGAACTCTCTTGCTTTTTCCATGATCCAGCGAAGGTTGGCAACTTGGTCTCTAGTTCCTCTGCCCTTGCGAAACCCAGCTTGCACGTTCGGAAACTACCGATCCACATACTGCTGCAGCCTACCTTGGAGGATTTTCAACATCACCTTGCTGGCATGCGGCATAAGCGCGATCGTGCGGTAGTTGGAACAATCTTTGGCACTGCCTTTCTTTGGAATGGGGATGTAAACTGACCTCCTCCAATCCTGTGGCCACTGCTGGGTTGTCCAAATTTGCTGACATAATGTGTACAGAACGTTAACAGCGTCGTCATGGTTGAGGTTTTGAAGCAACTCAGCCGGAATGCCATCAATTCCGCTAGGGTTGTTCTTAGCAAGGCTGGCTAAGGCCCATTCAACTTCACTCTTCAGGATGCCCGGCTCGAGATCAGTAATCACAACCGTCTTTTGTTGGGTTTGCACATCCGGATCCTTCTTGTACAGATCTTCTGTGTATTCCGGCCACCTCTTCTTTATCTCTGAGACTTCAGGGAGGTCCCTGCCTCGTTTGTCCTTTATCACGCGCAGCTTAGGAGAGAAGCTTCCTTTGATATCTTTGTCTTATACAGAGCTCTTGTGTTCCTCAATTGGCTGTTGTGCTCAACTGCTTGGCACTGTATGTTCAGGAAGGCATTGTTATCTGTTCTTGCTGTTTTCTGAAAATCCGCATTGAGAACCTTGTACCTTTCTCTTTCCCCCATAACTTTTGCCATCCTCCTTTCCTCAGCTATTTGCAGAGTCTCTTCAGATAACCAGTTTGCTTTCTTGCATTTCTTTTGCTTTGGAACTACCTTAGCAGCAAATTCTTGTATTATATCACGAACATTAGTCCACATCTCTTCTAGATCTAATTTTTGAAATCCATTCCTCACTTCAACAGCATATTGTGATGGAATTTTATCCAGATCATACCTGAAAGGCCTTCTAGTTTTCTGCGTTTTCCTCAATCGAAGCCTAAATTTTGCAACAAGAAGCTGATGATCTTTGCCACAATCGGCCCCAGGCCTTGTTTTTACTGCTTGTATAGCGCTTCTCCATCTCTGCCGGCAAATAATATAATCAATCTGATTCCTGTACAGACCGTCCGCTAAAGTTCACGTGTACAGGCGCCTCTTGTGCGGTTGAAAATAAGTATTTGCTATGGTCAGGTTGTTTTCTTGACAAAACTTTACTAGCCTCTGCCCAGCTTCATTTGGCTCACCAAGACCGAACTTGCCTGTAATTCCGGATATTTCTTCACTCCCCACCTTAGCATCCCAGTCTCCAATGAGAGAAAGGACATCTGATGATGGAGAGCGGTCTAAAAGGAATTGCACGCCAGCATAAAATCTCTCAACGTCAGCTTCTTCAGCAGTAGTGGTTGGTGCATAGACTTGGATAACTGTTATGTTGAAAGGGTGACCTTGTATCCGAAGTGAAATCATTCAGTTGTTTTTGGGATTGTACCCTAGCACTGCTTTGCCCATTCTTCTGTTTACTATGAGAGCGACCCCATTCCTTCTCCTGGATTCGTGCCCACAATAAAAGACATAATGGTTGCCGGAATTAAATTCCGGTCCACTTGAGCTCGCTGTTACCCAAGATATCAATGTTCAATCTGTCCATTTCTCGCTTGACGACATCCAGTTTACCTTGTGTCATAGATCTTACATTCCATATTGCTATGTGGCATATCTCCTTGTAACATCATACTTTCCGGTCGCTTCCCGACACATCCACAACTGAGCGTTCTTTTGGCTTTAGCCCAGCCGTTTCATTCGTCCTGGAGCTACTAGGAATCGCCCCTTTCTTCATCCCCAGTAACATGTGGGACGCCTTCCAACCTTGGGGGCTCATCTTCCGGTGCCATATTTTATAATGCTATTGTGACTGGTCATAGGGTTTTCTTGGCAGGAAATACTGGAGTGGGCTTCCATTACCTTCTCCAGTGAATCACATTTTGTCAGAACTCTCTGCCGTGACCTGTCTATCTTGGGTAGCCCTACACAGCAAAGCTCACGACTTCATCGAGTTTCGCAAGCACCAAAGTCAAAACTTGAAGTGGGGCTAGATGGTGCATTGTAACTTGACTGAAGATAAAGCGCACGGGAAGACACACACAAGAGAAGAAGACACAGGACATGCGCTTTGACCAAGGTCAAAGCCGGCCCTAAAAAAAGATTTCTTCCGGAACTCACATAAAAAAACACACATTTTATGCCATTCTTTCTTGGCTTTGAGTTAAATGTAATCATCATTTGGAACCTGCGTCCCCTGGGGGCCGGAAATGTTTACAAGAACCGTGTAAAAGCATGATGAAATAGCCATCTGGCTCTTTATACGTAGCGAGTTTCCGAGCTCCGCAGCTCGTTAAGCAATCATATATGGCAGGTCTAATAAGTTTGGTAACACTGCCCACTTAGAAAGGTACAAGCGGACCGGCGCATGGTTGTTTCGGGGAACCGCCCAAAGCAGAAGACGTCACTACAATTACTTTCCAGACCTTCTGCTGACGAAGTTCAACCGTTCTTCTGATGCTACGGAATTGTGATAAGGGTGATGATGGTATAAGTAGGACGAGGCTCAACCGGTCGTGCATCGTGGACACGTTAAAGCATCGCTCCAAGCTTTTCAGGTACGTTAAGCCGGTGGTGAGCTCCTCTTTTCCCCGCAAACAGAGTGAAGACGAGGCGCTGTCACTGAGGGTATTACTGCTGCCATAATGTTTTTTTTTTGTCATGAATGCCCGCATCAGTTCGATGTTCGCGGTCAATTCTAAGCCGACAGGGGAAACCGCTGTAACAAAGTTAACATGCATCATTCATCATTGCAGCTCGCCACGGGGGAACGTAGTCTATACCTCCTATGGCGCAAGACTTCAGCCCCGTTCGGGGACATTTTTTCCTACTTCGCCAATAGGGACAGTTTTTCCGGGGACGTTTCTTGTCGGGAATTTTTTTCCGGAGACGTTTTTACCTGATCCCATGACTTCCTATATAGCAAAGTTAACGCTCGCACAAAACTCATCCTAGCAGGCGATTTCAATTTACCAGGTATCGAATGGACAAACTTAGCAATTGGAAGGAACAAAATTTTAAACTGTGAAAAGCTCCTCGATATAATGTTTAGTTTTTCGCTATCTCAGGTAGTAAATGAGCCAACGCGCCTACAAGGACAAGCTATTTCCGTACTAGATCTAGCCTTTGTATTTAGTTTTCTATGTCCTGAAGTTAGCGTTGAAGACGGAATTTCTGACCATAAATTGCTTTTTTCTACTTTTCCTCACCTGCGCCACAATGCTGACCGTAATGACAGCAACTCTTCAATCACTATCAAGGACTACAGCAGGCAGATGATGTAGGCATCATAGATTACCAAGAAACAATTCTCGATAGTTTTTCTTGTACGGATTCGTGCAGTGTAAACAGTCTGTGGCTACAGGTAAAAAGCGCGATAACACAATGCGAAAAAACATTTGTACCTACAAGAATAAAACGAACAAAAAGAAAACCCAGTGGATTACACGCACTTTCATTCATCTGAAGCGAAGATTACAGTGAATGCGTAGAACGAAGGGAAATCGCGCTCAGATGTGCAAACTGGCGAGCATTTTTTCAAGCATTTTTTTCCTGTCAGCTAGTATTGAAGAACTCACTGATTTCGCAAATGTTACACTTGCAAAATTCTCTCAATAGACTCAAATAAATAGACTACAAATTAACGTTGCTAAAACAAACGCCATATTATTTTCTCCTGTGCAGAAGGTTATTAGTCGGAACATTATGATAAAACGCGGTTCCGAACAAATATAAGTCGTTAAAGAAATAAAAACATTGTGTGTGACGTTCAGTCAACATCTAAATTGGTATGCCCACGTGGAACGCGTGGTGGGAAACCTGGCAAGAGCTTGTGGCGCGCTGTGTAAGTTTAGAATGATGCTTCCGACTAAAATTAAGTTTTTCTTTATAATTCAGTGTTTGCTCCCCATATTAACTACTGCAGTCTTGTATGGACCGACACAACTCAATCCAACCTTACCAAATTAATGCTATTACAAAAGAAAGCAATTCGTCATGTAGCAAATGCCTCTTATGACGCCCATACAAAAGAACTTTTTGCTTTGTTTAATATACTCCCCATACACCAGTGACATAAACTTAACCTTGTTATGAAGTACGAACACAGTGTTCAAACTAACAATGAAGCTTTCCTCAACTTTTGTAATTTACATCGACCTTTAGAAGTGCCCTACATATTCAGAAACAGATAATACTGTTCTATACCCCCTTCCCGCACTAATCAGGGTCGACTCATGCTGCAATACCACAAGCCTACATATTTGAAGTTACTACAAAATAAAAAAATCGATATAAATAACCTTAGCAAATACAAGTGGCAGAAATACCTTATTCTTGAAGACATATGGGTTTAATTATGTTCATTTCTCCGACACAAACTGCTTTTGTACTGCGGATGTATTGTAACTTTTTGCCATTGTCTATTTTCCTGCTTCTATTACATGAACTAGTGTACACCCGATTGTATCTTGCCCTTGGGAGCTGCTGGCGCGATTATTGTTTTCCTGTTAGATATGTTTCTTTTGTTTTCTGTGCGTTGAACTGTGAACTGTGCGTTGAACTGTGACAAGGCCAACAGTATGTTGGCCTTGTAAATCAGGGGTGGGAGCCTCGTCAAGCTACTGCGTTTGTAGCTTTTTGCACCTACCATAGCATTTCTTTTCTGTTCCTCAGGACAAAAATGCTGAATAAAGATGATTTGATTTTATTTGTTTTGAAATTAAAACTAGAAGTTAAAACCGCGCGGGATGCGTTCTTTTCGAAAGTTTTATCTAATTTTATTACTAGCGTTCCAGGAAAGTTCTGGCGATATTTATCGAACCCTGAACACCGTTTATCTCAAAGGGAAATAGATGGTGCGGTAGTCACAGACCCCCTGTCGCAAATTCTTTCAATAAATATTTTCAGTCTGTATTTACTCGCGAGCTTGCCACGAGCGCTATCACATGCGAACCACGATCACTGACGCCAGATATTGAGACTTTCGTGACTGGTATTTTAAATTTGCTTTTAAAGATCGACGTTAAAAAAAACCCTGGTCCATATAACATCTCAAATACATTTCTGAAGCGATACGCGGAGCAGTTGGCTCCGTGTTTGCACAAAATATTTACACTTTCCCTTGAAAGAGGTGCTCTTCCTTCCGACTGGCTAAGTGCTACGATTATCCCAGTTCATAAAAGCGGCAGTAGACTGCTTGTAGATATGTATAGGCCCATCTCACAAACCAGCTGCTGCTGCTGCAAGCTAGTGAGCATATCATGAACAAATCCATCACAAAGTATTTGGTAGAAAATAACTTAATTTACACCACACAACACGGTTTTAGCAAAGGACTGTCAACGGTTACCCGGCTGCTGGAAATAACACAGGATTTAGCACAAGTGATTGATTCTCAGCTTCAAGCAGATGCGATACTGACTGACTTTAAGAAAGCATTTGATCGTGTCCTACATTCTAAATTAATCGGGAAGCTTCATGCTATTGACATTAACCCAAAAGTAATAACCTAAATAGTCTCTTACCTCACAGGTCGTATTCAGTACGTCGAAGTAAAGAGAGCACAATCAGAACGAGTAAGTGTGTTCTCCGAGGTCCCTTAGGGATCCCTCTTGGGACCGATCCTATTCCTGATATATATTAAGGATATTCATGCCTGCGCCGAGCCTGGAGTAACAATAAGGCTCTTCGCTGACGACTGCGTCCTCTACACTTCGGTACGTACACTGGATTACCAGTTAAATTTAAATTCTTCTGTAAATAGTATTGCCAAATGGTATAATCATGGGGAATAGAAAGTAATATCGACAAAACGTCTTCCATCACAATTACATGTAAACAAGCGCCTTTTGTATATTCTTACAGTTTATCAGGATGTAACACAGTGAGGGTTGATACGGTGAAATATTAAGCGTCACATTTACTCATAAACTTAGCTGGGGCACTCATATAGCTAACAAGTGTGCAAAAGCATTCAAACAACTCGGATTTCTTTGTAGAAAACTGTCAGCAGCTCCTTCTCATGTAAAGCTAACAGCCTATAATACCTTCATAAGGCCCATTCTTCAGTACGGTAGCATCATTTGACGCCCTCATCAATCATAGCTCTCTCTTGTCCTGCTCTCTTGTCCATCCTGCTCTTCTCTGTATTTCGTGTTTTATGTGCGCTATTTTAGATTAATCATACCTCAACCAAAAGCTAGAAAAAATTCAAAATAAGGCCCTTCGCTTTATTTCCTCCAGCTAATCACGCCTCGATATTAAATAATCCATTCGAACTAAAGCGGGGTATTCCTACCCTTTCTTGTCGGCGACGCGTAGCTTCCATGAAATTTCTATACCTTCTTTATAACGGTGGAATCAAAATTGATACAGATCAGTACATCAAGGCATCATATATCGTTCGAAGAGGCTAAATCATGAGAAGTGCATAAGACCCATCCCAGCCCGATGCGACGCATACAAATTTTCATTTTTTCCTTCAGGTATTTAAAAATGGAATAGGCTGCCACATAAATTTACGGACAATATCAGCCTTTATGTTTTTTTAAAAACGTCGGGTCATTTTTTTAGCAGCAAATGGTGTAAAGAAAAAATAGTTCCTAAAATGCCTTTCTTTATTCACTGCGAGTATTCAGTTTAAGAATTTATCTTACTAGTACCTACTGTCTAACGCGTTCGTTTATTGTGTCGCTTCGCAGTTCTTTTCAGTGGCTAATATGCGACAAATTGAATGTCCATCATAGTGTTGCAGTGCGTATGTTTTTCATTTTTTTTGTGTTTCTGATGGTTTGCATTTTGTATAACGGTCCCATCAGTGCGCCCACTCCTGCTAGAGCCTAGCGAGGCTTACAGTATGCTTAAATAAAAATTAAAAAATGCCCTTCTACAAGCAACAGGACCACCGCGCTACATTTGGTAGCCAAACAGTACTCAGAAGACTGACGGCATTGTGGTGATTCAGTTCAGTTCAGTCGACTCTTCGTGACCCTATGGACCATATCACGCCACGCTGTGCGGTCTCTCACTATCTTCCCAACATCACATAACTTCATCTGCAGCGCCTCGAGGATGCCATCTAAGTTCTCGCCATCGCGTTCGCTGCCTACCCCTTCTCCGGTGACCCTCAACATTTCCCAACATCAAATCTTTCTCCAGCGACTCCTCTCTTCTCATCAGATTACCAAAGTAGCTGAGCTTTAACTTTAAAATTTCACCCTCCAATGAGCAGTCAGGGTTTATGGTCGACAATATCGACTGATTTGATCTTCGTCAGTCCAAGGAACACTCAAAAGTCTCCGCCAGCACCACAATTCAAATGCGTCAATTCTTCGGCCGTCAGCCTTCTTCACAGTCCAAATCTCGCATCCATACATCACAACTGGAAAGACCATAGCACGAGTTATACGGGTCTTGGTTGGCAGTGTAATGTATCTGCTCTTTACTAGGCGGTCAAGCCTAGCCATGGCTATCTCTCCCATAAACAGGCGTCTCCTAATTTCATGGCTGCAGTCTCCTTCCGGGGTAATCTTGGAGTCCAAGAAGAGAAAATCTGTCACAGCATCCACTTCTTGTTCCTTGATGCTCCCGGACTTGATAGGGCAAGACACCATGATTTTCGTCTTTTTAATGTTCAGTTTAGGCCCAAATTTCTCACTTTCTTGTATCCGCTCCAGATGTCTCTTGAGTTCCACTTCACTTTCTGCCATTAAATTGGTATGATCAGCATATCTAACGTTGTTGATACGTTTTCCAGCAATCTTCACTCCAGCTGAAGACTAGCCCAGACCGGCCTTCCTCATGATGCACTCAGCATATAGGTTAAATAGGCAGGGCGACAATATGCAGCCTTGTTTCACTCCTTTCTCAATCGCAAACCAATCAGTAAGACCATGCCCAGTCCTGACTGTGGCCTTTTGTCCTTCATACATTGTCCTGAGGAGACAGATGAGGTGAATTGAAACTCCCATCTATTGGAGAGCTTGCCACAATCTGCTGGGATCTACGCAGTCAAATGCTAGCGCATAATCAATAAAGCCGAAGTAGATGGGTTTCTGGAACTCTCTTGCTTTTTCCATGATCCAGTGAAGGTTGGAAATCTGGTCTCTAGTTCCTCTGCCCTTGCGAAACCTAGCTTGCACGTCCGGAAGCTGCCGATCCACATACTGCGGCAGCCTACCTTGGAGGATTTTCAACATCATCTTGCTAGCATGTGAATAAGCACGATCGTGCGGTAGTTGGAATAATCTTTGGCATTGCCTTTCTTTGGAATGGGGATGTAAACTGACCTCCTCCAATCCTGTGGCCACTGCAGGGTTGTCCAAATTTGCTGGCATAATGTATACAGAACGTTAATAGCGTCATGGTTGAGCATAGCGAGACTGTAGCGCAAAGCAGACAGGACACACGAGAAGAACGAACAACACGAGCGCTGCTTTGCGCTACAGTCTCGCTATGTTCACGCACCAACAAGCCCAAAAAGCCACCCTCATGGTTGAGGTTGTCAAGCAACTGAGCTGGAATGCCATCAATTCCGCTAGCTTTGTGATTGTGGTGATTACGCTTAACGCTAGGACGCGGCACGATAAATACCCACTAACCCACATCCATGGCTTCAATGTTCGCCTTGCTGGAACTAAAATCTACAGCAAGATCCTCTTGATGATCGCCTATCACCAAATTCTTGTCAAATAAAATGACACCTCAATACGGCCATAACCACCTCTAGACCTTTTTGAATTTCTGCATGCCGTACGGCTTCAAAAAACGCGGCAGAAATATTCCAGCGGTTTATGGACTAAATCACTCGTGGTCTGTCTTTTGTGTTCGTGTATCTGGACGACATCTTGGTACCTAGAAACACTCTGGCGTGACTCGAGAACCACCTCCGGCAACTCTTCAAGCGTTTTGAGGCAATGCGCCTATGATGTGGAGTCTCGACTTCTTCGACCATCGCGTCACAGCTCATGGCATCCTGCCTCTGTATTCTCGAGTACAAGTGGTCAAAGGCTTTCCCGCCCTAACGTCTTTCCGCAAGCTTCATGAACTCATCAGCCTCACCAATTTCCATCGATGATAACTTCTTTCCTGTGGCGAAATTCTCCAACCCCTCACTGACCTACTCTGCGGGGACTCAAAGAAGCCAGGGAGGTTGTTATAATCATGAACACGCCGACGTTTTTACAACAGCAAACGATCAGCTTACCGAAACACTACTGCCGATTCCCCTCCTTCCAAGCCCCCGTCACTTGTAATGATGGTCACTTCAACAATCGTAGTTGGGGCATTCCTTCAGCATTACGGTGGCTGTGCTTGGCAACTAGTAGGCTTCTTCTCTAGGAGCCTCAAGCCCGTACAAATGCGGTACAGTACATTTGGCAGCGAGATGCTGGCAAACTTGCGCCATCAAGTATTTCCACTTCTTCCTCGAAGGCCGCATGTTCTACATCTTAACCGACGATATGCCGCTAGCCTTCGTGTTCAAAACAACAGCTCTTTCTATTTCGAACGTAAATTCCGACAGCTGACATTTCTATGGAAATTTACTACCCACCTTAGCCACGTCCCGGATCCCGAGAAGGAAGCAGCCGACGCAGTTTTTCGGATAGGAGCACTGCCCGCCAGACTCGCCTACGTGGATTTCGAAGCACTTGCCGCAGCACAAGTATATGACCAGAGCTACGCAAAATACTTGATGCACAGTTATCTCTGGTGCAGGCAGAAATACTAGCCCAGAGCCTCGCAGCAAAGGTGACGTGCAACGCCTACAAGGCAAACCCGTGGCCCTTCGTCCAACTCAGTTTCCGAAGAGCGGCGTTCAATTTGATGCACAGCATCAACTACCCTGGCATTCGAGCCACTCAGCGACTCATCACCGACCGCTTCCGTTTGGCCAAGTGTGAACGCCGATGTCCAGCGCTGGGCGTAATCATGTCGGTAGTGCCAGTGGCCTAGGATCGCATGCCACACTCCGACGGCGAATCAGTCATACGTTCCATCAAACTGACTGCCGTTTCAACCACATGCACCTGGATCAGGCCTGTGCCCATCCCCCTCCCCACCAAGGCTTCCGGTATTTACTCACGTGCGTCGACAGATACTCTCGGTGGCCAGAAGCAATACTTCTCAAATACATTTCCGCGGAAGCACTGGCTCAGGCTTCTTGCGACTTGGGTGTCACGCTTTGAGTGCACTCTCCGTGTGAGAACTAATCGAGAAAACAGTTCCAGAATAGCCTTCAATCTGCTCTTTCAAGGCTTATCGGCTTACGCCTCCATCACCCATCAAGCAACGACATGGTGGAGCGCCTGCACCGGACCCTTAAAGCTTGAATAACGGCGAAGCTCCACAGGGAGCACTGGGCGGAAAAGCTCACTCTCGCCCTCTTTGACCTACGGTCTACCATAACGGCGACGTTGGATTCACCGCTGCAGAGGTGCTTTATGGAACACCGTGTCCGACTTCCCGGACAATTTTTCAAAGAGCAGCCACGCACCCTGCCAACCACTGCGCAACACATAAAGCGGCTGCAAGCTTAGCTGCGACGATACAGCCACCCCTCGTGCCCCAAATAAGCAGCAAGTGTTCAGCTTCGCTGCCATGGACAACGCTAAGCACGCGTTTATGCCCCGCCACTTAGTTAAAGCAGAGCTCACTCCTACCATCGCGGCTACTACAGCTTAGCGAGAATCGCAACCGTTGACAAGGGAAGCCGGGAGTAAATCGTAGCATTCATTAGCGTAACACCTGCGCATTTGGAAACTTTCCATCTTTGCTCTTAAGTGCTCCAGTTCCAGTTTTCTTCTCTTTCTCTTTTCTTCTATATTGTGACGTACTCCTCTTTTCCCCGCAGCTCCAGGTGAGGAGGCCTGTGGGGCAACGCGTGGAAGAAGCGTCATGACAGGCAGAAACCGGGGAAGAAGAGGTGACTCCACCGACGCTGCGGCACCGGTTGCGCCGCTATTGGCAGTGGGACATTCGAGACGTCCCCCCGGCAGCCCTGAACACGGGTCGATTTGGGCTCCCACCAGATGCCGAAGACACACTGTCTTTCCTGTTCGCTGCTTCCGCGCTCTCCTTTCACGCTCCTTTTGCTTGGGGAATAAAACAGTCACCTTTGAACATCCGTTCTGTGTGTGCGTGACTTGTTCTGGCTCGTACAAGCACCGTACTCGCTACAAGGCTTTTTTACGTTCTTTTTTCTTCGCTTCGCGGTAATCACTGAAGCCATCTACAGGAGCCTGCCCGTAGCTATGATGACGCTGAGGAGGGGAACGGTTCTTAGCCAGAGTATGGAAGAAACCTGCCACCAATTATCTGTGCTTACACGTTCATGCGGATCACACAACAGAACGGCAGTTGAACAGTTGGCCATGGGGCACATGATTCATGTTAAGTACCATACTGGAGAGGAATAGTTCAGGGGAGCGAAATGAAGCATCTCTTCGTGTCTTCCTTAAATTTCATGTTTTATTTGTCTCCTTACTATAGTACCAGATGCGGACATTTCATCGTTCCACTAGTTTATGATAGTGACTGAAGCTGCTGCAGATAATACTACACTTTTATGCTATATAATTGTCTATTAGCGTATACAGCTCGTTCGGTCGTATACAACTCGTATACTGCTCGTTCCCACTATAGTGAATGCACTATAGTGGGAAGGCGCCTGCGCCTACAGCGTACCGTACCAACACCTAAACCTTGCGGAACTCAAGACAGTGGACACCCTTCTCAGGGGAGCACATAAAACACTACCGGCCTTCCTAAACAGACATCCACAGAGAAAGCCCAAGTATAGAATTTCATAATACATTTTCGGGGCTCAGGGAAGCACCATTCACTAGCCAGAAGCAACGTCTCCTTGCGACGCTGGTGGGTAGGACGTTACTCTGCAGCTTGAGAAGCAGCAAGACCTCCAGAAAATCCAAGGTCAATCGTTCCTACAACAGCATGTCGCTGACAACATAACAGTGACACTCGAGCCATCCATATGCATTATGCCAGACATCAAGGAAGAAGTAAGCAAAAGTAGAAACTCAGAGGAAGAAGCTGGGCGGAGACGCTCATGACCTGTATACGGACTTACCCGGGAAAAACAGGTTCGCTGTGGTAGTTGTGAGCTCGGAGCTCAAACCAGTCGTACGAGCCTCAATTTGTGCGAATCACCCACAGGAGGCAGAAACCACAGCAGTAGCCTTACCCATTAAACATAGCGAGAAAGCAGTGATTGTCACCCGCCATAGGCACTGACTCCCAGACGGCTTGTCACTGTCACACAAAGCTGATTGCCGGCATTAGTATCGGATGTTCATTACTCCGCCGAGTACAAGAAAGATCATCATAACATATGGATCCCTGGACACGAAGAGCTAATATTGACACGTGCATTAGAGGTAGAGGAAGAAGGATCGCAATCGAACGAAATGGACAAAGTTGAAGTGTGGGCCGTTCCTGGTGCCCTCGTTCGCTGGTTCAGCGGTCTCGGTGCCCTCGCTGAGCGGCCACAGTAGTCTTTCTGTGTAACAACTGTTACATATCTGGTGGAGCTGCATTTACGGCCCGCTTACCTCAGGCTGTATTGAAGCTCACACACACCAGCCATAGACGTCCAACAGCCTACCACCCACAGACAAATGACTTGGTAACACCTCAACTGGACCTTGACCGACATGCTTTCCATGTATGTTGATGTCGAGCACAAAACATGGGACCAAATTCTTCCATACGGAACATTCGCGTATAATACCGTGCCACAAGAAACGACGCGGTTCATTCCGTTTGAATTAGTTTTCGGCCACCGGGTCGCCACCCCCCTGGATGCTATGCTACGCGTGGACCCCATGACAGTGAGACTGAACTTGACGTCGACGTCGTCACTTATGTTCAGTGCGCGGAAGAAGCGCGGCAACTGGCCAGACACCGTATCCACGGTCAGCAGCTGATCGATGCTGACCGCTACAACCTCGGACGCCGCTACGTTACCTACAACCCGAGCGATTATGTGTGGATCTGGACGCCCGTTCGTCACCATGGGCTGTCCGAAAAGTTACTGCGCTGCTACTTCGGCCTTTACCTTGATGTCCGTCGCCTCAGCGACGTAACGTATGAAGTTGCACCAGCCTCGCCAGCTCATTCATCGCACAGCAGCACGCACAGTGACGTTGTGCATGTGGTGCGAATGAAGCCATACTACAAGCCAACGCCCGACTGACTTTCAGGCTGCATGTATCGATTCCGTGATGCCAGACTTATGGTGTTACTCTTCAATGCTTTTTCTCCCAGCTCTTCTGTCTGACGGCAACACCGCATCGACGCCACGCTCCAGAGGGTGCATTAGAGGTAGAAAAGAAGGAGCGCAATCGGACGAAGTAGACAACGTTGAAGTGTGGGCCGCTCTTTGTGCCCTCATTCGCTGGTTCAGCAGTCTCGGTACCCTCGCTCAGCGGCCACAGTAGTCTTTCTGTGTAGCAACTGTTACAATATATATATGAGGTGGCGCATGGCCTGGCCCGAGAATTAGCCGGGCGGACAATCGGCCCCGCCCATATCCTATTCCTCTGCTCGGTGTATGTATGGAACATCTGAGGCTGGAGAGACGACAGTACCCTCTCCACATAGGCAACTGCCAACTGCGGAGGCCCCTAACTGGCGCCTCATCGAAACTAATACAAATCGTAACTAATGTGTAAGGAACACATAACCCACTAAAGTTCTTAAGGGCAGAAAGTTGGAGAAGTCGGTTCAGATGCATGGCTGTTAAAGCACGAAAGAAAACGTGGAGGACGCATAGAAAACGACACGAACAGGCGCTAACTCGCAGCTGAAGCTTATTTGAGAAAGAATAATTACGAAAGCGAATGAAAAAAAGCGGCAATCTTTTGCCGACACGCACACAAAAGAATAAAAAGAACAATTATAAGTCTTTGAAACCCGGATCATCTGCATTCTGTTTTTTCTAACGAAACAAATGTTTTGCAATCCAATTACACGTGGCGACCAAACATTCCAACTTGATATCAGGCAAGCATACTGAAGTTAGGCTTACATACTTTTTCCAGAATCTAGGCGCGTATAAAATGCTTGTGTTATCTCGCGAAAAATTCGGTCATTGTGTTTAAAAAGAATTGTGCTTCTCCTAAGCAGTGGAGTGTGTCTTTAATTTTACACCTGGGGCAATGCTTCGGTGGGTTTCTAGGGAAGTCCCTCCCTAATGATCCTTTATGCTCTCCGAAACGACGTTTATTAATGCTTCGTCTTGTCTGCGCCGTATATAGGGCACCACAGGACATGGATAATCTCTGCACAAGCTCAACGACACACGGAACAGCGTGTGATTGTTTAGTCCTGCAGCACTACTGGCCCCATTCTCCCGAAAACCCGATGTCTGAAGCCGATTTCAGGTGTCCAGAAGAAGTGTGACAGATACTGCGCCTTTCTTTTCCTGACAGCCAGTTAGTAAGTCAGAAACACATCCACCTCCGTTTGGCGCGCTTCACTGACCACGAAATTGTGTTTGCCAAACTATGTTAGAAAGTGTGGTTCGTATCTAACGCAGTCTGGAAAGCACATACAATGTGTGGTCTGGAAGTATGGCCGCCGGATTAATACAGCAAAATAAAGTTCAATAATTGATACACAGCAAAGAATCTTGTCAGAATGTCCTGCTGTTTCACGATATTTCATTATTACCTTAATTAAATCATCTGTATTTTTTAATTTGCTTTTCTAGGCACGGGGGACTTTTGCATTTCAGCTCTACCCGATACTGTCACAGAGACCGATAACGGACCCTGGCTCAGCAGGATGGCTTCCCAACCGCAGGTCCTTAAAGCAGGGCAGTCAGTTTATTTAAAGCCCGCCTCTTTCTTTTTCTGTCTAGTATTTATGTTATAACTACAACCACTGACACACATCCTGACACAAGCCAGAAGCGTCTTCGCTTCAGTAGCTTCCGGCTTGTGTCAAATGGCTACGAAAACGACGAGCGATGGGAGTGGCGTCGAACCGCCAATTGCACTCTTGAATTAACACGGCAACGAACCGGCGCCAAGGAACGCCCCGTGACAGGAGCCACTGTATATGTTACAAATACCTTTTTTTCCTTTCCTGTAAACCAATTATAATATATATATATATATATATATATATATATATATATATATATATATATATATATATATATATTATAATTGGTTTACAGGAAAGGAAAAAAAGGTATATATATATATATATATATATATATATATATATATATAGCACTGCAAAGAACGTGCGCGAAAGAAAGGAAATTTCCGCTGTGCATCAATAGTCCCGGTTGTGCTAGCAAAACTCTAAAAGGGGCGCGCAATACAACATGTGCAGCAGCCACCGTCAGGCCTTCGCATTTCTCCACTGCAAATTCTACAGTGCTCACGAACGTCTTTCAAATAGAAGCATTCCTCGAGAAAATTGAAAATCCATAACATAGGAAAGGCCAGCCGTCGGCTGTCAAGTACTTAAAACGACCAAATACAGAGAAAAGCACAGGACGCAGCAAGATGACGGCACCAGGTGGTACAATTAGGCTGTCCAGATTTTTCTGTGGCATTTCGTCGTTATTATTATAACATACACAACTGCACTTGCAACTTCAAATTCAAAGCGTTCTTTATTTCTCTTACAGAGAAAAAGGCCCCCGGGCAAAAAGATACGCACAAAGTAACTTGACTGGGCCCGGAGCCTTCTTCAAGGCAACATACAGCATACAGAATTCATACAAGCTGATGGATCATTATTAAATAAGAGAATTCATGGTCAATAAATACAAAATATAAAGATGTAAACAATTTTCACCTAGGGAAAGAAATTGAAAGTGGGAACAATGGAACAAGTTATAAAAAAGGAGAAGCACATACAGACCAGCACATATCAAATATAAAATATCCAGAACCACTCAGCTCTCGTGGAACCCATGAGAACGAAAACAAAGTACATTTTTAAGCATATGTTATTTCTGAGATAACACAGAGCCCAGAAAAAGAAACACTAGATTCTCAAGAGAAGATTCCTGCCACGGCGGCCACTTAACGACGGAGACGAATAACTAGACGGCCGCGTGCTGTGGGATGTCAGTGCATGTTAAAGAACCCCAAGTGGTCACATTTTCTGGATTCCTCCACTAAGGCGTGTTTAATAGCCTGATTCGCTTTGGGACGTTAAACATTAAAAATTTGGGGAATGCCCTTGAATTCAATGGAAAAGAAGGTGAAACTTGCAGCTGCATTTTATCCACTAGTGTAGAAAAAGTGGCCACACTTACGCTTCGACGAGGCTTGCATCCCAGTGGCACTTTCTGAACTGAGCGCGGCAGTTGTTTATCGGCTGCCGGCCGATAATGGAGAGAGGGGGCTGATTGCATTGTGCCGCCTCCGATAGGCTCGCGTTTGTCGGCCGAGTACTTGAGTGCGCTTGCAGTGGCGTCTCTGATGGCCTATCTGAACACCGGAAAGGGGCCCAATACTGTCCACCAACTGGTTTCGATAGCGGAGGTTCGTTGAGATGGTGCATGATTTTATGAAACACGTTTTGACATTGAATAGACCAGCTCACAATAAAGTGCACAACTTGAATCAATACTGTCAGCTGTGCAGTATCAATTTAGAAGGTATATTTCATTGCTTGCGACTGACTTACGGTCAGCCAAATTTTTGAACCGTTTCGTCAAATGAGCAAGTGGACAAACGAGCCCTCTAACTTTGATACTAATTTCACTGAAAAGTGCCTGATGTCTGTGCGCGCCGAGCGAGATAAAATAACGTTTCTGGGGAATTGAGATACTTTAAAACTACATAGATGAGCCAATGCATGGAAAAAGTGTCCACTCACAACATAGGACGAGGAACGACTGCATTCCCTGAATTGCCTGCTTTGTTGCGTACTTTGTTTTCATCCACTCCACTTTCTAAATAACCAGCATCATCTCTTGAAGGCTATTTCTTGCTGTTATTGACTTTAGTGCTGCCATCTAGACGTGTGGATTTCGGAAGTCTTGTCAGTTCGCATGGGCATCAGAGACCTAGGTCCTACTTAAAGGAGTATATACATATAATATTTGGTTGCATGTTTCCATTTTTTAATCTTTTTCAATTTATTAAAATTTATCAATTTTGTCTCTAAAAATGTGTTGTTTTTCTTTGTTAATTTTTATTTTTAATTCCTATTTTATTTTTGTTTTATTTAAGTGTACGACATTGCACATCATCATTGGCTATTTTCCGACCTACACCTAACAATTGTTACTCGAATACCTTTCCTTACCTGTTTCGGCTTCAGTTTATTGCCCCACCAGCACTCAGCGCTTGGCAAGTAGACGCAGCCACCATTGTCGGTGAATTAGCCGTTTATTCCGCTAGCTTAGATCAAAGTGAAGCATAAGGTAGAAAGCAGGTTTCGGGGGAGAAAAATATAAGAACTACTATCGCTCGACCCATCAAGAGAAATGCAAAGACGCGAAAGGGGGGTTCGACGTGATAGATGTGCTATTCGCAACTGTTTCAGATACCAAGTGATGGCCACGAGGTCTACGTTCGTTCTAGTAAAATGAGGATGAAAAAAAAAAACTTTCATATAATAACTTCGTTTTAGTACACTACAGTGCTAAAGCCAGTGTGCCTCAAAAGCAGGGGTCAGAAGTGGATAATCATCGACTCTGTCGCCTTTTTCTTTTCACCCATTACGCGAATTAAATGTAACATTGACGTCCTGACCATGCCTTGGCTTTTGAAACCAAAACACGTGCCCTGTCTTGAAGCCGCGGTCCTGTGAGGATCGGGCTTTAGATGCCGGTCTCGAGCCGGGCTTTGGTCTCAGATTCAGGCGCGTGCAGCCCTCTAAGAGAAACAACAAATGGTCTATTGCTAAAAAGGCAGCAATATAAAGCGGGAAAAAAACCCCGCGTTTTCTGTTTTCTGTTTCGTCAGTTTGTTCAACATAAACCAACCAACGTAACTGAGGCTTCTTGTTGGAGACGTTAGTATACATGGACAACCACACGGCCGGTAAACATTGTTATAACAGATTATACTATACATGGCCGGTAAACATTGTTATAACAGATTTTTTACTCCGTACGGCCCGGGCCCCTTAGATTATCGCTCTGCTCAGGCGTACACGGGCCACAAAGTTCGAAGTGAAGCCCGGCCTGGGACCGGCCCGGCCCGTTCTAAAAGTTAGATTTAAAAAAAAAAAGAGAAGGACGAAGCGCTAACCACAGATTAACAAGAAAGGGCACAAGGACAACTGATCGTTTATTGAGGGAAAACACACAATATATAGGCACACCATGGCGTCGCTATTCAGAGGCAGCAAACGTTACAAGTTCTGATCTATGGCCCGTGGTTGATAGGGTCCGATGAATATGACGACAGTCACAAAACACCGGTCAGCGGTTTATTTATTTATTTACCCTCAAGGCCTTTCGGCGCTACAGATACTAACAATGGCTGAAATATTTTCAAGCACCTTAACATTCCTTAATTTCGCGTTCTTCTCGGAAATAAACCAGTTGTGAGTGCAGCGTTGGTCCTTGTGTACGTGTCTTCCTTCTGTGATTGTGTTTTTTTCGCTGCGGCTATGTCGAATGTAAGCTACCAACTCGCCCAAAAGCTTGTTTTACTGTAACAAAAAAGAGATAGGGATCTTCAACTCATCAGGCGTGCGCATTTTAACAGTTCGATTTCGTGGACGAAATTCAACTGCGCCTTTCTAAAAACGAGAACTCACTTTGATATAGCAATTTGGAAAGTTCCCTAACGCAATCTAGATCTTTCCTTATTATAGAGAAGGCTTCTTTTACCTCACAAGCTATACTGTCTCGACTTTATACAGTACAGTAGTTTGTTTTAGGCGAGGAATGAATCCGCACTTCTTGCACTGAATCGGCAGATTGGATCCGGTCCCCCTATCAAGCGATCGCTCGTGCTCTTAAAAAAGCTCGTTCAAACATCTTGCAGTCTGGCCGACGTACACTTTACCGCATGTCAGCGGGATCTAATAGACAACGCCTTCCCTACACCCGACATGCGGTTTGGCATGGCGTGTTCCACACGCTTCCTTTCCTGGTTTCTGGTTATTATTCAGAGGGCGCAAGGAAGCCAGCTTGTAAAGGGGGGAACAAACTACGGGAACATTGAATTTATTTGCAACCTTCTTCCAGTGGTGCTTAATGCTGTGACAATACGGCACAACTACAGTCATAGCCTCCTCTATACACTCTGTGCATGGTAACTCCGCGCTTCGCGGCCGTCGCCGTCGCTCCTCCTCCATTGACAAGTTGGTTGGTTGGGGGTCTTTGGGTTATTCTCGGGGGGGGGGGGGGATACCGGACACGGGTTATGCCGGCCTTAATTCGCGGCGGCACTCTTGGTGTCCGGGGGAAGGGGAGATGGGATGTTGGGAGGGGAGGGGGGGTCATCATCGTGGAGTCGTTCTCGTCGTCCTCGTCATCGGCTCCGTCGCCAGCGCTGTGGCCAGCAGGTCAGCAGGCCCGGTGGTGGGCTACAGTCTTGCAGCCAGGCCGGACTCCTCCAGGAAGGCCAGCAGGAGCCGGTGGGCTGCCAGGGGGCTCCTTGCTGAAAAGAGCAGGTGGTCCTCGGTGGCAGCAGGAAGTCCGAGGGCCCGGTAGCCTGCCTCCATCTTGCGACGGTGGTGGGCGTGTGCCGGGCACACACAGAGGAGGTGCCCCAGCGTTCCTGCATCACCGCAGGAGGGGCATGCTGGGGAGGGGGCCCGGCCACGGACATACAGCTCCGTGGGCGTCCAGGAACCTCCGGTGCGGAGACAAGTTACGCCGCTGGCTGCCGAGAGATGGCGACAGCGACGTAGGGTCACCCTCGCTAGGCGAGTGCTCGGTGAGCCGTGTTGCAAACCGGTCCGGATAGCCACGCGCTGCCGCTTTCTCGCTGTTTCGTGCACTGTTTGCAGTGTGCAAGGTCATGCTTCTACTTTTCTCTGTCTTCGGGTGCTACAGGAATACAGCATTGCACCAACTGGTAAGTGCCAGCTTTGCTTTGTCCTTCCGGCTGTCGCTGCGTAGTGCTCAGCTGCTTTGAGGCTTGTAAAAATAGTGGCAGCACCAAAACTGTGTTTATTACGCGTCAATACTGCAATAGTAATGTTAGATGTGCACCTGTGCTTTCTGGACTGCAATGGTAATTGCTTCCCTGCCTAGCTCGTCTGCGTAGTGTGTTAGATGTGCTCCTGCGATGTTGGTTTTTTTTGCAGTATACGATAATTACGACATTGGGATAAAATAGAAACACAAGATTTACTTACTGTGAAGATGACTATTTTAAAGTGAGTTAAATCGAATCGTGCAAAGCCTATGTTAGTTTTTCTTGTCAACTGATCGTTTTCCCTCTCTAGCATCGGAAACCGCAAAACTCGTACTCAACCGCATTAAGGCCTGTGCAAAACTATCACAGCACCAGAAGTGTGTTTACTACGCGTCTGTAAGGTATACCTTATTATTATAATAATAATATTAAATGTGCACGTGTATATTCAGAACTGTGATGCTAACTTTCTAAAAGGTAAAAATTGGATACATTTGACGGAGAAGAAACAGAATGTGGAATTATACCGAAAGTGAAAAATGCAGATCAGGAAGGGAGCTTTCTTTGATACCTCGAGAGGCGTACCCTACTCTTTGAAGCTAGATCAGGGTGCCTTAGAACACGTAGCTACAAAAAGAAATTTAACAATGACGATGACGCATGTGCTGTATGTGGTAACTCCAGTGAAACAATTGAGCATATTATACTCGAATGTAATGGTATCCACCCGGAAGTTGATGCAGGAGCAGTAACAGTTCCTGAAGCTCCGGAGTTTAGAGATAACAGTGGCTGGGTGAATAAACCGGCGGTGGAAACTAGCAAAAAACGACTGTATATTGGTGGCTTAAAAGCAGAGAAGTGACATAATGTTAGTAATCTAGAAACAAAAATTTAGTAAATAGAAGGATGGTTTAGTTAACCAATATAAATCAATTATTAGGATATAGGGAGAAAAATGAGCATGATAGCTACTGCTACCACCCCGTTTCAAAGGGGACGCTCCTATATTCCATCCATCCATCCATCCACCCTCGCCAGGCGAGTGCCGGGTGCGCCATGTAGCAAAGCGGTCCGGATAGCCACGCGCTGCCACTTTCTCGCTGTTTCGTGGACTGTTTTGCAGTGTGCAAGGTCATGCTTCTACTTTTCTCTGCCTTCGGGTGCTGCAGGAATACAGCATTGCACCAACTGGTAAGTGCCAGCTTTGCTTTGTCCTTCCGGCGATCGCTGCGTAGTGAACAGCTGCTTTGAGGCTTGTAAAACATAGTGACAGCATCAAACACTATGTTTATTAGGAGTAAATACTGCAATAGTAATGTTAGATGTGCACCTGTGCTTTCTTGACTGAAATGCTAAAAACCCCTGCCTAGCTCGTCTGTTTAGTTTGTTAGGTGTGCTCCTGCTAAATTGTTTTTGCAGTATATGCTAATTACGAAATTTAATTACGACAATTTGTGATAAAATAGAAACACAAGATTTAGCTATTTTGAATATGACTACATTAAAGTGAGTTAAACCGAATCGTGCAAAGCCTATATAAGTTTTCCTTGTCTAGCATCGGAAACCGCGAAACTCGTACTAAACCGCATTAAGACCTGCGCAAAATATTGACAGTACCAGAAGTGTGTTTATTACGCGTCAGTAAGGTAATAATAATATTAAATGTGCACGTGTATTTTCTGAACTGCGATGCTAACTTCCTCCCTGGTTGGCTCGCCTGTGTAGTATGTTACATGTGGTCCAGCGCAGTATTTTTTGTTTCGCTAACTGCGCAATTCTGTGAAAAAATAAAATCCCAAGCTTTGCCTATTGCGACGATTATTTTGGAGTGATCGAAACAGAAAGATGTAACGCGTATATCTGTGTTTCCTTGTTTTTCAAGTTAAAAAAAAACGTTTGTACGATGCGCTGAATCATTGAGAGTAACAGCTGACACCAAAATTGTCCTCCTTACAAATCTAAATGGCATACTGCGATGCAGTTGTTCCAATCATCTGTAAATCAAGCTGGCTTCTGAAGTGCTATCAGTGACAGCAGTAACCATGAACATTTTTCCCTACTTGTGGCAACTATTCATCACACCACTTCTACATGGTACTCTTGTAGCACAATTGCTGTTGTGAAATGTGTAAATAAACGCTGGTGCCTTTATTCTTGAATTTTGTTTTATTGGAAAGGTTGAGGGTCACCGGAGAAGGGGTAGGCTGCGAACGCAATGGTTACATGGCATCCTCGAGGCGCTGCAGATGAAGTTATGTGATATTAGGAAGATAGTGAGAGACCGCAAAGCGTGGCATGATGTGCTCCATAGGGTCACGAAGAGTCGGACACGACTGAACTGAACTGAGACTAGCATTGTAATTTTTCTTACCATTGGCGCTAGCGAAGCAGTCATGCAGTTTTTCGAGCCATGCGCAATTTCTTGAAACTGCATGCCGGACATAAAATGTCATATAGCGTTGGTGTTATTGCCGAACAAGTGTCATGATCACTTATGCTTAATGATGTCGGCCTTACAACTAAATATGCTGAATATGCACGATCAGTTAAAAACAGTTATCACGCTAGCGAATAACAGCGCTCCCGCCCCGCGCCGACGTTTGTACCCGTGCGCCTCGACCCCTACGTCAGTGGCGCCCTCGGCGAGGGGAGCGGCAGCGCGGTAAAGCGCCGCGCAGCTTTACCTGATGGCGCCGCTCTATTGTTCGCGCGGCGCGTTGACAGGCACAGAGAGTATAAAGGAGGGTATGCTACAGTTAAACCCTTCCAGAATCATCATGAGTGCCTCAACTTTTCGTTCCTTTTATTTGTTTTAATCAAGGACTTGTTTGTTTTAATCAACTACTAGATGTGGCTAGCGGCCCCATGGGTATAGCGTTGGCCTTGCGTCTCGGCGGAAGGCATCAGCGGTCCCTACAGAGACAAGGCGTCGACAAAAACAACTGTTAAGCGGGGATCCAGGCACTGGTAGCGGGCACTGGTATCGAACATGACGGAGGGGTGGTGGCTTAACTTGTCGACAGCTGGTCCGCAAAAGCACTTCCTCTTTCTCGGCGATCTGTCCGCTTCAACGGAAATTTTTCTGTACAATCTAGCCCCCGCAGAAAAAATGAGCCACCCTGGCGACTCAAGGAGACGAAATGATAGCGGGATCACCCCCCGTATTGCGCCATTGTGACCCGGCTGCTTCTACCGAAGTGCACACGGATACCAGCGACGCCGGCCTCGGCGCTGTTCTTGCCCAACGAAACCCGGTGTTGATGAATACGTTGTGCCGTACGCAAGTCGAACGTTGACCAAGGCCGAGACCAAGTATTCGGTGAGAGAAAAGAAATGCTCGGCCATTGTTTGGGCGCTTCAGAAATTTCGACCATGGGCACCCATTCGATGTTGGTATAGACCACCACGCTTTGTGTTGGTTGTCTACACTAAAAGACCCACCGGCCGTCTCGCCCGCTGGTCGCTTAGACTGTAAGAGTATAATATCCAAGTTATCCATTGTGCAGAGCGCAAGCACTCCGACGCAGACGCTTTATCTCGCTTGCCGGTGCCGCCTGACGCTCCGTTGTCCCTGCCTCCAGCTCCGCCTTGTCTTCCCTGTCCATCGACGACATGCCATCAGAACCGCGCCAGGATCCCTGGCTAACATCCCTATACTCCGTTTCATACATCAGGTGCAACGCAGCGAAAGCTCAGCGAAAGCTGCGCAAGTAGTCCGCAAGAAAAAAAACAGGAGGCGTATCACTACGCGCTCGTTCTGTAGACGAGTGGTTCCTGCCGAAACGGGCTCTATTCCGAGCATACACGTTTGCAATAACATGCTTCGCATTGTTACGTTTCTCCACCGAGAAGTGGGACAGCTGACGCGGCCACCGCACAGCAACAGGCAGAACCGCGAGCGGATCGGCCATTTCGGCGCCGTTCATCGGCCGCGCAACGCTTCCTCCCGCCGACAAGTCTCAACGTGATCCTTCCACGCGCCAAATGTGTGTGCGTGCGTGTGTGTGTGCAAACGCCGGCCAAGCCTGGAGCTCGTGAGAGAGGGCGCCGTCCTCGCCCGTCTGCAGGAGATGGAGGAGATGAGGTCGGACCAGCTGCGATTGAGTCATTCGTCGTGAACCAACATGTTTGGCTCTCCCTTTCTTGTGAGGGTTTACCCTTTCCCTGTGAACGGGAAAACCTATAAAAAGCAGCGGCCGACTCCGCTGAGACAGAGACTACTTTGACGCGCCGTTGGCACGACGCTAGACACCAGCTGTGTGAGAGTGTCTGTAATCTTTCCGGGTCAGCTTCACTGCCCGTTTCTTCATGATGTTGCAGTAAAGGTTGTTTCGTTAAAAGACGCCTCGTCTTTGCTGGCACCTTTGATGCCGTCCGCCGCCCACGGAGCCGCCAGGCCAACGTTACCGAGGGGCCGAGCGCCGCAGCGGTTGGCAGCGGTACGCTACCCACAGGCGCTCGCGACCTCAAATGTAACAATTGGTGAACAGCGGTGGGATGACGACGGCCCAGCCGTAATCGTGGTCAGTGGGACGACGACGACCAAGCCGTAACCGTGGTTGGAGGGACGAGCCAGGCGATACCGTCGTCCAACAACTGGTGAACAGCGGAGAGACGAGGACGACCAAGCAGTGACCGTGGTCGGTGAAACGAGCCAGGCCTGACCGAGGTGCAACATCTGGTGGGAAGAGCGGAGATGTCACAGGCGTGACCCGTGAATCAAAGCAGCTCAGCGGAAAGGCGGGAGCAGTGCAACGAGCCCTGTGTGATGACTGGTTGCGTGCAGCGGAACGACTGCGTTGGATTCTTGGCTGCGAGGTTTGGTGAGTGCGGGACTTTCTTCTACTGAGTTTTGCCAGGCTTTTGTTAAGTAGAGAACAGAGCTGGTAATTGTGTTGTCGTTGTTGCTGGGTTAATTGCAGCAAGGCAATAGTGGGCAGTAGAGAAGGCAGCACTCGGAGCAGCCGTGAATTTGGATTTGAAGTCGTTGCGCAAACCGAAATTGCTGGAGCTTGCGGAGGAGTTGGGTCTGAATTTGTCAGACATACTCAGAAAACCAGAAGTGTTAAAGGCTATTCTTGCGTTGGAAGCTGAAGATGACGAGCTTTTGGAATGCCTTGAGATCATTGAGGAACGTCACGAGAAAGAGGAACGTGAACGTAGTGAACGTCATGAGAAAGAGGAACGTGAACGTCATGAGAAAGAGGAACGTGAACGTCACGAGAAAGAGATTCGTGAGCGTAGAGAACGTCTTCGTGAGCGTAGGGAACGTCACGAGAAAGAGGACGCCCGCGTAAGGAAACTGATGCAGCTGGAGATTTCAGCACATCGAATGAGCGTGGAAAAGCTTAACGCTTTCAGTGCCATTCAGTGTAACGGTTCGATACCGGGAGACGGTACGCCACCGTTCCTCGTCGCCGAGGATATGGCAGATTATTTGGCAGACTTTGAGAATGTCTGTAGAAGTAAACGTTTCGAGCGAGATAGTTGGGCGCAGATGTTGGTAGCTCTTCTCTCCGCTGAAGCGTCGGAAGAAATCAAGCGATTGGTTGGCGACCGTTTGAAAAATTATGATGAGCTAAAAGAGTCATTGCTGATACGATATCAGATAATGCCTCATGATCTTCGGAAGAGGTATGGGAGCGAGAAACATTGTGACAAGGCATACTTTGATTTGGCCTATCAGTTGAAAGCCGCTGTAAAGGAATGGCTAGACAGTGCGGAAGTTTCAGAGCAAATCGAACTTGCACCGGAGTGTGAGGAACAGCACACTGAGATTAAGACCACGTACGCCGTAGACACAAGTGAGCCTGAACAGTCAAAAGTACCAGAGAGTAAACTATAGCTTGGGGAAGCGGCTGAGCAACGTGACCGCAGTAGCGAGCCGACCGAGCCTCGAACAGAGGAGTATTGTGTTACCTTGGTCGAGCCACTAGCTGAGACGATTAGCACAGGCTTAATCGGTGAGAAGTCCGAAGTGAAGCCGTTAAGCGAGGTGAACTGCACGCCGACCCAAGTAGCTGCAGGAGATACAGTTCCATCATATGAGTGTGGGGAACTGGTAGTAACTGAACCGTCTCTCGAGTCGAAAGCAGAAGCTTGTGTAGAGCGCGACGGAGATGGAAATGAGCTAGAAAATGAGAAACTTTCAGTTTCCGAAATCAGCTGTGTCGTAGAGCAGGGCACGCAGAAAAACGAAGTGCCGATCAGGGAAACTGCGCAGCCCGCGAGTTGTGATCAGCCAGGGCAGACCTACGAGGAGTGCGCGTCCGCTGTAGAGAGCAAAACTTGCGAAGGCGACAGTGAACGACCAGAGCAAAGTCAGAATCGTTCGTGCTTCGATACCACGCTAGGTTGTATTCGCGAAAGCAACCCCAGTGCGAACGCGGACGTAGCACACATGACCCTCACGCAATCCGAAGCGCCCCAGCTGTCGAAAGAGCTTGATCGTGCTCCGGTTAGCTCTGAGCGAGGCGACGCACTGAGTGGCGAGCCGCCAGAGCAAATGCTTAGGAGGAGGACTGATGCGACTGACGTCAGCCGTTGTTGTTCAGACTTGACTGAAAGCGAGTCATGCGCTGCTGGCCGCGATGCAGACGCGGCGCCGCACTTTGACCACTTTGACGACACCGGTGTCCTACTAGCTCCGGTTACCGCTAGCTTGCCAGAGCTCGAGCCGAAAGAAAGTAGGACTAGAGTCTTCAAGTGCTGCCACCGAAAAACGCGGAAGGGCATTCACGAGAAAGATTGCTGCCGTCGTAAGGAGAGCAAGCTCAAACGGTTGCAAAAAGTAAGCAGAAAGCCTGTGTTCCAGTGCTGCCGCAGAAAAAAGCGTAAGGGCAGGCGAGAGAAAGATTGGAACAAGTTGAAACTATCGGGAAAAAGAAAGCGACTATCCCAAAGGCACAAATGCGCCCGTGCAAAGAAAATGCATGACTGGTGCGCAACCCGTAAGGAGAGGGATAGGTTGTTCCGAAAAGTGAGTGATTCATCCTCATGGGGGTCTTTGCCCAGAAACAGGAAGGTACGGTTGTTCCGTGAAACGGACAGCTGAAGCTTTAGTGAAAAGGATGATCTCAACGGTAATGCCAATGGCTTAAGTCGAAGCCCATAACTTGAGAAGAAGCCTTTATTCACTAGTTGGTGTTTTTCTTCCTGACATAGGATTTTGAACAGATTGCATTGCATTATTTTTGTTTGAAGTGCTGTTTTGAAAATGCGATTTTCAAATTTGTGGACGCGTTCCAAGTGCTGCTGAGCTGCCCTTTAATATTGATGGGGGCAAAGAGGGAAATAGTCTGGCAAAACTTAGTGAAGTTCGTGCCGTGCTCGCTGGCTGAGCGGTTGAGTGTTTAGCGTGGTTGTGACGTTGTGGGTTGTCAGAAATCTCTCCTGAAGACAACTTGCAGAGTGCCTTGGAAACCGAACTTGCCAAGCACTTCTTCAGGCTGTTTGAGCTCAAGAGAAGCTGAGTGGGACGACCCCGGCTAGCAGCAACATCCCGATCCCTCCGGACAGCGGATGCAGTCCCCTGCCCTTCGGGATCTACCTTCCCCGGCGGGGCAGTCTGTTACGTTTCTCCACCGAGAAGTGGGACAGCTGACGCGGCCACCGCACAGCAACAGGCAGAACCGCGAGTGGATCGGCCATTTCGACGCCGTTCATCGGCCGCGCAACGCTTCCTCCCGCCGACAAGTCTCAACGTGATCCTGCCACGCGCCAAATGTGTGTGCGTGCGTGTGTGTGTGCAAACGCCGGCCAAGCCTGGAGCTCGTGAGAGAGGGCGCCGTCCTCGCCCGTCTGCAGGAGGTGGAGGAGATGAGGTCGGACCAGCTGCGATTGAGTCATTCTTCGTGAACCAACATGTTTGGCTCTCTCTTTCCTGTGAGGGTTTACCCTTTCCCTGTGAACGGGAAAACCTATAAAAAGCAGCGGCCGACTCCGCTGAGACAGAGACTACTTTGACGCGCCGTTGGCACGACGCTAGACACCAGCTGTGTGAGAGTGTCTGTAATCTCTCCGGGTCAGCTTCACTGCCCGTTTCTTCATGATGTTGCAGTAAACTAGATTTACAGCAAGAACTAGCCAACGCACGCGAGTCGCTAAGTCACGTAGAACAAGAAGCAGCTGAGTTGCGTGCCCGTCTTGACGAAGCCGAAGACAGGTCCCGAAGGGACAACCTGTTATTTTACGGTATATCGGACGCAGAAACTGAGAATTCTCGTCAGTCCGAAGAAAAAGTTATCGCTATGGCTTGTGACAAACTGGGCATTAGCTTAACGTCTGAAGACATAGTTCGTGCGCACAGAATAGGTAAATATGTACCGGGCAAAGATCGACCCCTCATTGCCAAATTTTCCAGCTACAAGTCAAAAGAACTTCTCTTATCTAAACGATCCGAACTGAAGGATAGTGGCACAAGCATGACCGAAAATTTTTCTGCATCAACTCGCTACGCTCGTAAAAAGTTGGTGGAATTCGGCCTTAGCTTAAACACAACTTTCAATCTGCGGTACAAAAGGCTGTATGCAAATAATAAGTGCTACATGTTCAATGCTTCCGAGAATTCTGTTTACGAAACTTTCTTGCAACCCCCAACTGTCTCACCAAATGCCGGTGCTGCTTCCTCGAGGGCGACCAGATCAGGCCGCATCTACTCTTCCGCGAACTAGGATCACGCGAGGGGTGGCGGCATACCGTAAGAACTATCTATTCTGTTCACCAACATTCGCAGTTTCGTTCCAAAAAGAGACAGTCTGAGCGCTTTAATCAATGACACAGATGCTGATATAATCTTATTAACTGAAACTTGGTTATCTAATAAAATTGCAAAGAGTGAACTTTTTCAGTGCCAGAAACAATTCAATGTGTATCGTTGTGACCGAAATGAGAGAATAGGTGGTGGTGTCCTCATTGCTGTGAATGATTGCATTGACTGTGCTCTTTTGAACATATCAACCAATTTAGAAATGGTTTGGTGCTGCTTAACCATTAGTTTTAGAAAGATCGTTTTTGGATTTGTTACCGCCCGCCTGACTCAAACAGCTGTTTTTGCGAAGATCTTCATGACAGCTTAAACCAAGTACTGGTACGATTACCCGGTACACCAGTTTTCCTTCTGGGCGATTTCAACTTCCCTTCAATTCAATGGACTCATTTTTGTCCGCTTGCAAAGCCGGCTTCCGCTGAAACTACTAGCTTTCTTAACACTTGCTTAGATTTCAATCTATCTCGACTGGTTCATCATCCTACACGTGTTTCTTCTACCACATCTTCTTTACTTGATTTGATACTAACGTCATCACCTGATATTACATCCCCAGTGATCCACTTGCCCGGACTCAGTGATCATGACGTGTTGCATTTTTCTGTTTCCGCACCAGCCTCTAAAAGGAACAAGCGCCTGAAACTTATCAGAGATTATAATAGAGCTGACTTTGCCGCTATCAATGCCGATCTTTCTTCTTTTCTCGACAGCATCTTTTTAAATCCTAATGCATCAGTCCATGACCTATGGGCATCTTTTAAAAGT
This sequence comes from Amblyomma maculatum, assembly GCF_055883805.1. NCBI lineage: Eukaryota > Metazoa > Arthropoda > Arachnida > Ixodida > Ixodidae > Amblyomma > Amblyomma maculatum. Next base: position 15,431,491 of record NC_139346.1, on the reverse strand, counting down.
AAAGCGTTACACCTAATAAAAGCATACATTCCCCTAAGGAAAGTCTATCAATCATCTAACGCGCCATGGTACACAAGACACCTTAACCGTTTATCAAACACAAAAGGTAGGCGTTTCCGAGCAGCGAAAAAATCGCCGACTGCTGACAAATGGTCCGCTTACGCCATAGCAGCAAAAGAATACACCAGAGCTTTGAAGGAAGCAAAATTTAATTTCTTTAACACCACCCTCCCATCGTTACTTAAAACAAACCCAAAGCGCTTTTGGAATGTCGTGAAAAGCCACGATAATCAAACTATAACCCTCACTAACGAATCAGGTGATGTAATACCAAGCAGTCATTGTGCTTCTGTACTTAACCTTGCTTTCACCCATTCATTTAGCTCCGCATCCTCTAGCAGCTTTCCCCCATTCAATTCCCCTAATTTATTTCCAATGGACCCGTTCATATTTGATTCATCTGGTATACACTCGATTATTAACAATCTAAAAAGATCTTCGTGCGGCATTGATGGCATTACGTCCAAATTCTTGCAGGGCACTGCAGAATATAGTTCCATTATCCTAAGCATAATTTTCACGAACTCCCTTAACAATAGCTCTTTACCGAAGGACTGGAAAACAGGCAAGGTGGTTCCTCTTCACAAGTCCGGTGACAAACATAACCCCTCCAACTATAGACCTATTTCATTGACATCAGTTCCATGTAAAATCTTTGAACACGTCATTTTCTCACATCTCGCTAACTTCTTGGAATCAAATAATTTTTTTCATACCAGTCAGCATGGGTTCCGAAAGTCATTTTCTTGCGAAACGCAATTATTAACATTCTGCAATGATCTTAATACATTTCTGGACACTGGCTTTATTACCGACTGTATATTTCTGGATTTTTCGAAAGCATTTGACAGAATTAACCACCACCTACTCTTATTAAAACTCGGCAGACTAAACATTGACCCTTTGGTTTTAAACTGGATTCGAGAGTTTCTTTCTAACCGCACGCAGTATGTTACCACTAATGACAGTGACTCTTCTGAGGTACCAGTCGGTTCAGGGGTACCTCAAGGATCCGTTTTAGCACCGTTGCTTTTCTTAATTTACATCAATGACCTTCCTAATCAAATCTCAAGTTCCATCTGTTTATTTGCTGACGATTGTGTCATATACCACAAGATCGAAAGCAGTAACGATACAATAACACTCCAGCATGATCTGAATAACATTGTAAACTGGTGCGCGATCTGGCTAATGGAACTAAACACTTCAAAATGTAAAACTTTGAGAATCTCTCGAAATCAGTCAACTTGCTCCACTTACGTACTTAATAATACTCCACTTGACCAGGTTAACTCATACAAATATCTTGGCGCGCATATTACTAACAATCTCACATGGAATCAACACATTGAATACATTACATCGAAAGCTAACCGCGTTCTTGGCTATCTCAAACGTAACTTTTCTCTAGCCCCAGCACCTCTAAAAAAACAACTCTACATCACAAATGTCAGGCCTATCCTCGAATATGCATGTTCAATATGGGACCCAGGATATGCCACTCTAATAAAAATCCTTGAAAGCGTACAAAATCGTTCTGTCCGTTTTATACTTAACAATTATAATCGTACTGCTAGCGTTACTGATATGAAGATTGCGCTTAACCTTCCCCTTCTTTCTTCCCGTAGAAAACTATCACGTCTTTCCCTTTTTCACAAAATCTACTATCATAACCAGATACTTAAGTCACGTTTCATTACACCAGCGTCCTATATCTCCCCACGTGTGGATCACCGTTTCAAAGTTCATGTACCTTCGCAGCGCACAGTCACCTACTCATATTCATTCCTGCCAAGGACCTGTCACGACTGGAACCACCTGCCTGCGTCTTTAGTTGCTATCACCGACACCGATCATTTTCGCAAAGCACTAACAAATATTTCAGAAAGTGAGTTTATTCCTATATGAAAACTTTTTTTTTTAGGTTTTGTTCCTTACTTCCTTTTCTTTCGCATACTGTAAGCTATCTGTTTTTGTTTATCTATTTTGTTCAGTTGCCATATTACTCATTTGTCTCTGTTTTGCCGATGCAATTATGTTCTTCATCTTGTTTGTATTTCATTTATATAATGATGTGCAAAAGCCCCTCCCCTCCATAACGCTTCTTGTAAGCCCTGAGGGTACAAATAAATAAAATAAAATAAAAATAAAGCTTGTTTCGTTAAAAGACGCCTCCTCTTTGCTGGCCCCTTTGATGCCATCCGCCGTCCACGGAGCCGCCAGGCCAACGCTATCGAGGGGCCGAGCGCCGCAGCGGTACGCTACCCCGGCACTCGCGACCCAAATGTAACAGCATGCTCAGACATCTTCACAGAGCGGATCTTATAGAAAAAAAGCGCACCAAAGAACCATTTTCTCAAAAAGAGATGCGCAGCGCGGAGGGCACAGCCAGCGCCATCTGGTGGCACAGCTGGCAAGGTTGCGGGGCAGCAAAACGCGGCACGAACAAAAACGACATGAAAAAACATACAAATTAGCCGAATCCGACCTTTTCTCCCTACCAAAGGTGCTTTTTATGAAGTTGATGGCAAATGTAAAATGTATTAAGCTTGCAGACAAAGCAACTATTATTTTCTCTCGTCAAGAGCAGGCATTATTTTATATCGCGGATGCGGAGAGCGCAAAAAAGAGCTGTAGCTTTGGTAGTGTTGCACTTGATGTATGAAACGGAGTATAGTGCAATCCAAACGTTGGTGTCATCCAAGAGCAGCAAGGTGAGGGGGCCCCCGCTGTCCATCGGCAGGTCCCAGAAGCCAATGTGACGGGAGGGTGTTGTTCCCGCTGACGAGCCTTTGTTGGCAGGTAGGGGTTATCCTCCTCTCCCGTCAAGCTGGACTGGTTCCGTGAGACTCCGAGCTTCGGCGATTCACGGCCGCAGGGCAGCAGGCAGGAATGTAAACAATGGGAGCAGGTCCAGGCGGCTTCACTTGATATCTGCACAACCCTCCGGACCTTCAAAAAGGTTGAATAAATTGAGCAAAATGACCATTTGGTAAAATGCGGACCAATGCGAGTGCCAAACAATTTTATCCGTCACCGCACTGTGTTGCGTTAATCCGAACGAAGCACGGGCATCCGCGGTTCGTTTGCCGGCATAACAATCTGGTTCTGCGAAACTTCCTATTTGCCTTCTCAGCCCCAAGATACCAAGTTCATTTGAACGAAGTGAGCTTTCTCTAATTCAGCGAGATGTTCGGCTACAGTGAGGTCGATATAAAAGAAGCAAAACGCATTTGCGCATGCTGTATACCACGGTTAGACTGTCCTCCAATATGTGCGACAGGCAGCTCCCAAAAAGAGCCTTAAGCCTACTCGATCTAGCGCTAGGGACAATAGCTAGAACGCAACGCCGCGAGGACGTAAATCTCCGCCAAGGAGCCCAGGGTGGCACTAGTCGCTCGCTGCCATCCAAAGGCAACTTCTGAGCGAAAGGCGCCCACCGCGTCCAGCGGTGTCGGAGCGCCCCGGTCCTTTCCAGCAATCACGGCTGCAATACCAGTCAGCCGATTGCGGCACCTGGCTCCCAGAGCCAAAGAGACAGAAGAGGAAATATTTACAAGTTACAACTATATACAAGAAAAGTAGGGCCACCGTCCCGGCTGAAGAACTCACTCGCTTCCGGCGTGCTGTTCTCCGCGGACGGCTCGGTCTCGCGCTCCATGTACGGACCTCGTGGCTGCACCTCTCAAAGGTCTCGGCACACACATAAACACACACACACACACACACACACAAATACATGCACGACCATTTGTTCTCGCTGTAACTCCTCCCACCTCGCCGTCAAGAAAACGTATTTGCCTTGCTAGTATAGCGATGTCTGGTGAGGCCTAATGTTAAAAGTCCGGGCAGGCATTCAACGCCGCGAACTGACCCTAGGGAAGGGTAACTAGCTCAAGTGCTTCTTCACGAGAGAACCACGTTGAGGCGCCATTGTGGGCGTTTAGAGGGGACGGGTATTCCACCCCGCTCACACTCCGCAGGTGCAACGTTCTTGCTAGCGACCTGCGGAGGGGCAAAGGGGACAAAGGACGGGGGCGACACATAGTTAATACTCGAATGCTATTTATTGCACTTGCAAATACTACAGAACATGCCGGCTAGCTATACATCAACAAGGTTTTCCTTGGAAGGGCAAGGCTACGTAAGAAGGACTTTTGACTCACCGGCTGGGAAATGGGGGTGCGACTTCGGCGGCGGTCATTTGCACGCGCCGTGAATATGGCGGCCGGGATCTCCCGTGCGCGCCGCATTCTTCGGAAAAAGCCATACCACGGCGTTTGCCGCGGAAGGCGGCGAGAGCGTGCGGTATTTACCGGTCGCTTCGCCGTTGGGAACCAGAAGACGGGTGGTCGTGCACGACGGGTCCTCCCGTGTGCGCTGAGTACTCCGTGCCCGCTATCCCCCGGCATTTGCCGAAAGAGGCGGCGGGAGACGACCGCTCTCGTTGCCGGCTGGATCCAGAAGCTCTCTCTCTCGTCTTCTCGCGGGAACCCGCATAGACGTCTCGGTGGCGCATCCATCGTTGGTTCTCCTTCCCCCAAGGGGATGTATTTACCTCATCTCCCAGCTGGCGCTGCCACGATGCTCGCCGGGGTGGTGGTGACCGGTCGCGGCGAAGGGGGATTTCCACAGCTTGTATTCGGTCCTTTATGAAATTACCTTACCACACATTACTCTTACAAAGTTCTTTATTATGCTAAAGAGGGACATCGAGGATGGCGTCAAGGTCGGTGTCGAGGTCGGCGAGAAAGCGGGGCGATCAAGAACAGCACGATCTGGCGATGGCGATTCCACAACTGCTTCTTCTTCATCGAATCCAGCGAAAGGGTCAATCTTCTTCACAATTCCCCCCAGGGAAAAAGGAGCCATCCTGGCGACTTTATGACACGAAGATACAATGGGTTCGTAGAACGGCACATGTATGGTTTCTCGGCAACGGAGCCGAAGATCAGAAGACGGCATAAGTGGCTCAACAATGTAATTGACTAGCGAAGTGCGCTCGACGACGCGGTAGAGCCCATGGTACTTGGAGAGCAGTTTTGTTGAGAGGCTGGGGTTGCCGGATGGAACCCATAGCCACACGAGTGAGCCGGGCTCGAAGTGTGGTGCTTTCTTCTGATTGGTGTCATGCTGATGTTTTTGGCGCCATTGAGAGTCGGTCGTGAACGAGCGGGCAAACTGGCGGCATTCTTCGGCGTGCTGTGCAGCTTCAGTAACAGTGGTACATACAGATTCATCAGGGTTGTAGGGGAGCACAGTATCAAGGGGAGCAGATGGATGCCGACCATAAAGCAGAATGAACAAAGACAAACCCGAGCTTGATTGCGTAGCATGGTTGTTTGCGTATGTGATATAAAGAAGGACAATGTCCCAGTTGGTGTGGTTGGATCCGACGTACTTCGCGAGCATGACACCGAGGGGGCGATTAAATCGTTTAGTAAGGCTGTTTATTTGCGGGTGGTGGGCGGTGTAAGTCCGGTGAATGATTTTGCACTGAGCGAGGAAGGCTTGAACGACGTCAGATAAGAAAGCGCGGCTTCTGTCGCTAAGCAATTCGCGAGGAGCACCGTGACGGAGAATGAAGTACGTCAATAAGAAACCGACCACATCTCGGGCTGTTGCAGCGGGGAGCGCGGCGGTTTCGGCATATCTCGTAAGATGGTCGACCGCGACAATGATCCAGCGATTGCTGTCAGCTGGGTACGGAAGAGGGCCGTAAGGGTGAATGCCAATGCGGTCGAAGGGTCTAAACATATTAGAGGCTGTAACTCAACAGCCGAACGGTGAGAGGCAGGTTTGCGGCGTTCGCAAGCCAGGCACGATCGAGAGATCGAAGACGGATTCTAGCGTACACGTCTTTAAAACTCCGGAGTAACCGCACTGCGTATCGGCGTGGTAAGCTGTACATATTTCGGTCCGTAGATGGCGCGGATCACGAGGAGCCATTTCCGTCCACTTGAATTGTAGTTGCGGTAAACGACACGGTCGGTAAACGACACGCTGGATCGGTAAACGACACGGTTATCATATTCTTGGAGACGAAGAACCCATCGTGCCAACCGGCCGGAGGGGTATTTGAGCGATGAGAGCCAGCAGAGTGCATGATGGTCCGTGACTACATCAAAAGGACGGCCGTAAAGGTAAGGGCGAAACTTTGTGAGTGCCCAGACAATGGCCAAGCACTCCTTTTCCATTACTGAGTAGTTAGTTTCGGCTTTCGTGAGAGTACGGCTGGTGTAAGGAGCCAGAGCAGACAACCGGCGGGGTCATCGGGGCGGCCGGTGGGCGTTCGTCTTCAACCATACGAGTTACTGGGAGCGTGCGGCTGCGAAGCTCCAGCGTGAGGGAAGGATATCAGGCCGCAACTCCACCAAATGTAGAAGAGGGACGTCGAGGACGGCGTCAAGGTCGGCGTCGTGGTCGGCGAGGAAGCGAGGCGATCAACAACAGCACGATCTGCGCGATGGCGATTCCACAACTGCTTCTTCTTCGTCAGAGTCCAGCGAAGAGGTCCATCTTCTTCTTCACAAATGCATAATTACTATCTTCAGATTATGGTGCTCAAATTTCGTTTTCCTGAAACTGTTCTGCCCAGGATAACTGCGTTTTATGACATCATATATGTATTTTTCTTTTAGAGAGGCAGTAATGGACTCTGTCTTGCATCACTTCAATATAGCCAGACAAGAGTTCAATTGTAGCTAAAGAGCTGCTCTACACAGCTAAAGAACGCCAAGAAAAGGTATTCAGATTGTGCTGATGAAATTTATACGTTTATCCGCAAATATAGACGGACAATTTGCAAACAAGAACAGCGGTTGTTCCAACCTTATCCTAATGTTGCCTTGTCATTTTTTTCCTACTGTTCTGATGTTGCATCACTTTAAAAGCGATGGGAGGCTGTTTACTACTTAAATGGGCTTCAGTGATTTACAGGTCTTCACCTGAGCAACTTGCTTATATTAAACGGAGAATAATTGCGATAGTCGAGTAATTGCACTCAAGTAATAATAGCGTGGATGTTTAATTTGGTTCTCGCTTCTCAATTTTTTTTCTTCTCACTATCTATACTTTGCCAGCAAAGCTGTAATATTGAATTCAGTTTAAAATACTACTTTTACATCGCTAGTTACCAACAAAGCATTTTTAGAAGAAAACGCATTTCACATTGCATGATACGCTGCAGATTGTTTTGCCATGACATTGTGGCCATAGACAACCATGAAAGGTAAAGAAAATTATTCTAATGTAGGCAAGCTTGCAGTATAGAGGTCCAATTTTTATTGCGGAAACACAATAAAAAGCACTGATTTAGTAACATTGTAAAAGTATACTTTAGTGTCATAGCTTTCATTGAAAAAAAAAATCTCATTGCGAGATGCCTAGGGAATTCTTGATAAGCCAACTGCCAATGCCAACTGAAACTGAAAGTCATCGTCCAAGTTGCCCACCAGCGAGTGTCCGCATTTAACGATGCTGCAAAAATTTAGGGGACCTGCGCATCATCGACGACTTTCGACCACTGGAGCGAGAGGCAAAGGTGTTTTACACCGTGCGACGCTTTCACGGTCTCTGCATGGGGCCGCGGCCCATGGGGCCCAGCAACACCTGGAGGCCCTGCGTTTATACCGCACGCTGCAACAAGAGCTGGCACAAGGCCCACCGCAGCAATGAATTTGGCGACTGCTTAGCCATATTGGTATGTCCGGGGCTAAACTTCCGCCTGCAGCTGTCATCCCTGCACGGGCGCAAGGACCTGTAGTGGTTCTAGCGCCAGAAGTGTACCACCTGTTAGATATGGATGATTGCTAGCGTTTTCGTTGTGCTTTGCGTTTCAACACACCGTTTTTTGTACATTTTTAATCGATGTGTTTAAATCCTTTCCTTTTTCCTTCTTTCGGTTGGGCTCAAAGCAGGCGGTGACCCGCTTTCAGAGGGGGGAGTGTAGGTTTCCGGGCAGGCGCACGCTTATCTAGCGGCGCAGGGAGTAGATACGCGCGACATGCGCAGTAGCATCCGAGGAGGGCGTGACCCTCGTTTTCTAAAACACATGTAAAGGGAGGATTGCAAGACTCGCGAGGTGTGGACGAGTAATGGCAGGAGCACTGCCTGGGATTCCGCATAAGTGCCGTGTGTGCGCACCGAGCACGTGCCTTTCAACTTTATTTTCTTCCGTCGGCTGGGAACGCCGATGTTAGCGCCTGCGCTTTACAGCGTCGCTGTACGCTACAGGCCCGCTCGCCCGCCCCCCTCCCCCCCCTCCGCCTAGACGGAGCGGCGAAATGTACACGCCGACGGGGCAGGTATGGGGGTGTCTTGGTGGCAGGCAGGTCGGCAAGATAAGCCAGAAATATCCCGGGGCTTGTCCTTGGGAGGTGTCTCCGTGTATGCGGGTTTGAGGCAATCTGAGGAGAGGATCTCTTCTCGACTACCCAGCAAGATAGCCACCGACTTTGTCTTCTTGTTGAGGACGCCGGGAGGGGGGGGGGGGGGGGGGTGTAAGATGTGCTTGTACCGCGTCCCACCATACAAAAACGTGCGTCAAGGACGCAGGGTATATCTGCACGATTACCTGACGATCACATGATCGAGGGGGAACTGGGCATAGATGCTGAATACACCCGTTTTTAATTAATCCACTCAGGACGTGACAAAAAAACAAAAAAAAAATGAAAGACAAAGAGAGAGGGAGCCCGGACCAGCAAAACTTTGCCAGGCTTAATCCAATTGAGGATAAAAGAAAAGGAGGTAAACGCCGAAAATTAAAAAAAAACGTAATTTAGAGGAAGAAAAGGGATGTAAAAAAATAATTATACACAATAACTTAAAGATACAAAAGTAAACAAAGGACACAACAACCTATTTGCAACAAGTAGTTCTATAAAAAGAAAAAGGATAAAGAAACAAACAAAAAACGAGAGAACAAAAGCACAAAAGGGTAAAGAAGTCCAGGAAAGAAGGAGGCACGGAAGAAAACTTCCGTTGGTAGCCAGAAACTGCAAACGAAAAGAGAACAGAAACACAAAAATTGTGCAGTAAGGATTAGCCAATACGCAAAAATATAACTTTAAATCGAATATGCTAAGCACACTACAGCCTAGAAAAAATAGGATTAAAAGTGTCGAGCATACAAAACAAATGGAGGCACAAAGACACACAGAAAATCACACATGAAAACCTTGACAGCTTGGGAAGAGGTCCGTTGCTATGAAATTATAGACAAAAAATATAATTTTTGTGGTGCGGTACTGTTCAATTCCGAGCAGACGGAGAATGCATTTAAACTTTCGAACGCGAACCGTGCTAACAATGCCGGGACCACAGAAGCAGGAGACCCAAGCTGAAAGGAAGGGTTCGGCAACTATTTCCGCAGTAATGTCCGGAATGGGTACTGCTTCGGGTCAGCGAGTGAAGCTGTCGATCATCGTCAGAATTTACTGGCAGCCATTAGAGGGAGGTAGCGGTCTAACCGAGTCCAAATTAACGTGGTCAACGCGGCAACCGAGTTGCAGGAAATACTGGGGTGGAGTCTTTGTAAGACGGGTCACTTTAGCGGCAAGCAACGCACGGGCGGTCACACTGGCGTCCTCCAGACATACTGCTGAGTGGCTCTTATGCTGGGATGGAAGGCATCGCGTAGTGAATAGAAAATGGCCTCCGGGGTCAATGGACGCTGTAGAGCCGATGACATTTCGCCCCAGGGCAATCCAGTCACAAGCGGATCAAGCACGAGAAGCTCAGGGTCTTCTAGCAGCGTCCGGGCTGACATTCCCAGTCCACAACAGATGTAGACACGCCGGTGAAGGTAATGCGTGAAAGTACATCACTTGCCTCATTGCCGATGCCTTTAATGTGCCGGATATCTGTTGTCCCCTCTCATATGTAGGCCAGCTGACGAGGGTCGCGTGCAATTTACTTGGAAGAGTTCATACGAAACACATACACCAGAGGCTTATGATCCGTAAAAGCGTAAAAATGGCTGGCCCTGCAAGAAGTGGTGTTAATGCTGTATGGTGGAGTAGATAGCGAGCAGCTCACGACCAAATACGCTGTAGCAAGTTTCGGCAGGTTGGGGCTGCCAAGAGAAGAAACCCAGTGGGTGCCGCTCGAAGTCAATTTTTTGCTGGAGATGAGCACAAATGGCCACACTGGCAAGCTTGGAAGCAGTCCCTGACGACTGGAAAATAGCAGAAATTGTCCCGATCTTCAAAAAAGGTGACCGCACAAATCCTTCCAACTACCGCCTTATTTCTTTAACTAGCATCCCTTCCAAATTACTTGAACATGTTATATCATCCAGCCTAATGAGCCACCTTGATTCCATAAACTTCTTTTATCCCCATCAACACGGATTTCGAAAACACTACTCCTGCGAAACTCAACTGGCTGAATTCACTCATGACATCCTTCACTTTATGGACGAAAACTTTCAAATTGACGCCATATTTTTAGATTTCTCCAAGGCCTTCGACCGTGTTCCGCACTCATACTTGCTCGCAAAACTTTCCTCTCTAGGTATCCCTGACAACATAATAACCTGGATCAATCAGTTTCTTCTTGGACGCAGACAATTCACATCAAGCAATGGCTACCGCTCATCCCTTTCTGACGTTACATCAGGTGTCCCCCAGGGCGCCGGCTTATCCCCGGTACTCCTCCTCATTTACATCAATGATCTCCCAGCTAATATAGATAATAAGCTAAGACTATTTGCGGACGACTGTGTCATCTACAGTCCCATTCGTCACCTCACTGATAGCCACCTACTACAAAAAGACGTTGATGCAATAGCCACATGGTGTGACACTTGGCTCATGCATTTGAACCTGGACAAATGCCAACTCTTGTCGTTCTCTCGCAAACGAACAGTAATTCAGCATTCATACACCATCAACGCTACCTTGGTTGCCGAAACACCATCCTACAAGTACCTTGGATTACATCTTTCATCTTCGTTATCTTGGATCAATCACGTCCAAACAATATGCTTTGATGTCTCACGTGTTCTAGGTTATTTACAGCGAAACCTCAAATCAGCATCCCCGGAAGTGAAAAAAACTGGCTTATCAAACTTTCGTCCGTTCCAAACTAGAATTTGCATCATCAATCTGGCACCCATCTCAAGCCTACCTCACTGCCGAACTCGAAGCCATCCAAAATCGTGCAACCCGCTTCATCACTTCTGAATACTCCAAACAAATCAGCATTACTGCACTTAAACGCTCGATCTCCCTGCCCACTCTAAAGTCGCGCCGCATTATCTCCCGTCTTTGCCTACTGCACAGCTTCTTTTACCACCCTGCTTCCAGACACCCTTTGCTGCAAGCACCGCTCAGAACATTCAATCGCCTAAGCCACAGCCTCCCCATAGCAGGTATCAGGAGCGGCACTTCAGCTATGAACAGTTCTTTTTTCCCCAACGCGATTACTCTTTGGAATGCCCTACCTAACAACATAGTTACATGCGACGATCGCAAATCATTTCGCAGAAAACTCGCTAGTCATTTCCAAGATGTCTAAGGATTTCATCTGTGTTACCATCAATCATTCATTGGCTTTCAACTTTACTTGCCGCCGCACGTGCATTTGTTGCTTTTCTGCATAATCCCACGGATACCTTGATGCACTATATTTATTTTACTTTTCCTGCCTTTTACAATTTGTAGTGTTTGTGTTAACTGTGCCTGCATTCATCAAGATTGTATTTACCCCAACTGTAGCCCCTCCTTATGTAATGCCATTGGGCCCTTAAGGATGAAATAAATGAAATGAAAGTGCTACGATGCGAGTGGGCGCGGAAGTCCTAGGGTGGATGAGGGGAATCGAATCGCTGAGGGATTGTTTTGTAGCCGTGAAAGCATCCTGAGCTTGGCGAGACCAGAAAATCGCGGAGGAGGAGGGTTCTGCTGCGCGAAGAAGGTCGGTCAGGGTGTGATAAAGCTCAGCGCAGTGCGGGAAAAAGCGTAAAGAAAAAAATCACTAGGCCCAGGAACTCGCCCAGCTTGCGCAGAGTAGTGGGTGCTGGGAAGCCTAACAACTGGGACGTGAGAGGGAAATGGAACAATTCCCTGCGCCGATATATTGTGGCCCAGGCCCTCAAGCTGAGAAAAGTCGAAATATCATTTCTGGGCGTTGACGACCATGCCAAAATTTCGGAGGCGTTGATAGAGTTCCCGGAGGTGACACTCGTGATTTTGTGGAGTATGACTCGCAACTAGAATGTCATCGATGTAGGCGAATACAGCTTGGAGCAATCAATATCTGGAAAGTTTGACCATAAAGCAGAATTCGCGCATGTTACGACCACCAGACGCAGCTATTGAACCCAACGCCGGGGACGCTGTCTCAAACGTTCCGTCCCCATCCCCCACTGTCCGGCTTCCGACTCGTGGAAAGCAGTGGTTCCTGGAATGCGAGCGCCTGCGAGGGCAGTCCGTAGCTCAGGGCGAGACGTTGCGCCCGGAGAGCATACATATTTCACTTGAGCCGTTGATGCGTCCGTCTGGGGCCCCGGGCTGTCTGAAGACAGCGGCGGGGGAGAGGGACGCCATGGGCGTACGGTGTGTTGCACCTGGAAGGACTACAGTCGGGATGTAGGATTTGGGAGTAGCGGTAGTGCGTTCGCTAACTGTGTGTCCGGGTAGTGTGCCAGCCAGGCTGCGTTGGCTTGTCATGAGTAGTCCGGCCCAAAGAGGAATACCTTAGGCGAGCCGACATCGAAAGCCCGATTCCCACTCCAGACCAGACCCTACCGGCCCGAGCAGGTACGAGTACACTACTCTCAGGAATTCTGTACCCTTTCCCTAATTCCTCTATTTCTAAGGTGTGCTCGCTAACCGCGCGTAAGGGCAGTACGTCAGCCAGGGGCATCGGCTTGTCACAAGTTGTCCAGCCCCTGGAGGAATTACTCAGGTGAACCGCCATCGACAGCTCGACGCCTACCTTGGATCAAACCCTATATTACCCAAACACCTAAGTACTTCACACTGCAGACTTCTTGCGCTTGCTAACGCTTGCGCTTGCGTGTACTGTGTCAGCTAGAGAACATCTTCTCATCTCAGTGCCCAACTCAGCTAGGAATCACTAAGGCGAGCCGGGGCGGGCAGAACGGTTCTAACCTTGGATCGGACCCTACAGCCCCGAACAGATATGCCCTCGAAACACTAGAGAGGAACAAATAACCACAGATTTGTTGAAGGTCGGGGGAGGGGGGATATCGTGCTAGAAAAGCTTCATCCACCGACGAGCTTTCGCAATGTTCGCTTTAGGGCTGTCCTCATCGTCATCAGGCGAACTGCTCACTTAAGAGTAATCGCTGTCTTCATCATTCCCGGACACAAGATAAAAATCCGTATCGGAATTATCTTCATTGAAAGGGGATGACGAAGACGAAAAGCTTCTTTTTAGGGCTGATGGACCAGCAATGTATGCGTCGCCGCCACCGGATGCCATGTTTTACCACAAAAACCGCGCTCATGCCGTAGCAGAAAACGAAATAATCAAATTTGTGCTTCCATCTGGTGGCCGAAGCCAGAAATAAGCTGGAGATGAGCGCTTCTCGTCCTGAACACTCAAGAAGAGAAACTATTCAGAGAGGACGAACTCTGCTTGTCCAAAACAGTTTGGCGACGGTTTCGCTTCGACGAGCTCTGCTCGTCCGGAACATCTAAGGGGAACAACTGTTATGGTTGGCTTAAACTGGTTACTATTAGCGCTAGGCCTTTGTTGAGACGAAGTCTTAATTTCATTTTTATTGCTTTTATGTTCACACAAGGTGAATGACAGTGATATCTGCAAAAACTAGGTTCTCACGATATTACTTTATTGAATAGGACTCTATAGCATTGCACTAATGAAATAATTAATTCATAACTTACCACCAAGGACACAAAAAAGGTTTCGATATCGAAGGGGGTCACGACACCGCATCTAGTATGGTGTACTTACCTCATCTGTTATTCCAGGTTACCCTTATACTCAACGTGGCTGTTGCAGCGCCTGTCACGGTCTCCCCGAGAGCCTGTGCCTTGCCGGCGACAAGTCAACCCGAGTATTGGACGCAAGGGACAAGTTTGACCGTCGATCACTACCTGCTCTGGCAACTACGTGTACGCACAGCCACTATCAGCGACTACGAAAGGGGATATAAGCAGCAGCCAGACACCGCCCCTGCGGGGCACGACACCGCATCTAGTATGGTGCACTTACCTCATCTGTTATTCCAGGTTACCCTTATACTCAACGTGGCTGTTGCAGCGCCTGTCACGGTCTCCCCGAGAGCCTGTGCCTTGCCGGCGACAAGTCAACCCGAGTATTGGACGCAAGGGACAAGTTTGACCGTCGATCACTACCTGCTCTGGCAACTACGTGTACGCACAGCCACTATCAGCGACTACGAAAGGGGATATAAGCAGCAGCCAGACACCGCCCCTGCGGGGCACGACACCGCATCTAGTATGGTGCACTTACCTCATCTGTTATTCCAGGTTAGTTACCTAAACGATGGCCGTTGTGTTAGAACCAGCAATCGTTGTTTCTTCGCGGTGTCGTGCCCAGGGGTTTTGTTGGTTGTGATGGGATTGCTTGATAGCAGAGCAGCTCGTTGTATTAGTAACGTTCTTTTGATCCTCTGTGGCGATGTGGAGACAAACCCAGGTCCTAACGGCGAAAATGGTGATATACTGACAACTGTGCTCGCTACGGTTCAGCGGATAGAAGCTGGACAAAACGAGGTCCGTAATGAATTAAGCGCTCTCAAGCACTGGCGGGCGTCGGTTGATGTTGAGCTGAAGCAACTGTCTGACCGAATTCGCGCGGTTGAAGTAGACCTTGCTGAATCCAAGACGAAGGAAACCACGTCAGAGGATGCGCCCGGTCCTAACACCCTAGGTACCATTGGCACGCAGCTTCGCAAAATTGAGTCGAGATGCGAAGACGCCGAAAACAGGCTAAGGCGATCGAATCTGCTTTTCTTTGGCGTGGCGGACGAGTCGTCTGAAACTTGGTCAACTGCAGAAAGCAAAGTAATTGAGCTTTGCCGCGATAAACTTGAAATAAATCTCGAGCCAACACAAATTCAACGAGCACACCGTCTAGGGCAGTTCCACGCTGGCAAATGCCGCCCAATCATCGTTAAATTTACCTTCTTTAAGGATAAGAATCTCATTCTGGAAAATGGGAAGAAGTTTAAGGACACCGATTATGCTGTACGTGAGGATTTTTCGTTTCATACACGGCTAGCCAGGAAAAAACTGCTAGAATTTGCGAAGTCCAAAAAAACCGCCTACAAGTTAAGTGTTGATAAACTTCGCATGGGCGATTTAGTCTATATTTATGACACTGATGTTAACCAAGTAACCGAAGTTTCAAGATAGGCACGACGTAAAACCAATCGAGTTATCAATACCCCAGTCCAGCCAACTAGCGATATCATTCCATGTCCGCCGCTCCATTTGTCATTCACTAACATACGTAGCCTTTTCCCTAAACGCACTGAACTATGTTCATATCTCGATAATAGCCACTGCGACGTACTGCTTTTAACAGAGACTTGGTTGCGCCCTGACGTTAGTAGCGAAGAAGTTCTGCCAGATAGCAATAAATTTCAAATTTACCGTAAAGATAGGACGAACAAAAAAGGTGGTGGAGTATTAATCGCAGTTAAAGATAACATTCAGTCTTTTTTTATCGATATCCCTAGTGCAGTAGAAATCGTATGGGTAGCAATAGAATCCCGTTTGGGTAACTCTATTTTGGGCGTCTGCTACAGACCTCCGGACAGTCCCCCTAAGTTTGTGCCCGACCTTCATGACAATATCATTGCCATTAGAAATAAGTTTCCTAAGTCTGACATCTTTTTGTTTGGAGATTTTAATTACCCTGACATTGATTGGTGTAACTTATCTTGTCATTCCTCTGCTTCCAATGAATTCGTACAACTTACACTAAACTTTTCTTTTGTCCAGTTGGTAGACCATCCTACACGAGAAGCTAATATTTTAGCCCTTATCTTAACTACTTCTCCGCACAGGGTCAGGCACATTACTTTTGATGAAGGATTCAGCGATCATAAACTTCTACAGTTATCACTTAATGCTCCTTTTTTTTCACGTCGCGCTCAACCTAAACAAATCCTAAATTATAACAAGGCTGACTTCGCGATTTTTCCTCCCGATCTGTTAACAAAAACTGGTCTTTGTACAAGGAAAAAATGACAGAACTCGTGCGCAATTACATTCCTCTAATAACGTTTCGTGTTAACGTATCTAAACCTTGGTTTAACAAATCACTTCGTACATTAAAAAACAAGAAGAAACGCCTTTTTAAATCAGCGAAGCGACTTTGCACGCAGTATTCGAAAACACAATATAAGTTATGTGAAGCATCATACTGCCATGCCGTCCGTAAGGCGAAGCGCAAATTTCTGTCACATGATCTTCAATCGCTCATGAAAAATAATCCAGCCAAATTTTGGAAAACCATCTCCCCCCCATCACGCACGTTCGATAATATTTCTTTACTGGATGCAACCGGATGTCCCATTCCTCAGGACAGCTGTGCAACAGTTTTTAATGATTTTTTCACATCTGTTTTCACTAACGAAGACCATTCCAACCTACCTAGCCCACAAGAAACCGATTTCCCTTTCATGAGTGCAATAGACATCACTATAGAAGGCATTGCATCTCTAATCAAAAGTCTCAAAATATCTACTTCTTCAGGATTAGACGGAATAAATACCAAAATTCTAAAACACACTGTAGATGCCTCTAGCCTCATCCTCTGTCATATTTTCAAACAGTCATTAGAAACTGGCGAAATTCCGCATGACTGGAAGATTGGTCAAATAATCCCCGTGTATAAATCTGGTAACAAACACTCTGTCAGTAACTACCGCCCCATATCGCTAACAAGTGTTCCATGCAAATTACTAGAACACATCATTGCATCTAACGTTGCCTTCCACCTGGAGCGAAACGGTTTCTTCTTCGCACACCAACACGGTTTCAGAAAAGGGTTTTCCTGTGATACACAATTATTAGAATTTACTACTGACCTCTTTAAGAACATGGACGAAAATTGCCAGACTGACTGCATATTCATTGATTTCTCTCGTGCATTCGACCGCGTCGCCCACTGTCGCCTCATAGCTAAATTGTCACTGCTTAATTTAGAGAACCTAACACTCTCTTGGATTAGAAACTTTATGTCATTTCGCAAGCAGTTCACTCTTTTCAATAACTTTTCATCTCCCCTTAGCGACGTCACATCTGGCGTTCCTCAAGGTAGCGTCCTCGGTCCTTTATTATTTTTAATATACATTAATGACCTCCCATTTCACATAAGATCATCAGTTCGGCTGTTCGCTGATGACTGCATAATTTATCGTAAAATCCGTTCTCTCACTGACCATGTCATCCTTCAGCAGGACTTGGAGTACGTAACTAACTGGTGCAGATCATGGCAAATGACACTTAACACGGAAAAATGCAAAGTAATGACAGTCAGTAGGAAGCATTCCCTCTCAACCCACAATTATTCACTCAACAGGATTTCACTAACCCGCCCATCTTCTTATAAATATCTGGGCGTTCATCTTACCGAAAATCTTTCATGGGCGACGCATATTGAAAATATAACCGCTAAAGCATCGCGCACACTCGGCTATCTAAAGCGAAATCTACATAGCGCACCTATTTCTACTCGTAAGCTCGCATTTCTAACTTTCGTTCGTCCTCAACTAGAATATGCATCAGCCATCTGGTCACCACATCAAGAGTATCTAATCAAATCCCTAGAAGCTATTCAAAACCGTGCAGCACGTTTTATTTCCCATGATTACAGCCGCCATACCAGCGTGACTAACATCAAGTTGTCCTTATCGCTCACAAGTTTACAATCACGTCGGGATATCGCGCTTATCTGCTTGCTACACAAACTAATCTACAGCCACCATGCATCAACAGTGCCACTTACTAGACCGACTCGCACCTCCCACCGCCTGAATAATAAAATAAGTTTTCAACGTCTATTCGGCCGAACACATGCATTTAACTTCTCTGCCTTGCCACGGGCTATAAAGGGTTGGAATGGTCTTCCCGAACGCATCGCTAACATATCTGACCCACTAAAATTCAAAAACGAATTGTGTACCTTTTTGCAGTCAGAATAACTTTTTTATATTGCGTTCACTGTGTCAGGTTGATTTCGTCCAATGCCGCTAACTATTGTATAATGTCATAATCCTCTGTTTATTACTTCCCATGCATGCTCTAATACTTATTTGCAGTTCCAGTCCTGTATAACTGTTACCTTTTGTATTTTAAACTATGTACCATTGTTCCTTTTGATACACTGTAACCCCTCCCCCTCACACAATGTTCCATGTTTGGAACCTGTGAGGTATTTGTATAAATAAATAAATAAATAAATACAAAGTTGCATTCATTTCCTAATAAGGCTATAGGTTAATCTATTCGAAAGACAAATATGCATGAATATTTTTTATTCCTTTCGGTCACAGAAGAATTCAAACACCTCGCAAGATCATATATGCCAGATTGAATTTGCCGTAACGTTGAGGCTAGCGTTAGTATTGTAAGAGAGAGGAACTTGCACTGAACCAATCCAGCACTTGTTGCTATAGGCCTCGTTGAGCACGAAACAGGAAACAATCTAATTACAGCAAAAAATAAACTATAAAAATATTTGAAGCTACTCGAACAGAATTTTATTATTGTTTGCTTCTTTCAATTCAACATGTGGGCTGAATGAATGTAAAAGAACGTTAAATTTTGCTATTACATATGTAACAATAAACAATGCCTAAATGTATTATGGTATCTTCATCGGCCTTCTCAAAGATATAGAAAATATTTGGTTTCGGTTATTGTGAGAAAAGATTGTGATTGCATAAAAATGCGAGCTTTTGGGCAGAATTCACTTTAATTGTATGAAAGTTTCATTGAAAAGCAATAAATCTGCTTTGCATGATTCCTACATCATATCCTTGCATTAGCTGCAATTCCTAAGTAGCAACCAAGGCCCTAAATGTCTTTTTCGCTAAATATAGTCTAAGAAATCTTCTATCAGCATAGCACATTAAGCAGTGATTCCTTGAAAAAGGCTAGATTGTCGGGCGCAGAATAAAAGCAACTTGGTGTGCCAGGAGTACTGTCTTGCTCGCCGAACTTGGTTGTCTTTTCTTAAAGGCTAAAATTTATTTCTCTAAAGTGTTCCGAGGTTGTCAAAAGTGTGCATATTTGCTGCTTTTTACAAAGCTCGTGGATATTGCAATTGCGAGGTTGATCGCATTGAGCGTCAGAGAATATTTCAAAGCCAATTTCACGCAAAAGGTCGGAAGTGCTGCCAACTTAATTCGCATGATATAAGTGCTCTAAACTTTAAAAAAATATTAAGAATGTATTTTTAAATTAGTAATTTGTTTTGTACCTTTAAACCTACCAATCTTGAGAGAAGATGGCCCCAGTTACGCTTTCACCCCCTTCACATCTCAGAGCTGACAGTTATTCACAGATAGAAAAATGATGACTGTGCTTTAGGATCGAAGACCTTTCCTGGAGAGTAGGAATGTGTCACAGTGATGTCCTTCATTAGTTTTGCATAGCATCAGATAAGTCCTTTGCTAGCTGGCTTTGATATTTTTTGTTGTTATAAGACCAGACCTACATATAGCGGTAAGAAGGATATTTTCTGGCTTTAATGATTAGCATCTATATATTGCTAATTTATCTTTTCTTGTTGCAGGATAAAGACACTACCGCTCTAGTCCCGAATTACATAGTCTGCTTTGGCGAGTGCATTCAAGGAACGGATTGTTTCTACCTTTTAGTTGAGCACAAGTGCCTATTTTCTACGGGCAATACAGGACATAATTTTGTTACGAGAACACTGCCTGTTCACCATACGTTATGAACACCGATCATTCAATTCAATAAGCTTGCTCTGCTAGAGCAGTTGTTCTTGAAAATGAATTTATTACACATGGAACAATTCACAAAATTCATGAATAAGATTTATACTTGTGTACTTTCAGGTTTATATTAAAGTAGTGGTTACTACTTAGCTCCGAGAATCCTAACTAGGTAAATGCAAACGAATGGCTCTTTTTCTTATGGCACTGGAGCAAGACGAGCCGATGTATTTTTTAAGTGTCAATATATTTGTGACGGTTCTGCAAATGCCATGTTTCGCTCCGTGTTTTTCAAATAGATTCTGGCTTAGGACATTGTTGTCACAGCTTCAAACATGTGCTGTACAATATCTGCAATCTTTCTTTTGGGGTCAGGAAGGAAAAGGGGGTTATTTTTCTGGGGGGTTATTCTAAGGAATCCTTTTTCTACTGCGCACATTTATTAGATTCAGTCTGCTATGGAATAGAATAAGCACATTGATACTACAAGCTGCAGAGAATATCTGACCAATGCTCTAGCTTGTAGAATATAAACAGGTTGTTAGCATTTTACACGTGTACAGGTCATGTTACCCATACACCACTTATGCTTTTCTTTACTTGATTTCTTCGCAACACTGCACACAAACACATATACTCTGCTCAAACCTGCCCTTGCATTACGAGGTACTTAAACCAACTGGAAAGCACAGCGTGGGATTTGCAATAGAAGCACGCCTACCGCGTGCAGCACCCTTCCTTGAAGGCAGCAGACTCAGCACCCTGTTCAGAACGGTGTGCGCTGGGCACCCAAAGCAGAAGGGTGTCAAAATATTCATATCCATGGTGCTCTCCATATGACAAGTCATTTACGCCCTTAAGGTTGCAAACTTTGTTACTGTGCATATCACTATACTATACAAAAATATATCGAAGAAGCAAAGACACAACACTGACCGGGTAGCGCCGTCTTTTGGTCAATTTTTTTTCCGTTTAAAACGCTTGATTTTCAAAGGTCTGCTTCCTCGCGCGTGGTAACGCTCGCGACCAGCGTATTGCCGCGAAACCTTCAAAACAGTATTTGTTGTTTTTTTTAAACAGCCGCCGGCATACAGGCTTATCACTCTGATTCTGGACCGTGTATCAGTTCCGTAATCTTTGTTTGTTAATGCTCGATGTCGCGAGTCACACCTTTATCAGTTTTGTTGTAGCGCAAGATGCACCGAGATCTGTCTCGAAGGTTCCGGCCACTTGGGTGTCTTTCCACAATGTTCCAGCCCGTGCTGGTAGCTGTTTGCGACGTTATCTAGATTGTTCTGTGCAGCCTTTAAATTGAGCGTTGCCGAGTGTGACGAGTATTCTTTGTTCGACGATCGACGAGCACGTTTGTTTCTATCGCCGCCGCCGAGTTGCTTAGTTCTTCTGCGGGCGCAAGTCAGCCCAAATAAACAGTTTCTTTAGTGCAATCATCGACCCCTTCATTTTTGTCGCCAACCTCGTCACCACTACGTGACATCTGGTGGAGGTGCTGCCTTTGATCCTTCAAGCGAAGACCCAAGCCGTGTTCCTGTCACCCTGGAAGACCAGCCTACAGGTCACCGAACCAGCCGCCGACTTCAAGGCCTACAACCCGAACACGGTCTGCTGCTTGACCCCAGTCGATCTCGGAAGGCATCGACGCTGCCAATGGCCCAGCCTACAGCACCGGTTGTTTTTGTCCAACCCCGTGAGCCCCCCTGCTTCCATGGACGATCGGATGAGGATGCGGGTGACTGGATGGACCTTTTCGACCGTGTGGCAGAATTCAACGGCTGGAACGACGCTGCGAAACTCAGGCAGGTCTACTTTGTTCTTCAAGGACATGCCCGAGTTTGGTTCGAAAATCATGAGGCAGCCATGAAGGATTGGGACATTTTCAAGGAAGCGTTTTTGACTGCCTTTTCAAGCGTTGTCCGAAAGGAAAGAGCCCAGGCCCTCCTTCAGTCAAGACTTCAACTTCCTAACGAGCCTGTCCTGGCGTACGTTGAAGAGATGAAGAGCCTCTTTCGCCGCGCCGACCCTAACATGGCTGAAGGTGAGAGAGTCAAATTTTTAATGCGAGGCGTCAAGGAATCGCTTTTTGCAAATCTTGTCCGAAATCCACCAAAAACCGTGGTGGAATTTGAAACGGAAGCGTCTGCCATCGAGAAGACGTTGTACACCCGGATGCGCCACTACGAGCGACCACTTCAGCCAGACTACTCAAGCCACTACCCCAGCGCATCTGCAAGTGGAGGAAACCTTCGGGACCTCATCCGGGAGATCGTGCGAGAGGAGCTCCGCCGACTGATGCCATCATCGCAACAACCGCAGGTGGCGACGCTCGCGGACGTCGTCCGTGAAGAAGTCCAGCAGGCGCTGGGCGTTCCTCAAGCGACGGCTGCGACTGTTCCAGCACACGAGGCAACAGCGATGAACTACGCCGGTGCATTACGTCGCCCTCCGCCCCGACGTGATGACTTTCCGAGCCCTCGCCGCAACCGTCCTGTTCCTGAAAACCGCCCCTTGGCCCCCGCCCGCCAAGCCTACCAACGACCCCCAAACCCCAGGAAGTGCGGCGCCTGGAGGACTGCAAACAACCGGCCATTATGCTTCCACTGCGGTGAGGCCGGCCACATTCTGCGCCACTGCCCGTACCGACGAATCGGTCTCCGCGGATTTGCAGTCGACGCTCCACGACCACGCCCAGGTGAACGACCGCAAGAAATCGACAACTATCTGCGTAGCGGTGAGATTGCGCCACCAAGCCGTCGATTCAGGTCCCCATCGCCGTACAGGGCCCGCTTTGCGTCGCCAGGACGTAACTATGATGGTAGTGTGCGCGGAAGGTCCCCAAGCCCCCGTAGGGGAAACTAAAGGCAGCAACCTTTGCAGGTGAGGTTGCTCAACGGCGAAAAGACGAAGATCCTCCGCCGCCGACGACCACTAACGAGGACGCAACCATTTCACCGCCGCTCCACACGACGTCATCGACGACATCACGACCATACTGCAAGCAGACAACGCCGCCCAGCGCAGTAACTACGGTATGCCCCGGCCATGACCTGAAGAAACGACGGAGCCGAGATCGGACACTAAGGCCCACGTGCAATGCGAGGACGCGAACAAGTGACCTTGAAGTTGATATCGACGGTCGCAGAGTCACTGCCCTAGTAGACACCGGAGCTGACTATTCAGTCATTAGTGGACCGTTAGCCTCTCAGCTCAGAAAAGTTACCACCGCTTGGGATGGCCCGCTGAATCGCACCGCAGATGGCAACCTGATTACTCCATCGGGACGATGCACTGCAAGAATAACCGTAAATGGGCGTACTTAACCCACCAGCTTTGTGGTCTTGCAGCAGTGCTCCCGCGACGTGATTTTAGGCATGGACTTCCTAAATGAACATAGGGCTATCATCGACCTGCGATCCAAGCTCATCAAGCTCTCTGCAGACAAAGCCATTCATCCTACGACGACGTCGATGCAACACATCCCTCTAAACGTCCTCGATGAAGAATTGACCGTCCCGCCCCGGCGGCACCAGTCGTTTTGGTCAAGAAGAAAGACAGCACACTTCGCTTCTGCGTTGATTACCGCCGCTTGAATAGCATAACGAAGAAGGATGTCTACCCGCTTCCCCGCATCGACGATACTCTCGACAGGCTCTGCAATGCAAGGTACTTCTCATCGATGGACCTGAAGAGCGGATATTGGCAAATTGAGGTCGACGAAAGAGATAGGGAGAAGACCGCATTCATCACACCGGACGGCCTTTATGAGTTCAAGGTGATGCCATTTGGCCTCTGCTCCGCACCAGCCACGTTTCAACGAGTAATGGACACAGTCCTGGCAGGCTTGAAGTGGCAAATTTGTTTGGTATATTTGGACGACGTTGTTGTCTTCTCGTCAAACTTTGAAGACCACCTAAAACGACTACAGACAGTGCTGGAAGCCATCAAGTCATCGGGACTAACGCTAAAAGCAGAGAAGTGTCACTTCGCCTACGAAGAACTCCGGTTCCTAGGTCACATCGTTAGCAAGGACGGTATTCGCCCATACCCGGAGAAAACAGCTGCAATTGCACAATTCCCACCGCCTGCCGACAAGAAAGCTGTGCGCCGATTCCTTGGGCTGTGCGCTTATTATCGACGATTTGTCAGAAACTTTTCGCGGATCGCCGAACCGTTGACGCAGCTTACAAAGGCTGACGTACCTTTTAAATGGGAAGCGCCGCAAGGAGAAGCCTTCGACGAACTCAAGCGCCGCCTGCAATGCCCTCCCGTACTTGGCCACTTTGATGAAAACGCCGAGACCGAAATTCACACCGACGCGAGCAGTGTGGGCCTAGGAGTTGTTCTCGTCCAGAAGAGTGCCGGACAGGAGAAAGTAATCGCCTACGCTAGCAGATCCCTCACAAAAGCCGAAGTCAATTACTCGACGACCGAGAAGGAGTGCCTTGCAATCATCTGGGCCACTTCTAAGTTTCCTCCATACCTATACGGCCGACCATTCAAGGTGGTAAGCGACCATCACGCGCTCTGCTGGCTGGCTAATTTGAAAGATCCTTCCGTACGCCTTGCCAGATGGAGCCTACGACTTCAAGAATTTGACATGACTGTAGTCTATAAGTCGGGCCGGAAGCATTCCGACGCAGACTGCTTATCCCGCGCTCCGGTCGATGCTCCCCCAAAGGACGATGACGACGACGCCTTTTTGGGACCGGTAAGCGCCAGCAGTTTCGCAGAACAACAGCGATCAGACCCTGAGCTAAAAGCGCTAGCCGATTACTTGGAAGGAGATACCGCTTCCCCTCCTGGTATGTTCAGGCGACATTTATCATCCTTCACGTTAAGCAATGGCCTCCTCCTGAAGAAGAACTTCGCACCAAACAAGACCGCGCAGCTTCTCGTAGTGCCTAAAACCCTTCGGCAAGAAATTCTGCAGGCGTTGCACGATGAGCCCACAGCAGGCCACCTCGGATTTGCGCGCACGTTGCGTCGAATCCAGGAGAAGTATTACTTGGCCGCGACTGCCTGCCGAAGTTGCCCACTACGTGAAGACGTGTCGTGAGTGCCAACGACGCAAGACGCCGCCGAACAGACCAGCAGGACTACTAAACCCGATTCCGCCCCCAATCCTGCCCTTTCAACAAATTGGGATGGATCTCCTCGGCCCCTTTCCATCTTCGTCTATGGGTAACAAGTGGATCATCGTGGCCACTGACCACCTTACCCGTTACGCCGAAGCAAGAGCACTACCAAATGGTACCGCGGCAGAAGTCGCCAAATTTTTTTTGTCGAACAAATTCTCTTGCGACACGGCGCCCCAGAAGTGCTCATCACGGACAGGGGAACGGCGTTTACAGCAGAGTTGACGCAAGCCATCCTGGAATACAGTCACACAAGCCATCGACGAACAACTGCGTACCATCCCCAGACCAATGGCCTTACGGAGCGCCTGAACAAAACGATCGCGGACATGATCGCTATGTACGTCGACGCTGAACACAAGACCTGGGACGCCATCTTACCGTACGTGATCTTCGCGTATAACACGGCAGTCCAGGAGACTACCAGAGCGACCCCGTTTAAGCTTGTGTACGGCAGGGAGCTCACGACGACGCTCGACGCAATGCTGCCGCACGTAACCAGCGAAGACAACCTTGACGTCGCCGCCTACCTGCAGCGTGCAGAGGAAGCCCGACGACTCGCACGGCTGCGTATTAAAGACCAACAGCGCACCGACAGCCGACGATACAATTTACGACGACGCCATGCAGAGTACAATCCAGGAGACCAAGTGTGGGTTTGGACACCAATTCGCCGTCGCGGATTAAGTGAAAAGTTGTTGCGTCGATACTTTGGGCCATACAAAATCCTTCGCCGCGTCGGACCACTGGACTATGAAGTCATTCCCGACGGAACATCAGCATCACAACGGCGACGCGCACGCCCAGAAATTGTACATGTTGTACGACTGAAGCCATATTACGCGCGTTAAAGAATCTGTGGTGTCTAAACTTTGCAGTGTTTATGTTTAAGTTTCTTTGTTTTGAAACATCGAGGCGATGTTTTTGTTTTAAGGGGGGAGTAATGCCGCGAAACCTTCAAAACAGTATTTGTTGTTTTTTTTAACAGCCGCCGGCATACAGGCTTATCACTCTGATTCTGGACCGTGTATCAGTTCCGTAATCTTTGTTTGTTAATGCTCGATGTCGCGAGTCACACCTTTATCAGTTTTGTTGTAGCGCAAGATGCACCGAGATCTGTCTCGAAGGTTCCGGCCACTTGGGTGTCTTTCCACAATGTTCCAGCCCGTGCTGGTAGCTGTTTGCGACGTTATCTAGATTGTTCTGTGCAGCCTTTAAATTGAGCGTTGCCGAGTGTGACGAGTATTCTTTGTTCGACGATCGACGAGCACGGTTGTTTCTATCGCCGCCGCCGAGTTGCTTAGTTCTTTTGCGGGCGCAAGTCAGCCCAAATAAACAGTTTCTTTAGTGCAATCATCGACCCCTTCATTTGTGTCGCCAACCTCGTCACCACTACGTGACAGTATTCTCTCCTTATCCTTTTAGCAGCTCTGCAGAATCTGTCTGACCTTTGCAGACTTCCAGCAGTATTGCTGCGCCTGCAGTGCAGACGTAATGCATACAAGGATTGTACATTCCCCGAGCGTGCACAACAGCCCCGCCGTGCTCGATGGAAGACACTAGCACGCAACACGGTGAGAACATACGCATTTTGTTACTGGCCACGCTAGAGTGCGCGAACGACGTGTAGGTTAGACACACCGGTGCCCATGACTCCTACAAGCGTAGAAAGTAGGCCTCTAGGTAGTTCTTGTTCGGGGGTAGAAGATAGTTTACAAGCCGATCAGCGCTCTATGGTGAAAATTGTGGTCCGTGATGGAGACGAGTATTGCACTGGTACTACAGGGGCGAAATCTAGAAAGTATATGTTGCTTCTTGTGTAGCCTGCCAAAAACATACAAGTAACTTGTGTCAATTTTATATAGTTGTCTACAGGTGAAATGGTAAGGGGTTCAGTTGAATTCGCATCCAGTAAACATTTTCTCATTCTCTTCCTACTACAATGTCAGTGGGTTTACGTATATTTTAGTAGAAAATTATTTCCGAGCCGACAACCTCCAAAAAATGTCGAGAGCAAATCATTCTTTTTGATACTTACGGCCTGCTTATTCAATAAAGTATAAGTGTGTTCAAAGCCAAAAACCTACATCGTTTAAATGTCATTTTCTAATCATTAAGTTATGAGGGCTCCGTTAAAAGACCAGGGGTTCTCCAAAACATTAAGTTATATACTGTAGGGTTTCTGTTCCACAATAAATGAGCCCTATAGAAATTTGCGTTAAAAAATGGGTAAAAAAAAAGAAACGAACGATCCTACATTTTGCTGCTTTTTCTGCTTACGTCTTGGGATCATTTATTCATTGACTATCGTCTTGGTTTTGTTTGGTTTGTAGGGTTTAACGTCCGAAAGCGACTCAGTCTGTGTGAGACACGCCGTAGAAGAGGACTCTGGACATTTCGACCACATGGGGTTCTTTAACGTGCACTGACATCGCACAGCCCACGGGCGCCTTGCCTGCCTTTCGCCGTCGGCAAAGAGCAGCCGCTGAGGCCGGGATTCGATGCCGCATCCTTGGGCACAGTAGTCTAGCGCCGTAACCACTGCGCCACCCCGGTGGGGTCCTCTACTGTCGTCGTCTAGATTCAACAAAGAAGATTTGCGTTGAGATGAGTTTATTTCCTCGCTTTATGAGGGCGAGTTATACGTTGGAAATATTTTTTCCAAAAACATCAAATACTATCCTGACAGGATTTTGTTGGCATATTGTGTAGCTCCTCGGTTATCTTGTTCTTGCTCAGCGCTGGCTGAATGGTGTCGTCAAACTGAGCGTCAAGGCGCGGCTCCCGTGAAGCCACTGCGAATGATTCTGCAACGTAAAAATAAAATGGCAAATTTTTATGCAATCGATATTCATTTAATGGACAACCTGCCCTTTCAGAGTTTTGTTGCAATGTCTCACTTTGAACATGAACTAAAACAAAACGAGGAGACAAAGCAGCGGAAAATACAATATCAGAATGATTCCCAAGTTCAACTATGTTCCTAGTGGGTGATTTTACTTGTACTACAATAAATTTGTCCGCCTCTATTCTATTTGCCTCGGATCAATTACCTGAAACCACAGCGTTTCTAAACTTGTGCGCTGATTTCAACTTCTCGCAAATCGTAACGTAAGCAACAAGAACCACTCCAACTAGTTCCAATAACTCCTAGACCGTTTTCTGACTACATCACACGACGATGTTTATTAAATTTTGCTGCCACGTCCAGGTGGCCACATATTTACCCTGTTCTCGCTCGAAGGAACTGTAAATCGTTCTACGTCAGCGCCGAATACATTAGAAAATAGAACAAAGCAGACTTTATTTCGAAAAAAAGAGAACTCAGAACATTTTCTAATGATTAGTTCTCATTTTTTTTTGCGCGCACTACCGTATAAAATATGTCCTGGCCCTTGTTTAAAAAAAGCAGCATTTCGCTAGTAGACAAATCCATACCCCTACATCATCAAAAGCATAGCTTTTTGGGCTTGTTGGTGCGTGAACGTAGCGATATTGTAGCGAAAAACAGACGAGACAAACGCGAAGACCGAACAACACGAGCGCTGTTCGCCCTTCTCGTGTGTCTTGTCTGTTTTGCGCTACAATATCGCTATGCCCTACATGATATCGGGCAGCTACCGATCCTCATGATTCAACAGTTGATTAAAACGGTTACTAAATAAAGAGAAGCTATTGTTACGAGACGTAAAACATAGCAGTAGGCACGAGCGCTGGTTTGCCTATCAGACAGCTAGCCTTTTGTACAAAAGCGCAATCAACAGTGCTAAACATGTATTTTTTCACCGGACCCTGGTCATAGACATTGAAAACTTCTGGAGCCTTATTAGTGGCACGAAAGCCAACATAAAGTTATCTGATGAAAATGGCGTTGTCATGCCTAGTCAAAATGTGGTGATGCATTTAATGAGGTGTTTTTAAATATTTTCTCGCGACTGCAGTCTGTTTGTCTGTCTGACATTGACGACAAGTGTTTTCCTCAGATGGACACTGTAACTGTTGACCTCCTTGAAGTGTTTAAAACTGCTTTCATCATCAAGCGTAGACTGTATTAATTTCACAATTGTGAAGAGTACTGGTATGAACTCATCTATAATACTGTGTAAACTCTGTGTAAAAAAGAGATATATCACATAGCAACATGGAATGTAAGATCTATGACGCAAGCTAAACTGGATGTCGTCAAGCGAGAAATGGGCAGATTTAACATTGATATCTTGGGTATCAGCGAGCTCAAGTGGACCGGAATGGGAGAATTCAACCCCGGCGACCATTATGTCTTTTATTGTGGGCACGAATCCAAAGAAGGAATGGGGTCGCTCTCATAGTAAACAGAAGAATGGGCAAAGCAGTGCTTGGGTACAACCCCAAAAACAACCAAATGATTTCACTTCGGATCCAAGGTCACCCTTTCAACATAACAGCTATCCAAGTCTATGCACCGACCACTACTGCTGAAGAAGCTGGCGTTGAGAGATTTTATGCAGACCTACAATGCCTTTTAGACCGCACCTCAACATCAGACGTCGTTTTTCTCATAGGAGACTGGAATGTTAAGGTCGGGAGTGAAGAAATATCCGGAATTACAGGCAAGTTCGGTCTCGATGAGGCAAATGAAGCTGGGCAGAGGCTAGTAGAGTTTTGTCAGGAAAACAACCTGCCCATAGCGAATACTCTTTTTCAACAGCACAAGAGGCGGCTGTACACATGGACTTCACCGGACGGTCTGTACAGGAATCAGATCGATTATATTCTTTGCCGGCAGAGATGGAGAAGCGCTATACAAGCAGTAAAAACAAGGCCTGGGGCCGATTGTGGCACCGATCATCAGCTTCTTGTTGCCAAAATTAAGCTTCCATTGAGGAAAACGCAGAAAACTAGAAGGCCTTTCAGGTATGATCTGGATCAAATTCCATTAGAATATGCTGTGGAAGTGAGGAATCGATTTCAAGCATTAGATCTAGAAGACAGAGATCCCGAAGAGATGTGGACTGATGTTCGTGATATAATAAAAGAAAAGTTCCAAAGCAAAAGAAATGCAAGAAAGCAAACTGGTTATCTGAAGAGGCTTTGCAAACAGCTGAGGTAAGGAGGATGGCAAGAGCTATAGGGGAAAGAGAAAGATACAAGGTTCTCAATGCGGATTTTCGAAAAATAGCAAGGAGAGATAACAATGCCTTCCTGAACATACAGTGCCAAGCAGTTGAGGACAACAGCCAATTAAGGAACACGAGAGCTCTGTATAAGACAATCAAAGATATAAAAGGAAGTTTCTGTGCTAAGCTAGTTGTGATAAAGGACAAACGAGGCAAGGACCTCACTGAAGCCTCAGAGATAAAGAAGAGGTGGCAGAAATACCCAGACGAACTGTAGAAGAAGTACCCGAATGTGCAAACCCAACATAAGACGGTTATGATTGCTGATCTCGAGCCGGGCATCCTGAAGAGTGAAGTTGAATGGGCCTTAGCCAGCCTTGCTAAGAACAAAGCGAGCGGAATTGATGGTATTCCGGCTGAGTTGCTTCAAAACCTCAACCATGACGCTGTTAACATTCTGCATATATTATGTCAGAAGATTTGGACAATGCTGCAGCGGCCACAGGATTGGAGGAGGTCAGTTTATATCCCCATTCCAAAGAAAGGCAGTGCTAGGGATTGTTCCAACTACCGCACGATCGCGCTTATTTCGCATGCCAGCAAGGTGATGTTGAGGGTCCTCCAAGGTAGGCTGTAGCAGTATGTCGATCGGGAGCTTCAGCACGTGCAAGCTGGGTTTCGCAAGGGCAGAGGAACTAGAGACCAGATTGCCAACCTTCGCTGGATCATGGAAAAAGCAAGAGTTCCAGAAACCCGTCTACTTCTGCTTTATTGATTATGCGAAAGCATTCGACTGCGTACATCACAGCAGATTGCGGCAAACTTTCCAAGAGTTGGGAGTGCAAATTCACCTCATCTGTCTCCTCAGGAACCTGTATGAAGGGCAAGAGGCCGCCGGCAGAACTGAGCATGGTCTTGCTGATCGGCTTCTGACTGAGAAAAAGAGTGAGACAAGGCTTCATACTGTCGCCCTGCCTATTTAACCTATATGCTGAGTTCATCATAAGGAAGGCCGGCCTGAACGAGTCTTCAGCTGGAGTGAAGATTGCTGGGAAACGTATCAACAACCTTAGATATGCGGATTATACCACTTTAATGGCAGAAAGTGCAGTGGAGCTCAAGAGACCTCTGATGTGCGTACAAGAAGAGAGTGAGATGTTTGGGCTTAAACTGAACATTAGAGACAAAGATCATGTCGTTTTGCCCTATCAAGTCCTGCAGATTCAAGGGACAAGAAGTGGAAGATGTGAGAGATTTTCTCTTCTTGGACTCCAAGATTACCCCGGAAGGAGACTGCAGCCATGAAATTAGGAGACGCCTGCCTCTGGGAAAGAGAGCCATGGCTAGCCTTGACCGCCTAGTAAAGAGCAGAGACATTACACTGCCAACCAAGATCCGTATAACTCGTGCTATGGTCTTTCCAGTTGTGATGTATGGATGCGAGAGTTGGGCTGTGAAAAAGGCTGACCGCCGAAGAATTGACGCGTTTGAATTGTGGTGCTGGCGGAGACTCTTGAGAGTTCCCTGGAAGGCCAGAAGATCAAATCAGTCGATATTGTCGACCATAAACCCTGACTGCTCATTGGAGGGTCAAATTCTAAAGATAAAGCTCAGCTACTTTAGTCATCTGATGAGAAGAAAGGAGTCCCTGGAGAAAGATTTGATGTTGGGAAAGATTGAGGGTCGCCGGAGAAGGGGTAGGCAGCGAACGCGATGGTTAGATGGCATCCTCGAGGCACTGTAGATGAAGCTATGTGATATAACGACGATAGTGAGAGACCGGAAAGCGTGGCGTGACATTGTCCATAGGGTCACGAAGAGTCGGACAAGACTGAACGACTGAACTGAACTGAAACTCTTTGCACAATCTTTGAATTCTTCAGTGTTACCATACGATTGGAAGTTGGGCAAGGTGGTGCCGTTATTTAAGTCCGGTGACGCGCTTTCACCTACTAACTATTGACTGATTTTCTTAACTAGCATGTGTTTCACAAATGTTTCTCATCTGAGACAACTTGATATTTGAGTGTTTTCTTGTGAGTGGTTACATCTGAGTGCTTGCTTTTTGCCCTCGAAAAACAAGCACTTTAAATCGCAACGACGAGCTCACGAAACGACCAAAGGTCAACACTGAACGCCAGCCTTCTTTTGCAACTAAATAGGCCAATGCCCTTCCAGAGAAAGACAATATTCTGCCAAAACACAACTCCATGCTAGCGTGCGATGAGCGCCTCTAGAAAATCTTCCCGGAGGTTCCAAGGGTAACATACAAATGTAACACAAACCTCAGATATATTCTAGTGCATTCTAAACTCCACAACAAGCATCCAACACAACCACAAATGTTCTCTCGACCTAGATCATATACAAAACGTCACCATGTTTAAAATGAATGCAAGCGATTTCATTTTTCATATAAAATCAGGCTTTAATTGCACATCCTCAAACGTTTTCTACATTCTACAATGCTGCTTCTGTCATAAACAGTACATCGTAGAGACAGGGCAACCAATGAACACAATGCTTAATGGCCATCGGGCAGACACAGGCAAAAACCTCTCAAAAAGCAGTTTCCCAGAATGTCAATCTGAAAAGCAGGCCGTCGGTGCCGTGCCCCGACGGCCTGCTTTGTGGTATGAAAAAGTGTGCTGCTATGTGGAAGTATGGAAATGGTCTCCTGTGTCAAATTTTACTGTTATTATCTGGTGACGTTGAGAGCAACCCCGGTCCCGATTACGATGCTCCTCAGTTTATTTCGGATAGCGAAGCTATTGCTGGGATTTACGCAGTATTGGAACGTCTAGAACTACGTCAGACGCAGTTTCTTCAGGAACTCCACATGCTCAAACAACAGCAGAGCGCTACAAGTGCGTCTTTGCAAGGCTTCCTGGGTAGTGTTTCTGCACTAGAGCCCGACTTGCATTCCTTACGGCCGACTGCAAATGCTCGTACTCCGAATGCATTACCCTCTTTTGACACCTTATCCAGCGATATTGCGCATCTTAAGGCTTGTTTTGAAGATGTATCCAATAGGTCCCGCAGAAATAACCCGCTTATTCTAGGTCTAAAAGATTCCGCAACAGAGAGTTGGTCTGAGTCTGAAAAAAATGTGCGCGCTTTCTTTTCCTCTTTTCTTCTCCAAGATGTTCCTTCTGAAAGTATCGAAAGGGCTCACCGAATAGGTCGCTTTGTTGAAGGCAAAACCCGACCTATTGTCGTTAAATTTTGCAGTTATAAGGTCAAGGACAATATCTTATCATGTGGTTTTATGCTCAAGGATACTAAGTTTGCCTTGCGCGAAGACTTCACCCCTGCGATTAGAAAGGCACGTTTCAAGCTTTCACAATACGCTCGTGATCAGGCTTTTCCTTCGAAGTTGCAATTTGATAAGCTTTTCGTAAATAAAAAGTGCTTTGTCTATGATTGTGAACATGACCGATTTGAGCTTAGGGAATAGCAAAAAGGGAGGCAACTGCCCGCTCACCAGCATGGGCCTGATCTTCATTCTACGCCTTCGGCATCATCAAATTTTGAATTGACAATTCTCATCGTGAATTGCAGGAGTATAAAAAATAAAACTGATAAATTTGCTGCCCATGTTTCCTCCGTTAAGCCTCATGTTATAATTGGCACTGAATCGTGGCTGGATGATTCCGTTCTGAGCCCGGAAGTTTTCCCAACTGGTTATAACGTGTATCGTCGAGACCGACACTTGCATGGTGGAGGGGTATTTCTGCTAGTTGAGGAATGCTTTCGCTCTTTAGCAATAACAGCGCCCCTAGTTGGCTGCGAATCAGTGTGGTGTAACCTACGCCTAAGCAATGGAAGGGACCTGACTATTTGTTCCGTCTGCCGTCCCCCTTCCGCTACCAACCCTGACATTTTCAGGTCACTGTCTGATTTCTTGCTTGGCTTAAAAAATGACTTTCTGTTTGGCGGGGATTTCAATATGCCTGATTTCAAATGGGTTGACTACAAACCTCTTCGTACGAATCAATCTTGATTGTCTTTGGCTTTTTGTGAATTAATTACTACTAATGATCTATATCAGTACGTCACTGAGCCTACTCGGAAAACTCAGCACTCATCTTCAGTGTAAGATTGACTCTTCTGTAACCGACCATCGGTAGTGCGCGGCACTGTTATCATACCAGGAATAAGTGATCACAGTTGTGTTGTTGCTAATGTTAGCCATTTTCCTTATTTAATTCCAAAAGATCTCGCTAGGAAAGTCTTTGTTTTTACCATGGGCGATTATACATCAATGAATAACGAACTTGCTTCCTTCCTTCCCAATTTTATTACTCTAAGTCAGAGTTTAGACTGCATTTCACTCTGGGAGGTATTCAGAAATAAATTGGGCAGCCTAATTGATAAATACATCCCAACAAAACTTGGTAAGCGGCGCCGCGACAAACCATGGATCACGCGACAAATCAGACAGCTTCTAAAAAAAAACATCGCCTTCTTCAATCGTATAAAAAGAATCGTTGCCCTGCTGTATTGCAGTCGATTCGGGCCCTTGGCAGTACACTAAAAACTGAAATTAAAGCTCATAAGGATAACTTCTTTAATAATCTGGGTTCTAAACTGCGTAGTAATCCCAAGGAATTGTGGACGTTTCTGAAACACAACGGACGCGAACCAGTCGGAATCCCAAACTTAGACGTCGATAGTGACCTTGTTAGTACTAATGGTGATAAAGCCTGCCGCTTTAATGCATATTTTCAGTCTGTCTTTGCGCCAGCGTACATCGGTGAACTTCCGAACACTCATGAATCTATTACCGAAACCATGCCTGAAATTGTTTTTACTTACCAGAGTGTTTTAAAACTGCTTAATAACATCAGGGCCGCCTCCGCCAGCGGCCCTGATGGTGTACCTACCTTTGTTTTAAAATCATGTGCGAATGAAATTGCTCATTATTTAGTCACCTTGTTCCAAACATCGCTTAACTCGGCATGTTTGCCAAATGACTGGAAAAATGCTAATGTTGTCCCAGTGCATAAAAGCGGTTCGAAAATGTCTGTTGTTAATTACCGACCCATTTCTCTGACTAGCGTGTGTGGTAAAACATTGGAACATATAATTTACAGTGCAGTCATGAAACACCTTGACTCTCATGACTTGTTTACGCCATCAGCATGGCTTTAGAACGGGTTTTTCCTCTACCACCCAGTTACTTGAGTTCAGCTAATGATCTGTTTTCCTCTTTTGACCACTGGTATTAAATTGATTGTGTATTTCTGGATTTTAAAATAGCCTTTGATTCTGTACCTCATGTGCTATTATTACATAAGTTACGTTGTCTTGGTCTGCATCCCAATATCCTCGACTGGCTTCATTCATATCTCCAGGACCGCATGCAGCGTGTTGTAATTAACGGTTGTCACTCCGATTCCGTAAACGTCTCCTCAGGTGTGCCCCAGGGGTCTGTCCTTGAACCCCTTCTTTTTCTCATTTTTATTAATGATATTGTTCTCGACCTCACCTGCCAAGTTCGGCTATATGCTGACGACTGTGTGCTTTACCATGTTGTGGAAAGTTCTTCTGACGCATTAAAACTGCAGCGAGACTTAAATTTTATCCAGTACTGGTGCTCAAAATAGCAAATGTCTTTGAACATTTCGAAATGCAAACTTGTCTCGTTCACTCGTAAGCGTTCCCCTTTAACGACCTGCTACTCAACACATAATGTTCCCCTGCAAGAAGTTTCTGAAATAAGTATCTCGGCGTATATTTCACCTCTAACCTTACGTGGACGAGACAAGTTGAGCATATTACATCGAAAGCCTGCAGAATGTTTAATTTTTTAAAGCGTAATTTCAGCAAAGCGCAGTCAAATGTCAAGCAGCTCCTGTATTTCACTTACATAAGGCCAATTCTTAAATATGCATGCCCTGTATGGGATCCCCAGTTTATTTACTTACCAGACATGCTCGAACGCGTCCAAAATAATGCTGCCAGATTTGTGTCTAACAATTATAATTTTTCATCTAGTGTCACGTCTATTAAACATCATCTTGGTTGGGAATCTTTAGCTCACCGCAGAAAACATTTCAGACTGCAGATCATGTATGGCATTTATTTTGGAAAGTTCAGCATTGACAAAGACCGGTACCTGCTTCAACCTCACTTTTTGTCTAGACGACTTGATCATCAGTGGAAGATCCGCGAAATAAAATGCCAGACAGATGTGTATAAAACCTTGTTTTTTTCACTGACGATCAATGAGTGGAACCGGCTGCCAGCTGGCATCACTGAGTGTTGCACTGAAAATTTATTTCGGGCTTTTTTATCGGATGTGTGACGTGGCGCCCTGTTCTCTTGCGTGTGTTTCCTTCATTACTTTGTTTTTGAGTGTTTTCATCACTTTGTTCGTCGCGCAGTTGCCCCCTTTAGATGCATGTTTCTCATTCTGCATTATCACTTGTGTCGTGTTATTTTCTTCATTTTTATGTATTTTATGACTGGCGT
The DNA here is from genome assembly GCF_055883805.1 of Amblyomma maculatum. NCBI lineage: Eukaryota > Metazoa > Arthropoda > Arachnida > Ixodida > Ixodidae > Amblyomma > Amblyomma maculatum. The sequence continues at coordinate 15,394,772 of NC_139346.1, read as the reverse complement.
TCCCAGCAAGATTACTTGTCATCTCCCCCCCTGCAATAATGCCTTCGGGCGCTGCAGGAACCTGTAATAAATAAATAGATAAACAAATAAATAATAAATAAATAAACCCCACCCCTTATGTAATACCCCCAAAAAGAGGGTCTTTAAGGAAATAAAAATGAAATGAAACATATTTGTTGTCTCCAGTGCAGAGTAGCACGCCAGATTCGAATTATTCCGGCGAACCTCTCTGCTTTTCCTTTCAATAAATCCATCTATCTATCTATCTATCTATCTTTGTTGTCTTTCAACAGCTGCCGACCTGCGGGCTTTTCATTGTGGTTTTGGCAGAGGGACGGATTTTGCGCTCTTTGTTCACGCTCGGTGTCGCGAAACTTGCCTTTATCGTTTGCGATCTAACGCGAGATGCGCCGAAATTAGTCTGGAATGATCGCACGCAAGAGCAGCTGTTTCTGTAGTATTCCGAAATTTTGCAGTATTCTTTAACTGGCTATCTACATGTTTCTGCGCAGACTCTAAATTTACCACTGCTGAATGCAACGGCCATTCGTAATCCGATGACCGCCGAGCATGATTGCTGCTGTCTACACCGCCATATTTCTTAGTTATTTTGCGGGTTTTGTTTCGGTGAAGTGCAAGTCTCTTCAGTTGGTGTCCATGGCCTTGCAACTACCACGTTGCTATCATCCTCACTCTAGGCAAGGTGACTTACGATGGGTTTCTCACCAGTCCAGCATAGAGTAATACTTTGCGCATTAAGCTGGGGATCGGAGGATAGTTGTTTGATTTCAACTTGAGCGATTTGTTTTAGTTTAACATCATGCGAACATTTCTTCCAAACGTTTCCGCTGTCCATGAACCAAGATAGCGTTTCATCTTAATACAGCGTTGACAGACGACACGGGAAAGAAGACATGCACAGACACACAGCGCATGTTTGTGTCTCTTCTTTGTTGTCCCGACAGTCAGCGTTGTTTTCGCCGTTCTGTCGAACAGCTGATCCTTAGCCGCAGCAGCTATGGCAACGAGCAAGGCATTATGGGATATTTCTTTGTCGCTCGCTGCAGACGCGCCCCTTCCACGCCGTGCAAAGCCATGTAACGCTTTTTCAATAATTATTTGCAGTCATATATACAGCCCAAGGATGACTGTTGTGTGAGGTTTACAGTTTTTTATATTGAAGAGCTTCAAATATCCTCAGCGGTTATCCCTGAAACGTCTGTAACACTTATTTCTAAATGGTTATGCACTGAACTTAGGAGACAAAAAATGATGAAAACAGCCAACAAGAAAGTATATTTGGCCGCAGGCTTATGCGGATCTGCAAGAGTCCCCTGTAAGCAAAAGATGCAAGAAACTAGAGCATGAAAAATCGTACAAAAATAGATTAAGAAATATGGAGACCAAATGTATACACACAGTCCAGTATCGGCGCTTTAAAGTGCATGTGCAAAGAAGAGCGTTCCAATCGTTTTAGAGCGCAGCTCTTTAGCGCCCGTTCCTGCGTTTTGCGTCATCGTCGCCGTCAACGTCATGCCTCGTATCAGCTCTGCCCCCTCTCAGCCCCATTCTTCGTCCGTGGAGGCGACCGCGCTTGTTCTCCGATTGCTGCGCGCACTCTTGCCACCACCGGCGTCGCTGTGTGTATCCCCCCCCCTTTTTTTGCGACGGTGTTCTTCGGTTGCCGAAGCGCCGGCTGGGCATCAGCGGATCACGGTGCGCGCATTCCAAGCCGAAACGCAGAGCCACTTTGTCTTGACTCACTAGCGGCGTCAGCGGCATCAGTCAATCACTGCTATCTCTTCGCCGTGGAACGTTACTATGGGCCCACGCGCTGCCTCCTGCAACCTCCCGTTAACTTGATTGCTCTGTTCATTTCTCCAACCTCAAAACTTCCTTCATGACAGTTAAGAACTGTTAGTGGAGGGTTTCTTGAAGGAATATGTGTCAGAAATTGAAAAAAAAAGTTGTCTGGAATTGTACCTACATGTCTTGTCCGAAACCTTTGTCTCAATCTATTGAAATGGCGAAACAGCTGATGAGCTGCGCTAAAATTTCGCAATAGGAAGTGAGTTATTCGTCAGAAATTTTTGTCACTCAGCAAGAACCTTCTTACATAGGTTAAGCAACCTTGTGCCGTAATTGGCGATGTGCTGCAGAAAGTGGTCCCACTATTCAGAAACCTTTGCGCTCTAATCAGCACAAAGCACAGATCAAGGGTTCACAAACATTTTGCCTCAGTGAACCACATAAGCCACCAGTATGTGCCACCCCCACCCCCCTCCCCCGTTGTAACAATCAGACATTGTTGCTTGAAACTGGACCTGTCCTCGTTTGTGCTTTCGTTTAGGGCTTTTACTATTCAGCTTTTTGCTAAATACCCATCGCTTCGTCATGTTCAGACCTTTAACTCCAAAATGACCTCTAATCCCGCTTTAAATGGCTAGCTGCCGTCTCTGCTTGGGCGGCAATGCGGCGTACGCGTACTTTTCCACTTCGAAAGAGTTATTTCGGCGCAAATGGGCTTGCCGGCGGCATCATAGAAATGTCTGGAATCCGATGAGCACACTTTTCTATCTTTCCTCGGTTGTGCGAACCACAGATGCAGTCGCCCGACGAACGAATGCACGTGTCCCAAATTTGTAACCTTGTGCGCTAAGCTACCTTAACGCTTTTCGTCGACGTTACAGACCCACGTCATGAGAGGGCAACTTGGCACACTGCCAAGTTCGCAGGGCAAGGTAGCACAGCTGCCGCTCCTGCAACAACGGCGCGCATGCATCTTGGAGCGACATTAATGTCTATCCTGTGAACGGTGCCTACTATGAAGGCGCGCAACTGAGCATGAAGCAAAAATCAGAAAATTTAATGGTGTACAATGGGTTTCAATGAGGTTTAGAAGAGCGAGGTGGCGGACTCTCACCCATTATAATATTATTAACGATGCGCCATTGCAGATTAGCAGTTCTGTTAGAGGAACTAGAAGGTATTCAGTGGGGTGTCATAGCGCTTAGCGAGGTTAGGAGGCCGAATGAGGCATATACTGTACTGAAGGATGGGCATGTACTGTGTTATCGAGGTTTATCAGAGAGGCGGAACTAGGAGTAGGTTTTCTTGTCAATAAGTATATAGCGGGTAATATAGATGAATTCTATAATATTAATGAGAGGGTTGCAGGCATCGCAATTAGGCTTAATAAGCGGTATAAACTGAAGGTTGTACAGGCCTATGCACCTACATGTAGTTATGATGACCATCTTCTATGAAGATGTAGAAGCGGCAATGCGAAAAGTAAAGACGCAGTATACTGTACTAACGGGCGACTTCAATGCCAAGCTAGGGAAAAACCAGGCAGGAGACATCGAAGTAGGTGACTATGGCATTGGTTCTAGGAATAGCAGGGGGGAGTTACTAGTTGGGTTTGCAGAGCGCAATAACTTACGAATCATGAATACCTTCTTCAGCAAACGGAATAACCGGAAATGGACATGGAAGAGTCCTAACGGGGAGACTAAAAATGAAATAGACCTTGTACTATGTTCAACCCCCGCCATTATGGAAGATGTAGAGGTAATCGGGAAAGTGCGATGTAGTGACCAAAGGATGGTGAGGTCCCGAATTAGCCTAAATATGAAGAAGAAACGAAACAGATTAGTAAGAAAGAAACCCATCAACGAATTAGCGGTGAGGAGGAGGGCAGAAGAGTTCGGGATCTCGCTACAGAATAGATATTCAGCTATAACTGAGGAAGACGACATTACCCTAGAAGCAATGAACAATTATTTCAGAGATATCATTACTTAGTGCGCTGTAGAAGTATGCGGCAGGAGAGGATACCGGTAAGCTGTCTAACGAGACAAAAGATTTGATTAAGAAACGCCTTAGTATGAAAGCTTCCAATCCAACAGAGCAGATAGAATTGGCCGAGATATCAAAACTAATCAATAAGCGCAAGGTGGTCGATATAAGGAAGTATAATATGGAGAAAATTGAGCATGCTGTAAAGAACGGGGGAAATCTTAAATCGGTAAAGAAGAAATTAGGCATAGGCAAAAACCAGATGTATGGTTTAAAAGACAAGGCGGGCAACGTCATCACGAATATGGACAAGATAGTCGAAGTAGACGAGGAGTTCTATACAGATCTTTACAGTAGCTAAAGTAGTCAGGACCGTAATGAGATTGTCGGTAGAGAAAAACAGTCAGACGTTCCACCAGTGACGAAGGACGAGGTCAAGAAAGCATTAGAAACTATGAAAAATGGGAAGTAGCTGGAGAGGATCAGATAACTACAGATTTGTTAAAGGACGTGCTAGAAAAACTAGCCACCCTGTATACGCAGTGCGGGGTGTCATCGACGGTACCGGAACTATGGAAGAATGCAAACATTATGCTCATTCATAAGAAAGGAGACTCTAAGGACCTTAAACATTAGACCAATCAGCTTACTGTCTGTTAGGTATAAGGTATTTACTAAGGCAATCGCTAATAGAATCAGGACAACCTTAGACTGCAATCAAGCAATGGATCAACCAGGTTTTCGGAAACGGTACTCTACTATTGATCATATCCATACCATAAACCAGGTGATAGAAAAGTGCTCGGAATATGACCAGCCCTTATACATAGCATTCATTGATTACGGAAAAGCATTTGACTCAGTTGAAACCTCGGCGGTGATGCAGGCATTGCGAAATCAGGGGGTAGACGAGCCGTACGTGAAAGTGCTGGAAAATATATATGTAGTCGCTGCACAGCAACCATAGTTCTGCATAAATGAAGTAACAAAATACCCATAAAGAAATGTGTTAGGCAAGGAGACACGATCTCTCCGGGACTATTCACAGCTTGCTTATAGGAAGTATTCAGAGACTTGGAATGGGAGCAGTTAGGAGTAAGGGTAGATGGAGAATACCTCAGTAATCTGCGATTTGCTGATGACATTGCCTTGCTAAGTAACTCGGGGGATGACCTGCAAATAATGGTTGATGACCTAGACAGGAAAAGTTGAAAGGTAGGGTTAAAAATCGATATGCAGAAGACTCAGGTAATATTAAACAGCCCCGAGAAGGAACAGCAGTCTACGTTAGGCAGCGAAGCACTGGAAGTAGTAGACGGATATGTCTACTTAGGACAGGTAGTAACCGCAGATCTGGACCATGCAAAGGAAATAACGAGAAGAATAAGATTGGGGTGGATCGCATTTGGCAAGCACTCGCAGATTATGACTAGCAGCGTACCGTGATCGCTCAAGAGGAAATTGTACTCACCTATGAGGCTGAAACGTGGAGGCTAACCAAGAGGGCTCTACTTAAGTTGAGGACAACTCAGAGGGCTATGGAACGAGAAATGGTAGAGGTAACATTAAGAGATGGGAAGCGTGCAGAGTGGGTCAGAGAAATAACTCAAGTTACTGACATTCTAGTAGAAATTAAGAAGAAATGGGCATGGGCAGGACATGTAGTGCGAATAGAGGATAACCGATGGTCGCTTAGGGTAACAAACTGGATTCCAAGGGAAGGAAAGCGTAGCAGGGGGCGGCAGAAAGTTAGCTGGGTTGGTGAGGTTAAGAAGTTCGCGGGGGTCAAGTGGATGCAGCTAGCACAGAACCGGGTTAATTGGAGAAATATGGGAGAGGCCTTCGCCCTGCAGTGGGTATAGCCAAGTTGATGACGATGATGATGACTATTGGTGCACACACTCCCAGATTCCCTTAGAGTGTAGGGGGTAGCTGTACTGGTCTGAAGGAGATGCCGTCGACTGCGCGTGGGAAGGTGAGCCAGAAGTCACCTAGCAGTAGTGACAAAGGGGTTGGCCGTTTGGTACCCAGCTTTCGCCGGTTCAAGCCAGAGGAAGGGCCGGAGTCAGAAGTAACGATCAAAAGCAAGCTTTGTACACAGCAAGAGACGATAAAGTGCAATTCACAATAACGCCTAAAATACACAAACAGATCGAGGTTCACAGAAAGGCAATGCATATAAGGAGGCTTTGAATGACTACACAGGCTTCGAAACACTGAACATTACAAGAGGGAGTCAAACAATAGTGATCACCAGTCATCCAGCGAGACTGTGGGTGGGCACGTCAACTGGTGGACAGCACCGTCTCAAATCCGATCATGTTTTCGTACACTTTAGTAAACCTGCTTCTACTTTTAAATCCAGCAATCACTTCATGATCCAGCTGATGTGCCCCGAGTGTATATGTACTCTGTGTACGGTTGTTTCCAATTTCGCTTCCTCGTTGCTCATGCTCTGTGGCGATGTTGAGCCTAACCCCGGTCCAAAAACTGATCAACTACTGGGCGAACGCCTAGAGGGACAGACACAGATACAAAGTAGGCTGAACGACATTGAATGAAAGCTTAAGAAATTTGATAAATCTCCTTCAGCTCTTACTGGAGTATGCTAACTCGCAGCTTAGAGAAGAAGGTTGAGAGTTTGGAACACAAACTTGCCAATTTAGGGGACCACAGTTGACGCAATAATATTTTCGTGTTTGGTATTGAGAAGAATGCAGATGGAACGCATGAAAATCTTGAGGAATCCGTCCACAACGGTATCTCACCAGAAAAGCAGGGTGCACCAGCCAACTCGGTCGTGCGAATACATAGAATTCGGTGAAAACAAACTGAAAAGTTCGTCCTGTAAATACAAAATTCTACGACCATCGCGAGAAAATAAATATTCTAAAAAACTGTTTTAGGCTAAAAAATACAAACGTGTCTATTTCTGAGGATATTTCCGCAGCCACAAGAAATAAAAGAAAACTGCTATGGGACAGTGCCGCTGCAAACAAAAAAACTGGCCCAAAAGTGAAGCTTATGTATGATAAGCTCTAGATAGGCAATGACTTGTTCGAATGAGATAAAGAGCGGAACTGCCGAATTCCAGTAGTCCGACACGAAAAACATGTTCCATGAACCGCACCCTCTGAGAATTAGTCGTTTGTAGGCATTCAGTTAAACGCGCGGAGCTTTGTTAATAAAACTGTTGACCTGGAAAGTATATTGCTCGTCCATAAACCCCATATTGCATGCTTAAGAGGAACCTGGTTGTACACTGATATCGAGAGCGATGCCATAGTACCTGTAGGCTATACGCCATGTGCAGCGCCTATAGGGCCGCCACTGAAAGCCGCGTAGCGGCGGCCATCGGAACCCGAGGCGGGCCTCATGCGGCAAGCGCGGTCGTGGTGCGCGCGTGCGATCTGCCGTTTGTGCGCGTCTCGCGGGCACTTCCGCGGTGACAGTGTGCGCAAGGGGATCGCACTTTATAACAGTGGACATGTGTTCGATATCATGGCCGTCTGGAACTACATCGCCTCCATATGCATCAAGCGTCTGCTGCAGACGAGCGTCAACAAGGTTGCGTTTGAAGTGGAGCTCATTTGAGTGCCCCGCTTTCATTTCAACGGCACGCTAATTCGTTCATTCCTTGGCCTATGAACCAATGTTCTTTCTTTGCTTAATGGTACACGCTTGCTTCGTTTACATGCAATATATTGCTACAGAAACTAGGCAGCGTCGTCGAAACTGCGACCGGTTTCGTACCGGTGCGACCGCAGGAAAAGCCAGCGAGCTTGCAAACCAGCATTCTGAGCAGCATAAAAATAGCGCATATTGGGCTCCTGTAGCAAGAGTTCAGATTTTTCATGCCTGCGCTTTACCACTGCCTGTACAGGATGGATTTCACCTATTCCGTCGTCCAAAGGGCAGAGCGGGTAGATAATTTCAGAGAGGAGTGAAATATCAGCAGAGGCAATATCTGAAAAGCTGCATCACAGGTTAGCCAAGAGCATATTAGATTTAAATTTTATATCCTATTTTATTATTGTCGTTTCATCTTCATTTCATTTGTATCACCCTCGCGCCCAACTGCAGGATTACAGCGCGCTTTATAACAAGCTCTAGAGCCCAACACTGGCTCTGGTCTTCAAAGTAATTGCATGGCAAGTTTCAAAACGCATATTGGCAAATATCTGTTCAATAACCCGCCGCAGTGGCTCAGGCTACTCGGGACCGGAGTTATCGGGACCGAAGTCGACCGCGCCGACCGCGTTTAATTAGGTGGAGGCAAAATGCAAAATGCATCCGTGTGCTGTGCAATGTCAATGCACGCTAAAGAACATCTGGCTAAGCGTTTCACAAATCTAGTACGTATTGTATCTTCCCGGCTAGCGGAGGCGACCAAGTTTAAACAAGAAATGTTTACGGAAGGTGCAATGACAAGCAGAAAGCACTGAAAACATAGTTATCACTCAGCCCTGCCACACGGCAAATTTAATGCCTTTTCCATCGAATGATGCTGGTTCAAAACGATATTTGTTTGCTGCTACACGAGAAAATATAATGACATTCGATGAAAATAACATTAGGTATCGAATGAGTTTGAGGTACTCATCCGAATGCGATCAACGAAGAAATGTGTTATGTCGACAACGGAGACTCAGTGAGAAGATACACCCAAAATAAACTACAAAAGTGCCACCTGCATTAAATATTACCGTACTCCTATAATTTTGCAGCTAGTTATCTATGTGAAATATGCCAAATAGCATCGTAAAAAAATAAAGCTGGCACCCATTGCTGCCAGCCAACCCGCAGCCACCGCTCTCAGTGCGGGCGGAACAGGTCGCACCTGCTGCCGCGGTCCATCGACGGCGAGTCGCCGACACAGCGGATTTCTTTCGCCACCTTCAGAAAAGCATGCTCTGTTCATCTTAAATAATATGCGCTTAATTTGAGAAACGAATCTAAAAAATTATCTTTACTGAGGATCGCTTTATGTAATGAGATTTTGGAAGAAGTGATAACAGCGATACAAGCAAATTTCTGCTTTTAGCTGCTGCCGCCGGTGTGACGCAGCTCATCCGATTTCGTTCTCTAGTTCCGCTACTAAAGCGTAGCCGATGTTGCACCTTCCGTTTACTGTAAGACAATTTGTGAGACAATTGAACTGATAGTAAGGCAGTTTTATGAATTGAAAATTTACTATTTTCAAAGCACTTCCAGCTACGGCTTTTATTTGAAACCATTTAGGCGTTTAGGCATAGCGACGACTAGGGCCTAGCACACGGCCACAGCGTCGTCGTCGGCCGATTTCGCGGGCAGCGTCGTTGCGGTAAGCTGTTCGAAAAACCAACTACGCAGCAATTCTTCCGGGAAATTGCTAAAGGTTGACAGCGGCTTTATATTTGTTAAACCGCGACGAAAGACAAAAACACGACGCGCGCGCATAGAGGCTGACATGAACAATGCTCGACCGAGCCGCCTACGCTTTGCGGCTTTGGCGACAGGCGGCGTTGTCAGCGTTTTGCGCATCGCGTATAGAATGCTCCGAAAAGAGAAATTCTCGGGGGGGGGGGGGGGGGGGAAGGGGGCTGATGTAGCGATTGTTTTCCACGAGTCCTTGCAAGTAACTATGCTTCCCAACATACCTGGTGTTTAATGTATATTGGATAGGAGCCTTGCGCTGCCCTGGGGGCGCCGCGAAAACGGTGTTAAAAAGCGCCCCCTAGGCGTCTGCTGGGTAGTACAAATCCCCGGCGTTTACATTCGAATTCATGGTGTCAGTATGGATCCACCGCTTTAATTTCTATTATGTATGAATTACAACGAATTTAAGGCACTGAAAATTCTTTTACGGCTGTCACGACGTAAACAAAGGCGATAAATAATTCAATGGTCAGGCATTGTACGGCATGCAGCAATCGGAGGCGAAGTCTCGGCGCGCTGCCAGTCGATAAAGCCAGGCGAGTGTCGCGCGAAATCGTGGAGCTCTACGAAAGCTTTACACGCAGCTGAGCTTAAGAAAGTGAATTCACGAAACTACAACACGGATAGGCAGCGTAAATAACCATTCCGAGGCACAAAAAGTCTTTCCGATGGGCACCATGAGCCGGCCGTGCACGGGCCGTTAGGGTTTGCGTTCAATGCATGCATGTCAGCTTGTAAGTAGATCCTAAGCTGGTTTTTGCTTTTTACGCACCGTTTAGCTGATAAGTCACGCTCGTAATGTTTGGAAATGCAGTTCACGCACTGGAAAATCCCCCAGAAAGCTGAAGCTGGGACTTCAGATACGTTCGAATTACACCGCGGCTGGCGCTTCTGTTCGTCGTTAGGTGCAGATATTAGAAGGCACGCTGACCTCGTTTTACTGCTCAACTGTGTTAGGGACAATGGGGACTTTGGAATTAACGCCCTATCAGATCAAGAACGCGCAGTGCATGACCGAAATGCTATTCTCGGCTGTTTAGTAATCATAAATATGCTCCAAATAACGTCTATTACTGCTTCTCTTGAAAGTGAATGGCTGCTTTCATCGAGATAGTAAACGTTTTCAGTAAACTCTAGTTTATCGTCCTCACCTTTCGTTGCTTGACGTACGCACGAGCAGGTCTTACTTGCACAGCTGCCGAAAACTGTAGCATAACGGACAGTTTCGCTCTCGATCACAAATAACACGCATATATAGCTTCACGCTATATATTTCAGCTCTGAGCCGGCGGAGAGGCCAGCATAGAGCGAACGCGGTTTCTCTAACCAGTGCATGCAGGCACATGACCGCCCGTACCAATCGCACCGTAGCCCGGTTTCGTGAGGCTTGAAAGAAGGTGTCAGCACACAGTTCATCACTCGAGACCACGCTCGAGACGATCCAACTCTCCTGTAACCGCGGCGACCCGAGAGGGCGTGCTTACGCCGCGCCGAACCCAGCGAAGAGCACATTCGCTCGGTCGGTCTGTTCATCTATCCACACCTCCGTTACGACCGCGCGAATACCGCGAAGAGCACGTTCGCTCGGTCGGTCTGTTAGACCGCGCAGAGACTTCGCGGCCCGCGCCCCCGCCTGAGTTATGTCTCCCCTCGAACTTCGGAGAAGAAACGCAAGGACCTGACACCTCGGGAAGAAGGCATTCAGAGTCGAGGCGAGACGAAGCACAGACGCGCACGGAGGCGCACCACATCCAGCCGGGCGACCCTCTGCAGATCAACCGAATCTCTTTTTAAGTATTAATAAACAGTTTGATTTTAACTCCTCATCTGGCCTCACTGCTATCAAGGCAGTAGAGTTGAACAATGGAATTGTTAACTAAAAAATCAGCGGTGACGATGTTTCGGGACGGGTGGTACACGGAAAGATGTGCCGCAAGCTTAGAACATTTCGCCGGAAGGCAGCCGCAGCGTTTCTTCTCTTTTTTTTTTTAATGTTAGGCTACTACTGGTTCACAACGATGTCCATGACACATGACGACTCTTTTAACGCTCACGAAGCGGCAAAAAGAAGCAAGAATCGATGTAGAAAGCCTGCGAGATATGCGCTGCAGCATAGGCAGTGTCGCCGCTGTACTACCCAATCAGGCTTTTCTTGGCTGCCACGAGGCGGCGCCACCCTACTCAAAACTCCAGCGCAAGGTCCCTATAGACCTCCTTCACTCCGGCTACGTCACGAAAATGCGGTGGCGCTGTCGTCTTTAGTGACTTTCGCCTGGTAGGCAAAACAACACTTCTGTCGCTTCGCCTACCGTGATTACGCGATGGCTTGCTGCTGCCGGGAAATGCAGAGCACCATGCCGACTTATCGCGTCGCTGTGACATGTGCTGAAAGGCACACTAGAGGAAGTTTAGTAAGCTTGCACAGGTTTCTTGCCCTACAATGGTCGCCGTAAACAGTGGTGGGCCGCCGCGATGAAGCGCCAAGGCTGGCTACCGATGCCTGCTCATCGAATATGCGGCAAACACTTCGTCACGGCTAAGCTGGAGCTTATTCACCTTTACGCTAGAGCGGTCTACCGGATTAAAGGTCGCGAATAACTCGGGTTTGGCCTTCTTACGACGCGTGATGGGATCTTGGTACTGTTTTAGTGCCGGTGCGGGCGCGGCTGCGGGTGCGCAGGTAACATATGTAGACGAGGCCATCATATATATGTTGTAATGCGTAGGCCTGTTTCTTTGTTGGATCATGCATAGATGTTTTACCTATGTAAACTGTTCCTCAAGCCTGTTTTTTTTCTTTTTTTTTACTTTGGTAATTGTATGTATGCGCAGTGAGCTGCTACGCGAGAGATCAGTGTTGCACTCCTCGATCCGTGGTATATATATGTTGCATAACCTTGGCCGCGTTCACGTCAAATTATTTTAATCTACTTCCTGATGAACATTCCCACTTCACGTTGGCAGCTACTAATCAATTGGGTTGGAGCTGCATTTTTTTATTTATGCTGAGTGCTTTTATTTGTATTCACAGCGGTTGATTGTGAATGCGAGTTGGGAGGGCTTATCCTACATTAACGCGGCCACAGTGGCTGAGACCGAACTGGGCCGCCTTAACTACGGAACCACGGGTGAAAGTAAAAACGACCCCAGAAAAGAGGTCCCCAGAAAATACAGCCCCGAAAAAGAAGGTCCGTGGAATATACGGCCCCGGAAAAAACCTGCAGAAAAGTCCCCTCAGGAAGCGGCCCCTAGGAAAAAATCTCACCGAAGAAATTGACTGAAAATCTGCCCGGAACTCACTTCGCAAAAAACTGAACATCTTATTGGATGCCTTTTTTTCAGAATAGATATAACCATTGTCGGAGCACTGGGTCATCTGGGTGCATTACACATTTACAGGAACTGGAGAAGGCTTGGGGAGAAAGCATTGCGAAAAAAAAAAAAAAAAAAAAGAACCCCACCACTATATAACATCCAGCGAGTATTATGCAGTGCATAAGTTGTCAGTTTCCAAGCTGGGAAATATCTCTCTTTATTATAGGTCTAATCACCCGGGTAAAATTACACATTCGAGAGACGTGCTTGTCCTCGACCGCACAAATTTCGGCGCCATAATGATTTTTTTTTTTGTAAACGCATGGCATCAGTACCATGTTTTGCAAATTTCAAGCGGACGAGTAGAAAGAATCACTGTAGCATACATTACTGCGGCTATAGACACGAGGAAACTCAGTCTACGCCTTTAGTAAACAGAACTACAAAACGTCAAAAAAAAAATAAATAAATAAAACGGCGGGGTTCAAGATATAAATAATGTTCAAGCTAAAATCACAAACGCAGATGTAAGATAAGAACAGTAAATGTTGATTAGAATGAGCGCTATTCATCGCTGATAAGCCAAGCACCAGGCAAGGCGAAAGCTCGACTTTGCAGTACGTTTGATTACATCTGTTTGGGGACGTTTTATCTGGGGCCATTTTTTCCGGGACCATTTTTTCCTGGGACGATTTTGCCGGAACCCACGGAACCACAGCGGCCGCTGCAGCTCGTAATGGTAATGGAAGCTTTAAGCGTGACTACCCGGGATAAAATTGCTAGCATTAATGACGACAGCCGCCCACGAACAGAGCAGATATAAAAGAAGCGCCGCTTTGTGATTTCAACGAATTGGTACGCAAATCCGTGCGGTGTCAAGGCTACTGTTGCCGTGCTGACCTAAATCATCCTAACCATACAGCCACTCGACGCTAGCGAGGTGCTTCGTGCTTATCAAGAACGCTCATTTGCCGCTCAGTGTGAAGAATCATCCGATAACGCAATGATGCTTCGAGCGGACTATTTCGTACGCGGTTTGCGCGCGCTATTTATGGCGAGAAAAATCACCGTCAGCTTACTCGACTCAAAGTAGTTGTAAGCATCCGAAGCTTTGTAATTCTCTATACGTTCCGCGCCTAATTTTCTGGAGAAAACAGCAAATAGATGTCAACGTCAGTCATTTTCTCTGGCTGGCAGCAACGCTTCTCTTGGGCGCCTTGAACCCAATCTCCATCGGTACGGCGTGCGGGTGCGTACCTGCACGCCGTGTACGTTTCAACGTATCGTATTTGTCCTCACCGCTGAGGCTCACGAAATACTAGCACATGGTCATTTCGTCTGCCAAGAAGGCGCCTACAGATCACAATAACACGGCCTTGGCAAGCTTAGCCACAGTGCCGCGGCCGCGGTCGTGCTTTTTGCCTACCGTGGGATCGCTGACGGGAGCAGCGCCACCTCGATCGTCTTGTTTGTTTGCAAACATGAAGGAGGTCTATAGGGTAGCTCTAAAGAAAATGAGCTTGGTATTGAAATATTTTACCGCCCACCAGATAGCGACTGGAACTTTTTCGGATCCCTGAACGAGTTCCTGTGCACTAGTAATGTTTCTTCTTGCAACGGAGTGTTGCTGGTAACTTTAACATACCTGCTATTAGGGAGAACAGTGACTTTCCTGAACCCCTATTTGCCACTGCTGAGTCATTTGCAGATTTAATCTTTTTTCACAACTTAACCCAATTAGTGAAAGAACCTACCCGCTTTCAAAACGATGCCCAATCTGTTTTAGACCTTTTCCTCGTGAGTAGCAGTCTTCTTAACCGAAGTCCTGTTACGCATATATCTATAACGGTATTTCAGATCACAAGATGATAGGGTTGAACATTTCATGCAGTTCTACTCACCGCAAAGACAAGATTTCGCACATAGTTCCAAACTTTACACGTGCTAGCGATATTGACATTTTGGATTTGCTGGACAGCTCGTTCTTTGACTTTGTTGCTTTAAGTAAATCATCCGACTGCTCGTTGATGCACTGTGGTGATTTGTCAAGCAGAGAGTACTCAAGAGCATGCAGGGATTTGTGCCGACTAAGAAAAAACAGGTAAAAAATACTTGTCCTTGGATAACTAAAGACGTTATCCGTCCAGAGCGCTAAATAAAAAAGTAAGAAAGCAAACGCGATCTTCCCTTTCAGCAGCTGATAAAAGCAAGCTTTGTGTACTACGTACAAAAGTTAACGAATGCATTAAGAAAAACCACCACGGCACCAGAAAAGTTTTTTTGCCACTTATCTCCTAAAGAAAAAATAACCTATAAACTCTGTATACATGGCGAAACAATAACATCTCATCTGCTCGCGTCAGCATTTAATCAATTTTTTTGCTCTGGACTTACTAACGATGACGGTAAGAAACCATACTTCAAAAAAGCGGAGCACTGTGCGCCCATAAGTAATGTTAATTTTTCCGAAGAGGGCCTTCTCTCACGCTTTCTCAATATTGACACTAGAAAATCTCCAGGTGCTGATGGCATACCCAAATCCTTTCTCGTTAGATACGCCGAGTGGTGCAGCAAGCATTTATGTATGATTTTCAACCTGTCCTTGTGAAGCAGATATTCCCATTGATTGGAAAAGCAGCAATATTATACCCATACTAAAAGCAGATAATTCATCATTACTTTCGTCTTATAGGCCGATATCATTATTGTGTACATGTTTTAAGGTTTTTGAGCCTATTATTTACAGTCATATCTCGACGCTTTTGGAAAATAACAACATGATTGACAGCAGGCAACATAGGTTTCGAAAAGTTCTTTCCACTGTAACCGCAAATTTAGAACTAATTCATGACATCTCTGCGGCGATTGATGTTCAAAGCCAAATTGACTTCATATTTATTGATTTTGAAAAAGCGTTCGATCGCGTTTCAAACCCTAAGCTTCGGTCAAAACTTCAACCTCTGTTAAAAAACAATTTGCTCCTTGCGTGGATTGAAGCTCATCTTTGTGGTCGACGCCACTGTGCTCGTATTGATGACTTGTGCTCTGATTCTGCATCTGTTAAATTGGGCATGCCACAGGGATTTGTTCTTGGTCCATTGTTCTTCCTAATCTTCATTAACGACATAGTTCACAACCTGTCCGTCAAAATAAAATTATACGGCGACGGCTGTATAATCTATCAGAGAGTTCATAATAGCAGAAACCAGGTATTTCTCAACAGCGCTCTAGCGAAGATTGCAACGTGGTGCTCGGTTTGGCAAATAACAGACAACACAAAAAAAATCAGGTGCAATGACAGGGACACGGAAGCGACAACCATTACTTTTCTTGCACTCCGTAGGTGGTAGCGCTCTCGAAAGGGTAAACAGCTATAAATAATTAGGAATAACCATAACTTCGGATTTAAGGTAGAATGGGCATATATCGGAAGTCGGGAAGTGAGCCACAAGGAAACTTGGTTACTTAAAAAGAAATCTGTGACAGTGTACCAGCGAGGTGAAATTAGTGGCGTACAAAAGTTTAGTTTGTCCTGTCATAGAATATGGATCAATCGTCTGGGATCCGTTCACAGAGGGCAACAGAAAAAAGCTAGAATGTGCGGCTAGATTTGTGTACCGATCTTATGGTTGGCGTACTTCCGCCAGTGCTTTCGTAAGAAAGGCAGGATTAGAGTGTTCAGAAAAGCGGCGCAAACGTGATCGATTAAAATACATGTACTTGCCACGATAAAACTGGTGTGAACAAACGCGAGTACATTCAGCCAGTGTGCAGGTGAACTACCCGATCACATCATGATACAAAACTACAAGATCATTCCTGCCATTCGAACACATTCGCAAAATCACTCTTGCCGGGGGACAATATGTGAGTGTAATCGACTGCTAGCCAGTGCTGTGGAAAGACCAACAACTGAATCATTTGTTAAATGCCTTCAGTTGTGATGGTAGGCGCTTTAAACTCTGCCGCGTGTCGCTTACTTGTTTCTCTATATTTCTGTTTTTCTTTCCATTGCTTTTAACAGAATGCTGTTCTGTTATCCGCGGTTGCATCTGCTAAGCTGTGCGCGTCGATTTGAAGAAACAGGCTAGTTATGTCTTGTTTTGTTTTGCGGATGTATTAATTAATACTCCTGCTTACAGCCTCACCTTGAGGCTACCAGTACTGTATAAATAAATAAATAAATAAATAAATAAATAAATAAATAAATAAATAAATAAATAAATAAATAAATAAATAAATAAATAAATAAAATGAACTTCATCGCTCAGTCTCAGTGGCGATGAGTCAACGATCGTGGATGGTAACGGGTCGGTGGCCGATATGGCTGACGTGGACAACGAGGGCTTCAAGTTGCTGTCACCGAAAGCAAAGAACGGTCGGGATCCCGATAGAAATTTTGTCCTCTGAGAAAGGGATTGATTTAAGAAAGAAGAACCCCGTCTTTTTCGCGGTCATTCAATCACTGCTCGGATAAGCTCCGATTCGTAGCTGGTTCACCATGCAAGGGGCTCTTCAGTTGACTGTCTCAACGGGAGAGCAGCTAGAATAGCAGCTTGGGCATGTTGGTTATGCAAAAAACTAAAAAAAAACTAAAATTACTAGACTGTGACGACCCTTTCCAGGTTAAATCATCAGACGATTTAATAATGTTTTTAAATGACAATTCTAGCACTGACTTTGCAGCATGTTCGGTAGATGTAAAAGATCTGTACTATTCGATTCCCCGAGATGATCTCCTAGAATGTGTAGAAACTTGCATAGATACGTACGGTGCAATCACTTTCCAAAATGCCTGTGGTGTGTCGACAGGCGGGTTCTTGGAGCTGCTTGCTGTCTATTTGAAGGCTACCCATGTCCTCTGGGAGGGTAACATGTATCTCCAAAAAAGCGGCGTGTGCATAGGTTCTTGTATTGCACCAATCCTCAGTGACTTGTACCTCGCCCAGAAAGACAGAATCCTTCTGAACGCCCTCCCCGGCACAAGCGTCCGCAAAGTGTTTAGGTACGTCGATGACTACCTTGTGCTCTGTGATGGCCGCGGCACGAACGCCCAAGACGTAGCTCAGGAAGTAGTGGCGTGCTTTAACCACGTTCTTCAGCCGCTCACGATTACCCACGAAGTCCCGGTACAGGGGTCTATGAGATTTCTAGATCTCAGACTTGATTTCGGGCAAGGGAAGGTCTGCTGGGCCTATGAACCCAGAGGTGACAAGGCGCCACTCCCTTTCTACTCGGCTCATTCCAAACTTGTGAAAAGAGCAGTTTCAAACCTTTGTTTGCCAAATGCTCTCAAGAAGTCATGCCCTCACACCATGGAGGCCAGTTTTCATCGCCAGGTGGACCGCCTTACAGGAGCTGGGTACCCATCACATTTGCTTGTTTCTGTTGCGGAACGTTTGAACAAGAAGTTGAGACTCGAGCGTGTCGGTGCTCAACAAGGTGACGAGAACAGGGAGACAACAAACAAGCGCAGGATTGTGGCCATACCGTATGTGCACAACATTTCCCATCGCTTAAAAAAGATCGGTCGTAGAGCAGGCGTTAATGTTGTGCTTACTGCTCCTGAAAAATTGAAAAGCCTCTGCCGACGTGTAAACGCTGATGGATCGCAAAGGCAGAGGGGGTGCGTAACAAACCACCAAGTCGATTTGTGGAGTGCGCGGAAGGCGTTTTTTATTCCATACCCTTGAAGTGTGGGAAGGAATACGTAGGGCAGACTGGAAGGTGCACAAATGACAGGCTGAAAGAACACAAAAACAACGTCGAACAAAAAAGCAGGCATTTGGGGATCCATGTAAGAGACTGCGCGTCAAAAACTTGCTGCGTGCAATTCACCCAATGTAAAGTTCTAGCAAAACATAATGAGGCGCTGGTTCGTGAGATAATTGAAGCCGCTGAGATAGACTGCAGGAACGATGTGTAAGCAAACCGTCCCTGCTGTTAACATAAAAAGAAATCGAACTGCTGAATGTGCAATCGTCTCCATGAGTGTTTAGAGAGTGCACCACGCTGTGTGCAAGAAAATGTTATGCGGCACGTGTATTTATTTATATAATATTATGTTTTGTTTGTTTTTTTAACTTTGCTAATATGTGCAAGTCATTTGTACGCGTCTGTGGCGTACAAATGACTTGCAATGGCGTACAAAGTTGAGGGCATTCCAAAATAAACATTGTTGAAAGTCAGCGCTCGTTGTGTCGTCCTCTAATCTTGTGCTCCCGTCCTGTGTTCCGCGCTGTTATCCTCAAGGGAGAGCAGGTTGACAAGCTCCTGCAGGGCTCTCTGATTGGTGACATCAAATTTAATGTGCGGTTGCCCCATTCCTACATAAAGACACCTGTGTTATTAAGGGGCGTACCAAAGTGATATTCAGAAAGCGACCTACATGATTACTTGAAACCTCAAGGTGTTACCCACGTGAAGCGACTCATGCGTCGTGTGGAGCCTCAAGAAAAGGAATGGGCTACGAAACCTACCAACTCTGTCGTGTGCCATTCGCTCTCACCTCAGAGTGCCCCCAACAAATTGGCCCAGGATTCACAAAACACGCAGTCGCCGATTTCGTTGAAGCTCCTCCACGATGTTTTAGGCACCAACGATTGGCGCATGCCAACAAAGTTTGCAGAAAGGATCGACGCGGTAAGCGGTGCGTGGTGACCACAATTTTAAGGCCTGCAAAGCAGATTTCGCTTTTGCAAGCTGCAGTGGTGATCATTCGGCTAGTTTCTGCGGGTACCCCGTTTAGTGTGAGCGCTCTACACCGTCGAATATCTTTCATTGGTCAAATATTTAGGGGAATCCCCCAAGGTGGAGTAGATTTGTAATAAGGGAGTAATTACTCATTGCATCCACCCAAGCGCAACTCGAGTTATAGATCAATTCGCTCTCGCCCTACCATCTGATCTGCTGACAGTAATGGTTAGCTCAGTCGGTAGAGCGACTGCCCCGGAAAGGCGGTGGTGCCGAGTTCGATTCCCGGATCAGGACGAATTTTTCTTTAACTACGAAGTTTCTGAGAAAGCTGTATAGCTTTCCTTTGTAGCCGTTGGTTGCGCATGGGTGGATGCAATGAGTAATTTCTCCCTTATTATAAATATCTTTAATTTCTGGTGCCAAAACCCAACTGACTGAGAAGCCTGTGCAGAGTTTGAAGAGTTTCTAGCGTTGGATGCGGATGTTGTCGCGTCAACCAGCAGTGTCCCCAAGAAACCTGAGCCCAGCAAGATGCCAAGGTTCACTGCGTGCGAGTCGGATATTCGACCTCCAGTAAAAAGTGGCCACGGTTCTGAGCGGCCGGATAATAGCCAGACTCGACGGCAGGGAGGACTTTCCAATGCCTTACAAGAGACAAGAAAACCAGCTGCTGTGGCTGACAGTGCGTCTCCGTCGGTATATTTTGTCGACATTGTGAGTGAGTACGCTGCGCAAAATAAAGAGCTCAAAGTGTGTCCAACCTTCTCGATGTTTTGTTTGGTTTGCATCATGAAACTGTGCAAAAAGACAAGGGGCAAGGAAGAAGGCAACAGGTCAAAGCGCGGAACTTCAGTTTTTTACAACGGTGCGTCACATTTTATACAATCATCGCAATCACACTATAACCTAACAAACGAACGTCACGTAACACTGGTGCGCAGGCGTGTACGGGACATCATGCTATCTAGATATGCAAACTCTTTATCTGACAAGTTGACGAGCTTTTGATGACACATGAGCCGGATTCCTTCTTAATACAGTAGGCCTCATACACTTCTCTACTATGTTTAGACGTGACCTTTTTCAAGATTATCATCTGGACGTTGTATAAATGTCAGAATTGAGGAGCACCACGTAGGATCTGGCGCACTGGCAGAGGGCATGTGGCTGATCATTGTCGCCACTGCCGTGATTGCACACCTCGGTTCCGCGAGACAACAATCTTGAAACTGTTCGCATTTAAACTTAGTAGAGAAGTGTACGAGGCCTACTGTATTAATCAGATATCCGGCTCATGTGCCAGCAAAACCTCTGTCAACTTGTCAGATAAAAAGTTTGCATATCTAGATAGCATGATGTCCCGTACACGCCTGCGCACAAGTGTTACGTGCCGTTCGTTTGTTAGGTTATAGTGTGATTGCGATGATTGTATGAAATTTGACGCACCGTTACAATAAACTAGTTGAAGTTCCTCGTTTTCTCCTGTTGCCTTTTTCCTTGTCCCTTGCCTTTTTGTGCGCTTTCATGATGCATTCCAATACGAATCACCAACTAGCCCGCCTCTCACTATTATTTTGTTTGGGGCCCTGCGTTCCCATCCACCAGCGATGCCGCCTGGTAACCTGAAGAATTTCCTACAGCAGGTGCTTTTATTGGAGTCCATGATTATCGCCTTCGCAGCCAACTTCCTTTTGTCCTAATATGACTGTGTTCAACCTGATGGACCGAAAATTCATAGAAAAGTGTCGTTTAAATTGCAATACAACTGCGCTGGCATTTTAAGCCGGTTAGCTGAAATGAAATTATTCTTGAGACTTGTGTCCCAACATTGGCCGAAGGTGGCCTGCCAAGGGGGAGATATTTGACTGGATATGTCGCCTACAATAACTGCAGCATAAAGTACTTTCCTACAGGCAGTGCCGCGCTTTACATATGAAGAAAAATTTCACAGGTTTCTTTAAACGTTACTGATCTTTGCACGGATGACATTGAGGTAACGGCTGTTACAATACAGCTCGGATTTCAAACTCTTTCTATTGCATCCGTGTACGATTCCCCGCAGAAGAAGGTAGCAATTGATTTGTTTCTGCAGCAGCTCTGCGACCGCTGCCTAGCTTCTCAAATCCTCTGTGGTGGTTTCAACGCCCATCATTCAGTGTGGACAGGG
Organism: Amblyomma maculatum; assembly: GCF_055883805.1. Classification (NCBI taxonomy): domain Eukaryota; kingdom Metazoa; phylum Arthropoda; class Arachnida; order Ixodida; family Ixodidae; genus Amblyomma; species Amblyomma maculatum. The sequence goes on along the minus strand of NC_139346.1, from coordinate 15,373,378 downwards.
CCGGGTCATCCAGGGTTCAAAGAATTCAAATGAACCGGGCCCGCCGTTTTCAGGGTCCCCCGAGAGCTGGAAAAGAATGGTGGATTTCGAGGTCTGATAAAAAATAGCCATATCATCATCTTCCTGATTTTCTAGGGTTTAAATTAGAACTTAGGTATTGCAACATTGAATGTTCCAAAAGCTATTAGTCGGATCATGCGCTTAAGCCCAAAGCCAGCCTCGTATTTTGCCACTCAAAATACATAACTTTGTACTCGTCCAGGTGGATGAAAAAAATACAAAAATATTCATAGCTGGTTCTAACTGGTTTAAGTTGGTTTCAATTGGTCCCGTTTGGTGCCCATCTGGCACTAACCGGTTTCAGGTGTCTACCAGCTGGAAATAAGCTGGTCCTACTTGGTGTTCAAGTGCAACAAACGTGTTCGAGCTGGCTTTAAGTTGGGAGTGAGCTCATACCATCTGGTACACCAACTGACCTCTGTCATTACTGCTGTTGAAGTTAGTTGCGAGTTTTATGAATTTGAGCTGCAGTGAAAGTTGACAAAAGCGAAAATTTATTCGTTAGCGGTTGTGATAGCCCATAGATTACAGCCGCCTTAGTAATTTGTAGCTACTGTGAGCATAGAGAGACGCGAGATTCTCAGGTGGCTCAACGCTGAAGATCTCATCAAGAAACTCTCCAAGAAAAAAGCTCGAAAACACTTATAAACTTCAATAGATCTATTAACTTTCTGAAAAGTGGGATGAAAAAATATTCATTCTTTAAACATGTAATGTTCTTGTAAAAAATAGGAGGACGCCTCAGCGATCCTGTAGACGCGATAGCACGGCTTAAGTCTTTACCCTATTTTAAAAGAAAGTGCGCGAAAGAGAATTGGCATGGGGAGGCGGCAAAGAGGTACCATTAACGCTGTCTGATAATGCATTTAAATTTGGAGCCTTTTGCGGCACCACTGTATTTCTCCCACTACAGCAGCAGTGGCGGCTTCTCCGTCAAGTGAGCTGCATACGCTATCTCGTAAAATGTGAATTGATTGAAAACCGAAAATGTGTGCTATACATGTGCTTCCTTCTGTTTTAAAAGTGGAAGTTATCTCGAAATTGTAAATATACTGGCTTCGTAAATATGGAAATTATGTGAAAAAAAAAGGTTCAGCTTCCCGCATTACGACAGCGTTTGAAGTAATAAACATTATTTTCCGTATTGTGCGTCACTATAGAGGACATATTATCACGATTCCTGTAAAACGCTGCCTTTTGCGTGCTTCAGTTACTCTTGCTGGATGAATTCACCTATTAAAGTTACTAAAGTTAAAGGTTATATGATTGGTGGCACACTTACGGTAACAATTTGGGAATAGGTTATAAACAATTAGGACCCATCTCTAGTTCGTATGTGCACACAAGCAGGAAATCCGCCTGTGCTATTGAATTAGCCAAAAAGAATAAATCGAGAATTTAATTTTCCATGATTGCGGATTCTGAATTTTGAGGGAGGATGTTGTGTGGCATGTCATTTCCTATAGAATAGCTGTCTAGACTCTGGCCTGTCCGAGTGCTTTGTGGGAGGTATACGCTCAGGCGATATTCATAAATAGTCCACAGATTCTTCGAATAGATATGGTGTGTGTGTGTGTGTGTGTGTGTGTGGAGAGAACACACGCGTTGAGTCTCAAACATGGTAACTGGGTCGGCGAGGGGGTGTTATAGTTGCCTTCCTAATTTTTTGGAACCAGGCTATCATCATTGCTAATCCGGCCCTGCGGTGGCAGGAACACAGTATCCCGTAGACGCAAACGTGCAGAGGTTGCTGACAGTTTTGACCTGTGCGTTGCCAATGACGGAAGCCACACTTTCTTCCGACCTCCAGCCTCAGTGACAGCTATAGACCTCAACTTGCATTCACCTGATGTCCCCGTGAAGTGGTCAACCGCGCCTGACCGCACGGGAACTGATCCTTACCAGAGTTTTGTGTTTGCTGCCGACTTTCGTATGGGCGGTTCTAAAATCAGCCATGTTGTCAACTGGGACAATTGCAAAGGACACCTAGAACGTTTTTCTCGTGATGTTACTGACAAAATTATTTCTAGTCAGATGGCAGCAACTACGGCGGTCAAGTTACCTGATCATTTTCCGGCTCCGGACTCTAAAACCTTCGCGCAGCGAGAAGGGCGCAGCAACAGCTCATACGGAAGAAGGGCGACATATACATAAAAGCGGCCTACAATAGGCTAAACTTTGCCTTTCGGCGGCACACGAACAAGCTATACAGGTCGCAGTGGGCCTCATTCTGTGCTAGTTTGACTATTCTAATCGCTGACGAGAATATGGCGAGTCATTGGCAGTCTTGCTGGAGAACCTCACCTATTGAAGCCTTTTGAAGCTAGTCCAAAGCGCAAGAAAAACCCACTGCGTGCTTCGCAGAGGAGTTTGAAAATGCGATTGTGTCTGCAAATACTGGACATTTCGTACTCGTACACCATCTGCTTCATCGACGTCTATCATGAACGCCCCATTTACGCTTAGGGAGCTTTAGACTGCGTTCAGTGGCATGCGATGCCGGTGTGCAACAGGTCTCTTACGTATCACCAACCAAATGCTGTAGAACCTGCCCCTGGAACACAGTAAGGAGTTCCTAAACGTCACCAATCGAGTTTAAGAGATTGGCGACATTCCTGTTTCATGGAAGGTGGCATATGTAGTTCCATGCTAAAGCCTGGCAAATACTGATGGACCTTGCCTCGCAACCCCCTGTCACGTACCTCCTGCGTGGCTAAGCTGATGAAGAAGCTGGCAAATGAACGCTTATAATAGTGGCTTGGGGACACCAAGGCACTGCCAACCTGTATGAGAGGATTCCGCCGAAGCGTATTGCCATTCCCTGAAAACTGCAGCAATGGGAGTGCCATGTGGCGTTACTAAAAAATAAAAGACAACAAAAATGAAGTCAATAAAGCTATGTTCTTTAGTACACATTGCAGTGGATACACTAAAATGCTTACAATAAAATAGTTTGCTGGATTAAAATTGCTTACAGTAATCCTCCGATCATGCCAGTTGCGTCCATCACGCCATATTTAGTGCGTTGAATTAAATACGAATCAGAGCGTATTTAAAGACCACGCTACCCATCGCTTCTGTGGCGCAATGGAATTTTTTTTTCAGCATGGTATTTATTACATTCTTTTAAATTCAGCGTAGAGTTATAAACATTATTTACAGAGTAATCAGCCTGTAGGCGAAAAGTCCAATTGGAACATACAACACAACACCACACAACTAGAATACGACTTAGTACAACTTCCCTAAAACGGTGGCAAGGAAAGACAACACATCAACAATGGCAGCCAGTCCGGTTGATTGTCACTATCTTCGTAAGCGTCTCTAAGCTGCTGTACCATCTGGCCGAAATGAGTAGCGGGGGAGAGTAAAGGTTCAGCATTCCGGTCCAACATACGCGTTTTCCACAGGCTGTGCAGTCCAAGGAGGAAAATCATGTCACAGGGTTCGTGGTCATGTTCGGTGGTTATCAAGTAACGCACACTGTGGGAATTCAAAATAAAGTCTTTCTTCAATGTTCTTTGCAATGGATTTACAACACGTACCTGATTGTAAGACATGTGTTCGATTCCTGTAGGGACGGTTTTTATTTTTTTATATTCACAACATTCAAATAAATTACGACCATATTTAGTGGTGTATGTTCCCCTTTTAGGTTGCATAATAACATGTTTTTTGTTTTGTCCTTAACAGCAGCAAAACCAGACACGAACGCAGCCAGGATGGGACGATATGACAACCGGTTACACTATTCATTTACTTTAACAGCAAAACTGCCTGCCTTCAGTAAGTGTATGTTACCTTTAGATTGGGTTCAGAGACAGCTATCAGATAACAAACGATTTTAACATGCTTTAAAGTCTTTTTGTTTACAGATTTACGCCGCGACGATTGTTAAAGTTCAGTTATTCAACGTTACAAAGATTGCGCGACGGACACCGATGCATTACGCTCATTACAGTAAGTAATTTTAATCCATAAACTATTTTATTATTACTGCATTTCAGTTTCCGTACTGCGCTTCATGCTCGAACAAAACGTAAGGTTGTGTTTTATTTTTAATTGACGCACCTGGCACTTCCGCTGCTGCAGTTTTCGGGGAACGGCAATACACTCCGCCGAAGATTGAGTGCCCAAGATAGCGTCTCAGATTTGGTGACTGAAATGGCACGCCAGAGCACTTTCGGCCTTTCTACCTTAGCCATTTTTCTCGACGTTGAAAAAGCTAATGTCAGAGTGCTTCACAGCTCCATTTTGAACACATTGCAAGGCGTGGACATACAGGGCCGAATTCTAAGGTTCATTTACTCGTTTGTCAGTGGTCGTACGGGTCGAGTATGGTTAGGAAGTACTATAAGCACCGAAAGAGCTATATCATAAGGCGTGCCTCAAGGAAATGTTCTTTCCCCCACGCTCTTTAACGTCGTAATCTCTGGATACCCAATTCATTGCGCAAAAATTGCAGGCAAGTGCCTATGTCAATATATGCTGATGATATTTGTATTTGGATTACTGGCTACCAACATAAGTGATTAGCGCTGATAGCTCGACAGGCTTTACTTTGGGTACAAGCTAGTTTACCTTCAAGGTGTGAGATTGGCTCTGTCAGTGGAAAAATCTGGCTTTGTTCTTTTTCCAGGTGTACGAAGACGTCATACGGGGTTAACTCTTCTAATTGCCAATTCAATCACAAGCGTTTGCTGGATGTCATTTGACTCCCGTCTACAGTGGCGAAAAGCTGTCGACGCTATTGTCTCATATCGATCTTCGCGTCTCAATGTTATTTGTGGAATTGCAAGTGAACAAAGAGGAAACCATCCTTCTTCAAAGGTCAGACTTCATGAGGCTCTGGTAATCGGTCGCATAATGTACAAATTACCTTTAAAGGGCCCATGAAAAGCTTGAAGCCGTGCTTAAGAAAGGCGCACGAGCGGTCGGCGTGCCTTCGCTAGTCAGCAAAGCGCAAAAAAATTTTAGGCTAACATCTTTAATAGCGCAGATATTCCATATTTAAAATGACGCTCCTCCTCTCCCGTCACTGTAGCCCTCAACTCATACACGCCGATGCGCCGGCCAAAAAAAAAAGAAAATGTCCGGGCCGACGCCCCGCCCATAATGCGTCACGAAGTGACGCCACCGACTCTCGGTTTGTTTACTTCCGGTAGTGCTCCGATTTTTTCCCCTTCGTGTTTGCGGAGCGGCGGTTCGCGTGTCGGTCGCCATGGATCGCATGGATCCCGAGCTCGAAGCGAGGCTGCGTGAAGCCGCTGCCGAGCTGGACTTTGATCCATATGATTATACTCCGTTTCGTGATCCGCTAGACAGCGACGACAGCAGCACGCCATCGACTGGCCCTTCTGAACCACCCGCTGGCAACGGAGACGACGGCCTACTATGGTGCGTTCCGTGGCGCACGCGCCACTGCACATAAGTTATTACAACTTTCTTATTTCACGAAATGCCATTTCGTGTTTGCTTCGCGGCCTTTTCACATTTTACTTATGCGCAGGTGCCGCTGCGGCCGCTGCGAAAGCATGCCCACACCTGAAGAAGATGTGTGCTGCCGCAGCATGCCGGAGGTGCTGGTGGTGTGCCAGCAGGACGGCGGCTGCATTACGATCCACCCAGCGTTCCAAAGCGTGTGCCTAACGCCCGAAGTCCTTCGGGCTGTGCACATTGCACGAGAGGAGGAGGGAGCGAACATCGATGGAGACGGAGATGTAAACAAGTAGGTAGTGCGGAAGCGTCAGGTGACAGATTCGCATTATTTTTTTTTTGTGTGTGTGTATGATCCGTTTACTGTAAAGCGTGGTATTTTCAGGCAGCACCGCTTCATAGCCTACCGCTTGTTTACCAAGTGGATTTGGGGCAGGCTGGGCGAAGGCAACAGGGTGGTCCTGCCAGCCTGCGTCGTTTGCCGGGTTCGGCGTGAATTTCCGTCGGCGAGCTACATGGGATTCAGGCACCCTCCCCTTTAATCTCAGGTGATTGTCGCTTCACTGCATGCTGTATTCTAAACTTTATCACGTGTGCAGGCGCACTGCTTCGAGTGGTGCATGGAAGTGCGTTTATTTTTAAGGTGGAAAAATAGAGAATGCTATTTTATGAACGCCAAGTTATGCACTGCGTCAAGTGTCTGTTTTGTGGCACTGTTTAAGAACAGACATCTCGTTCCTCTAAAGTGCCAGAACTTGTAGATATCTAAGCAAGAAAGGTGTAGAACTGTTAGTTAGTGAAAAATAAAGCCTGGGAAGAAAATTCAAATCCTAGTAAAAAAAAAATACACATCCAAAAACAATCCAGAATGGAGGACAATGCCGAGCATCGCCAAGTCTGCTTGAGCACATGCTTCTAAGCATCTACCGTAAACATTCATTTATTTGGAATGGAATTTTATAGAAAAAAAGAAATTAAAATCGAAACACAGAATGCTTATGCTGAGGCAGCACAAGCATTCTGTGTTTTGAATGATACCGAGTGTGTGAGTGCTCAATACTGACACAATGAAATGAGTGCTTGAAGGTTTGTTTATTGATACTCCTAGCCGTGAATACATGACAACAGATCGCAGAATACATCCATTCCAGCAGTGGAGTAATACAGGTGAAGCACAGATCAAACCACAACTCTTGTTCCTGCATTTGCTGATCTGAATTATTAATTTGAATTTATTTACAGTCTAATACGCTTGCAGAGTGTTACATTTCTTATCTCCAAGCTGCAGTAATAGCTGGTCCCTTTCAGGTGTGTTTGCCAAAGTGTAGGGGCAGCACTGCATATTTTCAAAACGTTGTGCAGGTTCAACCGTCCTTGAACCAAATTTCATGAGCGTTAGCCATTGGCCGCAGTCACAGCTGCTGCTGCCACTTCGATCTTGGCTCGCTTGCACTCTTGCTCAGCTTTTTGGCAATGGGCTAGTCTGGCTTCTCTTTGTTCAATGGTCTCGGCAGGCTGTCTGGCACGGTTGCAACCTCCGTCTATAGTGAGGTGGCGTATGTGCATGGTGTATTTCCGTAAGTTTCATGAAGGAGAAGGAGTAGATGAAACGTTAAGACGATGATCATTGTAGCGCACGAAAATGTCTTGCAATTAGAAATTGATGGAGGCGATGTTTACTGTACAGAGGAGAGTGTGTTGTAGTTTTACTACGAGATGTGATAGGTTGTGGCAATAGCATAGTGCTCTCATGTCTAAGCTATAAAGATGAAATTGTTTGCTGCACAGCGTGAGAGTTCAAAGTCAACATTGCATTCACTTTGAGGTTTGTGCACAGGAGAAGTAGAGCGAATGGTCTAAAAGCCTTATTTTAGCTGTCTCGGCTATCACCAGCTGTCATGCCTGGACATAATTCCCTATTTCTTGATTATCAGCTGTATCTAACTGTGCATTACATCGCTCTCCTTTCACAGTGAATATATGTACACAAATTCTGCCAGCTAAGGTAGCCACTGCTTCTCATTTTGTAGCCTGTACCGCAGGAATCACTTAGTTGGGCTGGGAGACCTTGTCATTGCCTGTTCTAATATTTATCCCTCTGGCATTTTATAGAGCGAGGAGCTTCTTTCATAATTCATTCATTTGGCACTGTTGATAAGGATGTTTTTAACTTGTTCTCTTGCAATTTCTGGGGCCTGAACTTTGTTGACAGCTTGGCTTGTTATCTTGCTTCCTTGAGATCTGTGAATATGTTTCTAGTTTTTACTGTCGCTTTTCTATCTGCATATCTCCTCTTCTGTGGCTTCTTTTCATGGTCGCTTTTTCCAGTGTTGGTGTTTACATTTTATTCATCTGTGCAGGATAGTCAAAGGAAAACGAAAGGCAGTATAGAACAGAGCACCAGATAGAAGGAGCAGAACTGAAGAATTTACAGCTTTGCAGAAAAAGACCACGATGAAATTTGCAAGGAGAGAAGAAGGGAGCACTTATCCAAGGGGAAGAGGTCATCTGCTTTGGGGCAGAGCATTCCGACCAGTTACGTGGGTGTGTGATGGTGGGCTGTCGGCTTTGACGGTTCCAAGCGGCCTCCACTGGCTTCTACTTTGGTTATGTGGGCTGAGGCTTCCCAGTCTACGGTACGAGCAATGCACTTTGCAACACATTCTCATGCTGTGCAGTAAGCATCCTTCTCTTCATCAAGTTCAAACTACAACATACTGTTCAGCTGTGCGGCAAACATTGTGATCTTCATGAAGTACCATCTGCACCACTCCTTCATTTAACCTGGGTAAATATGGCATACACGTACGCCATCTGGACGAGTGCGGCCGAGGTTTGCTTTGCGTAGTGTCGGACCAATTTAAGCAGTGTGACATAATTTGCAGTGGTTTCACATTACTGCACCTAAGCAGAATTGAGTGCACTCGTGCAATTTCTTTTGGAGGGGTGGGGGGGGGGAGCAGTTCTTTTCACTGCACTAGAGTATGCAGGTTGTGCCACAAATTTTTCTCAAAGTTGGCAAATCCCATGAATCATTGCAGCTCATTGACCTATTTGTAATTTTTGTAATTTTTTAGCATATGTAATACCTTTCCTGCAGTTTTGGTCTGTTTTATATTGTCACAGACCCCGCCTTAACGATTAACAGAGGTGCGGGGTCCACTTTACGGTTACCCGTCGTCCCTCTATGAGGTTTGAGAACACAGTTAAAAGTTAGGCCGGTCAACCAGTGAAGTGCGTGTGTTGGTGTGTGATCAAGGAATAAGTTTATGCGTCACTTTTTAACACACAGTGGGAACATATATAGGTAGTAGTCCAAATTACACTGCATAAAAAAATTAATAAAACACCAGGACATGATAGTAATAAAAAACGACTCAATAAATGACAAGAGAAAAAAACCGACAATGAACAAACGCTGCGATAAAGAAGACTATAAAATAACAAAGCAAGTATTCCAGAGATAGTAAGTAAGGGCGAGAGTTACACAAAAACACAGCGTAAAATACTAAGCCAGGTCAAGGTTTAAACAAAGCCAAAAAGAATATTCAATTAACCGACAGTCTGTAGCAAAACGGATTCTCACAGCCTTCTTATCTAATGAAGTATCGTAATCGCAGAGTTGGCCGGTAGCGGCGGCCGTACGGGGAGTGGGGACGACAAGTTGGTCGTGGGCTGAGTGAAAAAAACAAGACACTTTCCTGGAGCAAGCAGCCACGAGAGTAAACGTTTTTGTATAGCAGGCCATCACATAGGCATAGGCAAAACTGGCTGTTCGAGGTTGGGTCTTGAGCAGCAGCTAAGAACGACTCCAGATGCTGATCGGTGTGTTCCTCGGTTCAAAAGGTATAAGTATTTGGAAATCTCTGAGATAAAGCAGTGACGTAAGGATCAAAGTTGTCCGCGTCGCATTCCGTCGTGGCAGGTGGCAACCAGGAGAGGCAGTCTCCATCTGCGTGCCGTCGGCCACTTTTGTATGAAATGCTGTAGTCGTATTCTTGCAAGCGAAGTGCCCAGCGGGCTAGGCGACTAGACGGATCACAGAGATTGAGTAGCCAGCATAGGGAATGGTGATCAGTTACTACTACGAAAGGCTCTCCGTACAGGTAGCAGCAAAACCGCTGCACGGTGAAAACAACCGCGAGACATTTCTGCTCGGTGATGGTGTAGTTGTGCTCAGTCTTGCTTAGAGTCCGACTGGCGTAAGCAATCACATGTTCACAGTCGTCATAGCGCTAAACGAGGACAGCACTGAGGCCTATGCCACTTGCGTCCGTGTGCACTGAAGTTGGAGCAGAAGGGTTGAAATGCCGTAAGATAGGATGTGATGTTAGGAGGAACCTCAGTTGTCGGAAAGGATGAGTCGCATTTGCACAGGCTCCATTCTGCACAGCTAGTACACTGCAAGTCATGTACTTTGCGCTGTAGCCTGGCGAGTCACAGCGACCATCCCCTGCCAGGTCTGTTGTTGTCCCTACAAGCTCACTAGCAAGTTCTGCTTGCCTTTGCTGAAAAAGCTGCAAAGAAGGAGATGTTCAATTTAGAGTCTACAAACTTGCAGTCATGTGATTGCCTTCATGCATATTAGGATGAGGGGGGCAGGTTTCAAATGCTGCATTGCTTTTCACTTTTCTCACAGCACATTTACTAAAAAAAAAATGTTGCAAAAATTATGCCTTCAGTGCTAGAGCATGCAGCTGGTCTATTAAACATGTAGCCAAAGGCAACAGAGATGTGCAGTAGCAGGTGCATTGCACTGCAATGCCTCCGCTGTTGCATATATGCTGCATTTTATATGTTTTATATGTTGCATTGTAGCTTCAAGTTGTTGTCATGAAAGGATGCGACATCTAGTTATCGAGTTAATGACATATACTTTGACTTGAATGTTGTATGAGAGATATCCTTATTGTCAAACCTCATTTCTGGCAGGTAGCAAGTATGCCCGTTGGTAGTTGTAGTAGGTCCTCTCTGTGATGCCTTGCACCCCAATGGATTGCAGGAACCGAAGAACTGAAGCTATACCGCAGCCAGAGAACAAGATGCCTGCAGCCAGGAGGACATTTCTTGCTGCTTTTCCTTCAACCAGTGGTTGGCTTTTTCAGAGGAAAGAATGCTGCAGTGAGCATGTCCCCTTCACAGTCACAAGGCTTCCCGCTATGCTAAAGTAAAGGGTTCTTGTTTGCCCGCACATTGTTCAGGTCTCAAGAAGCTGCCGCAGGCAACCCTCGAACACAAGGAATTTTCGCTCTTTGTAGAGGGGTTCCTCAATCGCTGACTGGGCCGTTTCATCCTGATGGTCGCTGAAAAAGAAGTGCAGTGATGTCAGCGATTGGTGCCGTGTGATTGTTAATATTATGAACTAATACGTAGCAGCCGTGGATGTTCATCTCGGAATGTCTTGGCTGTAAAATGTGCTAAATAAAGCTGCTGTCAAAGTTTATTGTCGGTATGCATTTTTTTTTTTCATTCTTTCAACAGGGAACAGAAAAATGCCATGGCAAATTAGGTACACTTTAGGGCTACGCAACTTATATTTTTTTCACAACAGAATCAAATATCCTTGTGCATCTTAGTGACTTGTTCAAATATTTGTGCAAAATTAAACTTCAAAGTGCATGTGATGGCTCCGTAGTAGCTCTAAAGACAGCACTAATGTACACTAGGCAGACACAGCATGACCATATTATGTAAGGAAAAATTGCCCTTTTGCTACCTGACGCAACTGTGAATAACCTAACACCACGTCCGAGATTAGTGGTGTGCAAGGTATGTATGAGGCATGGTCTCTATAGACTCATCAAGGCAATATTTGTTGACCCATTGTGAGTATTACCACATCCTTAATCATGTCAAGCCATGCATGAGAGTTATGAACGCTGTCATTCGAATGGACTGTGTCACAGGGAGGGTATATTTGCAGGTTTGAATGAGTGAATATGTGACACATAGGTGACGTATTTCGTCAAGTTTTCTTTTTTTTTTTTTGCCTAATGAACAGTGCTTAAATGACAAATTTTCTTGCCTGCTATAGCCAGCAAATGCACAAAAGTGGATGAAAGAAGTTCTAACGAGCGGCCAGTGATAGCAGTAACTGGCCAGTGATAGCAGCCTGCCACCGACTTCTCTGGTGGCAGGCTTCTCTGTTTAAACCTTGGTGCTGACTAGAGATTTAAATCCAATAGACACCTGTGTGCCTGGAAAAATTTCATATATTTAAAATTATTCGCAAGCACCCCATCTACGTTTAATGTAATCAATCATATAGCTCTTTAATACATTTTCACAACACTACAACATCTTTATCAATAATGACTTACCAACAGGATGGCACTCCCACATTGTGTTGCCACAGTATGCGTGCGAGTAGTTGAAGGCCCCGCTGGTGATTCTTCCTGCAGACAGATATTCATAATTATAATGATGGTTGCAGATTTGAAATTTTTCATGCTTTCATTTTCAGGTGCTGTATAGAGAACTGCCCGTAACAAAATGCAAACATTGTCAACTTGCTACACATACACAAATATTCTGAAAGTGGAGAACTGATATGACTAAAAAATTTGCACAGACAAGCTGTAGTTTGTGGAGTTTCAAGAGCCCTGAAAAATTTGGAGGCATGTTAGCAGCACAAACAAAAGACACAGTGCAGGACAGTCGACTAATACACTGTTCCATGAACCAATCCAGCAGCTCATTATTTTTGAACGTCGGGTCTCCCATGTTAATCCAGTTAATATATGTGCTCCGAGTTTCTTTTTATGGTGTGCCAGTGCACACCAAAGCCTTGCATCATCCACTAAACAAAATTAACTATTTGAACTCCAAAATAATCTCATCTATACAGGAAGAGCTACATTTTAATTGCTTCCAGAAGGTGCCTCAAGCGATGATCGAGCTTGTGCATGGAAGCAGACATAACATTTGCACTAATTTGCATAGCTTACTTACTCGGGCAATAGAGCCATCATATGCAATATAATACAAAGCTGTTCAGTACAGTTGAAAATTAAGTGTGTACATATGTCAAAACACTTGCGTCATCCACTGGACAAAATGAACTATCCAAAATATTCTCACCTCTACAGGAAGAGCTGTGGTATTTGGATCACCTCCGGTAGGTGCCTGAAGCAATGGTTGAACACGTAACTGCATGAAAGCATAATGACATAGCAACAGTTGTGCTAGTTTATATAGCTTCTAGCAATAGAGCCATCATATATGCATGCAACATATTCCAAAGTTATATATGTGGCCTAAATATTCATAAATATAAATATAAAAGCATATATACATTGTTATTAATACCATGATAACAGTACTAACCTGTCCAAAGGAAACCTGTGTAGTGCTGAGGTCTTTCGGGCTTCCTGGCGATGATGGTTTGCCATGCTAGGAAAAGAAAGGAAATTTGTGCATAATCAACATTGTGTTAATGGCAGTTTTATTATTCTGCACATGAATGAGAATGAAAGGAGACAAAAGTCTGCAAGTGCAAGGTCATAGGGGATACCTTCTTTTTTTTTTATCTGTATACCACATGTTATTTTTCTTTCCACTTGGTATTTAATCATCTTTCTGCCTAAAATCGTTACAGGACTAATTCTGATCAATATCACCACAAAAGTATTTAAAAAAAACCTACACTTACCTTGGACTCGACTGTTGGCTCCTTTCATTAATTGTATCATAACGAGCCAATTTCCCCTTCAATTTTCCGCTTCATGAATGAGAAAGACATGCATATACAGGTGTTAAAAGGCAAAGATCAAGAGCAGACTAAACGCACTGTAAAATAAGCATATCTTTAGGTGGATGGGGGGTGGGGGAGGGGGGGATGCAGTTGATCTGTATTATTAGTGTGCTGGTATTTTTTTATTACAAGTCAGGCTTGGTTTATGGGGTTCAACGCCCCAAATTCGACTCAGACGAGGCGCCGCACAGCACTGAGTGACATCGCACAGCACATGTACAGGTGCGGACGTAAGTAAACCGAGCAGCTAGGCTTTTTCAGTCAAATTGCCTTCCTCACTGGAGATCAGGAAATATTTGTCCGTGAAAGGACACTTGCGTCTACTACCGGTCCACGCATCCCACGACTACCAGTTTCAAATATGCACCGAGTGAAAAATGAAGAAAAAGCGTGCTCCGTTTACTTTTGTCCGCACCGGTACGCGGGCACCTTGCTTGCGCTTCCGTCGAAAAGCGGCCGCTGTGCCTTGGGCACAGGAGTCGACCACCCTAACCCACTGCACCACCCAGGCAAATTATACTGCGATTGTTGTGATCGCGTACACGTTAGTGTATGTTAATTCATGTGCGCAGGTCGCCTTATCTTCTTTTTCTTCCCCTTATCCGCGCGCCGCAGGGCGAGAGCTCCCTTTCATACATTTTCAGCGCCTTAACTTGTAGTGGTCCTCTCGCAAGAGCGATTTGCGCGCAAGGAATCTGCGCCTGCAAAACTTGCGCTAGGCTTCATGCACTTCGCGAGACTCCGAGCCATGCTACGCGTGTTTCCACAATAACTCGCAACCCAGAAAACTTACCATTCCAGGGAGAAACTGCGTCGGCAAAGCGTCGGACTTGAGGCGTTGACGTCTCATGTTGAGGCCAGTTTGCTGCGCCAAACTGGGATTATACTGGTATGCGTCACGGGAAAAGTGGCGGCCACAAACTCTGAGCTCCTGGCGCTTGTCCGACGATGACAGCCCGACGCGTTGGAGCCAGCTTTCCCGCGTGACACCTTGCTTTGTAGGGACACGATGTCGCATTATAACATCTTTCCTGTCCTCGGCTTTACAGCCAACTACACAGCAATGGTGGTCCATTGCAGATCAGAAAAAAAGCAGCAGCAGTTGAGATCGCGAGATTTCAAGACTGACAACCGGGCAACACGTGCTTTTGCGAGCAGACGGATCTCTCTCGGCCGGAAGGGTTCCGCTTCTATCAAGATGCGCGCAGAATTCTTACCTTTCTTTAATGTACAATAATAACTAACGAATAAAATACTTCTTTCAGGAAGAATAGTGCTAATTTTAAAATCTATAATTGCAAAAATTACACGTGACGTCATATGGCCATGGCCAATGATAACGCTAACCCCAATGACGTCGCATGGGCTGGGCGGCTGAAAACGCACGGTGGTGTGTCGCCCAAATCGGCTGCGAGCGGCAATTTTCCAAAATTATTTGTAAATTACAGCTAACACGCAGAGCTTTTTGAATGTGATCTCGATGCTCACTAAGACCACCTCTAAACACATGTAGCATCAAAATACGGCCTTAAATGGCGTTTCAGGGGCCCTTTAATTTCCCCCTCAGCATCACCGCTTGAACGTCTCGAAGTTTTTCATAGAACGGGATTAAGAAGAGCCATTGAGGTTCCTCAGGTGGCTATTGAAGTCACTTTCGAAACATCTTAGCCTTGTCGCTTCACAGAGACTCGTAGAGACGATAGCTGGGCAATCCCTCCTTCAGCGGAACCGCCACAGATCTGATTCGAGATATGATTCACTTTGTACTTATACTCTTTCTTCTCTACGCATTACTGTTCGAAGCCAAAGAAAACGGTTCAAACCACCCAGGTCATTTTCGACCCTAGACTGTAGTCACGATTCCCCCATGTGAGCGCAAGTTCTTCTTTAGCGGCGATGCTTTCGCTCCTACTTGAAAAAGAGAGTATGCTCGCCATCTTCACAAGGTAAAAAAATCTCGCTCAGCGGCTGTTCACATTCCTTTTATAGTGCTATACGTGTTCTGCACGCTTTATTGGATTGGTATCCTTTACAACGGCCGAAATGGTTGCTATTGAAGTGGCTTCACGGATACTAGGGTCTTTTTCCGGCTCAACCTGTTGTCATCCTAACATATTCAAAATGTGCCCTTCAAAAGGTTCCCTACTGATGCCTTGTCTATAAGCTCTGTACGCTTGGCGCGGACTCTGCGCAGCAGAGGCTTTACTTTACATTTCTGTAGGTGTCAGAGGCAATGCAGTCTCGCCCATAAGCCACTGTCATGTACTTCTTCAAAAACGGTCCCTCAAAATAAAAAGACTCTTCAGAGAAACGGTACTGAACCATTTAGTACTCTGTGGAGTGCGCCCCACAAGCCAAGTGTGAAGGGACTGAGAAGTCATCAGGCCGCTCTACTACATCGAATAAACACGGATTCTGCTCATACTCCAGCCTGGATGCCTAACACGGGCATGGAATTGTCTTCACTATATTTCATATGTGGTGTGTGCGGGGATATAGAACAATTTATTATGTGCTGTTCAGAGTACTACGGGGAAAGGTGTGCGATGCTCGTTTCCTTCAAGACGATAGGAGCCCTTCACAGTGCACTTCAGGGCATTGTCTACCCAAGTGGAAACCAGACGTCTAGAAGGGGGCTTCACCCCCTCTTTTACAATTTCGTCGGGACACTGATCTAGCCTTATATGGTGATCGCTGGAATGGACTATGTTCTACTGTGAGTGAATATGTGCGTAGATAGTGACTTCTGGAGTGGACTGTGTTATACTGGGAGTGAATGTGTGCATAGATGCTGGCAGCTGGAATGGACTGTGTTTTACTGTGAGTTAATGTGCGCATAGATGGTGACTGCAGGAGTGAAATATGTACTAATATAAGTGACTGTGCAAATAGTGGGTGTTATTTCACAGATATTGGCTTTTGTAGCACATAAGTGACGCTACGGTGGAGAAATTACCGGCAGATTAGGAAAGGCTAATCACACCTGTAGCATACCACTGAACTCAACTCAATTGAAGCAAACTAATGCCAAATGTTTCACCGGGCACTGTCGCAGACCGACGTCTAGAGAGTCACATGTGGCCGCCATGTAAACTAGTACCGCTCCCTCGCCGACCTTGCAGGCTTGTCGAACAGCGGGTTGACTCCGGAAGCCAAGCAGTAGCCCTTGCTAACACACAGCAACACTTTCTGTGACACTGGCTGGCTACCACAAGCGACGTGACCTTGATAAATAGGGTGCACCGCGTCTGTCTGTTACAACGCACCAAGGTCGGCGTGCACATGCACGTAACTTTCGCTCATTTAGCGTCCTCTCTTCCTCCCGCCGAGCCGCGCGTCCTCATTGGTTAAGCGCGGCCGAAAGTTGTTGAGAAGATTCGTGTCTTCGGCCGTGTGAAGAGATGGGGAGCGGAAAAACTCATGCCTGCGCATCGGATACCTCTGACCGGAATCGCATGGCGGTTCGCTGCTTGTGAAAACACTGCGAGAAATTGCACTGCAAATCACCGCCTCCACCGAACATTTTCGGTGCTGTCGCACCGTGTTAAACGACCCTAAGACAAAAGCCTGTTTTGGCTCATGGAACGAAATCCCGTGCGCGAGAGTTGTGTGCGAGATCTGTCAACATCTCTTTTTAGGAGGCGTTAGATCTGTACGCGAGATTCCGCGAGATGTGTTCTCCTTGTCTAGAATTTCTGCCATCGGCGATCCCAAACTTGAACGCACGCCAAGAAACGCCACGCGATAGGAGCGATAGGGTATCGTCCAAACCCGCAGCTGCCTGAGAAAAGGTGACAAATAATTCGCCTTTTCTGCCTTGTAAATCAATTATAATTACATGTAGTACTGTAATGAACGCCGATAAGAGGCAAATGATGACGGGCAAATGACAGTTCAGGAAGGGTAGGCTTTCATCATTTTGCTCTTATAAAATCTGAGAACCGTGTAATTCTAATGTGATAAGTTGCTCTTCACACTACTATAAGACAATGCCATCTGTCATCTCTAGATCTGTCTGAAGGACACGAACCAGGGGTGGTCACTCACCGTACGATCCTTCTCTTATGTGCATCAAAGCCCAGTGTTCGTAATCAGTGCCAAGGATAGTCGCCCAGATGATAGGTTTGTCTACAAAGGAATATGAAAACAGCATGCATGCATATTATCAAGTGGTATTCTCAAACTGTTGAGTCAATTTTATGTCACAATGAAACAACTGAGCGTGATTCGATGGCCAAATATTTTGCGTCTTCGTACATGCCAAAAATGCTGAACGTACTGCTCCACCAATATAACGCTAATTTAATGAAAACGCATACACTACGGAACTTCAATGAGGTAAAACTAGGGTGCTCCCTCCTATGCTGAATCGAATGTGAGCTCCTTGGGAGGCAAAGCACAAGCAAGCATTATATCTACCTGTTGCAAAACGCCGGCTCGACACTGCACGCTGCACCATGCTCAACCCTCTGCTGACATAATAGCATGGTTATATGAACATTTTCAGCGAATGTAAAACTAGCAACTGCTGCGTTGTAGCGGTGTCTTGCTCCTATGTGATCAAGTGGCGTAGCGCTGTGTGAATATGCTGCGGCTGTATATCGTTCCGCCTGCTATCCCAAATATCGCTGTATCTATCAGGTGATGCTCAGCTCAACCCTGAACCGCCAACGTCACTCGACGATTCATCTGTTTTAAACGTCATCAAACGCGTCGATGACGCGCAAGCCGTCATATCTACTGAACTAAAAGAACTTAAGGGTACGCAAAACAACCACGAAAAGCTAATATCAGACCTAAACAACCGCATTTCTTTCTTGGAATTCGCTCACAAAAATGACTCAAACGATGTGAAATAAGATTAAACTAACGAAATAAAACGTGAGCTTGCAGTTCTTTATGCCGCCAATATTGATGCAAAAAATAGCATGTGAAGAGACAACTTACTTTTTCTTCGCCCTAAAGACATCGAAAAGGAAAATAGGGAAGAGTCACAAACAAAAGTTGGAGACCTGTGCTCTACGGAGCTGGATGTGCATCTAGACGCAGGATGTATAGAATGTGCACATCGAGTAGGACCATTCTGCACAAATAAACAGCGGCCAGTCATCATTAAGCTAGCGCATTTTAAGACCAAGGAAAACAAACATTCTGGCATGTGGACCAAAACGGAAAGAAGGTCACACGCAATCAGAGAAGATTTTGCCCCTGAAACACTTTTTGCGCGTTCCATACTTCTGCAGTTTATTCGCCCTCAAAAATCCGCCTTCAAACTGCGACTTGATAAAATTATAGGTTGGAAACAAGTGTTATACTTACAACCCTGTTACTGACTCGGTTGCTGAATGCACCACACGTGTTCCCAACGCCGATGGTAGCGAATGACGCGTAACAAATCATGCTCCCAACAGATGTCCTTCATCATACCTCGACATCCATATCGTATTCACCAACATAAGAAAACACATAAAAGTAAGTTGTCTCTTCACATGCTATTTTTTGCATCAATATTGGCGGCATAAAGAACTGCAAGCTCACGTTTTATTTCGTTAGTTTAATCTTTTTTTTTTCAAAGCATGACCATATTCTTAGCTTTGTCGACAACATTCAAACCCACATTATCATCCTAATCGAAGCGTGGTTAACTGAAGAAGTCCTTGATAACAAATTGCTTCTCGCTAATCTCAACTTTACCACTCATAGTCGAGATCGCAAGGGCCGTCGAAGGGGTGGCGTTCTCATAGCTATAAGAAATACACTATCATCATCCTTAGTTTTCACGACGACGTACTCGACCTATCGTGGATTTATGTCCATACTTCAACTGTGAAAGCTGTATTTGTGATTTATTACAGGCCACCCGATCATGGTCCATCTTTTAGCAACTGATTCTACAATAGACTAATATATGTTAAGGACAACTTCCCCAACTCATCTATTTTTATATTAGGCAACTAATTTTCTCCAGATTAACTGGCCTCTGCTTAGCGTACCTGGCAGTTCACAATCCAGCGAGCCCAAGAAATTCCTCGATCTAACTCTTGACCTCAATCTTCATCAATCCATATCACTTCCGACGAGAGGGAATAACACTCTTGATTTTTTGAAGACGAGCAGTCCTTATGACACTCAAAACGTAACGATTCTTCCTGGAATTAGTGACTATGCTCTCCCGCACATTTCTATATCAGCAGCTAAAAGATAATATTCGACTATAAAACGGGGAACTTCGAAGCTATGAAGGACGAACTTGCACAGTTTCACACATACAGTTTTTGACAAATGTATATACACCCTGCTGAGCCACTTTGTGCGGTTTGCAATGCATTTCGAGTGTTCCGACTCTTTTCAAGGTAAGAAGATTTTTTGTCTTACCCTATCCAATCAGAAGGGCCTCCATAATGCTAAATCAGTGCCACTAGAGGGCTCAGGAGCAAACCCCCTGGGCTCTTCACTTTTTGAAAAAGGCTGTACTTTCGTGAGTCCTACTTATCAAGAACGGTTAACCATAACTGGGAAATATATAAAACAACAATTATAAATCCATAAAACAAATACATCTAAAAATAAATATGAAATCCGATCATAACAAGGAGTGGTTTACCGTCAGTCTGAAACGTCTAAAAATAGGAAACAAACGCCTATATCAATCAGCAAAGTCATCTAACAGCCGTGCTACGTCAGACCGATATCAAAAACATGTATTGAAAGCGTAGCTACGGCAAAGTATGAATTCTTATCAGTCGATCTACTTGCAATCTTGCTAACAAACCCGAAAACATTGTGGCCTATTCAATGCCCTCTGCCGAACCAGATAGCTCTCATGGGAACTGATGGTGAACCAGTGGAACCTGAACAGTGTGCCGCCGTCTTGAACTATGATTTCGTCTCGTTTTTACCCCCGCACACAACTGTATGACCCAGCCTCCATCAGAGTCGCCACCAGTTATGATGCCGAGATACAGATGCAAACGTTATCAGTAGCCTCAGTGATTCTAAAATTGTCTTCATCAGCAGGCTCTGACCATATCAAAAGCAAGCTACTAAAAACACGTATGTGTTTTTTAGTAGCTTGCTTTTGATATGGTCAGAGCCTGCCGATGAAGACAATTTTAGAATCATTGAGGCTACTGATACCGTTTGCTGCTGTATCTATGTTTTTGTGTGTATGTTGTTTAGTGTTTTAAAACGCAGTATCTGGATCGGGAGCTTCCGACCGTGGAAGCTGGGTTTCGCAAGGGCAGAGGAACTAGAGACCAGATTGCCAACCTTCGCTGGATCATGGAAAAAGCAAGAGTTCCAGAAACCCGTCTACTTCTGCTGTTTGATGATTATGCGAAAGCGTTTGACTGCGTACATCACAGCAGATTGTGGCAAACTTTCCATGAGTTGGGAATGCAAGTTCACCTCATCTGTCTCCTCAGGAACCTGTATGAAGGGCAAGAGGCCACAGTAAGCACTGGGCATGGTATTGGTGATTGGTTTCTGATTGAGAAAGGAGTGAGCCAAGGCTTCATACTGTCGCCCTGCCTATTTAACCTATATGCTTAGTGCATCATGAGGAAGGCCGGCCTGGACGAGTCTTCAGCTGGAGTGAAGATTGCTGGAAAACATATGGACAACCTTAGATATGCGGATGATACCCCTTTAATGGCAAAAAGTGAAGTGGAACTCAAGAGACTTCTGATGCGCGTACACGAAGAGAGAGAAGTTTGGGCTTAAACTAAATATTAAATAGACAAAGATTATAGCGTCTTGCCCTATCAAGTCCTGGAGCCTCAAGGGACAAGAAGTGGAAGTTCTTGGGCTCCAAGATTACCCCGGAAGGAGACTGCAGCCATGAAATTAGGAGACGCCTGCTTCTGGGAATGAAAGCCATGGCTAGTCTTGACCGCCTCGTAAAGAGCAGACATTAGTCTGTCAACCAAGATCCGTATAACTCGTGCTATGGTCTTTCCAGTTGTGATGTATGGATGCGAGAGTTCGTCTGTGAACAAGGCTGACGGCCGAAGAATTGACGCGTTTGAATTGTGGTGCTCTTGAGAGTTCCTTGGACTGCCAGAAGATCAAATCAGTCGATATTGTCTACCATAAACTCTGACGCTCATTGGAGGGTCAAATTCCAAAGTTAAAGCTCAGCTACTTTGGTCATCTGATGAGAAGAGAGGAGTCGCTGGAGAAAGATTTGATGTTGGGAAAGGTTGAGGGTCACCGGAGAAGCGGTAGGCAGCGAACGCGATGGTTAGATGGCGTCCTCGAGGTGCTGCAGGTGAAGTTATGTGATGTTATGCAGATAGTGAGAGACCGCAAAGCGTGGCGTGATATGGTCCATAGGGTCACGAAGAGTCGGACAAGACTGAACGACTGAACTGAACTGAAAAAACACGTCGGAAGCTTAATCACAGATATTACAATTAATCTTCACCGAGTCCTTACTACGAATGAAATATTGGCCTATTGGAAAGTCGCTCAAATCGTTCAACTCTTTTAAACAGGAGACCGCATATCAGGATCCAACTACCGTCCTATCTCTCTAACCAGTGTCCCATCCAACTTTCACAAGCACGTTATAAACATGAACCTAATGGCACACCTCGAATGTATCGACTCATTTTGAAAACATCTCTCATGCGCAACACAGCTTGCTGAGTTCATACACGACTTACTAGAACCTCCGAATAGACGCTGTTCCTCGATTACTCCAAAGCATTTGATCGCGTTCCCCGCAGTCATTTACTTCAGACGCTCTCATCACTAGGAATTCCTACTAACCTAATCCGGTGGATTGAAAATTTTCTTTCAGGACACAAGCAGTTCACTTCCGCAAATGATAGCGACTCATCGCTCACCAATGTAATATCGGGAGTCCCACAAAGCGCCGGACAGCCACGGCTACTATTCCTAATTTACATTAATGATCTCCCATATAATATAAAATCAAAATACATCTATTTGAGGATGATTGCATCATATGCAGAGAGATTAGGGCGACTAACGACTTATGTTTGCTTTAATCTGATCTTAACACACTCGCCTCTTGCTGTATTAAGTTCCTCCTTCCTTGCGGCTTCACCTACCGAATGCGGTGTGACTGCAATGACGATGACAGCCTTGCGCGGGCACCAGCTCAGCGCTTCGGCGGTGCATCCCTCCGGCAACCCATTAGGCAAGTGATCATGGACCGTGCAGTTTCACCGATACCAGATGCCTTCAATTGTTACGTCACCACTCTGAGCCTGTATAACAACGGCAACTGATCAATGGGCACGGCGGGAGCATTGGAAACATGCATCTAAAAATCTCGTTCTTGTTCTTAATTGAAGCCGTTTTTTTGCCACTTTAAGCATTGCGATTTCACCTACTGAATGCGGTGTGGCTGCGTGGACGATGACAGTCCTGCGCGGGTGCTTGTTCAACGCTTCGGCGCAGCATCCTTCCGGCAACACATCAGGCATGCACATGTAGACGGCACTCATTGACCGACATCAGATGCCTTCAAGCGTTACGTCACCACTGAGGGGCTGTATAAAGTCAGCAGCACAACAGCAACCTATCAGTGGGCATGGTTGGAGCATTGGAAGCGTGCACCTTAGGAACCCGTTCTTGTTACTAATCGAGGTGAGAAGCTACAGCCATGTGTCTGGATATCGTAGTAAGGATGTATGTTTGCTGCTTGTGCCATGCGCACGGTCGTTTTAGAAGGGGCGAAAAGTGTTTATTATTGATTTGGTAATCTACTGCCCTGATGTGGAGATGTTGAATCGAATTCGGGTCTTTCTACAGCAGAAATGCTTCAAAACATAATGGGATAATTGAGAGAACTTGAGGAAAATGCGTCGACAACAAACATTCGCCTAGGCGAAACGGTTGGTAAGCTAAATTCCATTGAGAGAAAAATGGATGCTATTTCAACCACAGTCACGGACTACACGACCAAAGTTGATGAGTTGCAAGCACTGTTGACAGCCTTCTTCTGATGGTCGATGGTCTCCAGAATCGTAGTTGTAGAAATAACGTAATACTGTTGTCACGAAACCGGCGCACGTGTTAATTAATTCGGCGCTGCGCGAAGCCCGCGCGGCGCCGCATGGAAGGTTAGACGACTTTCGAGGAACGCCTCCTTCCTTCGCGCGAGGGAAGCGCGTGGCCTTGAAATCATTGGCATAACCTTCTCATCACTCTACAGCGATGGTGACTCAACCGGCCGGAAAGCGCTAGTCGTATCTAGATTTTTCGACGGCGCCTAAACAGTGATGATGCGCGGCTCCACGGGAGAAAAAGGAAACGCTTCAACACGTGAAGTGTATGTGCGCATCAGCTTTGACGCGTCGCTTATGTGAGTCATCAGTGTGTGAGCTAGTATTGCGGCGTGTTCGCAAGTGCTACGGCTCGACTCCTGGGGTTCCCGCTTCTGGCAAGCCCCCAGACATGCGAGGGAGCGACGCTCGTCTTGCATGGCCATGGCGGCCACATCGTGACTCTCGAGGCATCGGTCCGCAACAGTGCCCGGTAAACAATTTGGTGTTTCTTTATTTGACTCTCTTGTGTATTGCTCTGTGTTGTAAAGCCTCTATGTTATTGAATGCCTCTGTATTGCATGCTTAGCATTACCTTTCCGTGAGCCTCTCGTCTGCGTATTTTAAGTGTTAGTGTGTATACTTCTGTATCATCTCTTGCTGTGTATAAAGTTTGTCTTTGTTACTTCTCTCACCCTTACTCTGGCTTGAACCGGCGAACGCTGGGGACCAAATGGCCACTGTTACTACAAGGTAGTTGACTTCCGGCTGAGCTTGCCACGCAAGTCGAAGGCATCTCCATTGTGACCGTAACAGCAACCCCCCTCACTCTAAGCTTGTCTGGAAGTGTACAGAACGTTTGGTGCACTGAAGCTCAGAGAACGGAGACGAGTTGGAAGAGTTTGCGAACAGGTCGCAAACTGTGTAACCGCAGAGCGATTACGAGAGGTACCGCGCCGGAACGGATGTGTAGGGTCCAAAGAGCAGTGCTATATATTAGCATTTGGGAAGTTCAGACTGAAGATGAATCTCAAGATTATTGCATTGGGCCTAAAGAATGGTCTAAAAGGAGTAGAACTGCGAGAATGGGTGGACCAAAAAGAAAAAGAGTTTAAAGAAGAAAGAGAGAGAGAATGACAGAGGAAACAAGGTGAGGCAGAGAAACAACGAGAAGAAAGAGAGAAAGAATGACAGGGAACAAGCCGAGGCCGCCGGGAGGAAACGAGAGGAAAAAAAAGAAAGAATGGCTCAGAAAACGAGCAGAAAAGGGGAGAGAATTTCAGAAGAAGCTGGAAAAGAGAAGAACGAGAGAGATAATGGAACAAGCGTAGATTGGAGAAAAAAAAAAAGAATTCTTAAAAGAGAGAGGTATTCTTCTGAAGAAGCTGGCTGAGGTTCAGCAGTTGAAGGGTATCACCGAGCCTCTGAAGGTTACCTTTCCCTACATTCGGAGATGCAGCGAAACGAGTGATTCGTTGACAGCCACAGGTGTTGTGGAAACTAGCTCCATAAGTCAGAGTAAGGTTGCAGAATAGCCCGTTCCTGCAACCGAAATTTAAGAAGGAGAGGACTTAACTGGAGCTAAGATTTCTCGGGAAAGTTAGAATGTGCCCTCCGAGACGACTGGTTGCACAAAAGCTGCGAAGGCAGTTGTCGAGCCAGAGGGCTCATGAATGTGCTTTACGCCTCAAGAAGAAGGGCAGGATTCTAGCTTCACATTAAATTGCACCTTGTCTGAGTGCATGAGTGACTTAGAGGAAGAGCTGTCAAATAACAGCGAGCCCTAAAGCTTAGATGGAGCAGAAACTAAAGGCAGCAATCTTCAAGAAATTCAAGAACCGGTTATGAGGGACGGCTTCACTACCCAGGAGGTTCATCCCGCTGTGAAAGATTAGGAAGCCTTTTACTCAGAGGAGAGCTTCATTGCAGATCCTAGACTGGGACATTCAGAAATGGAGGAAATCGAGGACTGCACTACAATTAAAGAGTTCAAGGAAAAGTTTAGTGAGCAAGAAGTTATTGAAATTGAGGAGAATAAATATCCAGTTGAAAATGAGCTGTGGTCTAAGAAGGTGCGGCTGAAGGCTGTATTGAAAATGAAAAAAATTGAAAGAATTAAGGGAGAACAAAGCGGTTTCCATTGAAATACCCGATCAAAAGAATGTTCTGTCTATGCGAGTAAAACCGGGTCAAACATGCCTCGGCCAGCAATGCGGAAGACATTTAGTAAAAAAAGAAAACTCACCACTACTAATGTAGTCAAGTCAAGCGGGAAGAGGCCCGAAGAAAGACAGGGAAGAATCTGCTGAAGGACTTGAAGCGCAAGCCCAAAGAGAGCAGTCCAGACCGAGAAGAAATGAGACGGCTTACAGGAAACAGTACAAAGAATGCTAGCTCCAGTGTTGTCTGCAAGCATCGTACTGGTTGCACCAAAGACAAGGGCTAAATTTCCGATCGGGAAGCAAAATTGAGTAAGAGTAGAAAGAGAAGCGAGAACAAATCACGATTAAAAATTTTCTTTAGTAAAAGAAAAAGAGCCGAACTCGCGAGAGGAAGAAACGACAGAGTATAGTAAAAAACTAGAACTCGTTTACCTGAAATGTGGACAGGAACTGATAAGCTCCAAGGAGGAGGTGCAACCCGAGTGTGGAAATATAGGCGAAAGTTTGCCTTGAGTTTGACGGCCTCATTAAAAAAAAAACTGCGCTTATGTGTTGCTGATTTTTATGGGTATCCTGACAGCAGTAAGTTGTTTTGTTTGTGAACATTATTGTAGTGATGTGTGAATGGTAAGATTTGTGATTGCAGTTTATGAAACTTGTGCACTTTATGCACGTTATGTTTGCATTTGCCCCATGTAGTTTGTGAGCGCATGCCGCATGCATGTGCGCCCGATGTTCGTGTTTTTGAGAATATTGTGAGACAATGATCTTAAGGTGAGTGGCATGGAGTATAGCGAAATCGGTGCACGTGTTTATTATTTCGGCGCGGCGTGAAGCCTGCGCCGACTTCATAAAACATTAAAGCAAAGCAGGTTTTTTTGTAATCTTAAAGAAGCAGCTTGTTTAGTAGTACACATGGGCGTCGGCAGGATGTCTTGGGCGGGAGGGGGGGGGGGGGGGGCGGCAAACCGTTGCATCCCAGAGGGGGAGAGGGGGGGGGGGCTGCTGTGTGTTGTGACTTGGGGTGACCTCCTGCCATGGTGCGTGGTAGTGCTTCATACTCTTAGAAGATTGTAAGAAGCTGTAATCGCGCATTTACCTGAGAGAGCTTTGGCTGCTGTGGTGCACCGAAGTTTTCAGCTTTTAGGAAGTGAAAATCATTCCAGGACTCCCAAGGACTTTGCTGCCCAGCTGGCCCGTACAGCAAGCCAAAGATGGCCCTCTGATTCTCTGCTGGAGAGCGCCACGTCTCAGGCGTGGCTTTATGAATTATGGACGCTCTGTATATTTTCTGACAGGTCCATGCTGTATGGTAAAGATTGAGTTTCTCTCCGTACCAGGGACATGTGTCCTTGTTTGTAGCTTCCTCCATGAGACCGACTGCTCCCTTTTTAGCATCTTGTGGTGCGGGAAATATCGGCGTCTCGGACCTCGGTAGTGCGGCAAAGCGTATACGTAGGTATGGGTCAAAGCGATCTCTTCGACCTTTTACCTCGCTCGCTTTGCGTAACCTCGAGTAATGAAGTTGGCCTGGAGGCTCCCGGCAATGCCGCCGTGCCCCGGAGCCCGAAGTGCGTGGTGTGTTAGATCGCTTTCCCTGCTTTCCTTCAATCGTGAGGTCTGGGCCTATAGCTCTGAAAATTACGGACTTTCCAAACGAATATGACAGTTCCCTATCCCACGCGTAGCAGTCGACACAGTCAGGCGGCTGTTTGTAGGCTCTCCTCCTCGGAACACAGCAAACCCTCCATCGTGCAAATCATTATTTCATAGGCGTACAATGCGTGCCGAATGCCATCTATGGCGTTCTACTTCTCTTATGAACTGGCCATGTTTGAAGCGAGGCTTGGAAGAAGGAGCACCTTCGGCTACGCGCGATATGAAGTGGGCGACGCCGAGGCCGCACGCCGCTTGCCATCTTCAAGGCCATATGAAACACACGCCGACCTAGCCCTCCCCATGATTCTGGCTCACGTGCATCTGAAAACGCCTCCTGCCATACTGCATAAGACTTATCGGTCACTTCCCGCGACTACTTTCAAGCTTTGTGGAGTTTCGTTTATCTACCTAGATTAAAGACACAGGCTTCCTGGGCAATCGAAATATCGTTGTATGCAGCCTATGAGAATTCCCTCAAGAACACATTACTTTGCGCTATTGAGTCATCGACTGCTACGCAAATGAGCAATATATAATATGTTTCCCCGACTTTGATGTAGTTCAGTGTTCTGCCTTCAAAGTAATATAAAGTAGGTTTAGTTTGACTGAAGAGGAAATGCTCCTGCTCTTGTTTTCCTTATCAGAAACGTTATTCGTATCAGCGGAGGGCTCACGGAATTGGTAGCTCCTCGAAAGCGGAGACATGACGTCCTTGGAGACGTCACGCAAAATACAGCTGGAGCGCGCGACCGTGTTTAGCCGAGGCGGCGGCTTTTACCTTTTTTTTTTCTTTTTTTTTTAACGAGGGGGAAAGAGGAGTGTGTTGAGACTGCTGGTTGCAAGAGGAGGGGAATGCACTTGATAGCGGAGGGCTGTGGTTTAGAGGAAGAATGATTTTCACACTTGCCTCTTTGCTCTTTCTGTTTCGTGCGCTCTTTAACAGCGTCTAGGCGCCGGTATCGGGCAGATGCTTAGGAGAGTGTGCCGTGGGTTTGAAGGTGCATTTAGCGGTCAGATGGGTATGACAGTTGTTTGCGGGTTATCTGTAATGCATGGCATTGCTTGGCTTATGCCGGAACTGTAGGGACTGTGCCTGTGGCATTTGTGTACAGTGTCTTCAGCAGCTGTACAGCTCATGTCGGGTAAATGGCCACAGGGGTTATATTGTTAATTAGGCTGTAAAGTATAAATTGCACTGGACAAATTGCTTGTCTCAAATAACTAGTGTTAACGCTAAGTGCGAGTACATGTATGCTACATTTTAGATCATATCTGTAACGGCTGCGTCTTTTTATTTTTTTGAATTTCCTGGTCAGCTTAGCGCTCGTGCTGCCGAAAACAATTGTGACGGGATACACGGCGAAAATTGTAGTCTGGGCCAGCTGGCAGAGATGCATTGCAGTGGGGATGAGAAGACAAAAAGAACCAGGCAGACTACACAGCGCCCTTCGTGTAGCTGTTGTTCAGGAGGGGGTTATTGCAAAAAAAATGCCGATGATTACGTTACATTCTAATGCGAAATTTTAGCGCAGCCCAGTCGCGAACGGCGGCTGCCATGCGTTTCGGGTCAGGCGGTGCACATATCGAGATCCGCCGCCGCCGATCCGGCTCTCTGATTGCCACTGCACTGGGGTGGCATTCAAGGAAGAGCAAGGAGAGAAATTAAATTATGGGGAGGTCGCAGGAGGCAGCGCGTGGGCCCATAAGAAAGTTTAGCGGCGAAGATATAGCAGCGACTGACGCCGCTGACGCCACTAGCGAGTCAAGTCAACGTTGCTCTGCGTTTCGGCTTGAGTTGCAAGCACCGTGACCCGCCGATGCCGAGCCGGCGCTTCGGCAACCGGACAGCGGCGAACGGTGGCGACAGGAGCGCTCGCAGCAATTGGAGAAGGCGCGCGGTCACCGCTGAGGAGGAAGAGGGAGGGGGCAAACGGTGGCGGCAGGAGCGCACGCTGCTCCCGCAGCGGAGCTGGTTACGAAGGAGAACAGCGACGTCCAGGACGACGTGAAACGCAACTACAGTTTCCTCATAAGCAAGAAGCCCATAGTTTGCATAACCAATTGTTATTAGGCATATATCCTTGCTGACTCTTTTCTGCTTTGCACAGATTGATCACTAAGAGTAGCAAAGCAGGTTACAGGCAGTTTCAAACGGGGCTCTCTTCACCAAATTTTTGGGTGTGAAGAAGATGCACAACACGCTGCATACCATTCAGGGAAGCCGTGTATTGCGCTGGTTGTCCGAAGTCATCCTGGAATTCAATTGACAGGAGACGCCTTCGGCCACTGAAAAGACCAAGGAACCAGGCATGTGCACAGTCTACCGAAAGTTTGCCTACACAGAACACAAATGAGAAAACATCAAAGATCTTGCTTGAAAGAAAATGCGCCGTTTACCCTTTCCATAAAAAATCGCCATTAGTCGAGAAAGTTTACGTGGTCACTTGAAGTCACACATTCCGCTGAATAAACAGCGCTCTTGCATGTCAAGGCAGGCTGTGACGTTACCTATGTCAATCGGGGAATTTAGTGGCAGTGTTGACCTTTCGAACGTGTCATGGCTGTTGAGAACCAATCGGCAGCGTGTGGCTAATAATCCTGCTACTTCCTAAATAGTTTTCCAATCGAAAAACTGCTGGCATTGCTGGCTGTTCAATGACCAAAGCCAGAAATTTTTTTTTTTTTAGTTTGCTGATTTTCTTTATATCATTATCGTTAAGATAAATTTGGTTTCACTGGTGAACGCGGTTCGGAAGTCACTGGATTAGTGCCGCCCTATTCTTAAGTTGTCAGGTTCACTTAAACCCAACATCTGGCGTGGAAAATGAGTGCGCCATGTCAAAGGTCAAACTAAGTTCGTGCGCTGTGCAGCTGATTGAAAGGCGTCATTGGGACATGAACAACTTTCAAAGGAGTAGTATGATGTATTGAATGCTCCAAGAAAACTGAGCTCGATATTGTTAAATACTTCGGTAAAGCTGTTAGGCTGTTTCTTGGGCTAGATGGTAGATTTTGTTCATTTTTGACGAAGCCTGAAGCACAAAGATGGGACGTGCGTCCCTGTCGGTTTTGCGCTTTAGGCTTTCCCAAAAATGACTTGTTAAATACTTACTAGTGCCGCCAGTTGGTTGAGTTCAGTAGACTAGCACAATCTCATTTTATTCACCCTGGGAGCTCCATCGCGAGTCTATTAGCCAAGCCATGTGTTCTTTCGCTAATGCCTGTGTGCTGGTTCCAGTAAATCTACTTACCTAGCCCAAGTGGCTTCTGTGACATATTGGTGGAGGGTCTGGGTCATCCGATGTACGAAGAGCTTCTGGGTACCTCCAACGCCCAGCTACATACAGTGAACACGATATCTACGCAGACGGCAGGCCGCCGCTTGAGGGACTAAGATCCCCACTGTGGATCCTTGTCTCCCTATGGCGAATCATGACGAATTCTTGTGAGTACCCAGCCGCTGCTCTTCAAACTTTCGGGTATGCCCAAGCCGTTATATGGCAATGAATTTGAGGACATTGAGGACTAGCTGACCAGCTGCGACCGGGTAGCTGCGTTTAATACATACGACGAGTAGCGAAAGCTGGGTAAGTTTTATTTTGCACTTGACGACGCTACTAAGATATGGTACGAAAACCATGAGGCTACCATCCCCACCTAGCAAGATTTCTAGCGGCGGCTTCTCGGAACTTTCGGCAACAACAAAATAAAAGACCTGGCTGAACTGCTTCTACAGTCCTGAGCGTAGCAGCGTAATGAGAGCTCGCCATGTTCATAGCAGAGATGGTTTGGCTGTTTAACCGCACTGATAAATCCATTTCGGAGGCAAGGAACGTGCGTATCTTTTATGCGAGGCGTAAAGGAGT
This sequence comes from Amblyomma maculatum, assembly GCF_055883805.1. Taxonomy (NCBI): domain Eukaryota; kingdom Metazoa; phylum Arthropoda; class Arachnida; order Ixodida; family Ixodidae; genus Amblyomma; species Amblyomma maculatum. The sequence goes on along the minus strand of NC_139346.1, from coordinate 15,342,426 downwards.
TGCTGTTCATCTGCCTTGTACTTAAACCTCTTTGTACGGTGGCTTATTTTACGATGCAAGTGACCAACATGGAGCTTACAATATTGCAGCGATTTTTGCATCTTGATCGTCCTGCGTATGTCACTCTTGGACCTTCACTCGTCGGTGTCCGGAAACGAGAAAAAAGCTCTTCCTGAACTTATCCGAAGTATCGTGCGCGGAGATCAGCTAAACCTGCCTTCTCTCGAAGAACACCTTCGTGTTGGAGGTACCTCGTATGTTGTGCTTGAGGAACTCCGCCAAGCAATGCCTGCAATGCCATCCCCCCATCCGACTCCGCCGTATGTCAATACCTACAGCGACACATTACACACCCCTGTCCCGGCACCACCGGTGTCCTACAGCCTCGCTTATTATGCAGCCCCGCACCGATATCCATTTTCGAGTGCCTGACGCTCGGCCGCCCGTTAGGAAAGCACACGCGCGGCGCACGTCGAACTATCTACCCCTGTGACCGAAGCCAGTCAAGTACGGCGCCACTGCACGTACCGTCGGATGGGCTTGCACGGATTATTACCGGATGCCCCTCAGCCGCGCTATAGCGAACGACCACGGGACATCGACCAATATCTCTGCGACAACGCCCCAGCTGTACCACGATGTCAGTCCAGGTCACTATCCCCTCAACACTTCTCTTCCTCAGCCGCCGATCTTTCTTCAGTTAATACCAAAGTCCGCGCTGGGAAAACTGAGGACGATGCTCTCGAAGCATACCGCTGTCGATAAGAATAACGACCAGCATCCTCCGCTCGTCGATTCGATGAAAGTCCAACCTGTGTCCTTATGCTCCCACCAGCAGTCCGACCGCCTTCCGATGATCACAGAAGCTGTCCTCTGACGTCTTCGGAGATGTCTGTCTGTGACGTCTTCTGTGAAGCTGTCCACCAGTCCCACGACCTCCTGGTTATCACAGAAGCTTTCCTTCGACGCCTTAATGCTACTCTCTGAACGACCTGCCACTCCGACGACCTAAGATACGGCACACGTTGTGAACGATGAGCTCCTTTCCTCTGAGATACCGTTCGTCGTCGACAACTATCACACAACGTCGCTGGTTTTTGCTTTATGAGTCGTGTCATTGCTACCATCCTACACAAATCCGAAATCCTTGTTACGGTGCGCGGATATGACAGCAAAAGGGCTCGTGGTGACGCCGCTTGTAGTGTACGCGTGTCATCTACACTGTTAAATTTCTTTTTGTAGCTGCGTGTTCCAAGGCACCCTGATCTAGCTTCAAAAAGTAGGGCACTGCCTCTTGAATTATCAAAGAAAGCTTCCTTCCTGATGCGCATTTTCCACTTCCGGTATAATTCCACACTCTGTATCTTTTCCATCGATTGTATTCAATATTTACCTTCTACGATTTTCACCTGTTGCTTAACGCTCTTTATTTCTTCGACCTTGTGACCAGCGTACTTACTGGTTAGTTTCCTAGTTTCTTTCCTCCATTGTCAGTCAACACTTTTTAGGTATTGGTATTTAAATACTTTAGCTGCCCATCTGTTACTGTCCAATTTCCGCAGACGTTCCTCATATAATATTTTACCCTGAGCTTTCCGTATTTGAAAGATGCTCACTGACTGTACCGCCTCATTCACTGTACCGCCTCATTTGTGGTTTTTGCCGGGGACGCCCAGTGCTAATCGTCCAACGTCTCTCTGATTTATTTCCAATGTCGACTGTACCTCTGATTGTAGGCACAAAACAGCAATTCCGAAATTAAGTCCGGGCACCATAATTCCTTTCCAAATACCCCTCAAAACCTCATACCTGTTGGGTCCCCTCAATGCCTTATGCTTCATTATCCCGGCATTTTCTTCGCCCTTTTGCCTTAGATGCTTGCTCATGCTTTTCAATGTATGCTAATTCTTTGTTTGCCCATACCCTGGGATATTTATATTCTGCCACTGTGGGTATTCCGTGGCCTTGTATATTAAGACTCTGATGAGTTCAGCCGTTGAAAATGCTCAGAACCGAATTAACTGCTCTAAACCTGTAGCCTAGAGCGTCCTCTTTGTTTCCGCAACACTAAACTAGTGTTTGCAGTTCTTCCTGACTCTCTGCTAGCAGCACAATATCGTCTGCATATATTAAATCGGGGAGGCGCTGCTCTACCACCTTTCCGCCTAATCTATACGACAGGTTAAAACCTAGGTTACGTTCTTGTAGCCTCCGTTTCATATTTATCATATAAAGCATGAACAGCTGCAGGGCAACCTTGTCTTAATCCTTTGCATACTTTGACATCTTCCGTACTTCTTATCCCCTCCCATGTAATTTCTACTTTTTAGAGCGCAGCTCTTTGGCGTCCGTTCCTGGGTTTCGCGTCGGCGTCGGCCTCGTAACCAGCTCCGCCCCCCATTCATCCCCCCAGCGCTAGCAGCGACCGACTGATACCGCTGGATGCCGCTGACGCCGCCAGAGAGTCAAGATAACGTGACCGTCGCCGCCATGCAGAAAGAGGAGGGGAGGTTCCCCCCCCCCCCCTGTTTCTGTGTGGCGGATAGGGTGCTCTTCAGTTGCCGACGCGCCGGTTATTTTACGTAGGCCCCGGCACGTCGACGAATACGTGACCACCTTCCCATGGCTAGACCTGGTTCTTGGCGCTGCGGAAGCGAGGGTAACATATTGTTTGCGTCGGCATCGGCGGCGTTGTCCCTGAAACCAACTCCGCAGCTGGGGTTGACTCACTATCGGCGTCAGGAGCATCAGTCAGTCGCTGCTATCTCTTCCCTCCTCCCTTTATCGCGTTGTCCGCTTGCTGCGCGCGCTTCTGCCCCCATCGTTTGCCGCTGGGTGTACACGCCGCCCCCCTCTTCCTGCGAGTCTCCGGTTGTCAAAGCGCCGGCTCGAACTTAATTCCTTTCTTCGCTCCTCCTCCAATGCAACCCCTGTGCGGTGGCAATCAGAGAGCCAGATCGGTGGCGGCGGATCTGTATATGTGCACCGCCCGAGCCGAAATTGCCGCTGCCGTTCGCCACTGCGAAATTATCTGCCAGTTCTTTCTGAGCCATGAGCGAGACGCCTCAATCTATCGAAAAGGTGAAACAGCTTATTTGCTGCGCTCAAATTTCGCATTAGGAAGTAACGTAATCGTCGGTAATTTTTTTATCCCGGTATATTTCCTGTAGAAACTCTGTGTTCTCATGACCGATATCTTATTCTTTTAATATACTTGAAAGGTGTTCCCTGTTTACGTTGTCGTACGCCCCGTTTATGTCCAAGAAGGACAAACACAAAGGTCTATTTTCCACTCTAGATATTTCGATACGAACAACTGAGGCGCAGAAAGCCCATTAGTTTCACTGTAGTGTTCAATGTGACATCTCAGTAAAATATCGCTGATTTTCCTAAGTGCATACTGTTCTTTTTTACTTTTTGCGTGCTTGTCATAATTTATTATATTTTGAGCTCTGTCTAGTGCGTCCTTAAATAAAAACCACCCCTCTTACTACATTGTTAGAGACATGCGTTCCACTTTTGCCACTAGATGGCGTCGCTGGCTTTGAATTCCGTGGATGAAGCGATGATAGTGCCCATTGAAACTTGCGTAGACCAAACACACTTTACTGGGCCGCAACAGCCTTGAGTGTTAAAACTGAAAGGAGACTACTCTATGCTATAAATGTATAATTACTGTCTGGCGAGCGAAATTTATTTTTATTTTTGGTGAGTCTTTTTTGACGACTACCAGTCGTCATCGCGGTCGCTGCTCATGGTTTCCAGAATTGGATTGCATGAAAACGGGCTCATGCCCTGGTCGTAAATTTCTCTGTAAACATTTTCTACAGCGTTTCTAGAAAAACCACTATAAAAATCAACCTTTTAGACAAAAATCTTTTCTCTGCTCAGAAACAAATTCTGTGGCTAAATTCCAGTGTTCTGTTCCTTTAATGCTGACGCCGCGTTAGCTACAATTTCCTGCAGGAGCTTTGCGTGTTGTATTGCAGTGCCTTTAGTCCTCTTAATCGCCTGTCCGTGCCCTTTTTGTCGTTGTCCAATGGCACTAGCTGTTTTATTCGTTGCCTCACTCCTGGAAAATTGAAGTTGTTAAAAAATTTTAAAACCAAGGGGCCGACAGCAGAGTTCTAAAACAGAAAAATAAAGGTGCAAGATTCTCTTTTGAGGTGCCACGATTTATGCACGTGTTATATATCAGCTTTATAACGTTGAATGTTCTTTTTTTGTTTATAGCCCTCGCCTTACAAGTGTCTATATGATTGTGTGTGTGTGTGTTGTCTTACCATGTTTCCAACTACGTGCATTATATGTACGTTGTACCTTCGTGCGTCTGCAATTCGTAGTTCAATATTGTCACGTCTCGATTGAACGCCAAGGAGGACCCAAAGATAGGACGGGTTTAATAAATCAACCTGGACGAGTCTTGCGCTCCAACTTCCTTCTCTTCCAGGCTCGCGCTTGTGGGGCCCAGTCATCATCTTTGGCGTCGTCTTCTATGCGGCATTTGCCCCCCTCCTCAGGAAGCATCGTCCCGATGAGCATAAAAGGGAGTAGGGGGTCAAGGTCTGTCCGAGTTGTACGGCTTCATGCGTACAACGTGGACGACGTCGGCTTGTTGCTGGCGTCGCTTCGAGGTCGACACCCCGTCTGGCACCACCTCATAAGTGACGTCGGTTAAACGTCGCTGAACAACATATGGCCCGAAATATCGCCGCAATAGTTTTTCGGAGAGTCCACGGCGGCGAATAGGCGTCCAGACCCACACTTTGTCGCCAGGTTCGTACATGACATGTCGGCGTCTATGATTGTAGCGTCGTGCATCATGCTCTTGCTGATTCTTGATCCGCACACGCGCTAGTTGGCGGGCTTCCTCTGCACGCTGAGCGATTTCCTCGGCGTCCTGATCGAGATCGTCGGTGTCGGCATTCGGGAGCAACATTGCATCCAGCATAGTTGTTACTGGTCGCCCGTGAAGGAGGCTGAATGGTGTCATACGAGTGGTGTCTTGGCGTGCCGTATTGTAGGCGAACGTGACGTAGGGAAGAATTTCGTCCCAATTCTTGTGGTTCACGTCAACGTACATGCAAAGCATGTCTGCAATGGTTTTATTGAGGCGTTCCGTCAACCCATTGGTTTGGGGGTGATAGGCTGTAGTTTTACGGTGACTGGTACCACTGAGGCGGAGAACGGTCTCCAAAAGTTCGGCCGTAAATGCAGTTCCTCGGTCAGTTATAATGAGCGCCGGAGCGCCATGCCTCAGGACAATGTTCTCCACGAAGAACCGAGCTGCTTCGGCGGCGGTACCCCTTGGCAGAGCCTTGGTCTCCGCGTAGCGGGTTAGATAATCGGTGGCGACAATTATCCATTTATTTCCGGCTGTCGACGTCGGAAATGGTCCCAGGAGGTCCATGCCGATTTGCTTAAAAGGTGTTGTTGGCACTTGAAGAGGATGGAGTAGGCCAGCTGGTTTTACAGGGGGTGACTTACGGCGCTGGCAGTCTATGCACGTACGTACATAGTGTTTCACTGTCGCAGGCAGTTTTGGCCAGTAGTATCCGTGCTGGACTCTAGCCAACGTGCGGGTGTAGCCTAGGTGACCGGCGGTTGGCTCGTCGTGACACGCTTGCAGAACTTCACGGCGGAGAACAGATGGGACGACGAGTAGATGACTGTTTCCCCCAGGGCGGAAGTTCTTCTTGTAAAGCACGTTGTTGCGAATAAAGAATGAAGAGATTACTCGGGTGAAAATCTTAGGCACAACGGTAGTTCGTTTTTCCAAGAAATCAATAAGAGGGAGCAATTCCTGGTCTTCTCGCTGCTGTTGGGAAAGCGTTGCGTCATCTATGACACCTAAAAATGCAGTGTCTTCATCGGTCATAGTGAAAGGTTCGACCGGCGCTCGCGAAAGGCAGTCAGCATCCGCGTGCTTTTTCCCAGATTTGTAAATAACTGCCATGTCGAATTCTTGTAATCGAAGGCTCCAACGCGCGAGTCTCCCTGAAGGGTCCTTTAGATTCGTCAGCCAACAGAGCGAGTGATGGTCGCTAACGACTTGAAAGGGGCGAGCGTACAAATAAGGGCGGAACTTCATAACCGCCCATACCACTGCAAGGCATTCTTTTTCGGTTGCCGAGTAGTTCGCTTCTGCTTTAGATAGGGTCCTGCTGGCGTAAGCAATTACTTTTTCTACACCACCCTGGCGCTGCACCAGCACAGCACCTAAGCCCACGTTGCTGGCATCCGTATGAAGCAGTGTAGGGGCGTCGTCATCAAAGTGCGCCAGGACAGGTGGTGTCTGTAAACGTCTCCGCAGCTCATTAAACGCTTGTTCCTGTTCTTCACCCCAGTGAAAGACAGCATTGTCACGCGTCAGCGAAGTTAATGGCCAGGCAATTCGTGAGAAACCAGCAATAAACCGGCGGTAATAGGCGCAAAGACCCAGGAAACGCCGCAATGTCTTTTTGTCCGTAGGTGTCGGGAACTTGGCGACTGCGGAGAGCTTTTCAGGATCAGGCCGGACACCTTCTTGGCTAACGACGTGACCTAAGAATTGCAGCTCCTCGTACCCGAAGTGGCACTTCTCGGGTTTTAGTGTGAGGCCCGCAGATTGTATGGCCTGAAATACAGCTAGCAGACGGCGTAGATGCTCTTCAAATGTGGCAGAAAACACAATCACGTCGTCAAGATACACCAGGCATGTTTGCCACTTAAGTCCCGAGAGCACAGTATCCATCAACCTCTGAAATGTTGCTGGTGCTGAGCATAAACCGAACGGAAGGACCTTAAACTCGTACAATCCATCGGGAGTGACGAATGCTGTCTTCTCCCGATCTCTCTCGTCTACTTCTATCTGCCAATATCCACTTTTCAAGTCCATTGATGAGAAGTAACGTGCATTTCGTAGGCGATCAAGGGAATCGTCGATGCGAGGAAGAGGGTACACGTCTTTTTTAGTTACTTGGTTGAGCTTGCGGTAATCTATGCAAAATCGTAAGCTGCCGTCCTTCTTTTTAACAAGTACCACGGGGGAAGCCCAGGGGCTCTGTGACGGCTGGATAACGTCGTCTCTAAGCATTTCGGCCACCTGGCGCTGAATGGCTGCACGTTCTTTCGGAGCTACACGGTAAGGGTTTTGTCGAATCGGGCGAATCGAGTCATCCGTGATGATTCGATGTTTTGTCAAAGGCGTTTGGCCGATCCGCGATTCGGAAGCAAAGCAGTCTCGAAATTGATCTATGAGATCCAAAAGACGGTCCCGTTCTGAAGAAGACAAATTTTTACTCACATCGACGATGGTTACGGGCGTCTTGCACATTGATCCTTCCTGTTGCAGTGAGAAGCAGTGCTGCGCCTTTGGGATGCTGTCGAAAAAGGCCACAGTTGTGCCTTTCGGAATTTGCTGACGCTCGTCGCTGAAGTTTGTCAGCAGCACTTCGGTCTGTCCATTGGTCAAGTTGACTAGCCCTCGAGCTATAGATACACCTCGGCTTAGTACCAGGGCGACTGCCCTTTCGGCGATACCATCGCCGGTATGCGCCATGTCGCACTTCACTTCAACAAGAGAGCATGATCGCGGAGGTAATGTCACTGTCTCATTGGCGACGCGTAAGGGCATCAGTGGTACTTCCGCACAACCAAGGTCTTCATGATTGTTGGTGAAGGCAACGACGCTGTCACGAATGCTGATTACAGCCCCATGAAGACGCAGAAAGTCCATGCCCAAGATGAGATCTTTGCAACAGTCAGGGAGAATAACGAAGCTGCCAACAAACACCGCGTTTCCTATTCCTATCCGGGCAGTGCACTTCCCTGTCGGTGCCAGTAGCTGGCCCCCAGCACTTCTTATTACTGGCCCAGTCCATTCGGTTTTTACTTTGCGCAGCGTGTCAGCCAGTTTCTGGCTAATAATTGAAAAATCCGCCCCGGTATCCACCAGAGCATGTACCTCCAGCCCATCAATGGAAACGGCGAGGTCAGCGCTAACAACGTTATCTGGGTTGCTCGTCTCTTTCGGCATTTTCGGCGGAAGTGCGGCAAGGTCAGCGGTATCAGCTTCGTCGTCGGGGCTGCTCATCTGATGCGGCATTTTCGGTGGTAATGTAGGCGGCATTTTCGGCGGTAGTGCGGCAATGTCAATACTAACGGCAGCGTCAGAAGCACGGGCTGTCGGATGTTGCGGCGGTGGTGAGGGTTTTGACACTTTTAGACTGTGTGCAACCTCCCCTCGTGAGGTTGCGGCTGTTAGTTTCCCCGGTGAGGGCTAGGGGACCGCCGTCCGCCAACGTCAGCATTGCCACGACGCATCGGCGGAGAATAACGCTGTGGCGATGGGGAGGAGCGGCGGCGGAAGCCCGGGGATTCGGTTTCCCTGCTGACCGGAAGGCCGTCGTCGGTTTGGGCAGTGTCAGCGTCGAAGCGGCGGCGAGCAGAAGCAGACGGTAAGGCCTGCCCCTCTTCGCGGTAACGGCAGTACCGATATACGTGGCCAGGTTGTCCGCAGTAGAAACAGAGTGGCCGACTGTCATAACTGCGCCACCTGTCCGTTCGGCGTAGTTGAGAGCACCTGGAAGGCGCCCACTGAGGCCCCTGGAAGAATCGCGTCTCCTGACGGCTTGGTGCGCTCGGTGAGGCGTGGTCTGGAGGCGGGCGACGTAGGACCGCGGCGTAGCTCTCAGATTGCGGCTCGTGATAAGGTGCAGGAATGTTGGCCGGGTAGTTGACCGGTTGTGGAACGCGGTATGGTGGTTCGGAAATGACTGCCGCGTTGTCGACTGGATGAAATTCGTTGCACTGGGCAGACGGTGTTAGGGAGCACCGAATTTCATTCCTTACAGCCTGCACGAGGGCCTCTGACGACTGAGCTTTCGTAACCGAAATTCGCTGCAACTCCTCAAGGACAATTTCTCTAATCATGTCTCGAAGAGTGGTCTGATCTGTTGCAGTCAGCGCCGCCGCAGTCGTCGGGGCACAGCCGGCTGGTCGGTTGTACTGGCGGCACCGATCTTGGAGGGCTCGCTCTATAGCCGTAGCGTCCTTAATGAACTCACTCACGGTTTTAGGTGGGTTGCGTACTAAGCCGGCAAACACCTGTTCTTTGATACCGTGCATGAGATGCCGTAACTTCTTTGGCTCACTCATATCAGGGTCGGCACGGCGAAAAAGGCGAGCCATGTCTTCCGCAAACATAGCCACGCTCTCATTCGGCTTCTGGACACGCACTTCAAGCAGGCGCAGCGCATTGTCGCGTCGATCAGTTCTCGCAAAGGTGTCTACAAGCTGGCGGCGGAAGTCGTTCCATGTGGATAAGCTGGCCTCGTGGTTTTCAAACCACGTTCTAGCATTATCCTGAAGGGCAAAATAAACATTGCAAAGCTTGTGATCTTCGCTCCACTGATTAATCTTGGCCACTCGCTCAAACTGGTCAAGCCAGTCCTCGACATCTTCAAACGCTTCCCCGCGAAAGCACTCTGGCACCTTGGTGTTCTGAAGAGTCACCGGCGTAGGGTTGGGATGTGCCATGGCTTTGGAGACCTGATGGACTTGGTCGTTTGAAGAGTAGCTTGGCAGATGGTTGTACTCCGGGGCTAGGCCTAGAAGGCGGCGGCTAGCGCGATGTACAGGCGTGTCGATGTCTGGGATTCGCTGTGGACTGCCGGAAGGAGTCTTATGCATACCCCAGCGCGCTCCACCAGTGTCACGTCTCGATTGAACGCCAAGGAGGACCCAAAGATAGGACGGGTTTAATAAATCAACCTGGACGAGTCTTGCGCTCCAACTTCCTTCTCTTCCAGGCTCGCGCTTGTGGGGCCCAGTCATCATCTTTGGCGTCGTCTTCTATGCGGCAATATAATATAACCACTGGGTCAATGAAAGGCTGTTTAGTGCAGAAGTCTTGCAGTCATCTATGTTTAAGCTGAGTATTTCGTTACTACTTTCTTTTTTTAAAGACATTTTATTCATTGCGGTGCCGGTTCTTGCTTATGCTGCTTATTACACCTTTTGTTTTTCAATACACTCTAAATATTAGGTGGTATAGTTGGTCATAATAAATTCGGGCGCTGATTTGTCATAATTTTCATAACTTTTCATTGTAATATAAGCTGTCAAAGATTGCTGGTTTACTTCTTATCTTAAAATGCTCTTTGCATAGCGGTGTCAGCAAGCAAAGTATACGAATTACGCCGACATGGTTCCTACGCGCAGGTAGCTACCCTGTCAGCGAAACGCTCGGGTAAACATGTTCGGCAACCAAAATTGGGCTAGTAATCGAATTCCTAGAATACATTTAGAAAAAGCTTACCCCTATTCCATATTACTACGCGGGTCACAGTTGTCTTCCTGAATGCGCGCCCTTCATATTTCGTATCAATAACCACTCTTCTAAGGAATTATAGATAATTCGGCGCGTACCATCACAATGTGTTATATTAGGTGAAGTTCATGGATGGTACCTATATAAGACGCAAAATGCTCAAATAAGCGTCTTCATACCCATACCAAATACTGCGCTGTAATGAAGAACCGAACATAAATTGAATTCAACACATAACACTCGTCTTACACGCAGCTCCCCCTCACAGCTTTCATCGCTATAACGATACACTCCACGCCCGGAGACAACACACTCTCCTTTATTCTAGTTAACTATATCTGAAATGGATCTCCTTAGAAGTAGAGTCTGAACGTAGTAAATTCCTGAATTACATCCAATCGTTCTTTTTCAGTTGTCGAACTGTGGGTCTCGGCCTTTGATAACGCCCGCCTCACGCACTCAATGACAAGCTTTGAGCCGTTCTGTTAATGAAGAAGCTAGCGTCTCTGTGGACGTGTTGCTAGCGTCTGTGTGGACTTTATTATCGGCGTCTTGGTCAAAGTGGCCAAGTACAGGGGAGGGCTGCATGGATCGGTTTAAGAATATTCAATGCTGGCTGCTATTCATCAGACCACAGAAAGGCGACGTTCCCCTTGGTGAGAAGAGTGCGTGGGCAGGAACATGAGAGAAATTATGAACAAAGCCTGGATAATAAGCATGCACGAAGGCCTAAGAATCTCCGCTCAGCGTTCTTTTCCGATAGCTTGGGGAAGGACGCGATGGCAGCGGTTTTATGAGAATTTGGGTGGACGCCTTTGTTACTGATGACGCAGCCAAGAAACTTTTTTTTTTAATTTTATCTTCTAGACATTGTCTGGGGGGAGGGGGGGGGGGCACACGAAGCGCTAAAAGTGAAACGACAGCGAAATCAAAAGTGCGACAAAACGCGGCTAGAAAGAAAGAACGTTTTGCACTCTTTTTTGAAACCAGCAAGCCCCTGGTTGAAACAAACATTCATGTCTGATCTATTCAGTATCTTGATTGTTCGAAAATTCAAAGTATGACGTCTATACCTGGTGCTTATTGGTGATTGTCTAAGTGATGGATTTCTGATTGTATATGGAGGTGAGTTATATCGTGAAGAGGACAAGCTGCCGGGCTAGTTGGTTATCCATAGTTTTTGCAGCGCGTAGCCGGACAAGGACAAAGATGGAGGAACAGGTAAGAAGCACGGGCGCTGAGCCTCAGCGCCTGTGCGTCTTACCTGTTCCTCCATCTTTGTCCTTACTATGAGTTATATCAGACTGCTCTGTAAATACTGTATTTCTGGATCAATTGGAGCAACTTATAATAATACAGCTGATAGGCCCTGAGCATGGCATAGTTAATGAAAAGCGGTTTGATGCATAAGTTGCTGAAGTGTCCATGATAGTTTTCACACACACGTAAAGTTCTTTTTTGAAGTAACAATAGCTTATTGTAATTTCAGTTTGTTGTTGTTCCCCATATTAGGACGCCGTAGCAAAACGCGGAGTATTGTATAAAGAACGGTTTAAGTTCGTTTTAAGTCGAAGTCGGCAATAAAAGCTGCATTTTGTTTATGATAATAGCCTTGCGACAGATCAGTGCTGAGCTTAATAACATGACATGTCAAATTAAAGACACCCACAAAACCAAATTTTCAGAAATATTAGGTCATGAAAATTTCAGTTCGTCGTATATTGATTTGCCCTTTTTCGGCTTGAGAGCAAAGCCTGTGCTTCTGATAGCCTCTAGGACTGCTTTCAGGCGGACAAGAAAGTCGGTAAACATGCCTGAGAACGCCACGACATCGCCACCATAAACCAGACATGTTTGCCAATTAAGGCCGGCCAGCACGGCGTCATGATGCACTGAAAGATTTCTGGGGTGATTCAGAGGCCGGAAGGCATAACCTTAAACTTATAGAGGGTATCACGGGTGATAAACGCTGTCCTCTCATGGCCTCACTCATCGACCTCTATTTGTCCGACCTTTGAGATCGATGAACGAAAATTATCGAGCGTGTAGTAGACGGTCAAGCGCATCATCGATGCGCGAAGCGAATAGACATCCTTGTTGGTGATGTTATTGATGCACCTATAGCCAACAGAGAACCGCCGAGTAACATATTTTATTGCGAAAGCAATAATACGACAGCCAAAGCGAGACGTCTGGTGGCCGCAGCTATGCCGTGAAGAGGCGCAGATACGGTCTCCTCATAAAAAAAAAAACAGCCTGCTATGACATTTTAATTCACGTTATCCCTATGTCATGGTCAGGAGCTGCCAACTCTGGTCGCTGCTTTCATATGGGCGGGTGGCATCACAATCAGAGGGCCGAAACCGTTTGCATTCTCATTACCACTACGACATACGGCAGGCACGTTCATACGGCTTGGGTGACTTTATATGTGGGCTGGTAGCTTACGCTCTCGCGTCATACCTTTAAAGGATGACCACCTTACACTGATAGGGCGTGATAGGGGATTAATGTAGCAGGCAAGAAAGGCTTCTGTCGTTGCTTTCGCAATTCAACTCTGGTTAAGCAGAACTAAGCCACAACTAATGTTTTTTGTTTTTCACTAGCATCACCAGAGCTGCCCACGGGCTGTGCGAGGTCTAAGCTATATCGTCGGCCAGTGTTCCGGGCAGTGGGCTCTGAACAACTTCGCGCTCATTGAAAGAAGCCCTGTAATGTGGCTGACGAATATGGTGAGCAGAGTCGTCGGTATTCTATAGTTGGCAATGGTCATCTGACTAACACGGATGACATGGAGAAGCAGTCGGCGAATTCTGCAAGCAATGCTACCAGTTCGTACAGAGAATTGGTGCTATGCCTGCATCCCATGGCTAAGCTCTTTGCTGGGTAGTGGACGGAGAAAAATCACAATCGGACAGAGTCATAATGTCAACTGGAGCGGTGGAATGTTCGATGGTATACCTTTAGAAAGGTGGTACGGAGCTAGGCAACGATGCGAAAGCTCGTGACAAGGATGCACGCACAACATATATTTAGCATCGTGATGCCTCGAGAAACGCTACGGCCCGTTCAAGAGCAGCTGAACATTTCCTTCCAGTAGAACGTCTATGAAGCAACATGGTCGGACCAGACACTCAGGAGCACGCTCGACAAAGTCCCGAGCTCCCCTAAGCCGCCTGCTGTGTACAGGACTTCGGGTGCTCCGGGGTGATGCGAGGTTGACGAAGCGGCGCCACAATCGCTCAAAAAATCCATTCCGCGAATAATGTCTCGAGAACAATCTGGTATTACAACGAAGGTGACTGAGCCCGTGAGGCCGTTAATCTAAACAAGAGCAGTGTGTCAGTCTGTTTGCACCGTGTCGACGAGTGCCGTCCTACGGTGTCCGTCATTATTATCAAAATTATTGCACACCGCGCAGGGACGGTCATCGGAAGCGCCATCAGTACCATAGTTGGCTCATTTTACTTTTTAATATCTGAAAAGCAACTTTACAATGTTCTCTGATTACCGCAAACTATAACTGATGTAAGCGTTCAAACGCCTGATTAACATGTGGTGGTGACAAGATCGGTGACACAAATGAAGAGTTGGTGATTGCACAGAAGAAACTCTTTATTGGGATGACTTGCGCCCGCAAAAGAACTAAGCAACTCGGCGGCGGCGATAGCAAGAAACGTGCGCGCCGATTGTCAAACAAAGGATTCCCGTCGCGCTCGTCAGCGCTCAATTTAGAGGCTGTTCAGAACAATCTAGATAACGCTGCAAACTGCTACTAGCACAACCTGGAACATTTTAGAAACACGCGAGTGATCGGAATCTTCAAGACAGATCTCGGCGCATCGTTCGTGACAAAGGAAATTATAATGCGTCATATCGCGAAAACGAGCATGAACAGACACGGAATAAAGACTTGATAAGCGCGCCAGAATCACAATGGCCGCATGCCGCATGCCAGCGGCTGTCGAACAGGGACAAATAAAGATTTAAATAGTTCGTTGCAATATCTGCACAAAAACCAAAGGAAGCCCCTCTTCTGTCAACCCTCGTCACTCAATGGCCCTCAGTGACAAACATTGTGCCCTGATGGTGTCGAAATCGTACATGTTCTATGCATCTTCTAACGAGACCTATAAATATTCAATCATATTTAAGATATGGATGCATGCTTAAGATCGTATCGAGCTAAATATTTTGAGAGTAGTGCAAAATAAATAGTTCTAACGAAATATAAATTTACTAATTTGCTATACTGTTGCTTCCTTAGTAATGGCTCTCTCTGTTGCTTCCTCTTCTTCACACCGGACCGGTTTGCACAAATGCGACAATAGTAAACCGATAAAAATAGGCATCCTGAAGGAATTATTACTGTAATTATCATTAGTGTTTCGATTGTTGCTGATTCGATAGTGGAACATTTGTGCTGTGGTGTCAATTGACGATGCCAGGGCTGAAATGGTTAATGAAGTGAGTGAAAATCAAATATAATTCAATTTGGCATACCTCGTAGACATCGCTAAATAAGGGAAATATCGTGTGAGGATTGGTTCATAAGCAGGAAAAATAAAATGAGGGGCACAGGTATGAACGAGTGACTTATTTAGGTGGACGCAACCATGTGAGCCTATCGCACGCACCTCTCTGGCCAGCACAGAACAACTGACCACACACGAAAGTGACAACGAACCAGAGCTTCCATGACCTCCCATTGGCAGGACCAGCGATATGTGGGCACAAACTGAGGCCAGGGAACTAACACCAATGGAGCAACCCGCACCCAGGCGCCCGAAGAAACAACGCAGTACCTTCACACAGACACAAGTTCTAGGAAAAACATCAGCTGCCAGGTGGACACCGACGTGGAATTCACTGCGAACACCTGCCCTAAGTAAACCACCTCTAAACCCTGTCGTGACGCTGGGGCTAAGTCGACCCGGCCCTCACTTGGTAGCGTGCAGAGACTCCGGGTTGATGAAGGATTGAATCTTCGAAGTTGGTAAAATATATACAAGCAGGTTTAATGGCACTTTGAGAAAACGTATTTACATGAAAAAGAAGGGTATATCAGCAAAATGGCAAGCGTTAAGAGTTCATAGCGAGAAGCGTCTGGATGAGCCGTTTACCCAGGGCTCAGAGCGTCATTTCGTGCTCTGTAACGTCCTTAAAACCCCCTATGTCCAGCCCCTCTCTGAAGATGCTGACCAACCAGTTCCAGGGCACGCCCCTCAGATATCGGCATCCACTCGAACACATCACTGCACTGATGGTCTGATGCACTGACGGGTCCGGTATTGTTTCGTTGGGCGTGGTCACAAGTTGGCGGGTAGAGCTTGGGAACGGCGAGGAGGTACATTTCTATTCTTCTGCAAAGATCCGATATGGTGGTTCCGGCAAGTGGATTTCCTTCTCAGAAACCCAAGTGCACGTGCGCGCCACATACTGCTCCCAGCATTGTCCCTTTTCGGCAATTGCAAATCTTTTACTGCATTCCCGGGAATTCCTCTAATGGCCGTATTCGTCATGCTCCTTTCTTGTCCTGTACGTCAGCGGACGTGTCACTCTGTCGTCTCCTTTGGACAATAGGCATTCCTCACTTGACAAAAGCGCCTCTCGACGGGAAGGTTGAAGAGTTGAACAAAGCACTTCCGGCTATTTCCCACAGGGCAACATTTCTTTGTACTTTTCTTAAGGTTCCCTTGACAGGGCCAATTTGGCATTTGCAGGGTCTCGACAAAGCAAAGCAGGCTCACACAAAAGGATTCACGGAAACAGGCTCACTTAGAGCCCTTGCACCAACAGCCCATATCCACAGCACATATCCATGCCCACAGGCGAACAATACAGCGCGCAAGTGCGGACCATGCACGGTCATAACAGCCTCCTCTCCCGCCAGAAGAGTCACGGAGGGCAGCAGTAGCAGCTGCTGCATGAAGAAACGACTTAATGGCCTGCACATGAACGCTTGAAGTTCGCTGTTGCTTGTCGCGTTGTCTTGATTGTCGTAGACCAAATTGCTTGAGCTGTCTCTGAAACACAACCACATGTCTAAGCAAGCACTCGGCTTCCGTCTGAAGATCAGAGAACAGGTGAAAGGAAAACTGCCATCGTTTTCCGAGAAAAGCCCGCACTCAAGACGTTTAGGACCCACGTATGCCTAGAAAACCAAACGTGCTGCTTTACATAGTCACACATATACTGCGTCTTGAATATTTGGGGGCTGGGATTTAAAAAAATTCTATGCAAAATCTACTACCCCATTCGAGCTGAAATAACGTTCACAAAGTATCAAAATATCGTCTACGTTATCTGATAAGTGATTCAACATCGTTACTTGCCTAGATTTTCCGAAATCGAGGAAAAACCGCTCTCGGTGGCGTGCACAATTTTCGCAGAAGAGAGTCGAAACGCTGCTTTGACATGGTGCGTCATCTGTCGAGCAGTGAGGCAAGCTCCATCCCGGCCGTTGGCGCGCTTGCCTCGCTGCCCGACAGATGACGCACCATGTCAAAATAGCTTTTCGACTCTCTTCTGCGAAAATTGTGCACGCCACCGAGAGCAGTTTTTTTTTTCGATTTCGGAAAATCTAGCCAAGTACCGATGTTGACTGACTTATCAGATAACGTAGACTATATTTTGCTACTTTGTGAACGGTATTTCAGCTCGAAGGGAGCAGTAGATTTTGCATAGGAATGTTTTAAATCCCAGCCCCCAAATATTCAAGTCCCTGTACAAGCGCAAGGAAAAAAAAGGAACCTGAGTATCAATTTGGATACATGGTGAGGAGCACCTCGGACCGCTTATAAACAGCGGCTAAGTGCGTCCGCATTCCCATTTAACTTTCCTTTTTTGTATGTTATTTCAAAGTTGTACTGCTGTAAAATCAAGCTCCACCTCAGAAGGCGACTGTTCTTCGATGTCGCAGTTTGCAGCCAAGCCAGGGGACAATGGTCCGTCTCTACGGTGAATTTGGCCCCTCCAAGATAGCACTGCAATTTTTGACTGGCCCATACAATGCAAGCGCACTCTTTCTCTGACGCGCAATAAGCCCTCTCTCTAGAACTTAGTTTTCTGCTCAAGTAGACGGGGTGCTCATCACCGTCGTCATCTCTCTGGCAGAGAACAGCACCTAGCCCTCGATCACTTGCATCACACTGGACCGTGAGTTCTCAGTCATAGTCTGGAGCTCGCAATACCGGACGGCTAATCAGCACAGCCTTCAGGTTTACGAAGGAGGCTTCCTTTTGTTCGTCCCTGACTACATTTGTCGGTTCTGTCCTGCGGAGAGCGTCGGTCAGAGGGCTAGCCAAAGCTGAATAGTTAGGGATGTAGTGATTGTAGTATCCCGTCAGCCCCAGGAATGCCCGAATTTCCGTCTTCGTGCTCGGCCGCGGGTAGTCTGCTACCGCAGAAATCTTAATCTCGTTGGGTTTCCTAAAACCTTGACCTACATTGTGACCCAAGTAGTCCACGGTCGCCCTTGCCAGGCAACATTTCTCGGCCTTTACGGTTAGCCCAGCCTGACGCAAAAGGCTCAGTACAGCTCTTAGATGTACCATATGGTCCGCCCATGAGTCGGAAAAAACCGCAATGTCATCTAAATAAGACACCGCGAATGCTTCACACCCCTTTAAAACCCTATCCATGAGTCGGGAAAAACAAAATGGAGCATTTTTGAGCCCGAAACTCATCATTGTTGGCTGGTAGCTGCCCGTCGGAGTGACGAAAGCCGGTGTCTGCTGGCGCGTTCAGTGAGCGGTACTTGCCAGTATCCTCGAGTAAGGTCCAGCGTAGTCACATATGCCGCTCTACTGACCTGTTCTACTCTCTCCTCGATATTTGGAATAGGATACACTTGATCCCCGGTGAGAACATTTAGCTTTCGGTAGTCTACCACAGGCCTAGGGTCTTTACCTGGAGCTTCTACTAAGATCATAGGCGAAGCATAATCGCTTTCCGAGGGTTTTATTACTCCCAATTCCAGCATACAAATACAAATACAAATAACTTTATTTAGCATCAACACTGATTATACAGTACTCGTGATGCTGCAGGGTGCTAGCAAAAAGCCTGCGATGGCTTGACAAAGGCTAGCACCCCGCTTACAGTGCAATACAGCAGCGGACAAAACACAACAAAACAAGAAAAAGCCCTTATAAACATAACGACGGCTTTATATATTACAAAGTACATTTAGAGGATAGGACTAATATTGGGTGGTACAGAACTGCGTGTGTTAACAATATTTTGATTTGAGGACATATACTGTTGTATAGATTAGCTGGACTTGTTAACAGAGGAATTAAGAGCCTGTGGTAGCATGTACATCAACATTTGGCGGCCATAGTTGGTACGGGTATGGGGAATCTTCCAAACCTCACTGCTTCGTGTGCCATACGTTTTTTCAACTGGAGTCAGCGTTGCAAGTGTTTCAAGGAAAGGGTCACTATTTATGCGATAAGTATGATAACGTTTTAGCAGAACTGCGTTGAACAGGTTCGGTAATGGTTCTAATCTAAGGTTATGAAATATAGGTTCTGTGTGTGCGTCATAAGGTTCATTAGAAATGATTCTTACAGCTTTTTTCTGTAGTCGATAGATTTTGGACAGGTTTGTGTAGGTCATTGTTCCCCATACCAAATAACCATACGATAGCGTGGACATGAAAAGGGAATTGTATAAGAGCAATTTAATGTGCTTTGGCAAAAAACAACGAAAGCGTGCAAGAATACCTACTGTTCGCGAAAGTTTGGAGTGAACAAGGTCAGCATGCGCGCTCCACTGCATATTCTCTTGAAAAAGAACACCTAACGTTTTTATAACTGGTACCAACTCTATGACCGAAAGACCTAGTCGAAGGACAATATTGGAATTAACTGGCTTATTTTTAGGGCGAAAAAGAACTGATTTTGTCTTCGAGACGTTTATAGTTAAAGAATTAGTTTGACTCCAAGTGTTTAGTACATCAAGCACTTCATTCGCTTTCTTAACAAGCAGGGGTAAACTGTGATGTGAGAAAAATAGGCTTGTATCGTCGGCATAAATAACAAAGAAGTGTTTAAATCTATGTTAACAAGGTCGTTAATATATAGGTTGAAAAGCAGCGGCCCGAGAATACTTCCCTGCGGAACGCCGTGTAATAATGGTTTGAAACTGGAGCAAGATTTATTTATGTGTACCCTTTGTTGGCGGTGTTGTAGGTAAGACTTAATGCGAGATAGAAAACAGCCTCTGAAACCATAATATTCCAATTTTTTTAATAACGTGGTGTGATTGATTTTCTCAAATGCTTTTGAATAGCCTACAAATATTCCAAGTGTATAAAATTCACGCTCAAAAGCATTAAGAATGATTTCTTTTTGCGCCAGCAAGGCGCTTTCTGTGGATCGTTTTTTTGTAAACCCAAACTGATATTGTGTCATGATGTGATGCTTGGTTAGGAATGAGCTCATTCGAACGTGTATCAGTTTTTCAACGACTTTGGAGAAAACAGGGAGTATTGAAATGGGCCTGTAATTAGACATGTTGCATTTCTCACCACCTTTAAAAATGGTAGTAACTTTAGCCACTTGGAGTCGGCGAGGAAACTGACCGCATGAAAATATTTGATTAATGATATACTCTAAAACTGGAGCTATAATAATAGTAACATACTTAAGTGGCCGAATCTGTAAGCCATCTATATCAGTACAATTAGAATTGTTTAAAGACATGATTGTAGACACGACCTTATCTGCAGTCACTGGAGATAAAAATGCACTATCTTCTGTTCGTTGGGGCATAAAATCTGTACATCTGGGGTCATGATGGCTATTTCCTACTGATGTGAAAAAATCATTAAAAGCTACAGCTAAGTTTTCTCCAGTAAGAGTTGTACCATTTACAGTTATCTCGTTGGGGTTATCATTTGAATCAGGGTGGCGATTTAGGAGCGTATTTAATTTTTTCCAAATGAATTCTGGAGTTTGCTTCGTGTCCTGGACGAAAAGGTTTTCAAAGTACTCTCTTTTAGTTTTCCGTAAGAGACTGTTTGTTCTGTTTCTGTGCTTTTTGAATTCATCTAAATCGGTTTTGTTTCTGTATTTCAAAAACTTTTGATAAAGAATATTTTTCAGCTTTATAGCTTTGATACATTCTGCAGTAATCCAGGGTTTGCGTGCTTTGCGTGGCCGTTTGTGGGTTCTGAAGGGAAAGCAATCATTATAAATATTTATAAATTTGTGTATGAAGGTGTTGTAAGCCCCCTCCGCATCAGTGCTCGAAAGAACGCTCTCCCAGGATATCTTAGAAAGTAAGTTATAAAAAACCTCCAGGGTGCTTTCATTTATCTGCCGATATGTATTAACACTCCGCTTCGCGTCTTTTAATTGGAACTTTTTATGACTAAGCACTAAATATATAGGTAAGTGGTCACTAATATGTGTTTGAAGAACTCCTGAACTGATAGGCACATTTATAGTGTTTGTGATAAAAATGTCTATGAGTGTGGATGTACCATGCTGTATACGAGTGGGTTGCTCTATGATATTAGTGAACGCATAAGTTTCTAAAGTGCAGCACAATTCTTCACTCTATGGGGACGAATGCAGAAGGTCAATGTTCAAGTCTCCGCCGAGAATTAGTTTGCAGTCGTTTTCGTTAACCCAACTTAGAAATGCTTCAAGAAACGGAAAAAAAACACTATTTCTACCTTTAGGCGGACGGTATGCCACAGAAAAAATGGTCATATTACATCTCAAAGTTAGCATTTCGTAATCATCAGCTATAACAGAAAAAGAGTCAACAATGTCGCATTGAAATGCATCTTTCACTAACAGCATTACACCACCCCCTATCCTCCCATTGCGATTCAAGTGGAAGGTTTGATAGCCGTGCACACGAAGTGCTTCTGAATCATCCTGGTACCACGTTTCAGTTACCATCACTACATCAAACTTAAAACTAAAACAGTCAAAAAGTGTAGTTATTTCGTCTTCTTTGTTTCTTGCTGACTGAGCATTTATATGCAAGAAAGAAATGTTGTACTTTTCTCGAACAAGGGGCAAGGGCGATGCTTGTGGCGCCATCTGGTATCAGACTATATATCAAAACGATTAGGGCGTCACACAAACCTGTAAACAATCTTTTCAAGATCACTGCTGCTCGTTATCTGAAGCACTCCGGATTTTTCGGTTTTGCGGGCAAATATTTTTCCGTCTTTCGTCCAGGCATACCGCCAGCTCATCTCTTTCTTTCTTGCCACTGTCATTCCTAGTAGCTTTTTCAGTTGTGGACAGAGATGCTCGTTAACGTATATGGGCGTTTTTTCCGACAGGCCGACATCGGTAGCAGATAGACGCATTTTCCGCGCCTTTTCCAACACTGCATCGCGTTTAGACCGGTTGTGAAATTGTACAACTATGTGCGGGAAAGGGACATCTTTGTTCCCGAGTTACTTCCCTATCCAGAATTTCTCTTTGCCTTGGAGAAAATCGGTAGCACCTTGATCGCACTGGCACGTCTGAAGTCAGCTCAATATCGTGCTCAGTCAAATCAGTCCTGCCTGGCCTGTCCACGAAGCAGGCCTCAAACTCTGTTATTATCTCGCACAGATCGGACAGCTGGGATTTCTTTAGTTCTCCTCTCTGCTCCGTCTTTTTGAGAAGCTCCTGAGCGTTGCTTACTTTTCCGCTGAGGCAAATCAAGTTGTCCCCCATCTCCTCGGGAAGGTTTAACGTTAGATTTACCACGGCTTCCCTCTGCACATAAGGCTTCATAAAATTGCAATGATAAATGCGCACTTCTTTACACCTACCGGGGATTTTCACTGCGTAGTTAGTGTTAGAAAGCTTTGCAACAACCTCAGCAGGTCCTTCCCACTGTACTTCGAGCTTATTCTGCCTTGGACCTCTCAGCAACATCACCTGGTCCCCGATACGAAACGTCCTTTGACGGGCTGACTTATCATAGTACACTTTGGAACGAGCCTGGGCTGACTTCATGCTGGCCTCAACGAGTTCCTTAGTGTTATGTAAGCGATTCAAGAGGTTCAGAATGAATTCTACTACTGTTGGGTCTTCTCCGCGCCCCTCCCAGGCTTCGTGCACCATTCGCAAAGGTGAGCGCAGTGACCTTCCGTACAATCCAGTGGATTCGTGCGGCATTGACCGCAAAGCGAAAAGTGCTGCAGGCAGGCAGGTATCCCATTCGCGCTTGTTTTCTTAGCACAGTCCCCTCAGGACTCGTTTGAGAACAGAATGCCATCTTTCTACGCTGTTGCTCTGCGGATGGTGGATCGAGCTATGCACTACCTTAATGCCGCATCGCTCGAGAAATGAGGTGGTGAGGACACTTGTGAAAACGCTACCCTGATCACTTTGGACCTCGGAAGGGAATCCAACTCGTGCAAACACTGACAGCAGCGAATCCACCACACTCTCGGACGTCACCTCGCGCAGCGGAACAGCTTCTGGAAACTTTGTGGCTGGGCATAACATAGTGAGGATATAACGGTACCCTGACTCTGTCACAGGAAGTGGCCCAACTACATCTATTACTAACCGGTGAAACGGCTCGGTAATGATTGGCACTAACACCATCGGAGCTTTCCACTTATCTTGCGCCTTTCCAACCCGCTGGCACGTGTCGCATGACCGTACAAAATTTTCCGTGTCCTTAAAACATCCAGGCCAATAGTATTCTTGCAACAGCCTCTGCTTTGTTTTCCTTATTCCAAGGTGACATGACCACGAGCTGCCATGGGAAAGTCGCAGTAAGTCTTCGCGGTACTTTTAGGGAACGACTAATTGGTCCCGCTCTACTCCGCGCTTATCCTTGAATAAGCGATACAGCACTCCCTTTCTCATCTCTAAAGAAATATTCTTTGCTGTCTTAGTGTCGCGGTGGCGCTCCTTTATCTCCCGTATCTTGGGATCATTGGCTTGCTCCATAGTTAAGTCCTCTCGGGTTCCACTTAGAAGTCTCGTGAGATTACTAGACACTGGCGGCAAGAGGTTACTCTCAAGAACGTCCTCATTCCGCGTCTCATCAAGCTCACTTTCAAGTTGACTTATCTGAGATGCCTCGCTCTCAAAGTTTTCTGACCCGCTATCTTCCGCATCGACAACTGTTGTAACTGCCGTTTCCTCCGCTGTGGATTTTTCTGGAATGAGCAGTGTAGCTAGTTCTGGCGCCTTTGAACGTGTTAAGGCTTGCACAACTCTGTCTCCGAAAAGGATGCCCCTCTTTCGCAGTAGCATGTCCGATTTGTTGGAAAACAAATACGGATAGCACTTAGGAAGCTTTCCTGAAACGGCAGCCTCGGTTGTTAACTCGCCAAAAGGGCCCTCGAGGACCACGTTCGCGATTGGCAAGCACACACTCTGTTCCTCCACTACCTGACGGATCCATGCACACTGTCCTGTATAGTCGGAAGGCGACACATACGCCGGATGGACAACATCCATCGTTGCGGCCGAATCTTGCAAGGCTTCCCGTTAACTAGTAGGTCATGCAGGTAGGGTTCCAAAAGCTGCACATTTTCATCGCAGTCACTGACATACGAGAAAGCAATCTTTTCTTTCCGGCAGTTGATGGCAATGTGACCCTGCTCATTACACCCAAAGCATGTGAGCGGCTTCCTAGCCTCAAGCTTGTTCTTTGTGTTCTGCGCGTTGGTCACTTCCCCAATTTTCTCACTGCCGTCCTTTCTAGGGCGTTTGCCTGAAGAAGCCTTCCCTTCTTCGTTTGCAACTCTAGCAAAATGCCTTTCCTGACGGTTATTCACACTCAACTTGGGATTGCGGGACCTATCCACTGCTGGGTTGCTGAATTGTCGGCGCGAAGCATACTCCTCAATGAGTTCGGCAGCTTCAGTTGCCGACTCAATGTCGCCTCGGTCCTGTAACCAATTTCTTTCTTTTTCTGGGAGGCAGTTATAAAACTGCTCCAAAAGAATTCGCTCGACTACAGCGTCCCTATCACTGTAGGAATCTGTGCTCTTCAGCCACTCGCCCAAATTGACTCTTAAATTGTACAGGAATTCAGGGTAACTCTCGTCCCTGGACTTAGTAGCGTTCCGAAAACGTTGTCTGAAAGCCTCGGCGCTAAGCCTATACTTTCTCAGAAGGCAAGCTTTGACCGTCTCGTAGTTGTCCGCTTCCTCCTTGCTTAGCCGCGCGACAACCTCTGCTGCCTCACAGGGCAGAACCGTCAATAATCTCTGAGACCAAGTGTCTCGCTGGAAGGACAGTTTTGCGCAGGTTCGCTCAAAGTTAGCCAGATACAGACCGATATCCCCTGTTATCACATATGGCTGCATGTACTTTGACATCATGAAATCTGCCTCCTTGTTGAGAAGAGGTACCGCTAGCTGGGGACAATTGCCCGACCTCTTGCTCAACTCTAGTTCTAATTTCCGGAGCTCAATTTCTTGCTGCAGCCTTTTTGCTTCGTTCTCAATTTCACGCCTCTTTTCCTCTTTTTCCCGCTCTTTCAGCTGTCTGAGTTGCTCCTCCTTTTTTTGTCCGATGAGGTTCCATGCTTCACTGAGCTCCTCATCATCGGTTCCCAAATCAGTGATTGCCTTTAAAATCAAGGGTTTTCGTGCCAAACCACTTGCATCAATTCCCAATTCCTCACACAATAGCAACAGTTCCGGTTTCTGCAGCTTTTGTAGGTCCATGATCGCTCCGAGTGTCGGCTACTTCCAAAACAACTGTGCAAACTACCAAACCTAAAGGCGTTTCAACACTCTTTACCAGTTCTAAAATCTAACCCTGTTCTATAACCTGGTCCACATCAGAAGAAAAGCCAAGCACTCACCCACACATGCGATCGATGTTCCGAGCTGCTTTCTTGTTGGCCGATTGTTGCTCCTGCTTGTTGCTTGAGATGCCACCTCCGATCACCAGATGTGGCTTGTAGCTTCAGATCCAGCGCCAATCACCAGATTCAGATCCCAACGCTGGTCACCAGTTGTCGTGACGCTGGGGCTAAGTCGACCCGGCCTTCACTTGGTAGCGTGCAGAGACTCCGGGTTGATGAAGGATTGAATCTTCGAAGTTGGTAAAATATATACAAGCAGGTTTAATGGCACTTTTAGAAAACGTATTTACATGAAAAAGAAGGGTATATCAGCAAAATGGCAAGCGTTAAGAGTTCATAGCGAGAAGCGTCTGGATGAGCCGTTTACCCAGGGCTCAGAGCGTCATTTCGTGCTCTGTAACGTCCTTAAAACCCCCTATGTCCAGCCCCTCTCTGAAGATGCTGACCAACCAGTTCCAGGGCACGCCCCTCAGATATCGGCATCCAATCGAACACATCACTGCACTGATGGTCTGATGCACTGACTGGTCCGGTATTGTTTCGTTGGGCGTGGTCACAAGTTGGCGGGTAGAGCTTGGGAACGGCGAGGAGGTACATTTCTATTCTTCTGCAAAGATCCGATATGGTGGTTCCGGCAAGTGGATTTCCTTCTCAGAAACCCAAGTGCACGTGCGCGCCACATACTGCTCCCAGCATTGTCCCTTTTCGGCAATTGCAAATCTTTTACTGCATTCCCGGGAATTCCTCTAATGGCCGTATTCGTCATGCTCCTTTCTTGTCCTGTACGTCAGCAGACGTGTCACTCTGTCGTCTCCTTTGGACAATAGGCATTCCTCACTTGACAAAAGCGCCTCTCGACGAGAAGGTTGAAAAGTTGAACAAAGCACTTCCGGCTATTTCCCACAGGGCATCATTTCTTTGTACTTTTCTTGAGGTTCCCTTGACAGGGCCAATTTGGCATTGGCAGGGTCTCGACAAAGCAAAGCAGGCTCACACAAAAGGATTCACGGAAACAGGCTCACTTAGAGCCCTTGCACCAACAGCACATATCCACAGCACATATCCATGCCCACAGGCGAACAATAGAGCGAGCAAGTGCGGACCATGCGCGGTCATAACAACCCTCAACACCTGTCAGGAAGTCCAGTCAACACAAGAGGAAATGACCGAGAACTAGAACCGAAATCTGCCACCAAATAGGTTGTCACATTATTGTTGCGAGAAAATTAGCTACAAAACCCACTAACTATATGTCGCATATTCATACTTACAAGCATTATTTAACAAAAACAATGATACAAAAAGAACTAAGGAATATTATATTGTGCGCTGTCTGTACGCACATTCTGACTATTCATTCGATTGAAAATAATTTACAATTACGCCTCACTAGCTTTGAAATTATTTTTAAAACAACACTTTCAAGATCAAATAGATGCCCTTCGACCAATTCGATCAGATAACGCTAAACGCGCACGAGCATCAAGCAATAAAAGATTTTGTGAGAACGGAAAAACAAAAAGTTCTTGTTATAAAACAAAGTAAGTTGATAAGAGATAAGCTACCGGTAGTTAAAGATACCCCTCGAAAGCCAGGCATACCTCCTACAGTTCTAAAACAGCGACATGTTTCTCCTACTAGACAGGACATAGATTAATGCAACGTCAATAAAATTTCTAAATCTATAAACGGTAGTGATAAACAGATTCTAAGACTAGGTCTAGTCTTCTATCCAACGAACAATAGCTTTAATAATTATGAACTTCACCGCGATATGACTGAATTCGCGAGAAAAATGTGTGTTTGGAATTGTTCACCGAAAACCCAAATAATGCACCGGATGCCTCCAACCTACTCAGAGCCTCCAGCACTTGGTTTCCCGATGCAAAGGGGAGTTGCGAATTGGATCTATATATTTTATCCGTCTGAAAAGAAATGATTGAAACAGCAAAGCTATTTATAAATCCCAAAACCTTCTCTACAGCTGAAAGACCCACCCTTGACGCCTAACCGCTGGAATTGATATAGATGTCAAGATACTGCGGTAGTGGCAGCCTACTTTTTCTCCCAATTGAAAATTGCGGAAACGAAGCTCACAGATAGGTTAACGACTCTTGCCACTATGATGACTTAAACACCAATCCAACAGAACAGCTAAGGGGAGTCAACCAGAGTAAAATAGAAGATCTCTTCGCCAGGGAAAGATTTGCCGATATTGATTAGAAGTTTCTCAAGCCATCAAACAAACAAGCAGGTCGATTATGCCTACGGCCTAAGATTTACAAGGTTTCCGCAGAAGCATTGTTCACCACAGACATACAAGGAAGGCTAATTGTTTCTAAAAAAATACGGCAACAGAAAACTTGAAATATTCCTAAATAACCACCTAGCAGACCTTCCGGCTCAGCTTCTTTCGTTTGTGCAGGACACATCCCACTTTCTCCGAATTGAGCTTATTAATAACATGACCAACCTTTCAGATAAATGCATACTTGTACCACTTCTCGTCACCATACTCTGCACTAGCACTCCCATTGACCAAGGTATTCATACCCTCTCTGAGGTATTAATCAGCAACCCCAACCCGCATGCGTCTGAAGTTTATCTACCTCGCCTTGAACTAATCCTAACTTTAAATTATTCCGAGTTTGATTCGTCCGATTATCTGCCCATATTGGAATTCAGCATGGGCACTTCATTCGCACAAACTTACGTGAATATATCCATAAGTGTTCTAGAATTCAAAATAATAAATTTGTTTCTGGAGATCCTAGTCATTTACCTTCGTAATATGGATGCGATTGTCTCGTAGTGGTGACAAGGTCGACAACACAAATAAAGAGTTTATGAGTGCACTGAAGAAAGTCTTTATTGGGGTGACTTGCGCCCGCAAAAGAACTAAGTGATTCGGCGGCGGCGATAGCAACAAGCGTGCTCGGCGGTCGTCGAAAAAAGAATGCCTTGCGCTGAACTGCGCGCTAGTTGGTTGCTCATTTGGAATAACAGCACGAAGGACGAGGACGAAAGGTTGGAGTCCTTCTCATCTTCATCCTCGTCCTTCGCGCTGTTTATTCAGAAAGAATACCTGTCGCCCACGTTAACGCTCAATTTAAGGCGGTTAAGAGTCATCTAGATAACGTCGCAAGCTGTTACTATCACAACCTGGAACATTGTAGAAAGTAGAAACATATGCGAGTGGCCGGAATCTTCGAGACAGATCTCTGCGCATATTGCGCGATAAAGAAACTGATAACGGTACGTCTCGCGACATCGAGCATTAACAAACAAAGAATACAGAATTGACATGCGTGCCAGAATCACAGTGATAAGGCCGCATGCCGGCGGCTGCTAAAAACAACAAATACAGTTTTGAAGGTTTCACGGAATTACTCTCCCTTTAAAAAACATCGTCTTGATGTTCCTAAATAAACAAAGCAACTTAAATATAAACATTGCAAAGTTAAATACTACGGAGTCTTTAACGCGAGTAATACGTCTTTAGACGAACAACATGAACGATTTCTAGGTGCGCGTGCCGCCGTTGTGATGCTGTCGTATCATCGGGAATGACTTCATAGTCGAGTTGTCCTATGCGGCGAAGGATTTTGTATGGCCCAAAGTATCGACGCCGTAACATTTCTTTCACTTAGTGCACGGCGGCGATTTGGAGTCCAGATCCACATTTTGTCTCCTAGATTGTACTCTGCGTGCGTCGTCGTAAGTTGTTTCGTCGGGCGTCGGTACGCTGTTGGTCTTCAATACGCAGCCGCGCAAGTCGTCTGGCTTCCTCTGTACGCTGCAGGTAGGCGGCGACGTCAAAGTTGTCCTCGTTGGTTACGTGCCGGTAAAATAGCATCGAGCGTCATCGTGGCCTTCCTGCCGTACACAAGCTTGAACGGGGTCGCTCTGGTCGTCTCCTGGACTGCCGTGTTATACGCGAAGATCTCGTTCGGCAAGATGGCGTCCCAGGTCTTGTGTTCAGAGTCAACGTACATGGCGATCATGTCCGCGATAATTTTTGTTCACGCACTCCGTAAGTCCGTTTGCCTGATATTTGTTCGTCGATGGCTGGTATGACTGTATTCCAGGATGACTTGCGTCAACTCGGCCGTAAACGCCGTTACCCTTGTCCTTTATGGACACTTCTGCGGTGCCGTGTCGCAAGAGAAATTGCTCGACAAAAAACTTAGCGACTTCTGTCGCAGTACCAGTGGGCAATGCTTTTGCTTCGGCGTTTGACGGTCGCCGGAGAAGGGGTAGGCAGCGAACGCGATGATTAGATGGCGTCCTCGAGGCACTGCAGATGAAGTTATGCGATGTTAGGAAGACAGTGAGAGACCGGAAAGCGTGGCATGACATGGTCCATAGGGTCACGAAGAGTCGGACACGACTGAACGACTGAACTTAACTGAGCGGGTACGATAGTCGGTGGCCACGATGATCCACTTGTTACCCACAAATGAAGATGGAAAGGCTCCGAGGAGATCCATCCCAATTTGTTGAAAGGGCAAGGTTGGGGGCGGTATAGCTGATAAAGCAGCTTTACTGGGCACCAACACACAATGACTTGCGAAAGTAGATACGGCTAAGCTAACCTACTTTTGAGCGAGCTCCAGAAGGAATTTGACGCGCGCGTGCATCTCCCGAGCCGTCACCACCGAGAATCTAACAAGGCCGGTGCATGGCCTTCTCTCCCAATAGCAAAGTTTAGGGCAGCGTATTGGTGATAACGGGTCGCTAAATGAATCTGCGTGCATGGGCATGGGTAAAGTAGTGACGGAATACCACGTGACTTTACTCAGGTCTGCGCTCGCAGCTCCATTGGCTAGCACTCCATCTCCCATCCGCAGTCGTGACGTAGACTACTGATATGCGCTGGCCTTGTCAAGATATCGGCGGTGGCCCCCTAGCTTGCCCACATGGCGGTGTCAGTAAGTATTTAACACTACGGCAATACAGCAGCAGACTGAGCCGGGCAGAACAGCTGCTGTCTCCGTACACGTTGCAATGGCTCACACCAGTCACAGGGCGGTACGTGGGAACTTCACAGCGGCCTGCCCACCCCTTGACTGTAGCGGTCATGACCGATGTGGTATCAACGTTGTTTTGTCACTGCTGTCCTAAACTATAGTGCTATAGACATATTCTTCCAGTGCGCGTTATCTCCCGCTCTTTTCTATAAAGCAAGGTCGGTAAGCAGAATGTTTCAGGTGTGTGGTACCTGTGGTAATCCCCATTTGCGACTGCCGTTCTTCACACCTCCTCCAAAAAGTGTTTCGAGCAGTGTCCTGCAACCACGCGCTAAAACTGAGGGTCCACAGAGAAGGGAAGAGGGGAAAATGGGGCCACGTTCCCTAGAACCAAATTTGCACTTTATCGGTTCACCAATGAGTGAAAATATGACAGAAGATGACACTCACCCGAGCACGTCGTATTCGGCGGTGATGTTGAAAAGACGCTCGGTTTTTCGGCTAACGACGAAATGAGCGCACTCCTCTCCCTGGTGGAAAACGTCGGCTGTTGCTCGCACGAACCACCACTTTCCGAGGAACTGCACACAAAACAGTTTCGTTCTTGCTACGCACGAACGCTATTGCTTTGAGGGAACCGAAGCCGCACACGCAGTGCACACAACTTACGGCAATGACACATGTGTGTGAAGGCAGCGGGAAGTTCCACTTCTATCATTTACCAGAGGCGAAATAAGTTTTCCGGGCATTACTTACTCCCATCTGCTCACATTTAGTACTTACGCATTCATACCCCGCCGCGATGGCCCAGTGGATAGGGCACTCGACTCCGGTTCCCAAGGGTGCGGGATCGAATGCGGGCCTCGGCAGCCGCCTTTCGATGGTGGCGAAAACCAAGGCGCCCGTGTGGTGTGCGATGTCAGTGCACGTTACAGAACTCCAGGTGGTCGAAATTTCCGGAGTGCTCCGCTGCGGCGTCTCGCGTAGCCTGAGTCGCTTTAGGACATTATTCCCCGCAAAACAAACACATTTTACAGGTTGACTGTCAAACTTTCCCAAATGATCAAATTCGTCACAGCACTTCGTGGATATGGATATGCCAGAATACTTCGCTGTCATGGGCAGAATTCATTACGACACTTTTAGGCCCTCCTAATGCAGTTTTGTTTTGCTACCTTTTTTCTCGGTACTTTTGCTACGCATCACCATCACTCCGGTTCATCGTTCTGTAACATGAAAGGAAAAATAAATCTGTTCGTGAATAGCATGACACGCAGCCCGTAAGGGCACACGAGCTTATTACGTATTGTTTTATTCTTCTGTCCTGTATGCGCTTCAAGCATTTGCAGGCTAGCTCGAAAGTCAAGGCTGCTAAAAGGGGCCTGGACATCAGTCGTCTTTTACGCATCCCTGGAAGTAGTAGGCGAATATGTCTACTTTGGACAGGTAGTAACCGCAGATCCGGACCATGAAAAGGAAATAACAAGAAGAATAAGATTGGGATGGAGCGCATTTGGCAAGCACTCGAAGATTATGACTAGCAGCTTAACGATACCGCTGAAGAGGAAAGTATACAACAGTTGCACCTTACCTGTACTCACCTATGGGGCTGAAACGTGGAGGCTAACCAAGAGAGTCCTACATAAGTTGAGGACACCCCAGAGGGCTATGGAACGAAAAATGGTAGGGGTAACATTAAGAGATAGGAAGCGTGCAGAGTGGGTCAGAGAAATATCTCAAGTTTCCAACATTCTAGTGGAAATTAAGAAGAAGAAATGGGCATGGGCAGGACATGTAGTGCGAAGAGAGGATAATCGGGGTCGCTTAGGGTAACAAACTGGATACCATGGGAAGGAAAGCGTAGCAGGGGGCGGCAGAAAGTTAGCTGGACGGATGAGGTTAAGAAGTTCGCAGGGGTCAAGTGGATGCAGCTAGCACAGAACCGGGTTAAGTGGAGAAATATGGGAGAGGCCTTCGCCCTGCAGTGGGTATAGTCAGGATGATGATGATGATGATTTCAGTGATTGGAAAGCTTACTGTAGCCACTGTTTCTGTAGCCTGAAACTCCTTTCTGCCGCCATCGGGACTAGAAGAAAATTATAGCAAATATCCTTCAAATCCGAAATGGCGACACATTAAAATACCTTCGATTACAAGTCGTTTCATCATAAAGATCCGGTTGAAATTTTATCAGCAACAACGAACGTATTGCAACGTACTCATTTATTGCGAAAATAAGATATAAAGGCGACTATAAGCGTAGACAGAACAGCTTCAACTTGTCTAATGATTTCACCTTACAATCAACACGTGGCCATTGATCAGAATATGCAAGCTACGTTTCACTTAACAGGATATCGCTGTGATCCAGAAATATTGTAGCGAGCGCTACAATCAGCTGCCAGTCGAGCATTTTGCTGTGGAATCGCTCTGGAATGTGTGTAATGAGCCGCGGAGAGAAAGAGCAGGTGCGAGGGGCTTGAGATAAGAGCATCGCTGCCGGGTGCGCTGTCACACCGGTGCCACTTGCTAGTTATGCGCATAACTGAACAGGCGCAACTGCGCGTATAAACGGAGGACAGACACGGCGGCCGCATCGCAGTCATTTCGCGTGAAGTAGAGTTGGGCCGCTGTTCAGCGGCGGTATCGAAAAGATAGGATCAATTCCAAGGATCCGCAGATGGATAATAATCACGGAAAAGGCAAGCGAGCAGCTGAGACGCCTGAACAGAGAGATAAATGTCTCGCTAAGCGGAAACGTCAGGATGCAGCGCGTAACAGGCTCCGATGGAGTCTTCGGAAGATCAAGGGGAACCGACAACAACGACAGAAGAGAATGTTAAGACCCGTCGTGAAACTGCATCTGCTTGATAAGAGGTGCCACTGCTGTCTCACATCTGCCTTCGATGGCAGTAAACAATGGAGAAGCGTGCTGTGTTAGACTTGTGGAGAGCGGCATTGTCATACAAGCGGTTTACGGTGCGCCGCAGATGTCTGGCCAACATGCGATTAGTGTGGTTGCCAATTGTCTCCCAGCCTATGGCACGGTTTCAGAGTGGTGCGTGACTTTGGGGGGCGTCAACAGTGAAGAGGACTCGTTTAGTCATCATGTGAAACAGAACGTTTAATTTCGCATCAAATTCCAACGTCTCAACAAGACTGCCACTGATGTCATATATCAGAATCTACCCAGATCTTCGAGACAACTTACACAAACACGAAGAAAGAGGCAGGACACAAGCGCACACTACAAACTGTAATATGAATCTGAACACGAACTTCCTCTTCAACATTCAGCCACACCTTCTTCTGCTACTACCCATAGCATAAATCGCACTCGCACACCTCTTCTTTCCCAAGTAGATGTTTACTTTGCAGCACCAGCTCACCCGCCCAGCTATTAGAAAGAGACATGACGAAAGTTTTTAGCGCATCTGGGACACAACACAAGAAGAAAACAACAAGCGCCCGTGTTGTCCTCTTTCTTGTGTTGTGTCCCCGTTGCGCGAAAAACCACTTATTATGTCAGAAAACCAACTAGCTGAGAAGGTTACCCTCTCAAAATATAAACAGCCAGTCAGTACGTACAAAATTCTGCAGATATTTAACTTAAACGGCTGAGTGTTACTATACTGATTACCGGGTCGTCGTTCTCTGAGTGAAATAAACAAAATGAAGTGTGACGCGATCATGTCTCTTCATTTCTAATAAGCTCGATAATAGACTCGGCAACATGCCGAAACCAGAAGAAAGTAGCTCTTGCTACGATATCTTAGCGTAGCCGGCCTAAACGACTGCCAATTTTTGTTCTAATAATTGTGAGGTTGCACTGCAGCATTTTCTGCTGGTACTCTCAGCCTGCACCGGAAATAAGACGTTTTACAATTCTTTTTGTTCCTCTTTATTGAAGCAGAGGGGCAAGAGTGAGTCTGTTATCTAACTACTACAAGATAGATTTATTTGCGGAAAAATATATTTGTCAATTAGAAAATATTTGAAAAGTGGATATATCTAAATTTATTCCTCGCGAGCAAGAGGCGATATCCTGAATTAAGCACCCCGGTTTTTTTTAAGGCGATCAATCGGTTGTACCTATAAAGATTACCATAAAATACTTAATATTCACGGGACACAGTGAAGACAATGCGACGAAGTGCCAAGCGGGAGGCGCTTCGTACTGTTGTATTCACTGTTTCTCCCATATTATTCGCGCCTTTTAATATTAAAAATATTATGTAACCAACTCGCCAAGGAGCCAGTTCTTTTAGACCATGAAATAGGCATTGTTTTGCAGTCGGAGCGCCGAGTAGGAAGTGGACCATTATACCATGGCAGGGCCTCAACCATGGGCCCCATTTTCGATACACATGGCCCACCGTTCGGCGCCATGTTGTTTCTCTTATTAGTTGTCAGCAAAGTCACGTGTTTCAAATTTACGGCGGGATTTTGCGGTCTATTGAAATCATCATCATCATCGTCGAAACATTTTATTTTCACCCAAAAGAGACTCCTTTTTGGACCCCCCACCACGCAGGCCTAAGGGAGCCCTACTCAGGAGCCTCGCAAACTGAGGTCTGGCGAAGACACATTGTTTCTTCACGGCCTCAGCCACCAGGCGAATGGCTTGTTGCTGCTGAGCGCGGTTCTTGCTCCGCAGCAAGGTCTTCCAGGCTTCTCTATCTATATTTTGCTCGGCGCCCGGGCTGCCAGCACATTTCCATATTACGTGGGCCAGAGCAGATGAGTGTGCGAGGAACCGTCCCACACTCATCTGCTAAAATATTATCCACTCTACCTACCCCTCCCGATCCCATTACCATGACATGGATTCCTGGGCACGAGGACATCCTCGGAAATGAGCGCGCTCATGCGTTTGCCCGAGAACTAAGCTTCCGGGCGCCGGTGCATGTCCTCCCCAAACCATCATTATACATCCCCATCGAACCTCTTGACTAAAATACAATTGTTCTCTACTATCGTCGTTGCCGTGCCACGTACCCGCCACCACATCACACGCTTTCTCACATCGACAGCACGTACTGGCGACAACTCCAGAAACATTCGTTTCCATCTAATCAATTTGCCCACATATTTCACCCCACGGACATCCCACCATACTGCACCACCTGCAACGCCACCCCACCCACCCTCTACCATTACTTATGGGAATGCCCACATCCCATCCGCGTTGCTCCTGTCAAACACCCCACCCCCACCTCCTGGGAGGCTGCCCTTCTAGCCACGCAGCCTGCAGATCAGTTACGACTGGTCGAGCGGGCTAAGCTAGAAGGGATAGCCAGAGGGCTCCTGGACTAAGAGGTCCTCCTGGGAGTGTTTACATTTTTTTAAGTAAAGTTTTTCCTCCTCCTCCTGGTCTAGAGGGCCCCTCTCCCCGCATGTTATGTAATACTGGTCTTTCTCCTCTTCAGAAATTGTCATATATACCCAGAAGGGGCTTATATGATTTCCCCTTTGTATTAGCCTAAATCTGAAGAAGGAACGCTACAAATTAGTAACAAAGAAACCCATCAACGAATTAGCCGTGAGGGGGAGGGCAGAAGAGTTCAGGATCTCGCTACAGAATAGATATTCAGCTCTAAACGAGATATGCGACATTACCCTAGAAGCAATAAACAATAATTTCAGAGATATCATTACTGAATGTGCACTAGAAGTAGGCGGTAGGAGAGTTAGAGAGGATACCGGTAAGCTGTCTAAGGAGACGAAAGATTTTATTAAGGAACGCCAGAGTATGAAAGCTTCCAATCCAACAGACCAGATTGAATTGGCCGAGATATCAAAGCTAATCAATAAGCGCAAGGTGGCCGATATACCGAAGTATAACATGGAGAAAAATGAGCATGCTGTAAAGAACGGGGAAGCCTTAAAGCGGTAAAGAAGAAATTGAGCGTAGGCAAAAACCAGATGTTTGCCATAAGAGACAAGGAGGGCAACGTCATCACGAATATGGACAAGATAGTCAAAGCAGCCGAGGAGTTCTATACAGATCTCTACAGTAGCCAAAGTAGTCAGGACCATAAGGAGATTGACGGTAGGAAAAAACAGTCAGACGTTCCACCAGTTACGAAGGACGAGGTCAAGAAAGCATTAGAAACTATGAAAAGGGGGAAATCAGCGGGAGAGAATCAGATAACTACAGATTTGCTGAAGGACGGAGGGGATATCGTGTTAGAAAAGCTGGCCACCCTGTATAGGTAGTGCCTGGTGTCATCGACGGTACCGGAACCATGTAAGAATGCAAACGTTATCCTCATTCATAAGAAAGGAGACTCTAAGGACCTTAAAAATTGCAGACCAATCAGCTTACTGTCTGTTACGTATAAGGTATTTACTAAGGTAATCGCTAATAGAATCAGGACAACCTTAGACAGCAATCAAGCAAAATATCAAGCAGGTTTTCGGAAACGGTATTCTACTATCGATCATAGCCATACCATCAATCAGGTGACAGAAAAATGCTCGGAATATAACCAGGCCTTATAGATAGCATTCATTGATTACGAAAAAGCATTTGACTCAGTTGAAACCTTGGCGGTGATGCAGGCATTGTGAAATCAGGGGGTAGACGAGCCGTACCTGAAAGTGCTGGAAGATATAGATAGTGGCTGCACAGCAACCATAGTTCTGCATAAAGAAAGTAACAAAATTCCCATAAAGAAAGGTGTTAGGCTAGGAGACACGATCTCCTCAGTAATATTCACAGCTTGCTTAGAGGAAGTATTCAGAGACTTGGAATGGGAGCAGTTAGGGATAAGGGTAGATGGAGAATACCTCAGTAATCTGCGATTTGCTGATGACATTGCCTTGCTAAGCAACTCGTGGGATGAACTGCAAATAATGATTGATGACCTAGACAGGAAAAGTAGAAATAGATAGATGTTTATTGAAAGGAAAAGGCAGAGAGGTTGGCCAGAATAATTCAAATTTGGCCTGCTACTCTGCACCAGGGAAGGGGAAGGAGAGAAGAAAGAAGGTCGTGATGGGTGACGATGTAGGAGAAGGCATATGGAGATATATGCAGTCACGGCAGCTTGTTTTACAAGCGCGAATCAAGTCCGGTGGAGCACAAAAAACGGCAAAGAGCACGCACTGCCTGGACACCCTTCCCCTTGTCCTGCCAAGCGCCCAGCAGCAGTTCCTCCGACAGAGGCCTCTTGTCTAAACGCTTCAAGGAAGCCGCTAGCACACTTCTTTCGCGCGCATAGGTAGGCTTGAAAATCAATATGCAGAAGACTAAGGGAATGTTCAACAGCCTCGGAAAGGAACAGCAGTTTACATTAGGTAGCGAAGTACTGGTAGTAGTAGGCGAATATGTCTACTTAGGACAGGTAGTAACCGCAGATCCTGACCATGAAAAGGAAAAAACAAGAAGAATCAGACCGGGTTGGAGCGCATTTGGCAAGCATTCACAGATTATGACTAGCAGCTTGCCGGTATCACTAACGAGGAAAGTAT
Organism: Amblyomma maculatum; assembly: GCF_055883805.1. Lineage (NCBI taxonomy): Eukaryota > Metazoa > Arthropoda > Arachnida > Ixodida > Ixodidae > Amblyomma > Amblyomma maculatum. Next base: position 15,304,866 of record NC_139346.1, on the reverse strand, counting down.
ATAACAGTTGCATCTTACCGTACTCACCTATGGGTCTGAAACGTGGAGGCTAACCAAGAGTGTTATACTTAAGTTGAGGACAACCCAGAGGGCTATGGAACGAAAATTGGTAGGGGTAACATTAAGAGATAGGAAGCGTGCAGAGTGGGTCAGAGAAATAACTCAGGTTACCGACATACTAGTGGAAATTAAGAAGAAGAAATGGGCATGGGCACGACATGTAGTGCGAAGAGAGGATAACCGATGGTCGCTTAGGGTAAAAAACTGGATTCCAAGCGAAGGAAAACGTAGCAGGGGCGGTAGAAAGTTAGGCGGGCGGATGAGGTTAAGAAGTTCGCAGGGGTCAAGTGGATGCAGCTAGCACAGAACCGGGTTAAGTGGAGAAATATGGGAGAGGCCTTCGCCCTGCAGTGGGTATAGTCAGGCTGAAGATGATGATGATGAATCTACTCCCCGCCATTGCCTCCTCGTTTCCGAGGGAACGTCAGGCGGCGAATAGACCCTTCTCCTCAGCTTGTAATGTTCCGTGACCTCGTTGTATGAAATCAAGCTATCTTTCATGCCTATGCGAGAGGGCTGCTCTACGGCCGCCGGGTGATAGAGAGCTCGGGCAAGCTGGTGTACAGCCTCATTTTCTGCAATAGACTCGTGCGCTGGAATCCATATTATTTCTATATTACGTTTTATCGGCCTCACCTCGAGGACGTGTTTGGCCTCTTTCGAGATTCTTCCTTTCCTAAAGTTCTTCACTGCCTTTTTGCTGTCACATAAAATTGTCCTGGCCTTGGTACCGACGCAAGCGAGCGCTATCGCCAGCTCTTCCGCCGCGCTGGCATCTCTTTTTCGGCTCGGAGCCGCTGCCATTGAAGCTCCTGCTCCGTCGACAACTGCGGATACAGCCGCCAGCGCGTTTACATAAGCCACCTGGTCTGCCGGGCGCTTTAGCTTCCTCTCGCAGGCTTTAGCCCTATGCTCTCGCCTTTCTTTGTTGTACTCAAGGTTCATGTTTCGCGGCATAGGTGGGACGCGTATCCTGGCCCTGATTCCTGTCGGGATGTTTACCATCTTGTGCGTGATACTTTTTGGCCGGATTCCTACCCATTCGAATATTGTCCTGCCCGTTTCAGACTGGCCGAGCCGTTCCAATTTGGATATTCTGACCTCCCTATAAGCTGAACTCATCTGTTGTGAACTCCCATTTTCTCAAGCCGCTCCATCGACGTGGATATGGGTAGTGCTAGACCTGGCTTGACGCATTTCCTCAATATTCTATCTTCTCTATTTTTATCTTTTTCATGTTTAGGTACTGCGTCGCGTAGCAGATCCAGCGTGATTGGTACGCCTGTGATATTTTCAGGAGATTCCTTTCTTTTAGTCCTGTCCTCTTTACTGCTACCGTCCTGAATGTGCCTACTACTTGGTCTGCACATGTGGGTAATTTCTTCATGGTGTTGGTGTTGTTGCCTTTCTTGTTAATAAACACGCCTAGGATCCCCATTTCCTCGTCCCTGGACGCTTCAAGGCCTTCCAAAACCACTTTAATTTCTACTTCTCTCTTGTTCCTGTCGCCGCTATTATATACAAAAAGCTCTGATATTTGCGGTGAACACGCCAGGCCTCTTTCGGCCGCATACTTCACCACAACGTCTGCTGCCCTTTGCAGACTCCACTCAATTTCCGCGTCGCTTCAGCTATTCATCCAAATGTTTATGTCGTAGGCGTACATGCTAATTTTTATATCAGGGATCTTGTTTAGCATGGCCGGGAGACCTCTCATCGCTATGTTAAATAGGAAAGGGGATAAGATGGCTCCTGGCGGGGTACCTTCGCTGCCCAGCCTTATGCTGGGGGACTCTGCGTCCTAGAATTTAATCACCGCCTACCTATCTCGGAGGAAGTCCTTGATATACTCGTATGCTCTCTTGCCGACGTCTACCTCCTCCAGACCTCTGAGCACCACCTCGTGTCGGACGTTGTCGAAGGCCTTCGTCAGGTCGAGACCTAGGATCGCCTTGGCATCTAATCCTTTCTTCTCTATAATGTCATGTTTTAGTCTGAGCATTACATCCTGCATGCTGAGCTAGGTCTAAATCCCACCATCTCGTGCGGCCACTTTTTTCCATCTTCCATCTTCCGTTAACCTCGTCTGCACTACGTGCTCCATAATTTTCCCCCCGCCCGACGTCAGCGAGATCGGTCTTAGATATTCCAATTTTGGTTCCTTCCCCGGCTTGGGGATGAGAACCATCTTTGCCTGTTTCCCTTACTCTGGCAATTTACCTTCCTTCCATACTTTGTTCATGCATCGTGCAATCGCCTCTATCGAGTCATCGTCTAGGTTCCTAAGTATGACATTGGACATTTTATCCGGGCCAGGGGCCGAGAATATGGAGGAGCGGAAAATGAAGAGCTGAACGCGTACAATACGATAGCGGATATCAGAGCAGCTATTGCAGGGCTAAGCGGTCTGTTGAAATGGCTTTTTGCGGTGGCATAAAAATGACGTGAACGGGAAAACTGATTTTTAGCAGCGGTATTCATGATGTCTGGATGGTATTTATAAGTAATTGTGGAGGACAAACAGAGGTATATATGATAGAAAGGTTAGCAATTAAGCTTGTATTACGAATGGGCTGAAATGAACTGCCCACTGCCAAGTGCCGACTCCTGAAATCTGATTGGCTGACGTTGTCTGCAGGGAAATACGTCATGCATAAAAATATAATGATGGCGTCGAAATGACGTTTCATTACGTAAAAGATATTCTGCCATTGCTGTAAATGACCACAGTTGGGCGCCGCATTTGGCGAATTCGACATGCAGTGTAGGCGGCTGTTAGCTCACCGCAGCTTGGTAGACAGTTTGGTGGGTAGTGAAGTAGGCTGACACATCTTGGTGTAATTTCAGAAAGCACTTAAACGACGCCGTGAGGGAGCTTTTCAGCTGCGCCATCTTACAGCAACTTACAGCCGCACGAGGGTCGTAGCTACCCTTCCGTTGCAAATGCTTTGCTCTCATAAAGAACCCATCGATCCGCGCCGTCGTTGCCATGCGCAGCAATGCGGCCTACTAACTCAAGCGCTTTAATCTGCGCGAGACGAGGCATTTCAGAGAACAACAGAAGGAAAAGTTGGGCGAGTTGTAGGTTGTTCATGACGGTTTGGTGGGCGCTCTTTAACACAGAGACAGAGAAAAGAAGAGAAATAAATTCCCCAGTGCCGTGTTTTCTTCTCTTTGTCTCAGTGTTAAACAGCGCCCACCAAACCATCTCGAATTTCAGAGAGCACCACGATGCTTTCTAATTATCTGTCTAATCGGTTCCTGAGTACAACCTGACGGGGTCATATGTTTGAGGGCTGGGCAGGAACTTCGCGAGGGATCACCAAAGACTGTCTTAAACGTCGGCCCTAAACACTTATTTTTTTTTCCTAGCACTATACACTCAATGCAACGTTAGTGAATTAAACATCCTTTCCACGATGGAAAAAGCAATCAAAAATACTCACAGCTTCTATTAAATAAAGGAATGTATGTTCCATGTACAGGGCACAAGTTTGTTTGCCACATGTGATCTATTTCGTATATAGTTCCGCCTTAATATGCATGCGGGCTCACCATTTCCTTATATTTTAGAAAAAATAAGTACTCCGGAGCACGTTAAGACGGTACGAGCCATTTCAGAGAGCAACAGAAGGGAAAGTTGGGCGAGTTGTAGGTTGTTCATGATGGTTTGGTGGGCGCTCTTTAACGCAGAGACAGAGAAAAGAAGAGAAATAAATTCGCCAGTGCCGTGTTTTCTTCTCTTTGTCTCAGTGTTAAACAGCGCCCACCAAACCATCTTGAATTTCAGAGAGCACCACGATGCTTTCTAATTATTTGTCTAGTCGGTTCCTGAGTACAACATGACGGAGTCATATGTTTGACGGCTGTGCAGGAACTTCGCGAGGGATCATCAAAGACTGTCTTAAACGTCGGCCCTAAAGACTGACTTTTTTTCCTCGCACTATACACTCACTGCCACGTTAATGAATTGAACAGCCTTTCCACGACGAAAAAAGCAAGCAAAAATTCTCACAGCTTCTATTAAATAAAGGAATGTATGTTCCATGTACATGGCACATGTTTGCTTGCAACATGTGATCTGTTTTGTATACAAAGCTTTGTCTTAATATGCATGCGGGCTCACCATTTGCTTATTTTTTAGAAAAAATAAGTACTCCGGAGAACGTTATGACGGTACGCTCTAATCATATGATGTAGTTTAGCGACATTTTGTGTTCATTGCTTTGCCTGATACAGCAAGAATATAATCTCTATTTTTTTATTTGCATTTTACAGTTTCGACCGTAAGGAATACGCGTGCGCCGCCCTAGCTTCATACCACGAATGCCCTAGCTTCATGGAAGCCTGGGCATCGTCTAATTAACCTTCCTGCTATTCCGTTCTTCTGTTTTTGTTGCTAGGACTCCTTTTGCGTTTTGCAAGAGCTTTTCGCACGCCAGCGCATGAAATTTTTACCGACTAGGTGTAAGGCCTACCGTATGCCTTCCACTTCATGTGTGTGGGTGTGGAAAACTCTCCCTCCATCTCTCTCTCTGCACTGCTTTCCGCGCTCTACGCAACTCGAGCCGACACAATGTGTTAGGAGCATAAGCAGACTTGGTGACCAGATGGTAGCTGGTCATAACGCGGCTTTTCAAAAAAAAGTGGATAGCACAGCCAGTACCTAACAGTAATTGATACTTAGAGACTGCGAGCGTTGTCCTTTTCGCCGGCTCCTCTTCGTCAGTGCTGGAGCTACTTTGGAAATCTGTCGATTCCACTGCTTACCACCAAGTCCTTAAATGTTTTAGTTCCTGCATTTAAAAGCCGCTGATAAGTGAACGTGAGATATCATCGACGCTTATGAACAGCAATGCTACTTTCCGCTGCAATTTCGCACCAACCCACTGCGAATATTCCGTTGCCGTTCTTGCTCTTCAGCTTAAACTCGCGCAGCCTTTCCATGCGTAGTTAATGCCTAATGTTCGACTGTAAGTATGTCATAACACACTGATACTGCAACGGAAGAAAATCACTCGGCTCACTGCAACCCGAGGCTTCCGAATCATGGATTGCACTGCAGCTTATCGGTTCCTGCAAGAGCATCGTCGTTTTTCATACTTGGCGCCAATATATACAGCAGATGACAACTTGCTTTTTCTACCACTTTATTTCTCTGTTTCATCACAATGTGTAACCCGATTGTGTGCCTACTTAACCTGGCACCGTCTACTGCACACGTCATGCATACGTAACAATTTGAACAAAATTGCGAATTGTCAAAAATAGGGCCCCCACTGCTGATTTTCGCCAGAAAGAGCTTGTCGATCGGGATCTATGCGAATAACAAGCCCGTGGACTCCTGGAATAGTAGAAAAGCACCCTAGAAGACATTTGTTTATCTATTGTTACGACGGGGGTAAGACGACGGAGCGCTGAACAACAATACGATAGGGCAGGGAGCTCAGCTGGTCAACGGCAGCGCGTCCGGCACGAGATTCTTTTTCCAACGTCGTTTTGCTTCACTTGTGTTCTAAGGCTCATCTTCTTCTGTACTGTTACATTTTCCCCCTGGGCAGACGAAGCCCCCGGGCGAGGTAGTTATTCGTTTCCACGAGAGGGACACGGCTTCATCCGGGGCGACATGGGCAACTTCTGTTCTGACTGAACGACGACCACTTGCTGTCATACGTGCTATTTGGTAGTTCACTTCACTGACGCATTCAAGCACAACGTAAGGGCCAGCGTAGTGCGCCAACATTTTCTGGGCTAAACTACGCTTTCGGAGAGGTCACCAAAGCCATACTAAATCTCCAGGGGCGTAAGACACATGGCTATGCCGGCTGTCGTACCGAGCTTTTGAACGCTCTTGCGATGCGAGAATTCGCAAACGGGCGAGACGGCGAGCTTTTTCGGCTCGACAAAGAGTTTCAGCGATGCACGGTTTGTCATGGACGCAGTAAGGAAGAATGGTGTCTAGAAAATACCGAGGTGGACGGGCATATAGCAGGAAGAACGGGTTGTAGCCAGTCGTCTCATGTGCTGCAGTGTTGAATGCAAACGTTATAAATGACAGTACAGTATCCCAATTCTTGTGGTCAGATACGATGTGCATAGATAGCATGTTTGTGAGTGCGCGGTTTGTGCGCTCCGTCAAGCCGTTGGTTTGAAGGTGATATGGTGTGGAATGCTGAAAATGCGACGCACACAAACGAAGAAGCTCGTCCACAACATCTGCCATAAACTGGCGACCTCGGTCACTGATGATCACTCGGGCAGGTGCATGGCGGAGAATCACAGAACGAAGCAAGAACAGGGACACATGGTGAGCGGTGGCTGAAGGAAGAGCTGCCGTTTCGCAGTACCGCGGGTAAGATAGTCGGCACAAACCACGATCCAACGATTTCCGTCGGATGACTTCGGGAAGGGACCCATTAGGTCGATTCCGATTTTCTCAAATGCGCCACGTGGTGGAGTCACAGGATGCAGCAGTCCCTGTGGCGTGGACGTAGGACGTTTGTGTCGTTGGCACTCAGTGCAGCTCGCCACATATCGCTCAGTCGTCTGGCGCATCTTTATCCAATGAAACCGGCCGCGGGCATAATGGAGCGTTCGTGCAGAGCCCAGGTGATCAGAAGTGGGGTCTTCGTGCATGGCACGTAAGATGCACGAGCGGTAGCTCTCGGGAACCGCAAGCAGAAAAATCGTGCCGGTGCTTGAGTAGGCCTTTTTGTACAAAAAGCCATCACGGAGACAAAATGGGCTGGAAGCTGTGGACTCCCGCGCCTCCGCAAGCAGTGGCTCGAGGCTTATATCGGTCCCTTGCGCAGTCTGCATAGCCGAAGCGTCGGGAAACTCGGGCACGGCGAAGGCGATGTAATGATCCAAATCACTATAGTCACATTCGGTCATAGGAAGAGGAAGACGTGAAAGACAGTCTGCATCGGAGTGTTTGCGGCCACTCTTGTACGAAACAGTGAAGTCGTACTCCTGCAGACGAAGGGCCCAGCGTGCCAGACGACCAGATGGATCACGAAGGTTGACGGGCCAACACAGGGCATGATGCTCCGACACAACCGTAAAATGGCGTCCAGATAGGTAGCACCGAAACCGTTGAACAGCGAAAACCTCAGCGAGGCACTCCTGCTCCGTAACAGTGTAGTTACGCTCAGGTTTGCTGAGGGAACGGCTTGCATACGCAATTACATGCTCTCCTGTTGTCGAACGTTGCACAAGCACAGCGCCAACACCAATCCCACTTGCATCAGTGTGGACTTCAGTCGGAGCGGAGGGGTTGAAGTGCCGTTGTATGGGATGTGACGTAAGCATAAACTTTAGTTGGCGGAAAGACGTGTCAGAATGTCCAGTCGAAAGGGAGGTGCTTTTGCAGAGGGGATGTCAGAGGTTAGGCGACGTTGGCAAACCTTGGGATGAATAGTCGAAAGTAGGCACGCAGCCCCAGAAAACTGCGGAGCTCCTTTTGCGTCTATGGTCGTTGGAATGCTGCAACTGCTGCAGTCTTCTGTGGATCTGGCCGAACTCCATCGCGGTCGACGAGATGTCCGAGTACCAGCGCTTGACGTTCACCAAAACGGCACTTTTTGGAATTCAGTACAAGGCGAGCCTTCTGTAGGCAATCTAAAACAATGGCGAGTCACGTGTTATGTTCAGTAAAAGTCCGGCCAAAAATAACAACATCGTCTAAATAGCACATGCAGATTTCCCACTAGGGGCCACAAAGTATTGTGTCCATAAATGTTTCAAATTTGGCCGGCGCATTGCGTAGGCCGATGGGCATCACGTTAAATTCAAACAGGCCGTCCGGCGTAACAAATGCAGTTTTTTCCTTGTCAGCAGGGTCCGTCGGAATCGGCCAGTACCCCGATCGCAAATCAACTGAAGAGAAATAAGACGCGGAGAAAAGGCAATCTATGGCATAGTCGATGCGCGGGAGAGGATACACATCCTATTTAGTGATGGAGTTGAGGCGACGATAGTCAAGGCAGAACCTCCATGTTCCGTCGTTTTTATTTACCAATATCACGAGAGCAGCCCAAGGACTGGAGGATTCCTGTATTGCGCCCCTGTTCAACATGTCTTGGACTCGCTCGGTGATGATCTTACGCTCTGATGGCGACACACGGTACGGCTTTTAACGGATCGGATGGGCAGATCCCGTGTCAATCCTGTGGCGTGCGCGCGACAGCGGAAAACGTTGCGAGCCATCGGACTGCGCGAAATTAAAGACGAATAGCTGCTGGGACAAGAGGTTCTTTAATATCTGTCGTTGTGAGGTGTTCAACAATGCATGATCATCGGAAGAAGCTTTTCGTCAGCAGGTGAGTTAGTAGCGGGGTTGCCTAGGAAGGAGTAACGACAGCTACACAATTCGGGGGAGTTGCGCTACATGAAGCTATAGTTTGGAGCCCGCTGGAAAAATAACCGTTACCGATGAATAATTTATAGTCCACAGTCTGGTACGGCCCTCCTTCACGCGAACCAAACAATGCGACACTAACGTATTTTTCTTTACGCACTGTAAACTAAGTGGCGCCACAGTAGCCTCAAAAGAGTCGTTAATAGCACGGGAGCAGGACACCTGGACACACACTGCAGAATGTGGCGGTATGATGACTTCATCACAAACACAGAAAGCGTCTTTATAACTTGACGTCTCTTCCAAACGTTCACGAGGAAGAGAACCACTAACACGTAGCCCTCCCGTTCGACAATCAACTGTAGCGCCGCACATACGCAGGAAGTCAATTCCAAAGATTACGTCGTGTGTAGATTGGTGTAGTACTGCAAACTCCGCCGGAAATACTGTGCCCCCAAAGAAACTTTAACGCCGGTTATCCCAACCGGATACAATAACTCTCCACTTACTCTATAAAAACTTGCTGCTTTGTCACAAACAAACATAACTTTGTTTTTCAAAAAGTTCGTAAAATCTAAAATCATTACTGAAACTGTAGCACCAGTGTCTACCAACGCCATCGTTGGCAAACCATCAACAATCACATTGATCTTGTTCTTTAACGTACACACAGACGAAGGAATAATAGGTATCAGCCCACATTGTCCAGCGACCTCCATCCCGATCCATTGCCCGCGCTGGCTAGTTTTCCGTCATTGGTAGAGGAGATCGGCGCCGTGGAGAAGGGGAGCGGCGCACACGAAATGACGGCGGTGGTGTCACACTACGGTCACACGCTGGCGAATGGCTGCGGAGCCCTTCGTTTTGAAAGCGGCCCCTCCGGGGGGGGGGGGGGGGGGGGGGGGTTCTGGCCGTTAGCTGTCGATGTAGGGCTGGACGGTGCGTCGGTTCGATGCCGTCAGGGAATTCTGAAACGCTGCGCGCCGATTGCAGTAGCGGGAAATGTGACCCGCGATCCACACCGGTAGCACACCGGAAGAGGTCGGTCAAAAAGTGGCGTGTCGGCTGGTTCCTGCATGGTAGGCTGCGACGAATATCTAGATGGTGGTTCCGGCACGATGTAGTTGTCCGGCGGTGGGCGCGATGTACGATTGGTGTAAAGCTGAGGATCTTTACGGTGATGGAAAGAGAATTGTTGGAAACTCTCTCCCGGTCTTGGTCGCGGAGTGTATAGGTCTTGGCGGCAGGAAACGTCAGTGACGTTCGCAGACATCGGCGGGCACGCACCCCCATAGGTTGGAAGAGCATATACGTCCCCGCCCCCCCCCGAAGCCATTGGGCCAGGCGAGCTGCTCACGTCGTGACATCTCATCTCGAACAATTTCACGGATGGCGCACAGAAGGCTTTGAGATGGCGATTCTTCAATACTAGCCACTGTAGTCACATTTGCGAGCCGTCCAAATTTTGGTGTAATGCGGGGAGTCTTTAGGGCCTCGAATGTTCGGCAGTGCCGGATAACGTCAGAGACCGAACTCAGGTTTTCCTTGGCAATGAGGAAGTGGTAGACATCTTCCGCAATGCCCTTGAGCAGATGGCCTACTTTATCGTCTTCAGTAATCCTGCTGTCGACGGTCTTGCACAACTTGAGTATGGCCTCTGTGTAGGTGGTGCAAGTTTCTCCGGCTGCCTGGTTTCTCTGAGCAAGCGTCTGCTCGGCTTGCTTCTTCTTTGGAGTCAGGTCACCGAAACATTCCTTGATTGCTTCGACAAAACTTGCCCAAGTTGTCAGGGAGTCCTCGTTGTTCTCATACCACATCAAGACGGTCTGCGTCAAAAAAAGACAACATTGGCTAGTTTAGCCACTGAATCCCAGCGGTTATAGCGGCTCACACGTTCATAATGAATGAGCTAGTCATCAACATCTTCCCCTGCTTGGCCGGCAAAGGAACGAGGCTCGCGAAACGGTAGCGTCGCATTCGTGATGGTCGGCGGCACATCGCGAGACGGTGTTAGAGGGTCCCGTGTTGATGTTCGGGGCTGCTCGGTAGTCTGCTGCATTCTTGTTGAAAAGGGTGGGAGACCAGCGAGGCGATGGCTCCGACGAAGCTCCAGCGGTTGAGGATGCGTCTTGAGGGTAGTCGCACCCAGCACCTCCACCAATTTGTTACGACGGGAGTAAGACGTCGGAGCTCTGAACAACAATACGATAGGGCAGGGAGCTCACTCAGCTGGTCAACGGCAGCGCGTCCGGCACGAGAGTCTTTTTCCAAAGTCTTTTTCCTTCACTTGTGTTCTAAGCTTCATATTATTCTGTACTGTTAGACTATCAAAGTTAATTCCATCCATCCATCCTCGTTCGGCGCAACCAACGAAGCTCAGTGAGGCGGAAGATTTTCCGGCGTGTCGAAATTGTGAAGCAACCTACTTCAAATAGCACTGCTTGTGGTGTTATGCAATTTCGGTACCTATTAAAAGGATAGAGGCACCAAACTGAAGCTGAGGTAGCGATGCGACTCGACTTCTGAATGAACCGAGGTAGCTTGCTGCGGGTTTCATCCGCGGGCTTTACGTGGAACCTATTTTAATTTGATTTTATTGACATGCCTGGAGAAATGTTCAGTGTACCGCACTCATCGGCACCGAGATGATCATCACGATGCAAGTCGTGACGTCACCTTGCGTCTATGACGTAGTATGCTCACTGGGCCGCTGCAGGGGCGCCGGGGTAGAAGTGAAACGCGCGACGATAGCGTTGCGTTGCCTTATCAGCCTAGTGACGATACAGCGTGTTGGTCGGCCTCCTGTCGCGTGGACGCACTTCGTCGTTTGATTTGGTTGCTACTTGTGCCCACCCATCAGCAATGCCGCATTACTGTGAAGTGGACTTCTGCCAAAGCGCCGATGGAGGCCGAGGAGGCGGTGTAGCGCTTCACCTCTCCCACAGTGACGCTCATCACCGGTAGGCACAGACTGACTTCGTACGCTGTGCTCTCCGGATCGACTGACTGGCTGTCGGGGAATTACAGTTTTATAAGCTCTCTTCACTTTGCGAACGACTGTTACATTTGGAGCCCGGCATGCCAGGCCAAGTTAGGCATGAAGTCACGTATGCTGCTGAAGCCCTGTACTTTTTTTTTATTCTCCACGTGGCTATGCTCCGACGAAGCATCGCGCCTCGAGCGTTTGTTTTTCATTACATTTTGCAGGCGTGTGTTGATGCGCACACATCTCTTGCTTCGTCCGCCCATTGCGTCGAGCCGCAGTTGGTTGAACAGAGGTCTACGACGCCAAGTTTTTGGGCCTTATTCTCCAGCGTTCTCGCTAGGAGGTGGCCTAGGTTTAGAGCCCTGTGCTGGATTTCACTCTGTGAGCGCTGCGCGTTTGAAGCGCTTTCAGTGCAGGTGTACGACTCGACGTATGCATCTGCCACTCGGCGAGCAACGGACGTTCACTTTACTAACTTTTCGCAAGGGCCCGTGGAACCTGTTGGTTACGCATTCTAAAGTTTTTGGTAAACAGCTTATATTGCGGCAGTGAGTCGAATCGGAAGGCATCAGACATTTATCTGGAATAATTAGGAAGGCTAGTCAAATAATTCAGGAAACATGGAGATGAACAGCGCAAAGGAAACACGGAAAAGCAGGAATAGGGCAGACTATACCAACTGAATTTTTATTGGAAGACAGGCCATATTTTATACTCCAATTCACACAACACCAGTAATCAGGAAACAAGTAACACAATAATAATCATTGCCAGTACAACAGTCATCAACCCAGGAAGGTCAGAGGGAGCCAATTAACAATAAAATAAGAGAACCAGTAGTTCTGAGTTACCATCACAGCAAAAGCAGAGTAAAAAGTACTAACATCGAAAAACAAGAGAAACAACAACAAGCGTAAACGTTAGACAAAAACTTCAGGAAAAACGAAAAACTTAAAAAAAAAGGGAAATAATTTTTTTCCTACTGCTTGTGGCTTTATACAAAAACAGAAATGAAAGCGACACCGCAATATGTAGTTGTTCACAGACAGTTTCGGTGGGATGGTTTGTCCCTGAACTATGTGAAGAAAAAGACAGAACTTGTGTTCAGAAAATTGTGTAACGCCGCAAAAATTACCTGCGCATATTTTGTAGATGACTGCCTAAAGCACTATTCATTGTTCTTAAATATGAACTGTGAGCATGTATTTAGTTCCTTGAAGTTCGTATGCTGTATTTCTTGTCTAGGCTCATCGACAGCAAGGTGTGCACTTGCCGGCGAACCCCTGGTATGTCAGACTGGAGTGAGGCCAGAATGTCAGATGCTCGGAAACAGGGCTCAGTGGAACACATCAACACTAGCTGTTCTGAAGCCAAGAACGAGGACAATTCAATCGTAGACAGAGGATGTGGGGAAAGATGCTGGTTCAAGACAGCATTTCACTTTAAAGGGGCTCACTTTAAAGCATTGTTACATTTCTGTTAAAATTGTGGTTGCACAGATTATCCCATGTTTTTCAACTAAAAGGGTAGACTGTGCCGCGGCTTTCGATATTGATTTTGTGGTTAAAACATCAAAATCGTATTAACAAGCAACCAACTCACCGAGCAACATAACTGCTCGTCTTACAGAAGCGCAAAACAAGACCAAAATAACAGAAGACGACACAAGCGCTTGTGTCGTCTCCTGTTCTTTTGCTGTAAGATGAATCCAATCCAACTGGCCCAGTTTTCTATACTCGATAACTGTTCAAGTCTGTCAAAGGTATTTTTCAAAACGCTTGTGATGCGTCTCGTCTAAACTGATAGTGTGACTGAAATTTCAGAATATCAAAGTGGTCAGCTGTCCTCCATAGTGCTCCTGCAACGCATACCTCACGACAGGGCTATACTGCTTGTGGACAATCATATAACTGCTTTTGGAACAAAAGATTTGTTGCTCGTGCAAGCTGACCAAGAACGGGGATAATTTGCTGTCATTGGCATCAACAAAAGGCTTGCAGGCAATAAGAACCACTTAGAAAATGGCAGCGTTTTGCCTGGTCACCTTAAAGCTGCTTGTTTGAAAGTCACTAACAACATTACTGGGGGAACTAAATGCATATTTTGCTTTCTCTCTTGAAAGTCTTTGTATGCTATTATAACCAGGGTTCTCTGAAGACAAATTTGAGAGGTGAACATTTGAAAACAGGAAGAGGGGAGGATTAAACCGAATTACTACACACCAGATGGCTACACAGCTTTTCTTTCAATATCTATCTCCAGCTCACTGCAATGTAACGAATCATGTGTTTGCTTTGTTTACACATCAATGATTCGCAAGAGGGCATGAGGTTTATGCTGGCCTTACCCAAGCACGCGTCGTTCAGTAGCACTACACCATGGTGAAAATAAAACGTTCTGAAAGTGTAAATGTGGCACATAAGAGGGCACTGCACTATTGTTAATATATTGCATAAAGTGATAAATGCAGCTTTTCAAAAACGAACAATAATGACGTCAACTAAAAAAAGAAACCAGCTGCCATATTGTGAATAAAGTAAAATCTCGTTAATTATACCTTCAAGAAAAATAATTGAATTATTCAAAAGTTCAAGGTATTGATGGTCTTGAAGCAGTGCCAAAAACAGTTTGCATAGCAGCTATTTTAATTTAACACCCAGAACATGGTTTTCTTTATATCGGAGATGAAAGCTAATTGAAAACTACGCTTTTCAAGGTTTTTTTCAAGTGCTTTGTTTTCCTCGCCCTATCGAGGGCGTTGAAAATTCATTCAAAATCGCATGTTCCACCACGGCCCTCTTCGCAGTGCGACCCAGTAGCAGTGATGCCTCGTTAACAAGTGGCCCTGCTTTATTTTGAGGATCCAGTGTGAGGACGCATCCTCAATATGAAACGGTTCCGCTAAACTTGGTGTACTCAAAAGCGGAGGAAGCACCTGCATGCAAGAGCGAAAAATATTGGTAGGCATTTCAGTTTCCTGTTGCTGTCCCCAAATGAAAGGCCAGCCGCGCAACCTGCACAATATCTGAGCTTAGGTTCCGACGACATCGCGATTGCGTAGCACCATTAGGAAGAACTTCATAGTTAACAGCAATGACGAGTCGCAGCACTTTATAGGGGCCGAAGTAACGGCAAAGCAGCTTCTCGGACACGTTTTGCCGACGGGCAGGTGTCCACACCCAGACTTGATCCCCATGATTGTAGTCGACCTGTCGGTGGCAATGGTTGTAGCAGCGGACATCAGTGTCCTGCTGTTGGCCAATGTGCAATCTTCTTATCCTTTTTCCCCAAAGTAGGGCAGCCAACCGGAGGCCTTTCTGGTAAACATCCCTGCCTTCCATCCTCATATCGTCCGTCCGTCCGTCCGTCCGTCCGTCCGTCCGTCCGTCCGTCCGTCCGTCCGTCCGTCCGTCTGTCTGTCTGTCTGTCTGTCTGTCTGTCTGTCTGTCTGTCTGTCTGTCTGTCTGTCTGTCTGTCTGTCTGTCTGTCTGTCTGTCTGTCTGTCTGTCTGTCTGTCTGTCTGTCTGTCTGTCTGTCTGTCTGTCCGTCCGTCCGTCCGTCCGTCCGTCCGTCCGTCCGTCCGTCCTTCCGTCCGTCCGTCCGTCCGTCCGTCCGTCCGTCCGTCCGTCCGTCCGTCCGTCCGTCCGTCCGTCCGTCCATCCGCCCGCCCGCCCGCCCGCCCGCCCGCCCGTCCGTCCGTCCGTCCGTCCGTCCGTCCGTCCGTCTGTCTGTCTGTCTGTCTGTCTGTCTGTCTGTCTGTCTGTCTGTCTGTCTGTCTGTCTGTCTGTCTGTCCGTCCGTCCGTCCGTCCGTCCGTCCGTCCGTCCGTCCGTCCGTCCGTCCGTCCGTCCGTCCGTCCGTCTGTCTGTCTGTCTGTCTGTCTGTCTGTCTGTCTGTCTGTCTGTCTGTCTGTCTGTCTGTCTGTCTGTCTGTCTGTCTGTCTGTCTGTCTGTCTGTCTGTCTGTCTGTCCGTCCGTCCGTCCGTCCGTCCGTCCGTCCGTCCGTCCGTCCGTCCGTCCGTCTGTCTGTCTGTCTGTCTGTCTGTCTGTCTGTCTGTCTGTCTGTCTGTCTGTCTGTCTGTCTGTCTGTCAGGTCAGTGCTGCGCGCTGTCTGAAACGGCATGACGCGCCACATCGTTATAAAAAGTTGCACCCTCCCCAACCCCGACTATAGCAAACAGCCTCATGTGGGCAGTGTTGGGCAGATGTTTTAAGAGGTGGGTGGTTGACCTGGGAGATGGGCAGCGATACCGCTGCCGCCCACCATGAGGAGAACGCTGATTATAACACACCGAGAGAACATTTTCCTTGCTGGTAGCAAGGAAAATGTTCTCAATAAAATGTATGAAGGCAGTTAGAAAAAACTGGTATGTAAACAGAATCCGAATGGGGACAGAAGTAGGTTTTAGGCACTAAGATGTTTGAAGGCATTAAAAACATTAAAGTTTCGGAGCGCACAGTGGGGCTAAAGTTTGCCCGCAAGGTTACAACATATTTTGTCTTAGCAGGTGATCAGATGAACCTTCCTGCACAATAAAGTTCATTGTGTATGAGACTTGTCGGATCTGACAAAATGCCGGATCTGCCACCTTCCTGCAGAATCATTAGTGGAGATGTGCTGATGATGTTTATTTTTGTGATCCTGGTGGCCATTTTGTTCCCTAGCTTGTCACGTCAACTGCTTCAATAGTGCATATTATGCCTGCATGCATTGTGGCAATGCATATTTTGAATATGTAACTTAATATATTTTCTATTCCCTTCAGGGGCAAGCTATTATCTATACAGAAAAAAATGTTTCATTTCATTTGTGCAGATTCATTTGTTCATATTATGCCCACATGCGTTTTGGCAATGCATTCTTCAACATGCAATCTTAGATCTTTTGTATTCCCTTCTGGGGCAAACTATTATCCAGGCAGAAAAAAATGTTAAAAGCTTCAAATTCTAGGAGGGAGTATGCAATCATGATTGCAGAGCAAACATTTACGTCCTTCCAGGTGCTGAATTGTGCACTGTCAAGACGGCCTATCCCCACGCCGTGTTTTGACGCAGGTATCAAAGTCTGTTACATTTTTTGTCATGTTTCTCACAAGAACTTATCATTGAACAAATCATCCTATACCAATAAATTTAAAAAACTGATTTCAGAAAAAAGAATGCCAGCAAAAATGTAGCGTACTGCCCGCAGGTGTAAAAACACTACCATGAAACGCACTTGTGTTCAATATGAACCGTTTTTATGCATTAAATACACTCATCTACCTTGACTGTGTACAATTCAGGCTTTCCACACCCTTCTAATTAGTGCATGTTGCACCTGCTGCAGAATAACTTGACAGTATTTACGCTGCATGAGCAAATGTGAATGCTGTGCCTCAGAAAGATTTGAAAGCTACCTGTGACAAACCCAGTCAAGTGGTGTGGCTACATAGCTCAAGTTCAAGTTTATTTACATCATCACAGATGAGGGTAGGTGCGGGTAAAAAGTGGTCGCAGATCAGTTTAGGAGCTCCCGGACCCCCGTTACATGGCATACAGCAGGGAAACAAGACACAGGGCATTTCAAGTTTTCAATCATCAGAAAATTGGCTAAAATACTTCAAACAGCAGTTTTTCAAACACATTGTATATACATACAGAATATTTTAGGATGAATAATTTTAAAATTTTATGGCTTCCTTCGCAGGCTCTTGTCCCAAAGCACTCCGAAAGATGGCTTCTGGAAAGTTTTCCGCCGTACCCACAAGCGTCACAACTACGCTTAAAACAACCGTTTAACCTGCAAGCACCACACAATCTTCACTAAGTTATGCCAGACTGTTTCCCTTTTATACTTTCATCTATGCTAAAGTGTAGCTCAGCAGCACTTGGAACGCTTCCAGAAATTCGAAAATTGCACTACAAAGGTATATCACTTTCAAACACAAGACAAATATAATACAATATGTTTAAAACCCTGTGCCAGGAAGAAAACCATCTAGTGACAACTTTGTGGCTTCTCCCGTTAGGGGCTCCGACTTAATCCACCGGCATTACCGTTAAGGCTCTTCTTTTTATTGAAGCTCCGGCTATCCGTTTCCCCGGAACAACCTTATCCCCTCCTAGCACAAGTCATCCGCTTTGCTGAGCGACCTGTGCATCTCCATATGTATGCGCCAGTCGAGCTTCTCAGCACGGGCGCGTTTCTGCCTTTGGGACAGTGGTTTTGCCCTAGTTTCAGCGTCCTCACCTAATGAGAGCAGCATTCTTTCTCACGCCTGCTTTTCCGCTCCTGTCGGCGGCAGCACTTGAATAATCATTTTCAACTTTCTTTTGAAGCCAGCTTCTGCAAGCTAGCGGTAACAGGAGCGATCATGGATTTTTTTTTTTTTTAAACTTTGCCACAAGGCATAAGTTGAGAAAGGGGGAATGGGATGCAGGAGGTAGAAAGTTAAAAGAAGGAGCCAAAGCAAGGCGTGGAGGCGCTGCTGCTCCTGAGGGAAGCGCCAACTGTGGCAGAAAAATAGAAATTGGGAATGTGGGGGCCATGCCAGCCGCGCGTGTTCTCCTGGCACTGCCGCGCTCCAGCTCCGTTCCGAGCACTCTCGCGCTGCATCAGCGGCGCGTCGCAGAATACCGTCCGCTGCGCGGCTTGAGAAAAATCTGCTTGCTTGACTTTTATTTTCCGTACATGGAACTTTAGTAATGTAGAAAATTTTTTTTTACAATTTACTCTATGAAGCAGACCGTAGAAAACTACGATAAGCACCGAACGCAATGTGCACTTCGGAAACCAACGATCACATTGCAAACGCCGCGTTGTTTATGTTAGTGATTTTAAATGATGGCTTATGGCTCGTTCACACCTTACCATTCGTCGGAGTGAGCGAGTGAAATTTGCTGCCGCCGACAGGCTCCTTCGTTCACACTTTGAGCCAACATATCGCCGCCGTCGCCGCTTAACCTCCGGTTAACCCTGACCGCTAGACTGCAGCTGCGTACGCCATGAAAATCATACAGCTATGCTAAGTGCCGAAGAAAAAACGCATTATCATTCAATCCTTCACTAAATCATGGCACATTTGACCCATGCACTGTGACACCAAGAGCTTCAACGTGCTATTTGCAGGCATGGTAAACGATATGGGCATACTTGCCGCTCATCCAAGGACAGCATCGACCTTATTCCAAATGTCATTGTTCCCCTATTGCATCCTTCCCTATTGCGCTGGTCGCCCCGCGACAAAGCGCCTCGGATAAAAAGTGAAAACTAAAAAGTAACGCAGTACCTCAAATATAATCAAAAAGCTAAAAAAGTAAAAAATCGTTTATGTAACAAAGAAAACGGCTGTGCTAGCGGCATTCGAACTCACCATTTCTTACTCCACAGCGTCCGGAGCTAACCCGTCGGCCTCGCCTATTTTTTGTTTCTGACATGGTATTTATTACGCGTGGTTATGTAAAAAAAGGATTATATACACAGACTGTTTACAAAGCACTCAGTCGTTGCTGAGCTCCACAACAGAAAACACAACTAAAAGCCAGGCAAAGATAAACGCCGTGTCACCAGCGGAAACCAGTCACGTGAAAAGTCAATTTCTACACAAATGTCCTTCAGTTGCAGCATCATTCTGCTAAAATAGAGTCTAGGTGGAACAACAGGTTCAGCGTTGCGATCCAACATGCGTGTGTTCCATAGCCGAATTTTTTCTTTATTGCTCAACATACATAATGAAACAGATAAAATGGCTGAGGCTTAGCTTGGTTAAGCCTGGTCAGATGCGAAGCAAATTGAGTGGAAGCGTTGCTCGTATCAGTGGAGCATCGTTGTCGCCGAGCCGCATGCCGAGCACGCTCCTTGGTCAAACGTTCTTCCCGCTCTTCTGGGCTCTCTGCAGCACGCGGCAGCCTTCGCTTTTCATTCCACCGCTCGGCTGCACTCCCTGGAGGCATCGCCACCTTTTGTGAGGGTCTACTGGAGGCGAGCGGTGGTGGTGGTGGTAGTTAGGGAGAAGAAGGGGGAGCGCAATCGTCTCCCCTTTATATATAAACCTGCGCTATACCACGTGGTCCGCACAGCATGCAACCGCAGCCGACGGCGCAAGCCGGTTCCCGTCTCTCCTCTGTCGTGACGTAAGCGTATCACGTGGTGTGACGTCACCATACCACGTGGTCCGCACGGCGTGCAACCGCAGCCGACGGCGCGAGCCGGTCCCCCGTCTCTCCTTTGTCGTGACGTCAGCGTATCACGTGGTGTGACGTCACCATACCACGTGGTCCGCACGGCGTGCAACCGCAGCCGACGGCGCGAGCTGGACCCCCGTCTCTCCTCTGTCGTGACGTCAGCGTATCACGTGGTGTGACGTAGCATTCCACATTATTTACACGGCGTGTAACCGTCACGAAGGGCTGTGGTTTACCTCTAGCAATATGCTTCGCATAAAAATATTTGGCACTCGGCCACGCCGATACATGGGAAGATAAGAAATATTTTTGCAAGTTATGTCACGGCCACATATATAATGTAGGAACTTAATGTTTCGAGGTGCACAGGCCATTGCTGCCACTCTCAAAATTACTTCTTCGCCATCGCAGCTTGCTGCCTGCTGTCACGACGTGCAACTAATGTCCTGGATGCTTATGCGCTCTATATTGAGCACTGGAATCATTTTAACATGTCGAGTTTCACAGCACTGGCAAACTTAAGAGTGCCGGCTCTTCGGTCCTGCTCTGCTACCGTAGACGTATGCACACAACTATCTGCGCTTGCTGTTCTATCGCCCTGATATCGTCAACTCCCTGAGTTAAGCTTGCCACCACTCCTGCAGCGTCACCATTTAGGACATCATTCAGCTCCGCTGCTGCTAGCACCATGTCGTACACATCGGAATTTTTCGACAGCCTATTTTTGGTCTCTTTAAGCACTTTGTTCATTGTCATCCCTGGGAAGTTTCAAACTAATGCTCACTTATCACCCTTTACACGTTCCATGGTAGCTCGATTGCACCTGCTCATGTTGGAATCCCCAGCGATAAGCACCCGGGCATTCTTTCTCTCCCTCCCAACATTTTGCTTCCTGCTCTGAGTTATCGCGTCTTCTCTTGGAGCTTCATTCTTCCCTACTTCTTCCTTCTTTACCGACTTCTTTGAAGATACTTCTGAACAACTCGGTCGGTTCGGCTCCGCCTAACTTTGATTTTGCCATCCATGCCTGTGCTGGCCCCATTCAGGTGGCCCGCAATGGAATGTCCATCCTCGTTGCTTCCAAGGACAGCGTCGGCCATTTTTTCTTACATTTGAGGAAGCTGTCCCAGCGTTTTCTTATTTTCTGCCCTTGATAAACTTAATTCATTTTCTGAGGGACCCACACGCGACACTAGACACATTTTTTAGTTCAAACCTGTCTAGGCGCGCACTCAGCACACAACATCCGCACAAAACGTTAATGCCTGCCACTTCCTCTAGCCAGTCGAAACGCATTTCCTTGAGATTAACCTGCACCTTACACTGAGTAAACTTAACCGTCTTTTGGTTGCAAATCTTAAACCTATATCATCTGAACTAATTCTACTACGAGTTCTCAGAATATGCAGACTGGAAAGGACATACACAAAAACGACTAGCAAACACGCGTTCAAATAAATTCAGCGACTGCCAATAACCTAGAAAAATTAATAACTATTTAAAACGCTAACAAGATAGTTAAGGAATGAACGCCAAATAACCTAGCTGCCGGCAGGAAAATCAGGGCGCTAGGACAAAAGGGCTAAAAACTATTATTTAGGCTGCATCTACCCTAACTAGTTGAAAACTAAATAAAGTTACTAAAAAAAAGAACTCATCTATTTGACGCTTTCAGAAGCTCCCGCTGTCCCCAGCCCGTCCGTTTCCGGTAGTTACGTGAAATCGGAGGAGCGATGAAACACGCGTGGACACCACACTGCTGTCAACTATAGTAATGGTGCTGCCTCTAGAAGTGGTGATTCGTAAATGCTGCACTAACTGTCGCGATCGCCTTCTTGATTGAGTTGAGGGAGCCCGAGTGGATGGGTAGGCGGGAGGGCCAAAGTTGAAAGCGCCGCTTCACGACGAGCTACAAAACAAAGTGCTAACACTGCGGCGATAAGATATCCCGAAACGGGGTGCTCGTATCGCAATGCTTGCTGTCGTACGCGGGCAGCGGGAAGTCTTCCTCTTTAGTACTCATTTATACTGCACTTCTATGCCACGGCCGTTCCCGAGGGGAGCGGAAGTGCGCACTCTTGACACCGCCAGTCGCCATGCACGTGCGTGGCCATCCTAGCCGTTGCCCGCAACCTTCAGTGCACCAGCGTCTATGCCTTTTCAGCGGTTCAATTAATACCTCTCGGGATATGCGTGCGGAATCAAATGAAGAAGACCTGGGCGTTGTCTCGTACATAATTTCTAGCGTTTTGTATCAACTGAGTTCAGTAATTCAGTCGTGTCCGACTCTTCGGTACCCTATGGACCATATCACGCCACACTTTCCGGTCTCTCACCATCTTCCTAACAACACATAACTTCATCTGCAGCGCCTCGAGGATGCCATCTGACTATCGCGTTCGCTGCCTACCCCTTCTTTGGTAACTCTCAACCTTTCCTAACATCAAAGCTTTCTACAGTGACTCCTCTCTTCTCATCAGATACCTCAGAACGTTTTATATACCTTGCGTTAATATGGAGTTTTAGCGATTTTATTTACTTGTATGCTTGCGTTCTTGATTTCAGGTTCAGCAAATGTACATTATGTATGCATCACCGTTAACTGTGCAAAGTTCTCAAGAACGTCATTGGCTTCTAAATAAAGTGACATAAAGTAAGCATAGCTACTAGGCTACTGAAGTACTGTGAAGGCTACTGTGTGCGCGCAGTGCCACATAAAACTTATACCTACGCGGGAATCTAAGCTTGCATACCGGGAGCTACCGATTCGAGTAATTAAATTCATGCAGTGGTGTGTTCTGCTCAACAGGTAAGTAGACACGTGCTCTTCAATCGTTCTCTGTTTTTTTTTTTACCCATCCACATTTTGTCTTGTTTCCACAATTTTAACTAATGCGTCGCGTTGCTGGGTTTAAAAATCTTTCTTTTATTTGTGCGCTCGTGCAGTAATGTTCCAAACCTTTAAAGGCTGCAAAAGCTGAGACATAACAGTATGCGGCGGGAAACGGCACGCAAAAAGGTGCATGCAGCGGGAGCCTTTCATTGCGAGAGCATCATTGCAAAAATGTGCATCCCGACGAGCTTTTGGTGCATTACGCGAAGCGGCACCAACAACCCGCGACTTTAGATACGATCTTGAACGGCCGCGCTGGAGAGGTTGACCGGGCATGTATAATGTAGGGGGCCGTGCAGACAAGCTATTAGTGATGAAAAGAGCCATGCAAGACGCATTGAGAGCAAGAATCTATTACGAAGATTGAGTGTTTAGTGGTAACAGCGTTATAAAGTGAGCATTTTCTGAATGTAATCAAGACCTATTTGGTAATCCGAGAGCACTTTAAGGTTTAGAAAACGAATTTATTAGGTGTACTCGGGCATTAGAGAAAGAGACGCTCACTCCAGTTGCTGTCTTTTCAGTAACTGTGTTTTCAATTTTATCTTATTCGTTTTTGTTTTTTTCTTTTATGGTGGCTTGGGGCAAATGTCGACATCTTCTGCAGAGATTAGGGCCTCCCTCTGGTCAGCCAGCCTTCCTCAGACACCTTCTTCCGGAGTGGCATCAGCAGAATTCTTTTTGTGCTACCATCATCGGTTCGAGGCGTCAATATTCTGAACTACCCGGATTCAGTGAAGGCAATGTTGATGGTGATCTCGCCTCTATTTATGCACATCTCTGACGTCCACCAGTTTGGCCAAGAAGGGAATTTTGCAGGTCGTGGAGGAAACCTGTATGAAAGATTTACTGAGAAATTCTAATTTGGAAGCCACTCCGTGAGCGCTTTCATTCCCTCACTCTTGGCATACTCCAAATATCTAGTGTGGGGTGTCGACTCATTCCTCCGAGAGGATTCAGAAGTTCAACCCTGCAGGGGTACTTTCACTCCATGGTTGCATTCGTTTGCATGTGTGAGTAGCAGCTTCCTTAAGACACCAACAGAGACTTATTTAAACTTTTGGCAAGACCATACTCATCTGAGATGAAGGTGTGGCCCTCGGAAAAACCGAAAACTTGGCGAGTTTGTGCATCATTTCATGAATGGCTCGATAGAATATTGGAGCGTCCCCTTTGGAACGAGGTGGTAGCAGTTGCTATCATGCGCCTTCTTTCCCCTGTATCTTAAATATTGTTTTCGTTTGGTTAACTAACCATCATTATATTTATTGAATTTTTGTTTCTACATTACTAACATTATGTCACTTTTCTGTTTTTAAGCCAGCAATTTTAAAATAGTTTTCTGCTAGCTTCCACCACAGGCTCATTCACCCGGCCACTGGTATCTCTAAACCCCTTAGCTTCAGGAAGAGTGACTGCGCCTGCATCGACTTCCGGATGGATACCATTACATTTGACTATATAATGCTCTATTTTTTTGCTGCAGTTACCACATACTGCACTTTCGTTATTTTCATTGTAAAATTTCTTTTTGTAGCTGCGCGTCCTAAGGCACCCTGATCTAGCCTCAAAACGTAGGGCATTGCCTCTTGAGCTATCAAAGAAAGCTTCCTTCCTGATCTGCATTTTCCACTTTCGGTACAGTTACAAACAGCTTTTTTTCTTCATCGAATTTATTAAATTTTCACCTTCTGTGTTTTTCACCTGGTGCTTAACGCTCTTTATTTCTTGGTCCATGTGACTTGCATACTTACTGGATAGTTTCTTAATTCTTTTCCTCCATTGTGATTGAACGCTTTATAGGTATAGGTATTTAAATACTTTAGCTGCCCATCTGTTTGTGTCCAAGTTCCTCAGGCGTTTCTCATATAATATTTTACTCTTAGCTTCCCGTAGTTCGAAGGATGCCCAGCCCATATCTCCCTGTACCGCCTCATTTGTAGTTTTGCCGTGGGCACCTAGTGCTAATCGTCCAACGGATCTCTGATTTATTTCTAATGTCGACTGTACCTCTGATTTTAGGCATGAAACCGCATTTCCGAAAGTAAGTCCGGGCACTATAATTCCTTTCCAAATACCCCTCAAAACATCATACCTATTGTATCCCCACAATTCCTTATGCTTCAATATCCCGGCATTCCTTCGCGCTTTGGCCTTACGTGATTGCTCATGCTTTCCAATGTATGCCAATCCTTCGTTTACCCATACCCCGGGATATTTACATTCTGCTACTCTAGGTATTTCATGGCCTTGTATTTTAAGACCCTGATCAGTTGAGCCGTTGAAAATCATCAGATCCGACTTAACTGCGCTGAAACTGAAGCCTAGAGCGTCCCCTTCGTCTCCGCAATACTTAACAATTCTTGCAATTCTTCCAGACTCTCAGCTAGCAGCACAATAATCGTCTGCATACATCAAACCGGGGAGGCGCTGCTCTACCGCCTTTCCGCCTAATCTATTGACAGGGTAAAACCTACGTTACTTTTTTATTGTATCCTCCGTTCCAGATTTATCATATAAATCATGGACAGCAGCGGTTATAGAGGACAACCTTGTCTTAATAATTTGCATACCTTGAAAGCATCCGTACTTCTTATCCCTTTCCATGTAATTCCTACTTTTTTATCAAGGCATACTTCCTGTAGTAACTCTGTTATCTCATAACCGATACCTTCTTCTTTTATTATGCTCCACAGTAGTTCCCTATTTACGTTGTCGTACGCCCCGTTTATGTCCAGGAAGGCCAAATACAAAGGTCTATTTGCCACTCTAGATATTTCGATGCATTGGGTAAGCACGAACAGGCTATCATCTAAGCGCCTACCATTCCTAAAGCTAAAGCTGTTCTGAAGTTCTCCGAGTATCTTGCTACTTTCTACCTATGCTTGCATCTTTAATTACATCGCCTGCATGGCCGACCTGTACATAACAGATGTTATGGTAATCGGCCTGTGGGATTTTACGTGCATCCTTTGTCCTTTTCCTTTATAAATTGATTTTACTCGGCCGTAAGCTGTCCGTAATTTGCTTATTCGTTATAACTGTTTCCAAAGCTTTTAACAACGTTTCCTTACTCCTTAGACAAAGTTCATTAATCAGATTGATCGGTTTTTCATCTATGTCTGTAAATGTGTTTTGGGGAATATTTGTTTCTGCCTTTTTTCAGTTTATATTGGTCACTTCTAAGCTGCTTCTTATTCTGCTATCTTGTGTTGCTTCCTGATTTGCGGAGATTACCTTCGAGTCGCTCTTAAATGACTCGGCTATGATGTAGTTGACTGCATTGTCTCCCTTTCAAGAATTTCTCTCGTTTTCTTGAATCCGGTCTTGCTTTCTTCGATTCTTTTTACATAGCCAGCTTATGGTTCCAGAATTTTCTTGGTCCGCCTTTAGTGGCATCGTGTATGTCAGCCATCCAGCGATCGGTGGATTGCTTTATTTCACTTTGGACGAGGGCCTGCACATCAAGTTTGTTTTGTCGATATGGTTCCTGTTTTTGGTCTTACTTCCTGAGATACCTCTGCTTTCTTTGCCTCACCGTGTTCCCTTGAAGCAGCCCGTCGTTGTTCAATAGCTTCCCTGATTTCCTTATTCCACCAGCTGCGTGGCGTCCTGTTTCCATTCCAGCAGTTTTCTACTTTAACCTCCTTATTTTTCTCCTTATGAGCTATTCTACCTGTTCATAATCCCAGACTTCCAAGGGGCTTTTCTCTATTGCTTCCTATATATCTGTTGCTATCTGCGATGCGATACTTGATTGCCGTTTAATTTTGCGTTTGCTTTTTATCTAAGTTTCATTTCTCTTTCCTTCAAGGGCTCCATCTGCAGACTAATACGTTTATGATCACTTCCCAGACTACCCTCCCCTTCTTCGTCTATTTTCATTTTTGTGACCGTCCTATAAATTCCCTTAGACAATAGACTATAGTCAATGGCCCTTTGCCTGTTGCGGAATTTCCACGTGATTTGTCCCTCGCATTTTGTTTTTCTATTTACAATAACGAGGTCGTGTCGCTCACACAAATCTAGCATTAGCTTCCCGTTATAATCCCTGTATCCCTCCGTATCGTCAATGTTGCCGTTCATGTACCCTCAGCAGAATAATATCGGCTCCGTCTCCAGACTGCCTGATATCGTCCCTGAGAAATTAGACGAGATCCTTGTTTTCTTGCCTGAATTGGTGTCCTGCTCGTAAATAAGCTACCCTTAGCCATATCCTCATGCCGGTAATTGTTGCTGATACCGAGATATGTTCTTTGCAAGATGATTTTTTTTTTGCCAATTTGTTCCTTTGTGTATAAAAATACCGGCCCTCCCCCTTTTTTCCGTTCTCGTTCTGTTGCATCCTTCCCAGACATAGCCTTTTATAAATGGCGGATCTCCTAGATCCCTGAGATGAGTCTAAAATAGAGCGTACATACCTATTTTGTCATCCTTCAACTGCTGTTCTATCTCCAGCCAATTCGCTCTGTTCCCTTGCATGTTTTTGTAGCTGATCCTAGTGGTAAATTTATTTTTTGTGCTTTTCTTCCTCGACCTCTTCCTTGCCATTTGTTGGGACTCAGCGTCCGTTATTACACTTTCTTCTGCTTCAGTTCTAACTACGGCTGTGCACGGAGCTCTCGTGGACCCCTAAAAAATCTACAGCCCTGCCTGCCAGGCGCTAGCCGATCTCTGCTCCCACCCTTCTGTTAAAATGGACGCCGTCTCGCTGAAAAGCCGTGCCAAAACCTACTTTATGCACTTCCCTGTTTACCTCAACCACTTCAAAATGCTTCTCCAGGCTTAACTTTCTTATGTTTTATTTATTTATTTATTTATTTATTGGTAGCTCAAATGCCCCCTGGGGGCGTCACATGAGGGATTGAAAGTTGACAGCCGTGTGGTACGGACGCGTGTTACATCGCTCCTCTGATTGCACGTGGCTACCTTAAACGGACGGACTGGCGACAGAGGGAGCTTCCGAAGCGTCAAACAGGGAACTCCTGTGGAACATATTAAAAGAAGAAGGTAGCGGTTATGAGATAATAGAGTTCCTGCAGGAAATATACCGGGATAACAAAGTAGAAATTACGTGGGAAGGGATAAGAAGTACGGAGGATGTCAAAGTATGCAAAGGATTAAAACAAGGCTGTCCTCTATCACCGGTGCTGTTCATGCTTTATATGATAAACCTGGAACGGAGGATACAAGACAGTAACCTAGGTTTTAACCTGTCATACAGATTAGGTGGAAAGGCGGTAGAGCAGCGCCTCCCCGGTTTGATGTATGCAGACGATATTGTGCTGCTAGCTGAGAGTCTGGAAGAATTGCAAACTCTAGTTAAGTATTGCGGAGACGAAAGGGACGCTCTAGGCTTCAGTTTCAGCGCAGTTAAGTCGGGTATGATGATTTTCAACGGCTCAACTGATCAGGGTCTTAAAATTCAAAGCCTTGAAATACCTAGAGTAGCAGAATATAAATATTTGGGGGTATGGATAAACGAAGGATTGGCATACATTGGAAAGCATGAGCAATCACTTAAGGCCAAAGGGCGAAGGAATGCCGGGATAATGAAGCATAAGGCATTGTGGGGATACAATAGGTATGAGGTATTGAGGGGTATTTGGAAAGGAATTATGGTGCCCGGACTTACTTTCGGAAATGCGGTTTTGTGCCTAAAATCAGAGGTACAGTCGACATTAGAAACAAATCAGAGATCCGTTGGACGATTAGCACTAGGTGCCCACGGCAAAACTACAAATGAGGCGGTACAGGGAGATATGGGCTGGGCATCTTTCGAAGTACGGGAAGCTCAGAGTAAAATATTATATGAGGAACGCCTGAGGAAATTGGACAGTAACAGATGGGCAGCTAAGGTATTTAAATACCTGTACCTAAAAAGCGTTGACTCACAATGGAGGAAAATAACTAGGAAACTAACTAGTAAGTATGTTAGTAACAAGGACGGAGAAATAAAGAGCATTAAGCAACAGGTGAAAAACACAGAAGGTAAAAATTGGATAAATTCGATGAAAAAAAAACAGAGTGTGGAATTATACCGAAAGTGGAAAATGCAGATCAGGAAGGAAAATTTCTTTGATAACTCAAGCGGCAGTGCCCTACTTTTTGAAGCTAGATCAGGGTGCCTTAGAACACGCAGCTACAAAAAGAACAATGGAGATGACGCATGTGCTGTATGTGGAAACTCCAGTGAAACAATTGACCGTATTATACTCGAATGCAATGGTATCCATCCGGAAGTTGATGCAGGCGCAGTAACTGTTCCTGAAGCTCTAGGGTTTAGAGATAACAGTGGCGGCGTGAATAAGCCGGCGGTGGAAACTAGGAAAAAACGGCTGGAAGATTGGTGGCTTAAAAGCAGAGAAGTGACATAATGTTAGTAATGTAGGAGCAAAATTTAATAAATAGAATGATGGTTTAGTTAACCATTCTAAATCAATAATTAAGATATAGGGAGAAAAATGAGCATGATAGCTACTGCTACCACCCCGTTTCAAAGGGGACGCTCCTATATTCCATCCATCCATGCACAGATGAGTTCTTTTTTTTATTAACTTTATATCGCTTTCAGCTAGTTAGGTTAGGTGCAGCCTAAAGAATAGATTTTAGCTCTTTGTCCTATCGGCCTGGTTTTTCGTGCCGAGAGCTCGGTTTTCTCGGCGTTCATTTTTTAACTATTGTGTTCAGATAAATAATTTTTTTCTAGGCTATTGGCTTTCTCAGAATTGATTTTAACGCGTGTTTGTTAGTCGTTTCTTTGTCTTCTCTTCGCAGTTTGTATATTCTGAGAATTCAGAATAGGTATTGTGAGCATTGTGTGGCGCTTCATCTTCCACACTGCTGAACGTGCTGCTTCATCTTCATCCTGCTCCCTCTTGTAGATACCCATCGTCATCGCGGAGTGTGTTTGGCTGCAGTGTGCGACCAGGGCCTCAGGTCTGTAATAAAGCCTGATTCCCCAAGTCCGACCTTCGCGTTACCTTACAATATAGTTCAGTCGATGCATGCTTAAGATGTGCAATCAAAAGAAGGTAAAGTGTACTCAGTGTGAGGCGCAAGTTAATCTCAAGGAAACGCGTTTTGACTTTGTAGGTGAAGCGGAAGGCAGCGACTTTTTGTGTCGGTGTTGCGTGCTGAGTGCACGCTTAGATGGAGTTTATCAATAAATTGGCAGTTTAGTGTCTCGTGCGGATGACTTAGAAAATGAAGTACGTTTGGCAAGGGCAGAAAATCAGAAACTGCTTGGACAGCTTCCTCCAATGAAAAAAGAAAAAGGACGACTTTATCCTTGGAACCAACGAGGACGAACATTCCAGTGCGGGCCACGTGGCTGGGACCAGCACTGGCATGGAAGGCATAAGCAAAGTAGGTCAAGCGGTTCCGAACCGACAGAGCTATTTAGAAGCAGCTACTAAGAAGCCAGAAAAAAAGAAAGAAGTAAGGAAGAATGAAAATCCCAGAGAGAAGGACACAGATAACCGAAAGCGGGAGCCAACAGCTGGGAGAGGGAGAGAGAATGTCCAGGTGCTTATCGCCGGAGATTCTGACAAGAGCAGGTGCAAGCGAGATATCTTGAAACGTGTAAAGGGTGATAAGCGAGTGTTAGTTGGAGCCTTCGCAGGTGGCACAATCAGGGCAGTGCTGATAGAGAGTAAATTTAGGCTGTTGAAAAATTGCGCAGAGCGCAGTATGGTGATAGTAGCCGCGGGGCTAAACGATGTCCTAAATGGTGACGCTGCAGGCGTGGTGGAAAGCTAAGGGAGTTGACGATTTCAGGGAGATAGCACAGCAAGCTCAGATAGTTGTATGCACAGTACCGGAGGTGCTAGGGTTGAACGGAAGCCTGGAAAAGGATATGGTGGCAGTTAATCAGGACATAAGGAAGTTAAGCCTGTAGAAGCGTTTCGAAGTGGTTGAGGTAAACAGGGAGGTGCGTTTTGGTAGGGCTTTTCAGCGAGATGGCATTCGTTTTAACAGAAGGGTGGGAGCACAGATCGGCTGGCGCCTGGCAGGCAGGGCTGTAACCTTTTAGGGGGAAACAGTGAGTTAAGTGACTGGTCGGCAGAGTGCGACGAAGCGTTCACCGCATTGCGCCATCTTTTGACATCGCCACCAATCCTTCACCACTACGACCCGACAGCATCCACCGAGGTTCATACTGTTGCGAGTGGCGTCGGCCTTGGAGCTGTCTTGGCTCAAAGGAAAAACGGCTTTACGAATACGTCGTCGCCTACGCGAGTCGTGTTCTCTCTAAAGCTTAATGCAAATACTCAGTTACGGAAAAGGAGTGTTTGGCAATTGCGTGGGCACTAACGAAATTCAGACCCTACCTGTACGGTCGCTAGTTTGACGTCGTCACGGACCACCACGCGTTGTGTTGGCTGTCCTCTCTTAAAGACCCGTCCGGCCGCCTCGCACGATGATCCCTCCGCCTTCAGGAATTTGACATTCGCGTTGTATATCGTTCTGGCCGTAAACACATGGACGCAGACGCTCTTTCTCGTTCTCCCCTATCCAGCGTACCTGCTTGCTCCACGGCGGCTGATCCCGTCCTTTCGTCTCTAGCCATCGCTGATATGACTGCGGAGCAGCGCAAAGAAAGTGGTTGAGGTAATCAGGGAGGTACATAAAGCAATTTTGTGTAGGGCTTTACAGCGTGATGGCATTC